>NC_133804.1:13097729-14297729 GCF_043250625.1 Sebastes fasciatus | reverse complement strand
GTATGTCTTAACATTCTCTTTCCACAAGGGATTATTTGGTTTACAAAACTACTTTTAAATAAAGTGACTCTTTTTCTTTTTCTTTTTTAAGCATCTTTCTAAATATTTTCCAGGAATATGGTAATGTGTGTGTGGGTGAGAAAGGATGGCGTTATGCTTTCCATGACTGTGCCTGTGCTATCGGGCAAATATTGACAGGTAGAATACAATTCTGTACAGATGTATTAATATTGTCCCCGACGTGTAGAAATAAGCAAATGTAATCCTGATAACAAACACTAGCTGTTGACACATCACTGTCTAGGGGATGAGGTTTTAGGCATGAGGTCTGACACGTTGACATGGTGAAGCTGAGTAAATGGACAGCCTCTAATGCTGGCACGACAGGAAGAGTCAGTCGACATCAGCAATTAGAATGAAACAGACTTCTGACCATGTGTATGCTGTACATGTCGAAAATGCTCAAGAGAGAAGAGCATCTTTGAAACTAATGTGAGGGTGAGTATATTACACTTTTTTGCCCATTTGAGACGAGGTAGAAGTGATTTTGTTGGTGCTAATGACTTGTTATTCTAATTTATCTTTTACAAGACTATCTGGAGGGCAGATCAGAGGGAGCTTTACGTCATGGATATTTACTGCAACGGGACCTCACTAGAGGCTCAGACACAGATCAACTCCACCATCTACCACCTGGTAAAGGTGGTCAGCATGTGTGTGAGCTGCACCTTGAACACCGTACTCAGTGTCCCTTTACTCCTGGTCATCATGCGCTCCCCGTCCCTCCTCAGACACACTCGCTACCTGCTCCTCACACACCTCCTCCTGTGTGACAACCTCCAGGTAGGTCTAAACCGTTCCAGTGCACCTTTCATTAACAACTGAGATGATGATAATATGTTCCTTTGAGCTTAATGATCACCATCATCATCACCATTTCAGCAGCTCCTCTCGACAATCCAAGCAGTCCTGTTAAGATCCAGAGAAGGAATACCTGTGACGCAGTGTCTGATCTTCTGCGCTTCTATCCAGGCCTGCTCATTGGTTTGTAAAACATTCATTATATTTATGAGATCCATATTTGTTTCAGACACACAGAGCTATGATTCACACAGCAGTCTGCACTCTCAGTTACAATAGAAGTCATTTTAAATGAAGACCACTTAGAAAGGATGACTTCCTGTTCTTTGGGGGTATGGATCGACATTACTCAGGTGTAAAAGCCACAATGAGAAGGATTTGTTGCGGTTTGTATCACAACATTTAGTGCCTCAAGTTGGCCCCACCTCCCCGGTTCAATGAGGGTTACGGTGCTCGCCAGCGGGTGAAATCCGACCCCAGATTCACTCTCATTTTGGAACGAGCTTTGTCCACTTTCGCCTCGTTATATTTGCATTTCGTTGGCACTGTGTCCACCATTTTTGTAGCTTCCTCTTGGATGCATGCTTACGATCTGGTACCTGGTTGCTACATTTTTATAGAGGTTGACGCTCAGAAACGTCCCGAACACAGCAAAATGAAATGAAAAGAATAGAGAAAATACAGGCAGAGGACAGGGTCTCATGTCAGACCCCTCGGCATCACTTTTAGGTTGCTGTAAACACGTGCTAATCAACCCCTCAGAGTCACTTTTTGGTCACAGTAAACGCATGCTTCATGTCATGAATTAAACAAAAACACTTGCTTAGGTTTAGGCAATAAAACCACTATAGTTAGGTTTAGGAAAAATACAACATGGTTGGACTAAATATTGCTACGTTTGTACAGTGAAATTGTGACTTGACATTTTTAATACAGAACATGAACGAACAGCTGATTGTAACGTGAAAGGGAATCTTGACGTACGGGACTCGAACTGCGGTCTCCTGGATGAAGCCTTGTGTTTGTTGGACCCATCCATCACCCTCCCGCCTGTCCTGTGTGTCTTTTCGCTTTTTAATCTACGTCACCACAGCACTTTCCCTGTGCGTTTACTGTTGCCGTGGAATGGGTAATATTGTATTTAATGGAAAGCCTGGTGCGTCTCATACCACCGCCAAAGGGTGCCTTGGGCGGCAGTATTGAATGCCAATGGCCGTGACAAAACATCGCTATTTGACGCCCTGGGAATGAGAACGGTCTCTGCAGACCGACACCGCTGCAGACTTCTACTGGCTCATAAGTGATTATTGCAAGGATTATTTTTGTATGAGTCTATACACCGATTTTTTTAGGAAATCCTACTCATTGTGCCTTTAAAGGAGAGGTTCACATCTTTTCAAGTCTCAATTCTCACATGCCCATAAGAACGTTGTAATAGTTATTGGTCACTGTAATTGTTCCTTCCTGTCCAAGAAGAGCTCTCTTCCTAAAGTTATTCCAATGTACTTTAAGTGATGGGGACAAAATCCACAGAATCCTTGTTCTGTGTAAAAAATAACTTCTTGAGTTAAACCAAAGCTGATGTGAGGCTTTAGTAGTCTGACTTAGACACATCAAATGATATCTACAAAGTCTTTTTTGTACAAAAGAAATCCCTCTTTTTGTATCCACAGACAGTGTTTCCATGCTGAGCTCCGGTGGAGGGATACAGTAGTAACACAAAGAGAGAATATGGTACTAAAAACTGCAGTAACGTTAGAAGATACAAAGTCAAACTGCTGAAGCCTTATTTGAGCTTTGGCTGAATTTGTGGATTTTGAAATTGCATTAGGAAGGAATCTCTTCACAGCCAGTGTGGAGAAACGGGCATGTCAGTAAGACTTGAAAAAATGTTCAACCTATGCTTTAAGTTTTTGTGTAGTCACGATAATGTGCATCCACTAATAATTTGGCCTTTGAGTTTTTCATGCACACTTTATATTATTAGTAGATCAAATCTGTGCCGTGTGGAGTTGCATAATTCCTGTGCAGGATTATACTGTATGTGTGAATTATTCAGGAGAGAGAAATGATGAGACCAAAGGGCGGCACAGTAACTTACAGTAGAAACAGGACTCATTTTACCTGGAGGCCTCTTTAAAAGTACTGTGATCGACATAAATGTGACTTAAATTCATGCTCTACTCTCTGCTGACAGCCTGCCTGCCTGCTCCGACTCACATTATGAAAACTGCGCTTCTAAAACCTTGACCTGCCAGGTAACTGCATCTTCTTTCTGTCCTCACTTAATTTGCACAGGTGGACCTCTTCCTGAGCACCGCTCTGGCTGTGGACCGCTTTGTAGCCATCAAGTGGCCCCTGCGCTATGAATTGCTGATGTGTCCTCAAAGGAAGAGAGCAACTGTTGCAGCCATATGGACGCTATCAGCTGTGCTCAGCGGTGTGGGTTTGGGTCTCAGCCTCAACACTATCCAGGACAATTTTACCCTCCCCCGCTGTCGACCTCTCATCCTCACGCCCTGCCTGTCGGGGACGTCGGCTCTGGTGCTTTACTGCACAGTGGCCACTGCTGTGGTGGTGCCTCTCTGCTCTCTGACCATCCTGGGATGCTTCTGCCTGCTCTGCTGGGACATGCGTTCAGGACCGCTTTACACCAAGAGAGCCTGTGTGACCTTGACCCTCCAGGCAGCTCAGACCATCCTCTTTTCTGTTCCTGTGGTGATGGCCAGCTACCTGATCCCTGGCTACCTGCACAGTGATGCTCTTGATATAGCAACCAACATCATCTACAACCTGGGGGTGTCACTCATCCCTCTTGTTTATGGCTACCGCTCACGGGAGCTGCAGCAGAGGATACGAGAGGCTGCGCACGGGAACAAAGTCGATAAAAAAACAGTTTTTATCTGAGCTGCCTGAATGAGAAGAGCTGTTCCTGTTCAGCACAGCAGCTTTTCTACATTTATTGCATCACGCTTCGAATTTACTTGATTGTTCGAAATAGTAAGGTTCAGGTTGGATAGCCGAGTTAATACGCTGCAGCATCTTCCTGTAAACCATTTATTAGCATCAGTAGAATAAGTGATGCAAGTAAAAACATAGAGTCAAGCTGCTCAAACACTGAAATGATTCGGGATGCTTATAATAATGAGAAATAAGACAGGACAAACTGCTTCAAGATATTTAATTTGTACCATAAACACTTATATGCTGTATATCTACTCATTAAAGTCACAATGTATCATACAAAACATTCAAGAATACTTGCGAATTATAGAGTAGTTCAACACAACAGAGGAATAAATACTCAATGCTACGACAAAAATACAAACACAATCCTATTTTAAAGATAGTGGGATTACCCCTTCAAAGAGGCACAGGCACAAATCCACAGGTAGCACTGAGGTGAAGACAGTGCTCCCCAATCACCAGCGGTTACAAGAGCCAAAACATGAAACACTGGAGTTACCAGCGTAAACCAAACGTAATGCACACACTGTTTTATCAATCAAAGCCTTGGAATGTACTGTGTTTGTCACCGTATTGACGTAGGCACTGAGAATTTCTTGACAATAAATAACCTACATATTATCATTAATATTATCAATGTATTCTTCATAAAAGTATGCAGCATTCCAAACAAGAAAGAGGGTATCCCTCTTACTGTTTTTGGCAAATGTAATGTAGATTAAATCAAAGGAGGATAGTTTGGCATATCACCACAAGTCTTTAACAACTCCCTTTCAGCGTAGTATATGACAGTTTAACCTTTTGATTGACTCATAAGTGGTGATGAATGGCACGACACGATAATAAGGAAAGGGAAATTAGATATGGAGCAGCATTACATGTGAAACCACCACTGGTCCCCTCGCCATCGCCAACGCTGATGTCGAGCACTTCCTTCAGTAAAGGCAGGTTTTCTTCATAATGCGCAGGAACTCCTGCTGGTTCACTTCTCCGTCTCCATCCCGGTCGGCTTCATCTATCATTTCCTTGACACACAAGATAGGATGAGATGAGAAGAAGAATAGAGGATGCAAATCAAGCTAGTTTGATAGCATTCATAAGCAAATGTTGATTCAAAACTGCAGTTAGGGCCTTTTGCTTAGAAACACAACTGGCCTGTGAGTTATAGTAGTCTGCTGTGAATATTCCTGTATCTGAATATTGTTTTATTCCATGGTGACGTGCTTTACCTGCAGCTCTTCATCTGTGAGGTTCTCTCCCAGCTCTTTGGCTACTCTCTTCAGATTCTTGAATGAGATCTTTCCCGTTTCGTCGTCATCGAACAGGCGGAAAGCTTTCAGGATTTCCTCTTTGGAGTCTTTCTCGGCCTAAAATCAGAGAAGATGGAGAGTAGTTTTCTGCAGGAGGTATTTAGTCATTGAAGAACAGATCGATTAAAGGTCCCATATTATGCTCATTTTCAGGTTCATACTTGTATTTTGTGTTTCTACTAGAACATGTTTACATGCTTTAATGTTCAAAAAACCCTGTATTTTTCTTATGCTGTCTGCCTGAATATGCCTGTATTTACTCTCTGTCTGAAATGCTCCGTTTTAACGGAATTGTGTTGCTAAGCAACAGCAGTTTACTTCCTGTCAGCTGATGTCATACACATACGTTTTTAGTACGCTAAAACAGAGATTTTTCAGTATGTCCGAAACCTTAATATGAAACCAATAGTACGCGATTTGCATACTATTTCCAGGTGAAATATTACAGTATGCAACGCTGGACACTACGGCAGCATAAATATCCCACAATGCAATGCGGTAGTGAGGACAACGTTCATAACGGACGTTGACGGACCGCTCTGTAACGTCAATAACGCTTCAATTTAAGTGTAAGATTTCACTTTGCTGGGCGTAATATATATTTTATATTAATTCAGATTTTGATTCTCACAAATCCTCGTTTTGGTCACGAGGTTGGCACAGGTTACCATGGTTACACGTCGCTAACCGGCAAGGGGGCTCTCAGGAAGTTACGACGTAAATTGCTGCTCAGTGCGTCCGAAAAGATACATACTAATACTGTTTATTCACACAAAAGTATGTTGAATGATAGTACACCTGTTGAGTATGTATTTGTATTTGAGCAATTTCAGACGAAGCCATACACTGCAACCGGAAATAAATTGGGACACATTTCGAATGTAACATTTAAAGCTGTGAACAGTTGTACAGGTGTGACATCACAACTGTACGTAAATCCTGATGGCTCGTTTAAAGGCAGGCACAGTTTCTGAAAACAGGCTGTGTGTATTTCATCATGAATTGAGCGTTATAAATACTTATAGCAGTTTAAGCCTGCTTTATAATGAAAAAAGAGATGAAAAGCTCGCTTTTTAAAATATTGGACCTTTAAAGGTTGTGGGTTCTAATAACTGAAATCTACATTCTGCAGTTAAAACTAAAGAAAAATTAAAGACTGGTATGAATGCATATACAGCCTAGTATATTTCATGACCAGATATCTACCATTTTCTGTGTCATGACAGAGAGGAAGTCAGCGAAAGAGATTTTCCCTGTGCCGTCCTTATCCACGTCGCCAATCATCTTCTTGATCTCCTCTTTCTTTGGTTCAAACCCCAGAGCTCTCATTGCAACCTGGCACAGTGGGAGACAAAGGTGTGAGAGTGATGCACACATACAGAGAAAACATATGATTGTGATCAGCATCCAGGCACTTTTATTATACCTTGAGCTCCTTGACATCGATGAATCCGGATCCATCGGTGTCAAACAGCTCAAAGGCCTCCCTGATCTCCTGCTTCTGCTCCTCAGTCAGCTCTGGTTTGGGGGTGGTCTTCTTGCGAGGAGGTGGTACAGGACCCTGCAGGGATGGTCTCTTGGCACTGGTCGCCTGGTGGGGGTGGGGATACAGGAAGGGGAGGTAGAGGGATGAAAATCTTAAAGATATAATAACAGAATCAGAGAGGTGAAAATGCAGAGGGATGAAAATCTTAAAGATATGATAACAACAGAATCAGAGAGGTGTCTGGGGAAAAAAATGTATACCTGTAAAGGAATAATGTAAATATCCATCACCTGTGACTCAGGTGCAAACACACAAACAAAGATTTAGGTTATTATGAAACATTTTTACTTACCATCAGTTGCTGTTTATTTATTATTGACAGAAGGAAACTGCAGATCTATTCTATATGTTTTCCTCTGGGCTATGAAGCTTCCCTATCATTTAGAGGGGAGGAGAGATGAAACGGTTTATTCTCTACATCCGCATTAACTGTTTAATTACCCTGAATGGAAGATAGTCTCTTATTCCTAAAAAAACACTATTTATTTTTGCAGGATTTGCTGCTAAAATGTGCACAAAATGAACGTTTCTATAGCTAACAACATACAGTACACACAGCTTCTGCTGTCCAGGAGCTGCCGTCATGGAGCACCAGGTTGTTTGTTTTGTTCACCCCTTGTGTCAGCGTGTTTTATGGCTGTGGAGCAAATTAAAGCAGGATGAAGACAGGCACGAGTGGGAGTTAAAATCAAACGCACCAGTCGGGCAAAAAGATGATTGGTTGCTGAAGATCACGAGGTGTAAGACACGATCAGAAGATGCAGAGCTGGTAGAGACTGAAGTGAAATATCTCCTTGGATTTCCCCAAAGAGATAGGCTATAAAACACTGACACAGAATATGGAGAATGGGGGACTCTTTGTGTCATATTTACAAAATGCAAAATATATCATATTACATATGGAATAATATAAATGGTGCATTTGCTCGTACTACTCTGTGACTCAATACACCCCCTAGTGTCAGCTGACCTCAGATCAGAGCTGCTAATAGAAAGAAGATGACAGTCATATAGAGAATGATAAGATAATAAGGAATAGCTAATGATAATAATAATAAACGTAAAAAATACAGTAAAAAAGAGCTAAACAAAGTGTAACAAAATATGAACCATTTAAATAGAAGGAAGTATAAAAATAGGAGCAGTATATACAGTATTGACAAAAAGACTATTAACAAAATTGCACAAGTGGAAAACAATATTGCACAGTGAGAATGAAATGAAATTCCACCTGAACATATTGCACAGTATGAATTACACCTGCGTAGTAATAATGATAATGATATTGTGCAGTCATTATACAGTATAGTGCAGTTATTGTCAGTTTTTGGTGTGTAAGTGTAAGTGGTCTACTGGGAGCAGTGCTGGTTGTGAATAGCCTAATTGTATAGGCAAATAGAGTTCAGATATTGCCTATTTGCAGCCAACATCCATAATAATAATAATAATAATAATAATAATAATAATAATAATAATAATAATAAACATTATTTGTATAGCACTTTTCTTAACAATGTTATAAAGTGCTTCACAACAAGAAAAAATACAACCAAACAATATAGATGAATAAATTGCAATGAAATAAATAAATAAATATATGTCTTTTCTTCTATTACACGTTTTTCCTTCATTCTGTAGTTCAATTAGGACTATTGTATTTTAGTTCAAGGCTATTTGGCAGTTACATGGACATTGGTTTAATTTGTCTGTATTTTTTTCTTTATGTGTTTTAGTTAATAATAATATACATGTTAAAACAAACAAATACTAAAACAAAACCCCAGGGATAGAAGAAGAAAAACATTCTCTAAAAATGTTAGTATTATTGAAATACATAAAAACAAGAAAAGAAGATGATAATTATATAGAGAATAATAAGATAATAAGGAATAGCTAATGATATGAAATACATAAAAAAAATAGTTTCACACTTCCTCTCTGGATGACGCATCCCAGGGGGCGTGGTCTCTGAGCTAGGAGGCGGATATAGAACCAGTTCGTGGTCTGTGATTGGTTCATATTGTGGCGTTCTTTGACGTAGCGTGTACACGATTGGCTGTTCTCGAATGTTACCTTTATGCTGAGCTGTGGCTCGACCAATCACAGAGCACTTCTCACTCAGCTCATCCAGGCTCAGTTCATGGTGCGTAAATGTTTTAGTGATACTTCAGTGACACTTTCTCTCACCTGTTTGTCACTTTTCACTAATTATGGCCACGCGCGTTCGACCGGTGAGTTAAAATCTTTCAAATCTGAATTATCTTTTCTTATTGCTAGTTCTGTTTGCTCGACATGAATCAATATCCACTGTCTGTGTGTCCTGCAGAGTAATAAACGGTGCGCAGTCATCGGGGGGTCTGGTTTCCTGGGCAGACACCTGGTGGAGAAGCTGTTGGACCGAGGCTACTCTGTCTCTGTGTTTGACATCCGTCAGAGCTACGAGCTGCCTGGTGTCACCTTCCACCAGGGAGACCTCTGCGACCAACAGGTGAGACTCAGTCTGGAGGACAAACACCTTGAATGTCTCAATACCAGACTTACACAGTGAAAGGACTCAGTTTTGTAATAAGACATCTACTTTGCAAGGGAAATTGTCCAAATACAGTGTTTTTATAAAGGTTTTAGAGACCTGAAATACTTGCAGTTTGCCAATGAAAACCCCCAAAAGACCTTAACCATCTGAGTCCCACAATACACCAGTTTTTGTGTCTTATTTTTAGGGGGGTACAGTACAGGGGGTGTTTAGGGGGAGATGGCAGGTCAGCAGTAGATGACACATAGAAGTGGTGAAAGCTGGGAGCCTGGAGAGATGCAGTGCAGCACTGTATGTCAAGTTGTTCTAGTCATGAATTAGAAATAAATACAAATTAATTAATTATTTAAAATAAATTGCAAAAGTGTGATGGAAGTATATGATTCACATGCTCTATTATGTCTCATAAGTTGTTGCAGCAATTTTTGGGTTGATTGCATTTTTCGGGATTAGATGGCAAACACTTCTGTTCTGGAAACTGTTCAGAAACCCCCTTATTGTCAATCTAAGCCATTCATTCTCTGAATGCCCTAGGTCTTTAGTTTGTGGTTGTAAAGTTTCATGAGGTTTTGATTATCCTAGAGGTCACCTCAGGTCATTTTATACAGTGAGGTCATATTAAAAAAAATGGTCTCACTTCAATGAAATGGCTACTATGGGGACTTTCATCATCACACATGAATACAGTTGGGCTCACTGGATCCACAAGAGTCTCAGCTTTACAGTGATACATCATTTATGCAATTCCAAGACTGTTTAGGGACCCCAGTATGCAGAAATATTCAAACACATCATTTTAGAATAGGCGGAAATAGCACTTATATACTGCATGCAAAACGTTGTAGTAGTTTTTGAAGTAGTTTTTGCCCCAGACTGCATGTGTTTATCACAAAGTGGGTATGCCTGTAAAGGAGAGACTCGTGGGTACCCATAGAACCCATTTTTATTCACATATCTTGAGGTCAGAGGTCAAGGGACCCCTTTGAAAATGGCCATGCCAGTTTTTCCTTGCCAAAATTGAGCCCAACTTTGGAGCGTTATTTAGCCTTCTTCCCAACAAGCTAGCTGTACCTGTTCACTCTAGCTCTAGAACTGAACCTGTTAGAGCCTCTGAAAGACAGTAAAGTCGGTTGGGATGGCCCGCGATCCCGTGGGGTCTCAGGGGGTTAACAAAATATATATCTGACCGTGACCAATTATCAATAGCTGTGTGGTGTATGTCACTTTGCTCTCCAGGCTCTGCTACCAGCTATGAAGGACGTGTCCCTGGTCTTCCACTGTGCCTCCCCAACCCCTGCCAGCGATGACCGCGGGCTATTTGAGAGGGTCAACATTCAGGGCACACGCACCGTTATTCAGGCCTGCATCGAGGCTGGAGTACAGGTGAGGTAGCGGGGCAAGCAGCCAGGGGATGAAAGGCTGGGCTTTCTCTTTTTATGTATGCCTACTGTTTAAGGATGAAAGATGCCATTGAAGTGGTTTAACTGTTCTTTTTTTTTCTGCCAGAAACTGGTCCTGACGAGCAGTGCCAGCGTGGTGTTTGAAGGGACAGACATTAAGAATGGGAAAGAGGATCTACCATACGCCAAGAAGCCCATCGACTATTACACAGAGACCAAGATTAAGCAAGAAAAGGTAGGAGAGTGAGTTATGGTTTCACCAGTGTAGCCCAGTTGGTGCGGTTGCCTCAAAAACAAGATTGTTTGGTTCAATTCTTTGTAGAGTTTGCAAGTTCTGCTAGTTAAGTATGTGTGTCTTTCGTCAAACCATAGTCAGTTTGAAATGGAGGCTCTAAATTGCACATAGCTATGATTATGATTGTGTTAAGGCCTGTGATATACTGAACTTGCTAGCACAGGTTCCAGCGCCTCCGGATTTGAAAGTGATTTGAATGAATCTATGATTTAACAGTTTTTGAAATTTCCTCCTTCCTAATGATGAGATCAGTATACATTTTAACAAATTTTTTTATACACATCAACAACATAATATCATCTTCAGCAGTAGTGAGTGCATCTTTCCAGGACTTCCTCTGTTATTTGCAGGTCGATCTGCTCCACGCCCTTCACAATCAGTCACGCTCACGAGAGAGAAGAGAGCAAATGATCATACGGTTTTGCAGTATGCAGAGTTGAATATTGACCACTGTCCTTTGTGTTTCAGCTGGTCCTCGAGGCTTGTGACAAGGAGAAGGGTTTCCTCACAGTTGCCATCCGGCCTCATGGCATCTTTGGCCCTCGGGACCCACAGCTGGTTCCTATTCTAGTGGACACGGCTCGCAGGGGCAAGATGAAGTTCATCATTGGGTACGTCATATGGGTTAAGGATTGATGTCAATCCAACTAGTTTAATCTACTAATAGAAATAGAATTAATTGCTATTGTTTCTGTAAAATAGTTAAAATTACAAATATATGTATCGCTCATTGAGGTTCATGTATCGTAACCTATATTAGTTGGTGCATTTCATAAGTAAGAATGGTAGAGAAAGAGAGTGACAAGGAGACTGTCAGTGCTCTCCCAAACCTGAACCGACATGAAGTGGTTGCACAATACTAATTTATCAACCACCTGTGGAGGCAACACAAGCACCGATTTTTCAAAGGCTGCAGCTAGTTCTGCTAGCCTTTCTAGCGTTACAATTGCTAACTTGTTTGACCAGAATACATCATCATATCTACGTGTAATTATGGTCTTACATCAAAAATACTGGATTCTGTAATATTATTGTCTCTAAAACCTACTTATCCACTGCCACTTGAAAAGTTGCATTTAGTATTGAGATAGTGGCTCAGACCCATAGGCTGCTGTACCAGTGTGCTGAATGATTAAATACTTAAACTCTTGTTTTTTTTTAGAACCTTAGTGCTTATTGGTGTAATTCTTTATTTAATTCTCTGTCTTTGTTTTCTGCAGTGACGGGACCAATCTGGTGGATTTCACCTTTGTGGAGAATGTAGTTCATGGCCACATCCTGGCTGCTGAACGCCTGAGGCCCGACTCCCCCATATGTGGAAAAGTGAGTGAGAATAAAATCAAACACAGAGTGAGCCGGTTTAAAGAGGACCTATTGTGCTCCTTTTCAGGTGCATGCTTGTATTTCGGGTATAATATGGAAACAGTTGTCGGCTGCTGTTGATAAACACACGACATTCAAAGTTGGTACCCTCCTCCACGGCTCAACGAGTCGGTGATGAAGAGCGGGAGCAGCGATGGTAGAACTAGCTATAGAGTGAATGAAGAGAGGGAGCGGCGTTAGTGAGAACAAATTAGTGAATCAGAAAGATAAAACGTTATTGCTGAAGCCCAGAAACGTCCTAAACACAGCAAAATAAGAAGAAAAGAGAAAATACAGGCAGAGGGCAGGGTCTCTGCAGATACAGACACCACCACACTTCTAGTGGGTCATAAGGGATGATTATTTTTGTATCAGTCTGTACATAGTTTTTTAGAGATTTCCTGCATATTATACCTTATAATAATAATATATTATATCTTATCTATCTTATTCAGGATCAGAGTTTTCATTTGTGAATGCTTTGCAAACTGAATTTCAAATTCTTAACTCTTGTATCTTCCGCTTCACTTTCAGCCGTACCACATCACCAATGACGAGCCAATTAGATTCTGGGACTTCATGTCTGAGGTGTTGGTTGGTCTGGGTTATGCTGCCCCCCGCTATCACCTCCCCTACGCTCTTGTGTACGGCCTGGCCCTGCTCCTCTGGTTGCTGTCCCTGATCCTGCGCCCTCTAGTGTCCTTTAAACCCACCTTTACACCAATGAGAGTGGCCCTGGCTGGAACCCACCACTACTACAGCTGTGACCGCGCCAAGCAGGACCTGGGCTACAAACCGGTAGTCAGTCTGAAGGATGGGATAGCACGCACAGTGCAGAGCTACCCTCACCTCAGACAAGGGGCTTGAAGGTAGAATAGAGGTTAAGACTGTTGAGAAATGTAAGGCTTTACAGTTACACTCACTGACAATAAGGTGATCAGGTCAGTCTGAACGGACAATTCAAAACGAGCCAGTTTATCTTTATCCAAACCTTACTATATCTAGCATTTGTGTGCCTTTTCAATGTTTATGTACAATTCTTACCAGCAGATGGCAGCAAATGGTTCTGGTTTTAGTCAACACACACTGCAGTCTGGCCTAAGCAAAGTTTTAAAGCGCTTGGTAAACAGTGAAACCACTGTTTATGACAATATACTGATCTTGCACTGTGGAAACTGCAAAAAGACAAAAAATGTTGTTCCATTTTCATCCGTGTGCTGTTCACACATTGAGATGCTCTTGTTTATGTCAAAATGCCTTAATAAATTCCACTAAACCATGATTCTCCCAATACAACTTGCAATAAAATAATTGTTTCAAATGAATTATTTATTTACCCGGAATCCCCATTCGTTACTACCATGGTAGAAACGACTCTTCCTGGAGTCCGTACAAAAGCTCTACATCAAAATGTAAAAAGAAATGTGATTAAAATCCAAAACAATAAAAGGGAACAAATTCAAAACAAACTTAAAACAAAAACAATAAATCAACAACAATAAAACTGCTAATGACAATAATAACAACAAATGACAACAAGTATCCACACCTTAAAAACATTCAATACAGCTCAAAAACAACAGCAGCACCATTAAACAAAAAAAAACAGAATATACAGTTGCCGAAATATAAATAAACCAAAAGCATTCATCATTAATGATCATATTGTCAGATATTATATATCAAAAGGTGTCGTATTTGGAGAGGGGCTGGTGTTCTGTGCTTTTAGGTATTTCTTTACACTCTTGTTATATGTGTGATGGCAAACTATTCCATATATTCATTCGTTGCCTTGCATTGGTTTTTGAAACAGGAAGTGAAAAACAACTTCTTGATGCATGCCAAGTATTACAAAAATGACTGACGTTACATGATGTGGCCAAAAGTATGTGGATAGGAATGTGACCCGGGCGGTCAAAACGCTGACCTCATTCTTTTCACCAAGTTCCAAACCTTGTTGAAAGCCTTCCTACAAGAGTGGAGGCTGCAATATATAGCAGGATATTACTGCCCATAGTTTAGAGCAGGGGTTCACCTTTTTTCAAGTCGGTCCTAAGACAGTACATACCCATATGCACATTAAAACAGTTTTTGGTTGCTGTAATTGTTCCTCCTGTCCTTACTGGCCACGAAAGGATCACTTCCTAATGTGCTTCCAATGCAAGATATAGGAGACAATTCACAGTCTTCATTATATGCAAAAATACATCAAAGTTCAGCCAAAGCTAATATGAGGCTTTAGCAGTCTGAGATGGACAAATCAACTTCCAAACCTTCTGTGTACAAGTACAATATTCCCTCTTTGTGTAACCGTTTCTCCATCATAGCTAAGCAAGGAAACACTCCTAAAAACACTTTGGAAGTTACCCATTTGATATGACCAAATCAGATTGCTGAGGTCTCATATTATCTATAAGAAGGTATTTTACACAGAACAAGGGGTATCTCTTACATTAGAATTTCATTAGGAAGGGACGTCTTCATTGAAGTATGGACAGGGGGAATGATTACAGCGACCAATAACTGTTCGATATGGGTTTGATGTTTGCTGTCAGTAAAGAAAAAGGTAACGCCTGCACACTACTCCATGCCCCAGTATTTTTATTGACTACGTTTTGAAACTGCTTGGATCTTTGCCAGGTCAAAATGATTGAAAAAGTGGAAACCACACTCATATTTATACATAAAGCACACCAATAGGCAAACAAGCTCGATGATGGCAGGTGTAGTTCATCCAAAACACTAGCGTGATTAAAAATAAAAAAATCTGGGTGTGGAGGGACTGTCTTGGATGACATGTCTCTTCAACACTGCGTGGAAGTCAGTGACAGTGCCTAAGGAGTGGCAGACCGGGGTGGTGGTTCCCCTGTTCAAAAAAAGGGACTAGAGAGTGTGTGCCAATTACAGGGGTATCACACTACTCAGCCTCCCTGGTAAAGTCTACTCCAACGTGCTGGAAAGAAGGGTACGGTCGATAGTCGAACCTCGGATCGAAGAGGAACAATGCGGATTCCGTCCTGGTCCTGGAACAACGGACCAGCTCTTCACTCTCGCAAGGATCCTGTAGGGGGCCTGGGAGTATGCCCATCCAGTCTACATGTGTTTTGTGGACTTGGAGAAGGCGTATGACCGGGTCCCCCGGGAGATACTGTGGGGGGTGCTGCGGGAGTATGGGGTGAGGGGGGCACTTCTCAGGGCCATCCAATCCCTGTACGCCCAAAGCGAGAGCTGTGTTCGGGTCCTCGGCAACAAGTCGGACTCGTTTCCGGTGGGGGTTGGCCTCCGCCAGGGCTGCGCTTTGTCACCAATCCTGTTCGTGATATTCATGGATAGGATATCGAGGCGTAGTCGGGGGGAGGTGGGTTTGCAGTTCGGTGTGCTCAGGATCTCATCGCTGCTTTTTGCAGATGATGTGGTCCTGTTGGCATCATCGGTCTGCGACCTCCAGCACTCACTGGATCGGTTCGCAGCCGAGTGTGACGCGGTCGGGATGAGGATCAGTCCCTCTAAATCTGAGGCCATGGTTCTCAGCAGGAAACCGATGGATTGCCTACTCCGGGTAGGGAATGAGTCCTTACCCCAAGTGAAGGAGATCAAGTACCTCGGGGTCTTGTTCGCCAGTGAGGGGACTATGGGACGTGAGATTGGTCGGAGAATCGGAGCAGCGGGGGCGGTATTGCATTCGCTTTACCGCACCGTTGTGACGAAAAGATGTGATCTACCGGTCAGTCTTCGTTCCTACTCTCACCTATGGTCATGAGGGCTGGGTCATGACCGAAAGAACGAGATCGCGGGTACAAGCGGCCGAAATGGGTTTCCTCAGGAGGGTGGCTGGCGTCTCCCTTAGAGATAGGGTGAGAAGCTCAGTCATCCGTGAGGGACTCGGAGTAGAGCCGCTGCTCCTTTGCGTTGAAAGGAGCCAGTTGAGGTGGTTCGGGCATCTAGTAAGGATGCCCCCTGGGCGCTTCCCTTGGGAGGTGTTCCAGGCACGACCAGCTGGGAGGAGACCACGGGGAAGACCCAGGACTAGGTGGAGAGATTATATCTCCACTCTGGCCTGGGAACGCCTCGGGATCCCCCAGTCAGAGCTGGATAATGTGGCCCGGGAAAGGGAAGTTTGGGGTCCCCTGCTGGAGCTGTTGCCACGGCGACCCGATCCCGGATAAGCGGTTGAAGATGGATGGATGGACAATAATTTGTGTCAAAACATATAAATGTAACTGTATATATACAGTAGGATGTTTGCTGTCCTCATACATTTGGCCATATAGTGTATTTCCATATAAGGGCTAAATAATTCAAACACATTTTTCTCAAACACGTCATACCTTCACTCTGATACCGGAGTCTCTTTGTTATTATGTGCTGTAATTCCTGAGGATGTCATGTTGTGTTACGCAAACTGTTAAAATGCTATTCAAGGACAGTCATCAAATACAATAATGGGATGGGCAATGCAAATACATCGTAAGATAATTATAATCCTTCTATTTTCACATTCCATCTGTCAATTTAATGATGACAATTTTATATAAAACTGGTGAACTTGTTAACGCCAGACTGCCTCATTTTCATAGTATTCCTGTCAAATGTGTTCATTAGCTGATTTTTGCAGTTTCAAGGTGAAGCATTTTTGTCATTCCGTGTCTTGGTGTGGTGACAACAAGGTGGGAGTTAAGTTCGAATACTTTGCATTCTCGTTTTAATTCTGCGCCAGCAGCACCCTAATGATTCACTGCTGCTAGAGTCAGCATGACCGGGCAAGGCCGTCTGACTGGTTTCTTGTTCAGGGGAGAGGGAGAGGGATCCAGGTAGATAATAGACGTTCACACTTGTGTTCACCAGAGTGAAACTTTGGTTCTCAGACTTGCTAATTTCCTCTTCCACCCCCTCCATCTGATGTGTTGCGAAATCTATTCACTCCCTTTTTCTGATTTGAAAAGACTTTGTAAATGTATGCACAGCATGCCTGAGATTGCTTTTTGTACTGAAACAATGGACGGCTGGTCTCCATGTTGGGCATACTGTGGCCAGTCGCTCAGAAAGGGCTTTATGTTCAAATTTGTTGAAGAAATTGTAGCAGGAGCATAGACTTCATCATGTTTCTTGTCTTTCACTTATACAAACACAGTCACTCACATTGATCAAATATTCTGTTAAAAATATGCTCTGTCTGCATTCCTATCTAGAACATGTACTACGAAAGGTTAAACTAAGTAATAATTGACTGATTGTGTAAGATATTTGACCTTCAAGTTGGCGGTGTCATTTTTCTTTTACAAAAACAAATGGAAGTACTAATTTTTTTTATTTCAAATATAAAATTAGAGTTCAGTACATTCCAAATGAGTTTGTCTTTCATGTTATTTTTATTGACGTGTGGGCCACTCTTTCTGTTTGCTATCTGTGTGTTGTTCTTGATCTCGTTTTAATGATGTGTGTGTTTCCTGGGTTTTCTTACCCAGGGAGCATGAGAGGAGCATTCCCACGGGAGACGTCGCTGCCAGTCGCCTCCTTTATGTTTGCCCTGCTGTGCACCCTGTCGTCGCCCTCTTCCCTTTGCCTCGCTCGCTCTCAGAATGGATAGTCAGCCACCTGTACGACAGGTATGTGCTTGCTGACTCCCCTGAACAAAGCGCAGGTGTAGTAAACAGAAATGAGTTCTTAGCAACCTCTATTATGCACACACACACACAAACACACACGCACGCACTCACACACACACACACACACACACTGCTCCACCCCATATCTACCTTCCTGGACTGGCTGAGCTTGTTAGTGCTCACGCCCGTACCTGTTTGCTCGCACAGAGACAGATACACCTGTCGACACCAGTCGCAGGGACAAACTAGTCGGAGACTCTCAACTGAGCTGGGTGGACATTTCTCTGCTGGATTTAAAGTGAAAGCAGGTAGGTAATCTGGCTGGCAGGTGTATTATTCACAACATGATTTCAAGTATCTGGATAGATTCTGTATTTTTAGCTTCAGTAATCAGCAGCTGTAAGAACAGAAAGTCTAAATAGATAATCAATCATGCTACATAAACTGTTTGTTGAAAGTGTTAACCGGTTGGTTGTCGGTGTTTGCCCTCTCATTTATCTGGGTGTTTCCCTGTCATGATTGCTTGTCAGTAGAGTTGTCTTTCCTGCTCCTTGCCTGTCTTAAACGCTATTGCTCTTCATCAATCATTTATCCTGTGTGTGGACGGATGTGCTAAGCCTAGGATAAATATGCTTTCTGAGCCGTCGGTGTATTTGTTCTGTCACCAAACATTGAGGACAATATCCCCATGAGATATTATGGCGACGTGTTTTAGAAGGATTCACAGCCCCGGGAGTTTTAGGCGTTATATTTGCATTCTGAATTTGGCTCTGCAATTTTGCATAAGCTGTAGTCCGCGCCTACTTTCAGATAAGGAAATGGTGTTTCATTCGTATTTTCCTTTTCTTCTTCAGTTCCCAGGAGAAGTGGGTTTCTCTCTGAGTAGCTCACTTTTGACCTTAAATAACTGAGGGGGTCAACTAATTTGGATATGTGTGAAAGGAAGCAATATTTACCCAATCACATAAATCATTCTGAGCAAGTATATTTTGTATCCAAACAAAAAGGATCATATATATATATATATATATATATATGTATGTATATATAGGCGTGTGAGTCCATTCATATTTAGGCAACAGCAGTATTTTTTGGAAAGTGGTAGGACAGGATCGTCGACATGTTTAAAGGATGACACAGGAATGCTTTGCAGAGCACATATTCTTCATTGGTAGGGAACATGGCGTGGGAAAGACTTTTGAAACTAGATCAGATTTCAATTTGTTGCAAATTCTTCTAACACTACCTCTGTCTCGATGTGTTTTGAAATATGTTTTTCAGGTGGCCTTTAAAGATAACAGAGCAAAGAAGAGAGAGAAACGTCTAGAACAAACATGGCACAAAGTGAGTAGGCTGACTGATGCGATCTGAATGTGAGATGACGCGTTTCCTCCAATGAAAGCAGAGTTCATCCGAGGGCGTGTCCCTGTACCAGGCTGATGACTGGCACAATCAAAATTCTGATCTTCTGTCGCTGCCTTAATTCAATGCAAAATACTTGATTATATGCTGTGTGTCGGCCCAAAGGGGACTGAGCATCATGCATGCTATCAAGCATACAGTGATTTAGAGGTCATTATGATGTGGCTTACAGTGTGTGTAATATCTCAGCTGGTGGTGTGGGTATGTGACATGCACGTGTTTATGTCTCAGAGGGAGAAAAAGCATCTGTGTTCCGTACCACCAAAGTGCGTACCAGGATCAGGGGAGACAACAGCTGGTTACAGCGCGGCACTAGCACTGATGATGAGACCGAAATCAACAAGGAGAAACCATGGTGAGCCACATGTTTAAATAGCGTTCTGATCATATCACCCATTACTCAGTCACTTGAACAGACAAAACCAAGTTCCTTTGAATCCATGCAGGTTAGCAGAAGTAAGGGCCGGCCGTTTGAACGGACCCACTACTGTTGAGACCAGTTCAGTGACGTCACCAACACAATCCATTCCGTCGCCAACCAAGCCAGATGCTGAAAGGTAAACACAGGTTTCTAATGTCACAAACTTATCTACCAAGTACTCAGAAACCTTCCACAAGACATGATTGTGCTGATAATGAGTCTCTGTTTTGAATTTAGAGCACCACAGTCAGGATACATAATTAGGTAAGACCAGCACTTGCACATTTAGACATCCAATTTGAAACTACAGACCTAAATCAAAAGCAGATGTTGATGGCACCACATGGGGCATTTTGTAATTGAAAGAATGAATGTACTCACGTTTTTTGTTTTTCTTTCAGAGGTGTTTTCACTAAACTAGACAAGCCTGCTTCATCCTCAACGACTAATGGCGTTAGGTAAGAGCTTCTCTTACTTGATTAAGCAGAGTTAATAGTGTGACTAGACATTCCCACATCAATGTGATCTTTTTTTTACAGTGGAACAACGACACAATTCACCAAAAAGTCTTCAGAGACCTACAAGAAAATGTGAGCACACACACGAATCAGATTCCCAGGTTGGCCTCTGGCAGCAGAGTGAGAATGTATTTTCATGAGGTGTGTGTTTGCGCTTCTGTTCCTTAGAGCCCCCTACACTGTGAAGACCGCCGCAGACAACCAGGAGAGCCAGCTTAGCACCGAGGAGCAGGAGAAACGGTATGACTCTCCTACTCACGCAAAAAGAACGCAACCCAATTTGAACCGGCACGCCCCGGAAAAGATATTACATTAACATCATAATGACTCATTTCGCAGGACGGAGGCAGCCAGCAATGTTGTGAAGCAATCTGCAGTCAGGCAACGGTCTTATGTGCTTTCTGCTGCCAAGAAATTTGAGTACGTATGTCTAATGTCATTCTCCCAATGCTGATGTTAACACTCAACCTGTTTCTGGAATTCTTAAATCGTAAAAGAAATGAGTTACATATTTTAAAAACTTGCTACAAGTTGAGAAATTGTGCTTTTCACTCACACGTAAAATATTTTTGGAGGTATTTATGAAAACTGTTTGTTGAAAAACCTCAGGGCTCAAGAAACGGAGTCCGACACCTCAGTGGTCAACAGCAGTCCAGCATTTGTGGCTAAAAGGTAAATGCTCCCTCTAACATTCCTCTAAAACTAAGGACAAACCTGTAAGTTTCAAATGTCACTCTGTCTGTCAACTATGTGTGCACGCCCAACTCACACATGCAATTCACACGAGTGCTTGGCTACAAATGTGCAGGGTGGAGATTGCTGATGAAGATGAGAGCGCTGCGACTCCGGCACCTGCCAGCACTCCGCCCCCCGTCGTCCCCGTCACATCTGTTGCCTCCACTCCCAAGCCCAAACCATGGGAAATGTAAGTCCTACGCCGTGTTTTCTATTTCCAGTTCAACAAGTGCTTTCTGTTCCTTCAGTTTCATTCATTACACTTGTGTGCTTCACAGAGTTGACACCAGCGTTAAGACAACTGTTGAAGTCGCTGTTAATGAGCCGGTGGCACCAAAGGTGGAGGAGGAGGAGACCGCCCCAGAGCCTGCGGAGGATGACCCCTCTCCAGTGTCTGTCGTTGTAAAAGACCCATTTGAAGGCATGACACCAGGGTGCACCAAGGTGGCCACTCCTCTCCCTGTACTCCTCCCAGAGTTTGTTCAAGCAGTCCACGCAGAGCCAGAACCAGAGGATTCAGACTTTTCTGGGCAAGTTAACGTCACTCTGGTTGAAATCGCTCCCAACCCCAGTGTCACCTACTCCAGAACCCCCTGCCCCGGCTTCACGTGCGCTACTTTCACCTGCCCCACTTTCACCTGCCCCAGTGTCTGCTGTAACGGAGATCACAGTGAACACTGAACCAAAACCAGAACGACCAGTACCAGCACCAAGACCGTCTCCAAAGCCACAGTGGGAATTCCACTAACTAAAATCCGTGCTTCCACATAACATATGTATATGTAGTGTCAGTGGTGGAAAGTAAATAAGTACAACCGATTAGTCGACAAATCGACTAAGAAGAGGCAGCCCTAGTACATTTACGTTAAGTACAGGTTTTAGGTACTTATCCTGTTGTACTGTCCTTGATTATTACTAATACATGCTACTATACACTTATACTCCACTACAGTTAAGGGGAAAATAGTGTTATTTTTTCTCCACTACTTATATTTCACAGCTTTATGACAAAAGCATCTTACAATATAACCTTTTACTCAAGTAAAGGATCTGAATGCTTCCACCACTTCCTAGTGTTAACATCAGTATAACATATTTCTAACACTGTGATAATAAGCCTCAAACATCAACATAATGTCTGACCAGATATTTTTTATAATAGAATGAATGAATATCATAATTCTTAAGCAAATCTTTGAATGTGCCTTCATATGCTTTTCTTTGTGCATGTGTTTGCTCTCATTCTTTCCACGTCTTGTGATTGAAAGCTGCCCTGGTATGTAATGTGTTTGCTCTCCATCTATTTTCACAGATCCAATGTTGACACGCTCAGCGCCTTGTCCGACACTCTCCTTTCTTTCGGCACAAGTTCAACCAGGTAGAGGAAAAAGAAAAAGATGAAAGCAGTCAGAAACCAATATGGAAAAAAATATATATATTTTCATGTTTAGTGCCTCCAGCCTCAACAACCATCTGATAATAAGAGTTTATGTCCTCTCCAGCTTTAAGGATGATGAGCCAGTGCTGGCAGAGGAAGAAGGAAGCTCAGCAGCCGACAGTCACACCGCAGAGGACAGGTATAAAACCAACAACTTCCTCATTCATGACATAGCAGGGTTGGCTAGAAAAGAGATAATGGCCAACTGCCACCGTGTTCACTTCAAAGTATTCATAAAATAACCCACATCTCAATTTCAGGTGCCTAAAACTACCTCACACAAGAGGGTGTCCCAAATTAGACCTGATTAAATGTGGCACTTAAAAAATGTAATATAGAGAAGCGTGCGTACGTGCCAAAGCAGGTGCACTCATATTTGTTTTCTCTTACTGTCTGCAGTGCTGAAGAGGAGCCAGGTCCAGAGCTCAGCAACTGTATACCATTGACAGACGATCTCCTGGCTCTCTCTGACGGGTTTGTTAAAAATACATTCTTACTGTTTTAAGCAATCCTCACATTAGAAAATCCTCTGAATATTACCCACAAGGTGGCACTGTTGGACTTCTAATGATTCCCCTTCTCCTCTACCTCATCTGGCCTGTTCTTGCCCTGAAATCTCCTCTGAATCCTAAATCCCCCCCCCCCCACCCTTCCTTCATCACCTTCTCCACTTCCTTTTCCTCTCATCCTTCCGCCTCCGCAGTCCAGAGGAGTCAGCAGATCCCGTTCCCCCCAGCCCAGGACGCTGGAGTCAGGATCTGCTTAGCGGACTAGACAGGTAGAGGAAGAGAGCTCTTTCCCACCCAAGCCCCCAAATGCAGAAGTTATGCGCAGCATTATCCTTTCATCAGTAGAAAATCAATATCTCTCTTGTCAGTAGCAAACAGAGGCATTACCTCAACTTACCTTGCCAGAGTTGGATGTGCAGTATCAAGGGAGCTCTGCTCTGTGTTTGACTTTTGTGTTTGATGTCTTTAGTGAGTCAAACCCTGTAAAGACCAGTGGCGCCCTGGATCTCCTGGCTGGCGGTGTCATTCCAATCAACACAGAGGCACGCAGGTGAGAAAAGACACAGACTCGTGGTGGGCTCTGCTCCCCCATCCCTCCCTCCTTGTGTGCACCACTAATTCTTATCACTAGCAGATGAAGGGGCCAAGCGTCCCCGCTTCCTGTAGGTGTAGTGTAAGATTTTTAATAAACCCCATCCGCCTCAAGTTTGATCCATGAATCAGGGCTCCCCCAGCATTCTATTTTAACCCCTGCACCGTGTTAGATAGAAACAAAGTCGCAGATTCCTGAAGCGACTTGACTAAAGCTTTGAAACAGAAAAGCCACGTCTTATCTGCGGCGTGACTGGAAATAGAAGAGAATGTTCTGTACTGATTAGTATTGCGGCTTTGTTTTGTTTCTCCGCCAGCTTCAGTGTGTGGCGAGAGGAGGAGGAGAAGACGACACATGAGACAGTCAAAGAAACACAAAGGTAGAGGGAGATGACAGGCTGCTCTTAAACAATTATCTATCTATGCAGAGCTGTTCCTGCTAAGAAGTGCCTTCTATCCAGATATGCCTTGTAATGATTTATACTAACTTTGCCTGCAACTATGCTGTGTCTCTCTCTGCCCGCCAGCCTCACAGAGACAGTCACTATAACCACCAAAACTGTGATCATTACTGACGAAAGGTACGAGGACGCACACACAGAGAATGCACTATATTCAGACGGTTTTCATGCTCGTTAAATAGTTCAGTGGGTTTCAAGCTTTCCTAATGGACTGGCATTGTAAATAGTGTATGAGAAGAACCACGCTTACCTTTACTTGCCCTCTTTTCCCTTCCCATCATGCCATTCATCCGTACCACCTCCCTCCTTCCTTTTTCTATCTCGTCTCCATGCAGCCAAGAGGACAGCGTAGATCCATGGAGCTCACAGTCACATGTGACGACCACCACATTCACTGAATCAAGGTAATTTATTTACCGCCACGTCACATGTGGGCTGCTTTAAGATGTCTGTGGTAAAGTGTATGCAATATGTATGTAAATGTGTTTAAAAAATGTTTTACTCCACTGACTCTGAGTAAGAAAGAATCATTTGCTTAAAAATGGGATTGTAAAATAGATTCCAGTTAAATAGGCAAATTAAGTTTAATACGGTTGATAAAATGTATTGTTTATATTAGGGCTGTCAAAGTTAATGCGATAATAACGCATTAATGCAAATTAGTTTTAACGCCACTAATTTCTTAAAAGGCATTGAGGCAACTTGTGATTTAGGTTGTAGCAGGCTCAGTGAAGGTACTGGTATCATATGAAACTAGAAAAACCTAAGGAATCCATTGGTACCAACCATGTCATACTAGCTTGTCGGAAGGAAGGCTCCAAACTTACGCTAAATTTTGGTGAAGAAAAACTGGCATGGCCATTTTCAAAGGG
Organism: Sebastes fasciatus; assembly: GCF_043250625.1. Classification (NCBI taxonomy): domain Eukaryota; kingdom Metazoa; phylum Chordata; class Actinopteri; order Perciformes; family Sebastidae; genus Sebastes; species Sebastes fasciatus. The sequence continues at coordinate 14,272,882 of NC_133804.1, read as the reverse complement.
GTCCCTTGACCTCTGACCTCAAGATATGTGAATGAAATGGGTTCTATGGGTACCCATGAGTCTCCCCTTTACAGACATGTCCACTTTATGATAATCACATGCAGTTTGGGGCAAGTCATAGTCAAGTCAGCACACTGACACACTGACGGCTGTTGTTGCCTGTTGGGCTGCAGTTTGCTATGTTATGATTTGAGCATATATTTTTATGCTAAATGTAGTACCTGTGAGGGTTTCTGGACAATATTTGTCATTGTTTTGTGTTGTTAATTTATTTCCAATAATAAATATATACATACATTTGCATAAAGCAGCATATTTGCCCACTACCATGTTGATAAGAGTATTAAATACTTAAATCTCTCTTAAGGGGAACATTTTGAACAGATTAACAAATCTCCCTTTAAGGTACATATTGTACAGATAAAAAATGTGTGATTAATTTGTGATTAATCGCAATTAACTATGGACAATCATGTGATTTATCGCGATTAAATATTTTAATCGATTGACAGCCCTAGTTTATATATAAATATTTCTTGTTGGTAAAATATCTGAAAACAGATTTGATAATATTAATGATCTGTTCAGTTTTTTGTAATTGGTATAGACTGAAATCAGGGTTAATTTTAGGTGAAGAAAACCTGAAATACACTGGTTTTGCCGTTCAGCAGTAGAGTAGTGTTTCCATTTGAGAAAGACTCAGATCCTGATTCTGATTGAGTTTGGCCCCGGGTTCCTCTGTGTTTCTGTTTACCATTCAAACTGCATTAAATCTTTCCATTATGAGTCAATGTGATCAGAATTCCTCCGACACAAGATGGGCCATGCTGACAATTGAGAGTGAAATCAGTGTGAAATTGTTTTTCAGCTCGGCTGATCCGTTTGATCCATATCCGATAGGGACCACATCCTCTAACAGGTAATCATATTGGTTCGGTGCTGTGACTGTTTTCCAGCCAGCCTGAATGCATCTCGGCATGCATAATGCAGCAGCTTCTGATTATGAGTCACTTTTCTCTATTGCAGCTCCTCTGACCTGCTCCAGCCTCTCTCTGATATTTCCATCAACAGGTACTGGAATGATAATGCAAATTTCCCTTTTTCTATATTGTAACCTCTGTTTGTAGCACTGACACTATCATGTTACTACATGATAGCATAACTGCTTCACTTTGTCGGCTATTGCTACAATTATTATTCATAATCAGCCGCTATCATACCAGAAACACTGAGCACAGTGGCTACACCTTATTCATACTGTAATGTAATTTTTTTTATTTCTTCAGTGCGTCAACTACTTATATGGAGAACAAAGATCCAAGTCCAGTAACCAAGTAAGTTGCACTCGTCCAACACTTTCTCTGTGATCAAGCTAACTGTTAAAGCAGCAGTGGGCAGAATCGGAGCAAATTTGATTAAGAAACGTTATTTTTATAAAACGCTCACTATATCCTGACAGTAGAGCATGAGACAGGTAATCTGAAAAAAATGTGCCTCGGTATCCTCCGGTGCTCCTAATGGCATCTGCAAGATTTCGCAGACCGGAGGAAAACAACCAATCAGAGCCGAGCTGGAGCCTTGCCGTCTCTGAGCAGCTGTCAATCACCCACAATGCTGCTGATCAAATATTAATTAATATTCTGTAGTGTACTGTTTAGCTGTAAAATGAGAAAGTTTGTGACTGAGCAGCCATGTTGAGATCAGTTGAGGAAATACCAAGCACCTTCCACCACCCGGAGCAAACTTTCTCATATTACAGCAAACAGTACACTACAAGATGTTTCTGAAAACATTTGAGGCGAGAAATAAGTATTACAGTAACAGAATATTGATTCATATTTGATCAGCGCTGCCTAGTTTGAGCGTTTGATCAGAGTTAGCGAGTGATTGAAAGCTGCCTCCGTTGAATGAACAGCCAATAGGAAAGCTCTCTCTCTGAAATGACCTGTGATTGGCCAAAGTCTCCCGTCACGGGCTAGATTTTCTAAAGCCTGAAAACAGAGCCATGAGGAGGAGCAGAAGTCTAGCTTTCTTAGAACACTTGAATTACAATATGCTGAAAGGTTATTATGGAATTTTTGCCCAATGATGCCAAAAACATTCTGTCTACTGCAGGTTTAAGTGAAGTGGGGCTGCACCTAACAATTATTTTCTTTATCTGTTAAATTGCTAATTATTTTTTTGATTAATTTTGACAGAAAACAGTAGGAAAAAAAATGACTTCAAATAGCTTATTTTGTCTGACCAACAGTCCAAAACACAAATGTATTCAAATTATGATGAAATAAAACATTCTTACATTTGAGAACCTGGATTCAAGAAATGTTTTGGTATTTTTTGCTTGATAAATGACTGAAATTGTTAATCGAAAATCAGCAAAATTGCTGGTGATAAATTTTCTGTTGATGGATTAATCTATTAATCAAATAATCTTAAATTAAAACTTAATTTTAGTGCGGTTTTCTTTATATTCAGTGTGACAGTGACATGTTTGAGAGGTGACAGGAGATGAGAGGAGAGAGAGCAGTGGGCAACGATATGCATCAAAGGTCCCCGGCTTGACTCTGGGGACATTCGGGTTCATAGTCAGTGCTATAAATCCGCAGGGCTCCTCATTTTTCTGAATTTCTAATGTTTTATTTGAATGTTTTCTTCCCCTTTTTGTGTGTGCGTGTGTTTGACAGTAATGCGTTGGAATCCCTTGCAGACGACGTCATCCCTTTCAACACTGACACCACAAGGTATTAAACAGAGTTTAGTGCATAATTGTGTTATGAATGTATGAGTGAGACATGCAGAGGAAAGAAAGACTCAAAGTGCACACGTCTAATATGCTCGATCTGTCATAACGTCTACATCCTCTCTCTCTCCAGTCTCAGCTCTCATCGGTCATGGGCACACTCATGGCAAACCAGCCCCCCCGAGCAGGCAGACACAGAAGAGAGGTGATGACACTTTGATTTACTCCTTTACTTCCACACAATGCGGTTCACTATGTTTCATTGATACTACATGCACCCATCCATGTCCATTACGCGCTAAAAGCCTTTCAATGTATGTCCCACTCTCAGCCAAGAAGCTGCACCGGGAGGCCAAACTGTAAATCAAGAGACGCTGGTCAAGTTTGAGAGAAAGTAAGTCATCCTTTTTATTAAAAGCCCTGTGCGCGCATCTGCTCCCTTTATTCCCATAACCTCCTTCCCTTTCAGTAACTAGGCTTTTGCAGCATTTACTCATTGAGCCAGAAAACATTGTGCACTGGTGCTGATGAAAATAGGTCAGACATATATTTGTTACAACTTTTGCCTCACAACTGCGGTAAATCCCCTTCCAGTCTTTTTTAACAATATAAGGAGCGTGAATTTGTCATCCTTTCATTCTACCATGTCTTTGTTTGAACTCAAGGTCCTCTGAGAATGACTCCCCATGGGACAGGTGGACATCACCCACTGTCTATACTGTCACCACCACTACAGGAGAGGAGGAGGAGGAGGAGGAGGAGGAGGAGGAGGAGGAGGAGGAGGAGGAGGAGGAGGAGGAGGAAAGGTATCTCCACTGTGTCTGGGCTCATTAAATGCATATTAAACCACTTTATTTTTCACAGTTTCAGCAGGAAGTCATTATAGCATCTTAAAATGCAGTGCCTGTCAACCATTTAATTGAAAGCAAGCTAAATACAAAGTTGAAACTTCCTCACGGCTTAGTCGGAGAATAATCAACTCTTTCTAAACTTGTTATTTCTACTTTAATGCTGTCGCTTCTTCACCTGTGCTGCCAGACACTTTTCATAATGCAGGGATGTCTTCTGTTTTGCAGCGCCGGATACACACAGACACAGACGGAGACGGTCACAACCACCACCACCTTCAGGTTTGAAATTCTCACCTCTTATGATGAAAAACTGGGGAGATTAGAAGGGATTGACAGTGTGAGAAGCATGTTTACAATTACAATGGACGGGGAGGAGAGCTCAGAAAGAGGCAACGTTGCAGTACAATAGAAAAGAGACCACACCTGGTCAATAAATCCCGACCCCTCTGGAGCTGTGAGTCAGAGAGATCAGCCTCATGCATTTTATACAAACTGCAGCGTTCTTGCTTACTGGATAAAGTCCAGCGTGTTGACTGCTACAGCCCACACTAAAAGTCTGATATAGTTTTCTTTACTTTCCAGGGAGATGCACAGTGACCCGCAGCCCGCTATGGATCGGTAAGTTTATGATCTTAATGTCAGACGCAGCATAATGCAAGAATACTTTCTCCAGAGTGTTATTTTCTACTATTCGGTCTGCTGATTTTCTGACTTTTGTAAAGACGCTCTCCTTTAACCCTGAGCTTTTTGTCTTTTTTTTTTATTTATTTTAAGCAAGGATGTGCATGGGAATTAAATGTATCTGTTTTTGTATGAGTGGAAAAAATTTTCATTTAAAATCAAACCATCTAATATTTAGTTCACATCTGTTTTTTTCTCTCTGTGTTTGCAACACAGCCGTCTTAGTTAAGGGGTGAGAGATTTAGGCCAAATCCCGTGGGAACGCTGCTGTATTTGCTTAATACTGCAGTCTGGATCTAAAGTTCACCTGCAACTCCAGCATGATTCCTGGTTAGGCAGGCTCCTGACTATTACTGAAGCTAAATGACAAGATCTGCTATCTCATTGTCTTTCAATTTGCCCTCATTTCCTTCCCTCTAATTATCAGTCTCCAGATGTCAGATTAATGATGTGTATTAGAGATGTCCTTTTGTCAAATCACAGCCCGTTAAACAGCATGCCATTAACAAGCGATGGCAGAAAATGATTACCTCCTGAGTTACATTTGACAGATGTAGAGTCCTTCTGTGTAACCCATCGCACCGCTGTCGTCAGTGAGTGAGAGATGAGGCTAACGCTGCTGCACTCTGTCTCCAGTTATGAAACCTATTCCAGGACCGTGACAGAGGAAGACCAGCGTGTCCAGACACCAGAACCTGAGGCCATGAAGTGAGTGATTTTTTACAAACGGGACGTTTGAATTAAAGTGACAGCTAATATTTTAACTATGCATATTAACTCGCTCTTTCCTTCATCTGCCTCTGCTCAAGGGGGTTTGTATACGTGAAGGAGTACGTCAACGCAACAGAGCTGTCCTTGCATAACGCCAGAGACCTAAACGATGGGTAGGACCAATACATGATGATTCACACAATCAAATAACGATTTTGATTAAAAGAAACTGCTGAATAAACCTTCCAGCACTGCTCTTATGATTTACTGAATGCTCTTTTTTTCCATAGTGGGTCAGATTATTTGACATCAAGCTCCACCAGTTACTCTTACAGCAGCCCCTCCTCTTACTCCAGGTAATAACACAATTCCCTAAATACACATGAGCCCTTTCTCCCTTGATTGACACTTCAGCTGCTTTCATTTCTTACTCTTCAAATGACGATTCATTTGCTTTCACCAATAACACATCAACTGACATTTCAACTACATTTATCCGTTTCTCTTCAACTGACAGCTCAACTCCTTTCAATGCTTACGCTTGGACTAACACTCCAAACCCTTTCAGATCTTCACTTTTGGAAAAAAGGTCTAAGCTCTTCGAAGTCCCACAACTTCCACTGTTCATACACAAGTTACTTAAATTGCTTTCAGTTACACTTCAGTTGACACTTCAGGTTATATTCTTGCACCAGCACTTACATCTTTCAGGACCTCCACTTCAACTGACACGTCCAGCTCAATTTATCACTGATACTTTTTGACATTTCAGCTCCTTTCAGCATCGTCACTTCAACTTAAAAACTAAACTTTACTCTTTAGTGCTCAAACTTAAATTGAGACTGTAAGTTAAAGGAATATTTCACCCCCAAAATTTCCACTTGGATATCAATTACTCACCCCATATTACCATAAATTTGTGAAGTAAACTTTGTTCTTCTTGCATGCCTCCACGGTGAACGAAGAATCCAAAAACAGAGAAAAGTCTTGACGAATTGAAGTAAATGAGGGGCCACGTTTAACAACAGTAAAACTATATCAAAACATCCGTTTACAAACTCTAACACAAGTCGTGCAGTATAATCCAAGTCTCATTTATCCAGTCGTATGCTCACTACTTCCCAAACACATGCATTTTGCTAAAACCTTACTATTTAAAACACTTCCGCATAAACAGTATAGTCGCACGGACTGAGTAGCGCCTGGGCACGCGCGAGACTGGGTGACAGCCCTCATTTATTTCAATTCATCAAGAATTTTCTCCATTTTCTGATACTCCGTTTACCGTGGAGGCATGCGAGAAAAACAAAATCTTCTTCAAGAATTCACGGTAACATGGGGTGAATAATTGATATACAAATTATAATTTTGGGAGTGAAGTATTCCTTTAAATTCAGTGCCTACACTTCAACTGAAATTTCAATCTCTTTTAGCACTTCTATTTCAACAGCCACTTCAGCTACTTTCGCTATTTGTATTGTGATTGCCACTTCAACTTTAACGTCAGCTATTTCAAATGATTCAACTTCAGATTTTCAGCAGCGAGCACACGTACATCTTCTTCTAGTCGCTCTTGTTTCTGTACTGGGTCGGATTATTTGACTTTTCTCTTACAGCAGCTCCTCCACTTACTCCTGGTAACAACACAATTCCTTAAACCTGTTTTAAACCAGCTATAAGCCTAAGCCCTTTCTCCCCCTGCATCGTTATTTCCAGTTCTGCTGAAACTAGATACATGTAAGCAGCGGGGCTGAAATTCCACCAAGCCTGCTCATTAGGAGGCTAAGTGGAGACATCAGAGGATTATTTACACTTATTAAGTTCCCTCGCACAGGACAGAAAGGGTCACAGGTTATTTCACCAGACAGAGCTGCAGTTGCATGATACCTGCCCGAGTCAGTGGCTAAACTAACTTGTCTCAATCGCTGTGTCTCACCAGCGGCCAGCTGCCATCCTCCTGCAACTTCTGCGGAGAGCCAGTGGGCAATGATGCCAAGATCACCATCGAGCACCTCAATATCAACTGCCACCCCGACTGCTTCAAGGTACTTCGCCCTGTCTGCTCCGATACATTTCAGCTCAGGATGCAATTTGGTATTTATTGGACTATAAAAAAGTCCTTGAAGGGACGGACCTGGAGGAAGTGAGCTCCTAAAAAAATTGTTTGACATTTGGTAAATGGGTTTATTTGCTTTTTATAGAGAGTTAGATGAGAAGATTGATACCATTCTCACGTCTGTCCGGTAAATATAACATGACAGCCAGCAGCCAGTTACAGCTTAGCTCGGCGTAGACACTGGAAATATCCATTGTTCAAGAATCCGCCTACCAACAGCTCTAACGCTTAATAAAAGCTTTATTATAACATGTTATATCTTGATTGTTGCAAAACAGCCAATAAGTGCATTTCACAAATTGTCAAACTACTTCTTTAGTATTTATAATAACTCACATTTGTTCCTTAATAGTTTTCTCTACAAGTCTTCAAATACAAATTATATTTAGCTACATATTGCCAGTATATGAATCAAAGTTAATTGTGTTTTCAAAGCTGCAGCAGTTTTGTATATTATGTATTAGGGAGCAGTAAATTAGCATTTCAAGGATAAAAAACACTGCATTTTCTCATAATTACATTTTCTAAAAAACCCTCTCCCAATGTTTCAGTGCGGTGTGTGTTGCAAGCCGATGGGAGACCTCCTGGACAGCATGTTCCTACACGATGGGAAAGTCCACTGCGAGAACTGCTACAGCAATGCCTTGGAGTGATTATCCTCTGCAGCCTCTTATCCTCGTCCCCTTCCCTTCATGTTCATTTGCATATAAAGTGAGTGAGAACTGGTCTTTCACATAGTTTGAACTGTGTTCGGTTTGAACTCAGGAATGATGTGGTTTAGGGTGATCAAAAAGGTCGCTATACAGAACAATATGACTATTTAATGTTGATTCCTTCTAATTTCTCGAACATGTTATACAAGCATTTGTTGTTTTATTTTCCTGGTGGTGAAAGCTGTATCTGCCTCAGTAAACTATGAAGGATGTGTGTTATGAACAGACTTAATACTGGCAAGTGGGGTGCAACATTATAATTAAACAGTAGTTATGCAAGAAACGTACTTTATTACAAAATGTTTACTTCTTTTGCTCTTGTTACAAAATAGTGTGTTCACATGTATGATGCTTTGTTAAAAAAATAAAATGATTTATATAATCCTGTTATAAATATGTGATGCAAAGACAGCGCGTTAGCAGAAGCACAAGACTGTCATGTTACATGTTTAAGAAAAGGATGATTAAAAACTATTGCACATAAACATCTCATCTTAGCGTCATGTAACAGAAAACGGTTCAGGCAATATTATAAAGTATCTGCCGCAGTAATTCATTAGATGGCTGCTCCTGAGGACTACTAACTTTGCAAAATGCAGTGGTGATTTCCCACAGGGGAGTTGTGCTTAACTTTACATTTGCCTTTCTCAAAGCCTTAGTAAAATAATATTTTTTTCCTTGCATAGTCACTTAAAATAGCCGTGTACATAAATGTGGCTTCAGCTAATAACCATCAGCTACCTGCTGAGTAACTGTAAAGAAGCTTATGCACTTCGCTGGCTACTGTCTTGATGGTCTTCACACACAGTTAGGCAGAGCTCCCCTGGCTCTGCCCCGGTCCAATGAAAACCCGCCTCCCATGAGGATGTGCCTCCGCGGAACAACTGCACTGCATGCAGTTAATGTTAACAATGCAAAGCGGAGTGAGGGCAATGATGGCACCTCAGTTATAGCAATAAAACAACTTGAAAATGTTAGCATATAGAACATTATTTTCCCATTACTTAACTTGAGATAAAGGACAAACGTATCATGTCAGCTGAATACAATATCAAAATCTATTATAGTAGGACCAAATTGCTCATAAGGGTAAAGGAGTTTTGGCTCAGGTGCAAAAGGTATTAGTAATTTCTGCTCCATTCCCTCATTTAAACAGAGGGGATGCATAATATAGGACACCTCTGTAGTCCTGGACGTGATCCAGCATGCTCTGTTTGTTTCAAGGCCTGTGTCAGTGTTTTCCTCTGGCTCTGCTCACAGCAATGTTTTGGATGTGCTTCCACAGCAGCAAAGGGTCTGACTCGTTATGTCTTATCAGAGACTCCAGCCCCTCTGCTTGGTCCAGGCTCTGCCAGTAATCCTGGGGCCAGATATGCAACCATCTGCAGACAGATACACGAACAGATTAGGCTCATCACAGAGGATGTTTTAATTAGACCATTAAAATAGACTGACGTCTCTCCCCTTGGGACATTGTTATTCACATTAAAAGCACAGAAAGTAGAAGGGGTTTCACACCTGGCATGGTGAATAATTTAAGACAAACTCACCCATCATCTGCAGGCACATCTTGGACATGTCCGTACCCCGGGCTAGGCAGGGGGCACCCCATGTGAGAGTTGTTGGCCATTTTAGGCTGAGGAGGCCGGTTCCTCTCGGGGGCTTTCCTATATGCTCGTTCTGCTGCCAGTCGGTCATTCTCCCGGTCGCACACGTAACACTCAAATCCATTCAGGTAGTTGGGTTTGCTCATGTCATTAACCCCCCACTCGCGGGTCTCCAGAGCCTCCAGCAAACGAGTGTTAGTGATGCGTCTGGGGCTCTTGAACTCTAAATATTTAGCATATTCGTCGTCGTTCGCATCGAGACGTTTGAGGAATTCACCGAGAGCTTCCGGTGAGGGGAAGTTGTCTATGATGATTGCGGAGTGGTCGTTAGGCATCCAGTCCGCCACCACGGAGGAGCCTCGATACACGGGCACGCAGCCCTGATGGAGAGGCCGCCACAGCTTCTCCGTCATATAATCCGGACACAGGCCGTTCTCCAGCGCCAGGTGGAACTTGTAGCGAGCAACAAAATTCATAAAGCTGGCTTCTTCGCCGGTGGCTGTCGACGTGTCAATTAGATGTTCAGGTAGAGGTTTGTTGTTCAAGCATTTCCCGTAAGAATCCACCTACAGAGAGAAGAATAACGAGTGAGAATTAGAAAGATGGGGACACACTCAGAAAACATTTGGAGATTATTAATGCGATACTGGCTCACTTTTAATGGTCTACATTTTTCATTAAATCTATTTGGATTTTAACATTTTATTCCCTGATGGGGATTCACAAACATCACACTGAAGCCTAGGTTTACAGAGCATTTACAGAGGTGGTACTGCGGTTGCATCTGTGAGTAATGTTGACCGTCTGACCTGTGTGCACAAGTATGTGCAAGTGGAAACAAGAAAGACTCTAAGCTACAGATTTTCAGTACATGCAATCCAGTTGATGTTAAGTGTGAAGAATGGCTACGGTAGGGTTCAAAATTGAGATTAATGAAAATGGTATTCAACACCAAGCAGGAATGAGTCTTGACATTTGTGCAAAACAAGACAATTAGAAAAAAAGAGGATTCTATTTGAGAATAAATGTTGGAGGATGAGAGCAAAATAAATAATACATCAACAAACCACACTTTAGTACCACCTTAAACCAAAGAGAAGTGCATAACAACATCCGCAAAGCTTCTGTTTATTTTAAATACAGCAATGCAACAGCATGTGGATTGTGAAACTTTATTCCTCCTCAGTTATAATAATTGGAAGATTGCAGCTCACTAAGCATACATCTTGTATATTAGGAGTCTTAATAAACCAGGTAGTAAACTAGAAACAGCTACACTCATCTAGCATGCATAACATCTCCTGTACTGTACCTGAATATACTTCATGAGCTCCTGGACATATCTGTTTCTGTCTGACGGCACGTCGCAGTGAGACTGCATGTAGAGCACAGGAGCCAGGCCCTCCTTCCTCAGTCGGTTCTTCTCCTCCAGGGACACGGCCACGGGCTCCAGCAAGTAATCCAGAGACGGCAGCCACTGCAGGGTCAGAGGATAGTCAGACTCCCTGCGAAACGTGGCCGTGTAGTTGAACAACCTGATTCCCGGGCCATGGGACAGGACGTAGTTATTCATGGGTGACTCTTCGTGGAACAGTGCCCAGGTCTGGTGGCGGAGTCGAGGGAGCGGTGCCTCATATGCCCGGAAGTCAGTTCCATAAAAGATGATGGATGCTGTCCGTTTGTACAGCTGGACCTTTTCAAGATCAAACTCAACATTACTGGCAGTCAGAACAACTTCAGATGATGATGATGATGATGATTATTAATGTGAGCATGCATCTTCTCTCTGGGAGTTTCACTAAAAGGCTTTATGAGGTTATGTGGTACCTTGCGGTTGCTTGTGACCAGACAGGAGGATGTGGCACAGTCGATGCGCTCGGTGTCACCGGGGAAATGTGGGAACAGTCCTCCACTCCACCAGAGGAGAATGGGCAGCTCCTTGTTGCTGCGGCGATCAGCGTTGCCAGGTCCTCTGTATGAACTGATGGAGGCAAACTCCATCTCTGACAGAGCACTCTGGGGCTGAAAGGCTCCTCGGTCCACTGCATCCAAGGCCTCCAGGGGAAGTTGGTCGTCTGGAAAGGAGGCGAAGGAGACCCAGACCCAGCAGAGGACACCAAACAGCCCCAGACAAGCACAGGGCACCAGCCTGCCCCTACCTGCCATCTGCAAGGTTGGAGAAGAACAGAAAACACATGTCAGAGACTTGCACAACTCAAGATACAAGTAGGTCACCATGCAAAAGAACTAATAACTTTCTTATAATAGGAGTGATTTCTAAGTCTCATAAATAAACTTTGTTTTGGTGCTCATAACCCCCAAATGACAGTATTGTGGATGCATTTATTTATCCTTTTACACAACATTAGCAGCTGACTAACATTTCAATCCTATGTGTCAGTGGTTTTCTGAGCATGCACCAATATATAGAAACATTTACACTGTTTCCTACCATCACCACAGCAGCAAACACATGAAGGGGAGGTGTTCTTGATTCTTCAAACCAAAAATAAAGATCTATTCTCCTGTATAAGTTAGTTTTGAGGAGCTGTGATGAAGTGCAGCTGGACGGTACAGTGAGAATAATAACAGCCGGACTCTTCTTCTATGTTTTCTGCTTTTCTTCTTCTTCTTCTCTGGTCGCAAACTAACACCAGCTGCACACCTGCCACCTACAGCTCCGGAGCGTGTGTTGCTCTATTAAATGACTGGGACTAATGCAACATAAATTATTTGTTCACTGTTCAGTTTCCACAAATTCAACATTAAATTATTTATTTTTTCTTATAAAAAAAACCATTTTACTAGAATACGATATAGAGCATGTAGAGTGTGTGCATAAAACAAAAGATACATGATTAAAGTATAGACAGGTTAACAAATATAAATAATAATATAAATATAATAATTAATTAATTATATTAATAATAATTAATATATTAATATTATAATAATATAAAATAGTCCTTTATTAGTCCCACAGCGGGGAAATTTGCAGAAAAAAAATAATTCATACAGAAACCAAAATAGAAAAAATAAAGTCTTATGTCAAAACAGCTTTGAAATATAATTTCCAATACCAATACAAAACAGTCTTTTACATTTATCATCATTTACATCTGCAGAAGTAAATGTAAGCCTGTAATAAAAAGTAGACCACTTACACACCAAAAACTGATAATAACCTGATATTTTCAGGTGGAATTTCATACATTCGTTCATTCATTAATTCTCACTGTGCAATATCATTTTCCACTTGTGCAATTTTGTTAATAGTCTGTTTATTCTCAATACTGTATATACTGCTCCTATTTTTATACTTCCTTCTATTTAAATGGTTCATATTTTGTTACACTTTGTTTAGCTCTTTTTTACTGTGTTAGCTGATGCATCTTGTTTTTTGCACTATCCCCTTTGCTTCTGTACACTGCAAATTTCCCCACTGCGGGACTAATAAAGGAATATCTTATTTTATCTTATTTTTTAATCTTAATCTGCAATGGGACTATTACTAACAGCTGTCACATAAATATAATGGAGCAAAAAATTGCAATATTTCCGTCTGAAATGTAGTGTAGTAGAAGTACAAAGTAGCACAGAATAGAAAAATACCCAAGTGAAGTACTTTTACCTCAAAATGTTCTGAAAATACATACAGTAATACTGTACGACTGGAGTTACCCTGCACCATATTTATTTTTAACAGTCTCTTCTGCACTATAGTCACTTTTTTAATAGTCCTATATCACAGCTGTTACCCTGCACTATATTCAGTTTTAACAGTTTTTCTTCATCTCCTTGTATTTTTATATCTGGTATATTTTTTTGTACTTTGCACTACTGCCTTTTTTACTGCCTTTTTACTAACATGGTTTGTACTATGGAACTGTGATGCTGGAAACATGAATTTCCCTCGGGATCAATAAAGTTACCATCTATCTATCTATCTATCTATCTATCTATCTATCTATCTATCTATCTATCTATCTATCTATCTATCTATCTATCTATCTATCTATCTATCTATCTATCTAATATTTGTTGTCATCATTTTTAAGAAGTGAACTCTGCGGGCTTTAGGACCATGTTTAGGACCTGGGTTTGTCTGGGCGGTGGTCACGTCACGACACTCAGCCTCATCAGTCAGATGTAGATGTAGAGGAGGAGGTGCAGGCCAGCTATATATACACTATTAGCAGCAGGGTGAGTGAAAATACATGCTTTTATATTTATATTAGATGCATATAATTGTAGATATATCACCTCACTGCGACATGTGTTCTTTAGTTGCTTTTAAACACAGTTTTGAGGCTAATAGGTTAGCATGACCAGGACAGCATGTCAACAAGCCGCTAGCCGGCTAGCGGGTCAGCTGGTCCATTGGCTGGCTGGGAGGCTCTGCTAAGCTACACACTGTTATTGTCTGCTGCATTGTAGTTTTTAAAAGCCCTTTTACCTGTTTCGGTTCCGAGTTAACTTCTGCTCTGAAACACTTCGTGAACAGTAACGCAGAGACCCTCCAGGAGGCTGTTTATCCAGAGTTATAGCCTCCAGGCTCAGTTTACAACAAGCTGGTACATGTTAGGGGTCTGCGCATGCGCACTGGATGATGTCTCCAGAGTCATCATCCTGATGAGCCCCTGTTGTTGTTGTTGTTGTTGTGGCAACACTTCACCTGTTATATATGTCATAAAATGACAATAACCTGATTTTTTCAGGTGGAATTTCATTCATTCATTAATTCTCACTGTGCAATATCATTTTCCACTTGTGCAGTTTTTTTAATAATCTGTTTATTGTCAATACATGTTTATACTGCTCCTATTTTTATACTTCCTTCTATTTAAATGGTTCACATTTTGTTACACTTTGTTTAGCTCTTTTTTACTGTGTTAGCTGATGCATCTTGTTTTTTGCACTATCCCCTTTGCTGCTGTACACTGCACATTTCCCCACTGCGGGACTAATAAAGGAATATCTTATCTTATCTTATCTTACTCCTACAGTTGCCTTAAATTCTGTAGGATGATGTTATCATATGATATGGCTGGCAAGCATAGTACATGTGTAGGTTATCATGAGTCAGTATTACTGTGTCATGTAGTCAGGGAATGAAATTATCATCTGCCACCTGCCAAATACAGGGTAAATGTTGGCTGTGGCAGGTAAAACTTGCAGGTCACCTGCCACCATGAGTGTGATTTAACTATCCTTTAGTACAGATACACTCAATTATTCCACAAGGCATGCTGCTGCTACCAAGATCCAAAACCAAATCAGGTCAAAGTACAGCAACATACAGAGCAATGAAAGAATGGAATTCACTCCCAAATCAATATTACACAACAAAATACTATATATGGTTTTAAAAAAAAACACTAAACGAGCATTACTAAAGAAGAAACTTTGGTAATTAATAAGTATTCTTGGGTGTGTTAAAGGTATTAAGGGCATTCCATGTTAAATTGTGATATTTATCTGTTAGATCATGATAGATTCAGTCGGAGCCTTTCTATTTTCTTTGTGTTTTTGTCATTTAAACTGTGTCAGTTATTGTTTTATTTACAGTTGACGTGCATTACAATGTGTTATGTTAGTGTATGATGAGTAGTGTGAATGTTTATTTTTGTATTGTCACCATGTAAACTATGTTGACCCCAGAAAGAATAGCTGCTGCTATGCAAAAGCTAATGGGGATCTAAATAAACAAACAAACGAACCATGGCAGATAGGTTTTCCTTATATTAAAGGCAGGGTTGACGATATTATCCAGTATACACTATTTGTTATATTGGTTGAAATGGTCTTTACACCCCGACAGCGATCCATTACTGATGAGCTCATCATCAACATCGTCGACCCTATCTTTAAGAAATATTATTTTTAAAAAGCAATTCCTAAATTAAATTTAGTCATGGATTAAGGTTACATGATATATTCCATAATTCTACGGTCTACAACTGACTCAGTGTTTACAAGTCTAAAGTGTTCTACATAGATTTCAGGAGTGGCAGACAAAAAAAATGAGTGGCCGGTAGAAATGTGCAGTGACCTGCCACAGTGGCAGGTAAGGAAAAAACTTAATTTCAGACCCTGCTGGCAAGCATAGTACATTTGTAGGTTGTCACGAGTCAGTATTACTGTGTCATGTAATAAACAACAGGGCTGTATTCATGCAGCCCAGAGCTTCAACCAGAGACCTTTGGCAGACATCTCGGTCCTTCACCCTGTCAATGTGCACCTCAAACTAGTCAACCATTACACATATCTCTTTCTGTCAAGTTCATTAGAGGTTAAATACAGATGTTGCTAGAACAGCAGTCTTCTCCCCTAGTTATCTACATTGAATCGTTAGCGAAGTCTAGCCCACAGACTGCTTTGGGGTGTTGAATGTTTCTTGATAATTCAGTATGTTTCATTTCCTATTTCCCTTGTAGTGATTTGCGTTTCACTTTGATTGTGTATTATTTCGCTTCCTCTTTTTAGGTTAAATCGACCCTGGTCTGCCACCTGGTGTGGAGGCCTTGCTGGGTGGGAGGAAACATGATGAGCGGGAAGAGCCTGCTCCTGAAGGTGATCCTGCTGGGGGACGGTGGAGTGGGCAAGTCCTCCCTGATGAACCGCTATGTCACAGACCGTTTTGACTCCCAGTCCTTTCACACCATCGGCGTGGAGTTCCTAAACCGGGACCTGGAGGTGGATGGGCGTTTGGTCACTCTTCAGATCTGGGACACAGCAGGCCAGGAGCGCTTTAAGTCCCTGCGCACGCCCTTCTACCGAGGCGCCGACTGCTGCCTGCTCACATTTGCCGTGAACGACCTGCAGAGCTTCCAAAACCTCGGCTGCTGGAAGAAGGAGTTCATGTACTACTCGGATGTTAAAGACCCTGAGCGGTTCCCTTTTGTGGTGCTAGGCAATAAGGTAGACATGGAGCAGAGGGAGGTTGGCGAGGACGAAGCACGGGCCTGGTGTGAAGAGAGCGGCTGCTGCCCTTACTTTGAGACCAGTGCTAAGGATGACACTAATGTCACAGCTGCATTCGAGGCAGCTGTCAGGGAGGTCCTGGCAGCTGAGGACCAGATTGACCATGCACTACTGAGTAGTACTATCGATCTCCATGGCAACCGCAAAACCTCTCGCGGGTCTTGCTGCTGATTGGTCAGGTGTGAATCCACCTTGTCTTAATCTCTCTGGCTGAACCTCGCCTATGGCAGTGATGAGAGCCAGTCAGATATTGATAATGGTACACATACTGTAGGTACAAGGTACTGAGTACAGTATCCCCTGAAGATAATGTGGATAAGATACAGCTGCTCTGATGAGGGCCGTGTCAAGGATTCAGCTGGTGTCTAGATTGTTGAATTATTGCTCTAACCTGAGGTACAGACCTATGGTACAGGCACACTGTAACAGGCACACTCATCCTTTGTACTCTGTCTGCTTTCAGTAGTGTTGCACAAAAAACATTTCCACCCAGTCTCAGCTTTGTCTGCAGGAGTTGTATCAAATAATGCTTTCAGAGCACTTATTTTAATTTAAATGATATTGATTAAAACGTTAGAGAGAATATACCAGTCCTCTCTTGAAGAGCACACTCTACCTTTGGCACAGCGACATACAGTCGGTCTTGTAACTGCTCAACAGTACATCTATGAGCAGATTTTTCCTGGGTTTTAGAGGGACTTTGAATACAACACCACATTTTCTTGTAATTAGATCTTTCAGCAGAAGGAGAGTTAATGTATTTTCTGCACACAGAAAGTGTCTTTCACTGACAGTGTTCCCGATCCAGGCAGATATTATGCATGAGAACCATCAACAACACCATCAGTATGATTACCAATATGATTTGAGGTACGAGGAGCTTAAATGATTGCTGCTCTCAAAACCAGGATGACCTTGTTTGTTGTCAATGAGAAGGGAACTGTAAGCTTTAATTTTGCAGCTCTGATTGTAAGCATTAGGTACGAGCTATTGTGGCGCCCTCATCTATTTGTCTGTTATATGTATTCCCATTGCACTAGTGTGTAGCTGGAGGTGTCAGGTGTGGAGGTGTCAGGTGTACGGGTTAGGTGTTATCAGATTATTTCCCATGATTTATGTACATGGGCCTGTTTACTAAGTACGGCTCAGTGTTTCTGGAAGTTCAAAAATAATACTGCTTTTGCTGCTGTTGTTGATAGACTGCTGTTTATTTTTCTGTGAAGCACACCTCCGTCCTCCGACCGACGTGTTATTTACTTTTACAGATGTGTGATATTCTGTTTGATCAAGGGCTGATTTAAGTCTGTTTTCCTGATTTATAAAGGAGGTTATAATTCTCATAATTAACTATAATTTTCAAAAAATGTTTTGGCATGCTTGTAATCCTGCGACTGCCTCGGTGATTGCACGGCAGGCCTTAACATTCCAGTCCTTTAGCATTGCTATTCTGAAGGTCTCCTGTGCTTTCTGATACATTAACATACACCTTGTGCTGTCTGTCTGGTCATTTAAGGTCTCAGCTGAATGTGAAATAGCCTGAGCACAAGGATAAGGCCATTACTACTAATGTGTGCATTGTGCATCTCCCGTCCATTCATGCAGTATTGAGTGAAACATACAACGGAGTATTCTGGCAACTTAACAATGTTTACTTTTTTTCAGCTTGGTGGTACTTTACTTCTTACATTTACACACAGGCTCCCTTTGGTTTCACTGCTGTCAGCCAGAGGGTATTGTTTTCTGTCTGTATGGTTCGAAAAAATAATTAGCTGATATTCAATGCTTCAAACTAACATGGTCTAAAATCATTCTCATCAGTATTTTGATTGCTGCTGTAATAGTATTTTATATTGCGTCTACTCAAACAACCAAACATGTTGCAAAAATAAGATCAAATGTTTTCGTCTTCTGAATGCACAAAGTCACCACGGCTCTTATTATAGTGCATGTTCTCATGTGTTTTTTTTCTGTTTTGTTGGAGGTCTTATGCAGCCTGAGATTTGCCTTTTAGATCAAAGATTGCATCACATTTCAATGTGTGTGTGCACTAATGGTGAACATTACAAGAGCTTCACTGTGAAAGTGAACCAATCAGGTACAGTCATATTTACTTATTACATGGATCTTTGGTTTAATGTAGGCTTATAATACATAGCTTGTTCATGTGGGTGTGTTGAGTATTACTAGCACTCACAGCAGTATGAGAGGAGCTTCATTAACTGTGAACTGAGTAGGGCATTTTAACTAAATCAAACTGGTAGCCTACATTAATTCAAAGCGAAAATGAGGGCTGTTAATTTATCATTTGTCAGTGTTAATGTGTTATGGATTAAACAGAATACTTTGTCTACTTACTGTATCATTTCTGTTTTTATCCTATCCAGATAATGTAGCCTATCACAATGTTTACCTGAGAATCAGTTGGTACTTATAAACTGGTAGCATAACCGTACAGTATGTTGCTCTCATGATGCTGTCTTACATCACTGCAAACCTGTCTTATGTCAGTTTTTTTTTTATGTTGCTGAAATATTTATGACTGTAAAAACTAATTTCTTTGGGCTGTCCATATTAATGGCTTTATGTAAATCGCAAAGGGCATTCATTTTATAATAATGTACAAAATGACACTGAACGTCTGTCTCACCCTCAGTGCTCAACCCCATGAGTGTGATTTAATCTGTGTGAAAGTTAAGACTGTTCATCTTGATTATGTGTCTGATTTAATGGACAACTTCCCTTACTCCTCTTTTTTGCACTACGGAGGAAAGACTGGTTGTGCCAACATGCTGGCAAAGCGACAAATACTCCCCAGTGCTTGGCTACAAATAAAACATGCAACATACCAAATGGAGACGCTATCTTGTCTGTGAAATTCATGAAAGTATGTGCCTTTTTAAAAATGACTTTAAAGTTTGGAAACAAAAGCTCTTAAAAAATATTTTTAAAACTAAAATAGGTCACTGAAATGAATCAGTATACCTCAGCTCTCCACCTTTCAGCAGTCATTTCACCATCTGGAAAAAAGCCCCAATATTTGTAATAATAAGCAGCAGTGTTAAAACAAAATATTACTGTATTTCTCAGCAAGATCTCCAGTAAAACACAGGTCTTGAATTTTGATTTAAAAAAATGCACCTTGTTGAATTTCATCACACAAGACCTTGAATGCCACTGAATGAGCAAGTATACATTGGAACCCAAGAGACAGTGAACACTGTTTATTTCCTCTTCATTAAAAAGGATATCAAGCATGCACCGCATGCTGTAAAATTAGACCTGGACAGGAAAAAAAACAAACATTCTGCCTTTCAAACTAAATCTCTGACTTAAGGGAATATACAGAAAGTATAGATTCTATAGGTGAAATGCAGAACATTGTGGGAAAAAAGCACAACATATTGAACGTTATGGCTCCTAACTGCATTGTACACCTTTAGATATGAACACATAATTGCCTATATTTTAATGAAAACATCAAAATAATGAAGGGAATCAATTTAACAAATACTATCTAGTTGTACACTTCACAAAACAGTATAATTTTGATGACCAGCTCAATTGTGATGGACATCGTGAAAAGCTTGTGCAGCCGAACCAGAGGCGCTGTCAGCAGATGTCAGATGTGTTTTCAGGGTAGGGAGAGCACAGCGTCCCCCCTCTGTCCCTCTGCAACCTCCCATACAGGTCATAGCCTTTCCTCTCCTCTTTCTCCCTGTGCCTCAGCTTCCTCTGGTACACCTGGTTCACAGCCAAGTGCAGGGAACAGTGCACCTGTGGACACCAGAGGGGAGAATACAAAACACCTTACAAAATACCTTGGCCCCTAGATATGGCAGAAAGCCAAGGATAGAGCGCCAGTTAACCACTGTGACACCACACACCAGACACCTCACTTTCACACAGACTACAAAACAAAAATGTTTTCAGAGGCGCTCTGCACAAATACTTCAAAGAATATTCTTTTTATTATCAAATTTTACCAACACAAAAAAATAAATCATCAAACAGCCAGCTGCCATTTGACAAATCCACCACTCACAGCTGGGTAAAGCTCATACAACAAGTGGAATAATCTACTTATTAAGCGGCAAAAGGTTTTGTTAGTAATACCCAAAGTGTAAAAGTAGTAGTTAATTCAGCTACAGTAAGTAAAAAGATGTTATACAATAACTACAACAAAATTCCTAAAAAGAATTAGAGACAAAACAAAGCGGTCCTATCTCTATAAAAGTACCTCAGTCATGCATTAACAGCAGGGGGGAGTCACACCTCAACAATGTGTTTTAGGTCTAATAATATGAGGTCACTTGATAAGTTAGCACCTAGTGCTTTTGCCATCTCATAATTATGAGAAACAATTTCAGACCTTTCTAGATCAGAACTAAACAATATGTCCCTTTGTCAGAAAGAAACTATTCAAAATCATCTAAAATTCCTTCACTCTGAATCCATCACTTCAATTATTCGGAGGGCAGTGGGGGTCATGCAGCAGCATGTGGACGGTGTTGTGTGTGTGGTTGCTGTCCCAGAAGAGCTGCATTGATGCTTTAGAGGTCTAACCCCCTCTTTGTCTGGAGGACCCTCTCCCTTGACATGTAATCTAACCCCTGGCAGAGACTCGTAGCGCAGGTGGCCCCCACAACGGGCTCCTTATTGGCTAGCTTTTAAAAACAGGCGTGACTCCATTGTTGAGGTCTTTTCTCCAGCCCGTGAGAAAAGTCCTGAGGTCAGCGTGAGACTGCAAATGCGTGCTTGTCTGCCACCATGGCAACCAGATGTGAAGGATGGTAGTCATGGTAACCTATAATCTCTATTCTCTGCAACAGCTGCATTCTAGCAGCACATGTGTCGCAAAATTGGTGGTTATTTCTTTACATGTGTTAATTTATTAGTGGTGTTTTATTTGTATTTTGAGTGCAACAGGAAGCAGAAATTATATTTTAGTCACTAACCTCAGCAAGCAACAAGAGCAATAATTTACAAATATTTTGGTAACATGGCATAGGAAATATTGAAATAAGACTTACTGCATTGTAAAAGCAGCAGACAAACCTCACACATAAAAAAAATAAGTCTTCCCAACAAGAAAAGTACGAATATAAAGACATCATTTTTAGGAGTCCGTGGCCACAGGTGGTTCTGTGCAGATGATGTTTGAAGGAGAGAATTGTTGCCGTCCCCATGTTGGTGGTGAAGTAGTGATAGAGCAGACAGGAAGCTGGTGAGCCTAACACCGTGCACTTATGCCCTTTCTCCCCATATACCGAAGAACAGCAAAGTTATAGGTGGTCGACACAGTATAGGTCAGCTATGGAAGGACAAGCAGAGACAGGAAGTGTCAGAACAAAAGTGAAGAGAAGAAAAATCCACAACATCCAGAAACTCAAGAAATAAGAAAATAAATATGATTAAGTGCTAATGACATTAATTTGATAGCAGATACCACCCGTCTAACAGCTTCTGTAATGGAGCATGTGAGTATAATGGGTGCACCATTTGCCTGGCTGGAAAACCACCAGACATTACAGCACTATTATGATGTTTGTGTCAGCTGAGAAAGAGGAACAGAGAGCAATAGTACAGAAGTCATCAGTCATGGAGGCCTGAGATGCCTCGCCGCCTACACTTTGAGCGTCACTGAGTCACATGAGCCATAACACTATTGTACCCCACTGTGGAAGCGCAGCCAAATTGGCCCCGTCTGAAGCATAATCACTCACCAGAGCCAAGAGAGTGATGCCCGCACCGGCGAAGGCAGCAATGTAGAGGTCATAGGTCATTCGGTACTGACGGGGAGATGGGAGATTTGCATTAGTGGTGATGACGTGTGTCTTCATTTCATGTCAGGAAAATTGTAGAACATGACTGCAGAGCTTTAATCATTCATACCTCTCTGGTCTTGCAAACAGTGGACAGAGTCATACCACAAGCTTTCCCTGGCACTGCATTCCACGGCAGGAGCCCTGTTGAAAATGAAATTTCTCTATTCAATTCTATCTCTTAAGTACAGAGACAACCAAAAGGAAGACGGCATTATTCTATATTTTTCTTATTGTCCACAAATCACATGAAAAGACCAAAACAACAACGTGTTTGTTCGCTTTCAATACTTTTTGACTTCCCTACTTTGTCTGTGGCACGTACTACTGAAGATGTACATTTTTGAAAACACTTCAGGATATATAGGTTCATTTAAAAAGAAAAAGAAAAAAAGTTAAATAATTTCCTTAAACAGTTGGGCACTGAAGTTTTTACCAAATGTTACAAAACATGGGTAGCCTAAATAGTGCATTTGTTGGGGACTATTTTCAGCGGCGGATTAATACACATTTAATGAGCTAGTGAGTATTTATGCCATCGGGACTGTGTATGTGGGATAGACTCAAAAAGTACAGTGCCCATGTAGATGGTAATGAAGGAACATGTCACCCAGTGCAACAGTGTGGCTCATTGTGTTCTAGCGATTGCAATGTTGGTCTGTTGGCTGGATTGCTACAACATTTTGTACATACATTAATGGTGCCCAGAAGATGAATCCTAATTAACTTTGGTGATCCCCTGATTTTTTCCTCTAGCGCCACCACGAGATTAGCATTTTTGGATTTTGGTGAAATGTCTCGACTATTGGATGGATCGCCATGAAATTTGGACGGTATTTTTGGCCATGTTTTTACCAGATACCTAAGAAACTAATCACATTCCCATCAGCCTGAGCTGTACTTTGTATTTAGCGCTAATTATTAGCAAATGTTAGCATGCTAACATACTAAATCAAGATGGTGAACATAATTATTTATACCTGCTAAACATTAGCATGTTAGCATTGGATACATTCTAAATGGCATACTTTTTCTTTTTACTTTTAGTACATACTACAGCTGCCCTTACAAAGTACGTACTGTTGCATGCAGTATGCATACAATTGTGACATAATAATTTGTCATATCATTGCATCTTTAACTTTGACCCTATTGCTCATATATCCGCTGTGCAGAGTTTTGTGGGTCAGAATAGACAGAAAAGCATGCTGGCTTGCACACTGCAAAATGCAACCTGATGAAGTAGGACATCCTGGTATTTTTGGTGTACTGCATTTGACATACTATGTGGGGCATACTAAATATTATGATAGTATGGGTATTGGTATTATTGTCATTCTGAGTATGTTAGCATGCTGACTTTAGTATTCAGCATCTGTGTCTAGCTGCCGCTTCAGAGCTACCGGGATGGTTGTAGACTCTTTGTCTTGTTAAAAATGTGTTGGACAACAATGGAGGTCCATGTCACAGAGGAATATGCTTCGGCTGGACAGGCTGTTAGTAGGAACAATGCATTGTTGGTATTGGTCTTTTCGTGGGATTTGTTGATTCTGGTGTTGTCGGTATTAGTGTGAGAAGCCAGTCTCGAAGGTTGCTATTAAAAGCCGTCTTGTTACCGTATTGCCTTGCATCAACACAGAGCTGGTTGATACTCGCCGGGGTCTCAGTCAGAACATCAATAGTGTGGCAGGTGGCATCCATGTTGTAGAAGAAGTAGACGGGCAGGGCCGAGAAGGCAAACACCAACAGCCACAGCACAGCTAGTATGTATGTCATCACTATAAACTGTACGAGGAGGGAGCAGAATAAACATTAGGGCTGCATCATCATAATAAACTGGCGCACATAATCTAAGAGAGTGTTTTTATGAGCAGTGACTCACTTAGTGACCACATTTACTTTTTTTTTCTGATTAGCTGTACTTATTATCTCTCCGCTCTCCTCCTCTTCTTCCAACCACTCAGCTTTTTTTTTTTTCTCCCCCAACCGCTCAAACACACACTGTATGCTTATCTTTGCATGTCCCCAAAGGTTTTTAGCAGCCTTAAGATTTTCGGCTCAGCACCCACCAGGGAGTGATATGTGTATTAATCCCATCCAATCCCCTTTACTTGTCCCACTCTGGGCCCTCTCACCGAGGAGCTAAGGCAGCGGCCACACATGGTGCTCCTGAACTCTCCAAAGGTTTGCTTGGCAGCGCTCGTGGTGTAGAAGCCCTCAGCCAACAGCACGATGCAGTAGAGGAAGAAAAAGGAGGCCAAACCATAGATGACATACTGGAAATATTGGATGCTGAGAAGAAGAAAAAGAAAACAGTCAAAATTCAGGGTTACAAAGAACCTAATCCTTTCTGAATAGGGACTACATCCCGGGAAATCCCATGACGAGGTGAAAAAGAGGTCTCTCTAATGATGGAAGTGCTTAAAAATTTACCACTCACATGTAGGCGAGGGTGATGTAGTCCTGAAGGTTACGAGCAAAGTAGTTCTCGATGAGTCTCTCTGTCTCTGTGAGTGCCTGGTGCCCGCAACCGCAGAAGAGGGCAATGCCAGAGAAACACAGCAGTGTGGCGACCAGGGAGCAGTACGGCACTCCGCCCAAACAGCGCATACAGCAGTCATAGCAACCTGTTTAGTCAAGAGGCAGCAACCATGAAAGTCAGGCACATAATTCACTGATGCAATATGACAGACAGACTCAGTTTCATTGTAGAAATGATGCACAGAATGTAGCGTAGGTGCCTTCTTGTGAAAAAGGAATATCTTTTTTCGTAACCCTTTCCACATAGTTAAGTTAATATGGACACCATTTACGCCATGCAGATAGCTATGGTTGTAGTTGCCCTGGTTTTGACAACCCCAATACAGTGAAGGAAAGGGAATTTTGTTTGTGCTGCTCAAAACTAGGGTTGCAATCAGTGGACAACCTCCTGTTCTGAGAAGTGAAGCCAATGCTGAAGTGCCTTAAACTTGAATTCTCTCTAACAGCCAGCAGGGGGCGACTCCTCTGGTTGCAAAAATAAGTCTGATTATATAGAAGTCAATGAGAAAATGACCCTACTTCTCACTTGATTTATTACCTCAGTAAACATTGTAAACATGAGTTTATGGTCTCAATCGCTAGTTTCAAGTCTTCTTTAACACAGCATGATGTTCATTTAGTAAATTATGGTCCCATTTAGAGTCAAATAGACCATAAAGCAGGGGATGCTCTAGGGCGTGGTTACCTTATGATTGACAGGTCGCTACCACGGCGTTGTTCAGTCTGGGAGTTGTTTGTGTTTTCGTCTTACAACTTTAACCCTTTCACAGTGTGTTTTCAGTTCATGAAAGTTAAGTATACCATTTTGGTTGCGTAAAAATTTCTTTTTCAGCGTTCGGTTGTACTTAGCTCCACCCTCTCGTGTCACTTCCAACCAAGATGGCGACAGCCTGAATGCCGAACTTGAGGCTTCCACAAACCATTAGATGACGTCACAATGACTACGTCCACTTCTTATAAATAGTCTATGGTTGCAAGTGAATAATATTTTCATTCTTGATTAATCTATTATTTATTTAGTTTAAAAACGTAAACATTTTTTTTTTTAAAAATAGTGATTAAATGTCTACCAGTTTCTCAGAGCCCAAGTTGACGTCTTCAAAAGTCTTGTTTTGTATGACCAACGACCTAATACCCAAAGAGATACTTGATACTAAATGATATTAACTGATTATCAAAATTGTCAATCCACAAATTTTTCTGTTATGCTGGATGATTCACAAAAAGCTGTCTCAACAGTTTCCATAGTGACTGTTTCTTTGGTAGAAAGTAGTTCCCATGAAGAAAAAACAGAGCACAATGAGTTGGATTATCCAGAGGATCATTTTTTAAATGGTGTGAACGCCACATGAAATTCCGTTGAATTGGGGTGAAGGCTGAAATCTTTGAGATGGATATCTTAAAAGCTGGGCACATAAAACCAAAACTATCTGCACACCTAGATAGCAGCTATTAGAGGTTAGCAAGATTTCATTTAAAATCTGAATTCATGTTACTGTGACTCCGTGGACCGAGCTGCAGCTGTTAACACTTTCCTTCTCTCCCTTATAGTCATGTGCTGTTTTGAATGGATGCCAAAGGGCCAAGGGCACGGCGATGTGTCTGCTCTGACCCCGGCTCGCACCCTGACTCCATTCACCACCCAGCATGGAGAGTGTGAGAAAAGGGGGGAGGACGGAGAGGAGAGACGAAGTGAAAGAGAGAGAGAGGCTGCTTTTGTGACTGCAGAGACAACAGTCTTTGTCCCACAGCATCATGGGGGTACAAGGGCCACCAATGTCAAGCAAACAAAGGCCAGAGGCACCTCGATGCTTGACACACACACACGGACACACACGCACATGCACACACTCATAGACTTCCTTCTGGGGAGACACGGGAACAAGAAAGTGATAGTGGGGAGCTGTCTGTGCTGGAAGAGGATGGAAACAGCAAATCTATAAACAAACAATGCAACTGTGTATGTGTGCCATTACACGCTTGCATGCGTGCATCCACACAGACGCGCACAATGGAAGCAGACAGACTGTGGTTGGTACCATTACAGTAAACACAGATGGCAGGAGGGGCAAATAGATAGCTCTTTAATTGAACACTTCTACACGGCTGTGTGTGTATTTGGGAGAGAGAGACAGGCCAACTGTGATCACCGTCACTCAGATAGCATCACTTTAAAGCTGCACGAATTAAATCGATCTATTAAATTAATTAGCAACTATTTTGATAATCGGTTTCAGTAGTTTTTTTAAGAAAAAAAGTAAAAATTCTCTGATTCCAGCTTTTTAAATGTGAAAGTAAACTGAATATCTTTGAGTTGTGGACAAAACAAGGGCTTTGAGAAAATAATTGACATATTAATCGCAAATGAAAATCGTTAGATGCAGCTGAATTTTAAGAAAATATTTTCATTATTGATTATTCTATTATTGATTTAGTCTAAAAATGTCACAAATAGTGATTACATGTCTACCGCAGTTTCTCAGAGCCCAAGTTGACATCTTCAAAAGTCTTGCTTTGTCCGACCAGCGGCCCAAAAATACCCCCAAATTCTCTGATTCCAGCCTCTTAAATGTGAATATTTCCTACTTTCTTTACTCCTCTATGACAGTTAACTGAATATCTTTAAGTTGTGGACAAAACAAGACATTTGAGGATGCCATCTTGGGCTTTGGGAAAACACTGATCAACATTTTACACCATTTTATAGACCAAACAACTCATCGATTAATCGAGAATATAATTGACAGATTAATTAACAATGAAAATAATCATTAATTGAGATCACTTAAAGAGTGGAAGAGGGAGTTTTAAAAGATAAACTGTGATAAAATTAGCAAATAGCACACATTTTTTTTCTGTATTGTTATATTAGGAAGGAAGCAAATAAAAGTAGGTCACAAAGACGATGGCTGTATTCAAAACCGCCTACTACATACTACTGAGGAATGCAGTATGTAGTATACAGTACATACTGCATACTGTGTTCCTCAGTAGTATGCAGTATGTGACCTTTAAAGTGATGTATTTTGCAGTATGCTAGACGAGGATTTAGCCTTTAAACCAGCTCTTAAAACACTGGACAAAAAACAAACTCATACCACTATTGCAATATTATTGAAAAATACAACTTCGATTTTGACTGTAGTGTAGATTTAGACTTGTAGTTGCCATGAGTAGGCCTACAGGTAGCTATAACAGCATGCACACACAGTTTAACCAACATTAGTCCACGTGCCTTCAGACACACCTTGTACCAATTAAGTAATTAATGACATCACAAACAGCAGGAAGTCCTCTCTGAACCAAGACATGTCTCTGGATTGCGACTCAAAAAACAGGCCTCGTCCTGGTAGAAAATGCAAAGCAGGAGGCCAAGTTCAGCTCTTTAAAAATTGAGAAAGATTGCGACCGAAAGCAAAAGCGACAAGGCTCCTCTGAAAGTAGCCCTGCCATCTCAAGCATGAAATAAATCTCATAATATCAGCAGAGCATCAGCCTGGTGAGTAGCCGACCTCTAAACTGACACAATAATAACTTCTGATGCCCTTTCACAGTCCCATTCACACATCCACATGAAATGCATATTTGATAACGTGACGTATTCTATCAGCTAAAAGTCTAATAAGAGGCTGGAGGTTTCTTACCCATGTCTGGAAGGATGCGTTCAGGGTCTTGTTGGTTACTGCTGCTGCTGCTGCTGCCTCCTGCTCTGCAGCTGGTCTGCTGATGATGAGATGCAGCAACTGGTCCTCAGCCCCCGTATATCAACCCTCAACTCGCTTTCTGTTTCCTCCAACAATGGACAGACAGACCCGCTGATGACTGCGAGTGCAATCTTAAAGAAACAATGTCGCTTTTCAATGAACTTCAAGGCGGAGAATAATGAGGAGGTCAAGGTCCTTATGCGTGCAGAAAGCTCCTTATAGTTCATTGTTGACGCACATTTGCACATATAGAGAGCAACTTCATATGCAAATACAGATGAGGGGTTTTTCCAATATTAAAAACACTTTTCTTAAAACCTGAGCCCCAAATATACAATTTATGGATTGAGAAGGTCTGGGAAATGTACCACATGGAACAAATAACCTATTCCTCTAAGACTCCAAAAAGACACTGTTAAGAGTTTCCCAGTAAAATAACAGTAAAGAACTGGCAGCAGGGTTGCCTTTATGTTACTGTAAAATTAACATTATTATACTGTCGCTGAAATTTACAGCTTTGTACTGTTAATGAAAAATACAGTTTGAATTTTATTAATTTCACAGTATTTTACAGTTAATTTACTGTTTAAAGATACATTATAAAGCTGTTTTTCCACCTTTCTTTTACATTATCTTACTGATTTGTTTTAATGCTCTATTTATTTTTTACATACATTTTAATAAACATTATTTTTATGTATATATTTTTTTTTTGCCTAGATGAATAGACTTAGCAGGTTACAGACATAGGAATAGTCACACTAAATACAATTAAAGGCACTTGTTAGGAAAAAGGCTATAATACACTTGTTGACACTTTTCCCCAAATGTCTGTCTATAGCTGGCTACAAGCACAGAATGCAAACCACAACAACATGTGAGTGAAGAACAATAAAGCTAATTCACTGATTTTACAATCATGTACAATGTACAAGCCTCACATGTGCAGATCAGGTCCCAGAATTAAAAAAATACTGCATGAAACTGTTACTGATGATACTTTAGACAGTTGATCAGCAGTAAAGTGATGTTTTTTAAGAATGCATTATAGTTCAGTTAAAAAACGGCCTATGAGCGTAATTTAACAGGTTTTCTTTTGTATTAACAGTAAAGCACTGTTTTTAGCAATAACAGGTAAATACTGTTGTAATCCTGCTGTAAATTAACAGCAATTGTTTACAGTGTATTTATTAAAGGTGGAGCCCTGCCATGATCATACTAATACAGCGATCAGTGATCTGAGTATTTATATATATATCCTAGATCATACTTGTATCTTTGTCTTCCTGACCCAGGTCATCTCTCTAAGCACATCCACACACCCTTCAATCCCCTCCCTGACCTCCGACCCTTCACCACATTTATTATTATTTTTATTTAAATGTCTTTATTTATTTATTTATTTTTCTTTATTTTATTTTAATTCTTTGGATTGTTTAAGTATGTGTCCTCCCTTTTTCTCTGAATTCAATTGAAATTATAGTTTAACATGAAGTCTTGTTTTGTGTTTTCTCTCTCCCCACTTGTTTTAAGTTGTGAAACAGCTGTAAAATGAAAATACAGTGGGAAAGAATGCGATGATGACTGTATACGTTGCTGAAACTGCAATAAAAACTAAGTTTAAAAAACCCCCAAAAAACACTTTTCCTTTTCTGTGGGTTGGCCATCCCAACTCTAGAGCATTCAGTTATTGGTTCTCCAAGGCCTTTTGTTTTAAACGCGTCATATTCAGCCTGATAAATAAAACCAAAAAGGATCAGATGGTCCAGTGAAGGTGATCTGTCTGACACCATCAATATGAGCCAGTCAGGTGATGCTCTCCAGACTAAGAAAATTGTCAGATGCTATATGTTTGACTGCCGTGTTTGAGATACAGTACTGGACATGAAAGATCCCAGCTGGCAAAACTGATATGTGCTTTATCATCTATCTCTTTAAATGGGTCTATTCAGTGTGGAATGTTTCCTTTTTTTAAAAAGCTTAAAGTGGGCTTCACAGACCATTTATATGTGGATTACTCAAATCAGACGGTGCCTTTTTAAGCCGGTATAGTTGAGGGGCTATATCTCAGCATCACTACAGCGAGTTTCTTTGATAAGAAAAACACCACTGCTATTTTAATTAGACTGGATTGTTATGTCATTTGTGATCAGAAAACCCCTGAAGTGTATCTCAGAAATAACCCACTGGGTGTTTGGGTATGTGCCAGCTGGTTTCTTTGTCCACGTCAAGCTCATGCAACCCCATAACCCAATATCAAATGTTCAGCTTTTGTAACAAAATTTTTTGATTAAGATGAGATGTGCTGTGAGCGGAGCACAGCAGCATGCAAGCGGGGAGGCATCACTGATCTCAGGTGACCTGACTGTGGCGGAGTGAGAGACTGTCCTCTGATTCATCTACACACCCTCTGGCAAAATACCAGAAATAAAGAGTCAGATTTTGCTTCACCTGCGTCCAGCAGATGGCAGGCTTTCTCCTGCACAGTAGCGGGCATATGAGGAGTTTTAGCCCTCAATTGTGTTTTGAGAAAAGTCAGTTTTGTCAAAAAGCATATTTAAACATGATGCTCAAAAAATCCAGTCTGTCAAGATGTTAGATTTTCAACCACGTCACAAATGCCTCTTTTGAACCACAATAGCTTTAATATTAATTTGTACATGTTTTAGTCTAATGGAATCTGTAATCCCTTATGTTAAAATGCTTCTTTAATTTGTGATGTTCTGTTATGTGGCCCTTCCTCTAAATTAATGTAGTTGGTGTCACAGTACAACCCTGTTAGATTATTTCTTTCTGAGCTGCTTGCTCAGAACTCCTCAGAGAACCACCAGTCATGTTATACAAGCCTTGTTCTCCTCTAACTAGGTTGTTGTACATTGTGTTTTACAGGCGGCTCTGACTCGTGGCTTTCCTCCTTTTCCTCTAACACAGGTGTATCTTGAAAGCATCGCTCAATAGTTTATGATACCGTGAAGATAAAACAACATTTTCTTGTGTATAAAAGCTAAAACAATTAGCCTGCCCTCTTTGTGCAACTGTGTGTTCACAGATTTGTAAACACATTTTACCCTGACTCATTCATACTTTATGCATCACTTAACCTGGTTTTGATATCTCAATTCTTCCCCAGCATGCAAATGCCTTTTGTAAAGATTTCTTTGAACACAGTGGGATTTCACTCCAAACATCTGCCATCAAAACAACAAGCCTTGTTGGGTTACTGGGTGCAGTACAGTATTTTTTTTGTTATGCCTTTTTGGGTGCGATCCAGCACTGTGGGTGAGAAGGGGGGCTATCGGGTAACAGGTGTGAGGCGGTGACTTGAGATGGAGGTGTGCCTTCCTTTCGCCGCCTCTCACCTGTCCACGGTGGCGCTCCGCCTCTTGTGGTCGTCTCAGAGCTGCTTCTTGAGAGACTTTCATCACCTCCCCACCGGAGGAACATTAAACCCTTTTGTGCATCTAAATACTTTAGACTCCCCCGTCACTCTGAGTCGGAAATCTGAGAAAGACCTAATCAACTTAGCGCACCATTACCTCAGTCTTCGTCTCACTGCAGGGGTCATGGAGAATAATCCCTAACGATAATGACTTGTATTTTTACTTGCTGTGATATGCTCCATCTTATGACAGGGCTAACACTGTACACATCACCTGTGTCAAATTATAGCGTTGTACATTTTTCTACAAGTTTCTGCTGGTAACTTAAAATACTTCACTTATCAGATCACCATTTAATATGCTCTCCTGGCAGCTTATCAGAAAATGGATCGACTTTATTTCCACTGAAAGTTGCAGTTTTACAATGTTTGAATACACTGTGTATCGGAGTATTTCAACGAATTTGATCATCAAAATGCAAGAAGCCTTTGACAAATATTCAGAATGTATTTAAATCGCAGGCTGATTTCATCCTTGACAAAGTGTGAGTGAGGATTACACACACTGCTTGCTTTATTCTGTTAGTCGTCGGAGTAATATTTGTCTTTGAGCCTGAGTGGAATCTCATTCTCCTCGATGTGCCCCCTCCTGTTCTGCAGACTTCTCCTTTTCTGTTTCAGGTATAAAACAGCTGTCGCCACGAGCAAACATGTAGATACCAGCATCATAGCCAGGCCTACTAGCAGTGTCAACCGAGCAGATCTGGTGTCCTCCACCTCACAGATGGGGGCCTTTGAGGGGGTTCGAACCAAGTCGGATGTCCCTGTCCAGGTGGGCGCCCTGTCTAAGTGGCAGGGCCCCACGCTCTCGTTGACCAACAGATTGACCCAGACGGTGGTATAAAGTGGAGCTGGTTTCCCTCCATCTCTGACCACAATGAACAAGTGATGCATTCCCAGGTCTTTCCGTAGAAGTTGCTGTGCTACGGTGATGTTCCCCGACCTTGAATCCACCTGGAAGGGGCTGCTGTTTTGCTCTGGCGCCACAACAGTGTATGTTATCTCCGAATTCAGCCCAGAGTCCTCGTCGATGGCGTAAATCTTTGTCACTATGGTTCCCGCAATAGTCGCGGGAGAGACGGTCTGGCACGAGGAGTTGCTGCTGGGAAGGATCACTTTTGGCCGGTTGTCATTGATGTCCTCCACAAAGATGGTCACCCTGGCAGTGGAAGTCAAAGCGACCGGGCGGCCGTGATCGCTGGCCAGCAGATAGAGTTCATAGCGGTCGTCTGTCTCGCGGTCCAAGTTGGTGGTGGTGCGCAGCGTCCCCTGGGTGTTGTCCACAACAAAAGGTCCACTGCTGTTTACAACGTGCAGCTCTGTGTTCCCATTCTCTCCTTCGTCTGGGTCTGTCACCCCAACCCTCCCCACCTGGGCGAACAGCGGTACATTCTCAGGGATAAAAAAGATGAAGTGAGCGGTTAGAAAAACAGGTGCATTGTCATTCTGGTCCAGAACACGGATGGATACTGTGGCCACCGACTCCAAGGGAGGAGAGCCGCTATCTCGTGCAAACACAGTGAGTTCGTGTACCTCCTGCTGTTCCCTATCCAGACCGGCTGACACAGACAGTTGACCTGTCACGGGGTCAATATTAAAGATGGTAGATGTGTGTTCGCCCAGCCTGTAGGTCACCCTGCCGTTGTATCCACTGTCTGCGTCTGACGCTGAGACCCGCAGCAGTAACATCCCTGGCTGGTTGTTTTCCTCCACCTCCAGCTGGTAGTGAGAATGGAGGAAATGTGGAGCATTGTCATTGACATCTGCCACCAGCACCCTGATCATCCGTCTGTAAGGAGTAATCACAGATCCTTCAGCTGATCTCCCATGCACTACCACAGAAATATGATGTTCGCTTTTCATCTCGTAGTCTAGGGGCTTTGATGTGGAAAGCAGATATTTGCCATTCTGTGGGCTCAAAGTGAAAAGCACCCCGCTCTCAATGGCAAGAGATGAGCCTTTAAAGCCGCTGTCACCCTCAAGCTCTAAAACAGCTAAGACGGTGGGGGGCTGGTTCTCTGGTAACACCATAGTCTGGTTTTGATGCTCCGCTATGAACCCGATCTTGATCGTCAGCTCTTGGTTCGCCTTGGGGAGCACGGATACGGTTACCTGAGTGTCTGCTGGGGGGCAGTGATGGCCGCTAGCTAACACTTTCAGCAGCAGCTCCTCGGAGTTGTCACTTTGGAGGTCCCGTGTTAGTCTGATGTACCCAGTGAGGCTGTCGAGGCTAAAGAGCTTCTTGGCCCGCTCTGAGACTTTGGGACTGAGGGAGTATACGATGGCAGCATTCGGGCCTGAATCTGGGTCTGTGGCTCTGACCTGAGCAACCAGCATGTTCTTCGGGGAGTCTCCGGGGATGGTGACACTGCGGGTGCTGTCAGAGCTAAAGCTTGGACAGTTGTCATTAACATCTGTCACCGTGACTATTAAAGTTGCTGTAGCACTTAAAGGGTTTGAGCCACAGTCGGTGGCCACCAGCGCCATCTGATACAGGTCCCGAGTCTCTCTATCCAGAGCTGTTTGCACAACCAGCATAACGACAGGCCCATTTTCTTCCACTTTTAACCCGAAAACTCCATCAGAATTTTCTAAGTGGTAATGCAGCCTGCCGTTATGTCCGGCATCTCCGTCCTGAGCCTGGTCATCCAGTAAGAAACTGGTCCCCACAGTCACGTCCTCAGACACCTTCAGATGTATTTCACTGTTTTCAAAATGAGGAGCATTGTCATTGATGTCCTCTATGATCACAGGAAACTGTATAAGGTCTCCTGAGGGCCCCACCACAGCATTGTGTAAAATAATGCATTCCTTAGCTTTTGTCTCCTCGGGGCAGAGGGCCTCGCGATCCATCTTTTGCTCAGTGGTGTAGAAATTCCCCGTGTCTTTGTCCATCCGCAGATACTCCTGGGTCAGGAGCTGGTACGGAGGTGGAAAGTGTTTACTAAGTGATCCTGCCAGAATACCAGGCTCCTGTTCCTCCGGGATGGAAAACCAGGCAGAATCACATCTGATCTGCTGCAGATGGACCACAACCAGCAGGTTCTGACGGGGAAAAGAAACAAACCGTGAGCTGTAATTTCTTTGTTTTTAAAAGAACCAGTGTTTTCTGATTTAGGGTTATGATTTTGTCTTTTTATTACACTTGAAACTGACAGAGTGTAGAAGTTTTCCCTGGTGGTGATAAGGTTTAAACTTCATGCTTCAGTGAGCTCTTTTAAAAGCAGGCAACTGTACAATGAAGGTAATGTGATGCCCCTGACTTATCGCCAACCAGTTATTCTCACAAACAACACATGCAAATAGCAAAGCATGTGATCGGCTTTACAAAAATAGAAATAACATTTGCATATATTTTTGCATTTTCAGAAATATTTATTAGTTCTTTCTTATAATCTTTTAGAGGCTCTGAATGGGCATAACTTTCCTTATAACCGCAAAACTCATGAGTGCCTCTCCAGCTACTCATTACAAAACCACAAGCTAAAGAATCACTTTCCAGTTACACCCTTTTCTCTCAATCAGAAACACTGACACAGTAATTAGACACCATTAGAATGGATAATCCTGGCATTGTTTTTGACTCACTGACCTGCAGTAGTCCAGCCCAGTTCATATTATCAGGAGTCCCATGGCCCATCGCCCTCACACATGTTACCCGAGTTCCCCCGGCAGCGAGTGAGAGCTGAGGACAGAGGCAGCAACCTAAACCTGCACAGCTGAAGGCATAATTCATTACATGCCCCTCCTACAACACTTACCTAGCGTGTCAGACTGACACAGGAGAAGTCAGAGGAACAACAGGTTTACCTGCATGAGTTGAACGCCTGCTTTTGTAGCAACTCATGTGTTGCTAAAGAATAAAACAATGAGTAAGCATGGGGTTTATGTTTATATACACATCTTTTCTCTAAACTATACGGGACAGGATTAATGTGCTATTACCAAATATGCGTACATACCTGTTTTTATTAGCACACCTGCCACCTGTTTACTTCATAATGTTTTGACTGTCTCTGAATCATTTCTTCTCTCACATTTTGTTTGATGGGGCTTTTTTCTTGTGTCCAACTTTCCAGAAGCCTCTATAACACCTTGAGATCAAGTCTTTAAATAATGCCAACAGCAGTGTTAACAATGCTTAATGTTTCTTGCTGCTTTTACATTGGAACATTGATTTTAAATTATTAATGTCTTCTATAGGTCAACATCAGTAGTCAAAGGTAAATACGTAAGTAGCCCTACAATTTTGAAGTACATTTCAGAGGGTAATATTGTACTTTTTATTGTGCTACATTTGTCTGATGGCTTAAGTTCCTAGTTAATTTGTAGGTTTAGATTTTAAAAAAAAACAGTTAACATAACTACCCACGGTGTCGGGGGAAAGAGTTAATAGTACACGCACAATTTATTTTTAGGGCTTTAGTTTTCCAGATAAGTATTTTTTCATAATTTTGATGATGATGGTCATAACAAATACTTTATACAGCAAAATGAAATTGACCAATATATTGACTCAGCCCATAGGTGAAAAAGTGCAGAATAAAACCACTCTGGAGATAGTGTTGGGGGTGGGTGAGCTTCATTAAACCCTATGGAGCTCAGTGTATAAATGTAAGGACTGAGGCCCCATCAGAGCTGAAGTGGACCAGGAAGAGAACTGAGTCCTCTTTCAAATGAACTGACAATGTGAACGCAAACAGAACTGAGTTCCTTTTCTGTCGGTCCACTTTTTGGTCCACTTCAAGAGGACTGAGTTTGGTTTGTTTAAAAAGGACTATATGTGAAAACACCATAAGTGTGAATGACGTAAATGGTGATATGTAGTGTAAAGCACTTTGAATGGACGGAAGACTAGAAAGGGGCTGTATAAATGCAAGTCCATTTACCATTTAACCCCTGTTCTGTCTGTAACCCATGTCATTATAGCATTGTGATTACTGGAATAGTCTGGACCATATTACATGACAACAGGCCATGTTGGTAGACATAAATAATAAGTGAAGGTATTCAAGCTATGCCAGCTGTGAGCAATTTATGCATATTGGAGAGGTTTGAGTGCCAAAACTATCAAAACAAAGTCATATCCACTCCTCTCCACTTCTACCACCGGTGGGACAACATATTTAGTTTCTGATTATTTATAGATTAATGGCTGATTGATTGGATTATTCCA
The DNA here is from genome assembly GCF_043250625.1 of Sebastes fasciatus. Lineage (NCBI taxonomy): Eukaryota > Metazoa > Chordata > Actinopteri > Perciformes > Sebastidae > Sebastes > Sebastes fasciatus. The sequence continues at coordinate 14,235,797 of NC_133804.1, read as the reverse complement.
CAACTGTATCTGGCAGGAATATTGTTGGAAATGACTGGTGTGTGTGTTTTTCTTCTTGAGGCACTTCATTGGCTACAACTATAGCCAGCATATGTTATTTAAAAAAATATATTTTTTAAAGTGATACATTTGGCCACAAAGTCTGACTATTATTCCTAGAATTGTAGGCAGATGTCGAAATATAAATTCTATAAATGTGTATTATTGTTGTATGGTTTTTATTTCAAAGTTCAGTCATGTTGCCAGTTAAGACAGGTGTTTTTATTTGTCACACACTTTTAGATGCGCGGCCTCAATGGATGACATCTGGGAAGAAGAGGAACGTTACACAGACCAACTGAGAGAATATCTTAACCGTGCTGAAGCTCTGAGTTAGCATATGTTTTTCTAATTACCAGCTGCGTTCTGTTAAATGTTGTTGAATATTGAAAGCATATAGCTTCGTTATGATCTTCTTGGAAATTCATGAAATTATAGAATATGGTCTGTAATAGATATGGACATTCAGACATCATTCAGTGTGATTTACACTTCCCAAGAATATCATTATCTCTGATCACTTTAAAATACCTGAAGCTGACATTACAGCCCATTAAAGGAGCTCATTTGTCTTCTTTGTAGATTTTCAAGGTGTTGGAGGAGGAGCAGCAGACTGGATAGAGACAGGGACATCAGGGTGAGTAGAGGTGGACCTGAAAAACTTCACGGCTGTACACGGCTGAAAACGGCAATGGTCAATGATATGATTATTATATTTGAATGGTTGTGTGTCTGTGATGTGTTTTCTTTTTTGCATCTCCGTCCTCCAAATGCAGGCAGAAAAGCTGGCGAGCCAAAGGGAGGCTCGTCAGAAGCAGCTCAGTCGCCTCAGAGATGAGATCTAAGACGAGCAGAGGATGCAGGTACAGTATGTCAAAAAAGTGATAGTATTGCATGTTAAAAAAAGTCATATTCGGCAATCCTAAACATTTATACAATATGGATAAACACATCAGATAACATTCAGCCAACAAATTGCTGTGTTGTGCGAAGTAATTCTTAAACAACATAGGACTATTTCTTAATCTTCTCACTGTCGGCAAGAGTCAAAATGGCGCCGTGTGTTTACTTCCTGTATTTTCTGAGTGTGCGCATGCTCTATAGGTGAAACTATATGCCTCCTGCTGTCCGAAGTCAATATCCATAGTAAGACTGCTGCAGTGGAAATATCAATCACACTTTTGTTTCCAGGGTACATTTATATGTAGCCTAGGTATAGTCCAGGGGTCAGCAACCTTTACTATCAAAAGATCCATTTTAAGCAACAAAAAAAAAGAAAATCTGTCAGGAGCCGCAAAACATTTGATCATTGTGATGAAGGTAACACAGTTTTATAGTCTAAGTATATAGTATATAAGTATAATGCAGTGAGGGCCCAAGTGTAAATGTACTACGGAGTATTAGGGCCACATTGAGGGAAAAACCATGAGATTTCCAGAAAAAAGTCGTAATATTACGAGAATAAAATCATAAGTTTACGAAAAAAAGTCATAACTTTACGAGAATTTTTTTTGTAAGATAACGAGAAGAAAATCATAAATTAACGAGAAAAAAGTCATATTACGTGAATAAAGTCATAAGTTTACGAAAAAAAAGTCATAATATAACGAGAATAAAGTCAGAAATTTACGAGATTAAAAGAAAATAACATAAAATTACTACTTTATAATATTATGACTTTATTCTCATAATAATATGACTTTATTCTCGAAATCTCAGATTTATTTATTTTTCCTCAATGTGGCCCTAATACTCTGTCGTACCATAGACCTACAACAATGATAAATAAAAATAAAAATGTAAACAAAAAATAGTTATTAATTTCCACTAATTTATTTTTATAAATCCACAGTGAGCCACTGGAGAGGAGCTAAAGAGCTGCATGTTGCAGACTCCTGGTATAGTCAGTAGCTTCCAGTGCTTCCAATAGTCACTATGGTTACTGCTACGTTGTCGACTTTTAGCTGACATGCGCTGTAGGCATCGACTTAACGCACAAACCAACAATGTCCAGACATTTACCTTTGCTGCCTCATTTATACAACATTTCCTGCATTGAGGTAACAGTATCAATGACGGGTAGGTAGCTTATTAACCCGATTTAAGTTCACAACTACCCTACCGACGCCATGCGCCATGGCCACGGTCTCCCGGCATGCAACGTGTGTGGCCGCATGACTCTTCTTGTATAAATGCAGTCCCATTATAAGTGACTGCCACCTAGTGCACAAAACAGGTATTACACCAGACAGGCAAACAAATTAATAAATGGCTCTTGTAGGCTTTTATACTACCTCGTTACAAACCTAGTCAAGAACTAAGAAACAAATTCACCCAATGAAAACTATTTTATTTTACTTATCTTTCTTTTTTTTTATTCTTTATTGCAATAGTACAACGAAGTATTAGGTCCAAATTGAGGGGGAAAAAAATCTGAGATTTCGAGAATAAAGTCATAATACAAGTACAACAAAACAATTCAATATTATCAGTAACACAACAAGACATCTCTGGACATTGCCAGAACAGGTGCAGCATTGTTTCTTCTGGACCCAATGAAAACTATGTAGTTAAGTATACAATATCACGGATTATTAGAATAAATGTTAGCATGATACGAGCTGACTGCAGTTGATCCTCATCAGAGTTTTTATTCTTTAATAAAGCTTCCCTCAAACTCAGAATGACTCTTTAAAGGTCCCATATTGTAAAAAGTGAGATTTTCATGTCTTTTTATAATATAAAGCATGTTTAAGTGCTATACAAATACTGTTAAACTATAAAAACGATCAATATACGGAGAAACACACACAGCCCGTATTCAGAAATTGTGCGTTTGAAACAAGCCATCAGGATTTCTGTCCATTTGTGATGTCATAAATATACGATATTCAGACCATTACACGGTTTTAAACGTAAACATTCTAAATGTGTTCAAGTTTATTTCCTGTTGCAGTGTATGTAAATAATATCAGCTGACAGAAAGTAAACATGGACCCAAACTGTTGCCTAGCAACGCAATTCCGTTGCAATTCAGTTGAAATGCACTAAAACGGAGCGTTTCAGACAGACGGTAAATACAGGTATATTCAGGCTGACAGTATGAGGAAAATAAAGTTATTTTTTTAACATTAAATCATGTTAACATGTTCTAGTAGAAACACAAAATACAAGTATGAACCTGAAAAGGAGCATAATATGGGACCTTTAATGTAAAATCCTATTGTAGCAGCTCCTTGTGCCAAAACATGATAAATCTATTATGAACACTAAAAGGAGCACATTCACTTTTAAAGTATACTCACAGTTTCTTTCTTAATTTCAAAGCATGGAAAAAAAAAACCATAAGCCTCGACCTGAGTTATGTAACGGCTTATTCCGTCTGTCTCATTTGCGTATGGTTTCCCTTTTAACTTTCCGCCCACTGTTTCCAGTCACAGCAGACCTCTTGAGGTTTGTCTGCGACCTGATTGGCTGCTCGGGTCCGCTAGCTGAGCGCGCCCGCCCGCCCGCGCGCGTGTGTGTGGAGGTCTTTATAATAAAACTACAGTCTTCAGCGTGTCAGCTTCTTTAAAGCAGCTTTTGAACCCAGACGCACAAGCAGCCCGGTGGTGTTTAATTTCACTGCTCCAGCATGACCTCAGACATTACCACAGGTGAGTCTAACGACTACTTGAGCCATTAGTTTTTAAGTGGGGATACAGTGATGGTGATCATGGGCCTGTAACAAACAGCTAACGACTGTATAATGCTTTCACAGAGGCTGTAAACTGTATTTTAACCTCTTTAAATTACACACTTGCCTAATCTTTTTTTATGTATCACATCATGTTGATACAAATTAAAGTTACACTGAGAGAGTTAACAGCTTTGTAAATCATAGCCTGCTATGTTTTATTTTTTTTAGATAGATAGATAGATAGATAGATAGATAGATAGATAGATAGATAGATAGTAACTTTATTGATCCCGAGGGAAATTCAAGTTTCCAGCATCACAGTTCCATAGTGCAAAACATGTTAGTAAAAAGGCAGTAAAAAAGTTAGTAGTGCAAAGTACAAAGTACAAAAAATATACCAGATATAGAAATACAAGGAGATGAAGAAGAAAACTGTTAAAAGTGAATATAGTGCAGAGTAACAGCTGTTATACACGACTATTAAAAAAGTGAATATAGTGCAGAAGAGACTGTTAAAAGTGGGTATAGTGCATTATTAAAAATTACACCTATTCTACATATTTGTTGATATATTTTGAGCAGGCTACATGGCACAATTCTGTTATTTTTTCATTTTTACATATTAAAAAACTTCTGTCATCGCTCATATTTTACCAAACATTGCAATTTTTTCAATATGCATGTGCTTTTATTTTTTTTCTTGCTGCAACCTACTACCATTTGCTACTACTGTTGCTTTCTCTACCCCACAGGGGACTGTTAAAAATTTATCATATTCATAAAATGGTGGGTAAAACCGAGGCTTGGTCATCCGTTATTTAATGACTGCGCATTTACTCAAGAAATGGCCAAAAGTGTTGTTTTATTGCAGCCCAAAGCATAGAACTTCGATTTAAAATGTAATATTTATGTATCACAGTTAGCAGACCAGGTGTTTTACAGGCTGTTAGGTGTTTTATATGCCTTATGGGCTGTTAGGTTTATTTGAACACATCAACTTATCTGATACAACCCACTGACACAAAATCCAACTGCAGGTTTTAGTTTCTAGCTTTTATTTAATTCAGTTGTAACCCTGAAGATATGTGTGTAAGGAGTTATTTCTCATATTGAAAAACATCCAACATCTAAAAGATTTTTCTTTGTTTTATTTTTTAAGAAATATAAAAAAAGACATGTGTAAATGTCATTTTGTTCAGTACTTCTACTATTTTTGCTTTCTGGAAAAAAAACTTGAGGTGATCTTAACATTTTCTTTCAGTGGAGTAATGTGGTTTCTCTCCAAAATTGCTGTCACATTTTCCGCAGACATGGAGCTGGAGCTGGGCGAGTTGCTGCAGGAGTTCCAGGACGTGGTGGAGGAGCTGAAGGCCCCGTCTCAAAGCAGACCTCACGCTTACCAGCACGTCCTGCGGGAGGCCAAAGGTCGCACACGGTTGGGGGACGACAGCGGGGTCGAGGACTCGGATTACAGTGAGTGACAACATCACCACACTAAAACAATTTTGCTGCGATTAAAGTAATTTTTGCTTATCGCGCAAAGTGTGGACGTTACTTAGTGCCTCATTTGTTTGTGAGTGAGGGTGTATGGAGCCCCCATGGGTGCATGCTGAGCCCCCTTTATCAGCCCAAACAACTACAGCTTGACACTTTTAATTTGCATGAAATTAGTGTTACAAGAGGACACATCCCTGTATACACTTCTATTAAAGTGGCTGTTTTGCTCATGACAATAGCTGTGTACCAGAATGAACCGCAATTACAGATAATCCATCTTCTGTAATTGTCTGGTGTTTTTGTTGTTGTTGTTGTTGTTGCTGCTGCCGTTTGTCGACGGTTATGAGATAAAAGAAGAAAGTGTGTTTCCCTGCTCCCATGCGTCGTCATTATTGAAGTATTTTGGCCCCCTAACGTTTCAAAAGCTGACACTCGGGAGTGAACACACGTTTACCTTCGTTTTTACTGCATGTTATTACCATTATGTGCAGCTCCGGCATTGTGTTAAAGTTGTTGTCATAGTTGTTGTTCATTTGCATGGGCTGGCCTTAGTGCTTGTCTTCTGTTTATCATCTCCGCTCACCCTCTCTTCTCCCTCCCTCCAGGCAGCGAAGCTTCTTTGGGAAACAGTTTGAACACCAGCGAGGAGGAGCTCCACACAGCAGGCATAACGCTGGCACCGAAAGGTATACTAGAGGCTCCCATCAGCCTATCTCCATCCAGATAGCAGTCGTTCTTACAGTGATCACTATCACGTCTACTCTGATCACTATCACAGCCACACAAAAACCCTCCACATTAGGCTGGGAGCTCTTTTGTTTTTACACAACAAAGCCCCTGCCGCTGCGACTGTGACATCTCGGCTCCCCCTTCATTCTCCTGCAGGGGTTGTTTGTGCTGTTATGTAGCGGCAAGACTGGCTCAGGTGTGTGTAAATGAAGAGCTGTTGCATTTCTGTTGTTGCATGCAGATGCACAGACGACTACTGTTAAATCTCAATGGATAAAAACAAGATGGTGCCATTCACATTCACACCGTCTGTGTTCACGCAGAATACCTGAAAATATTTACAACAGAGATCCTGGTAGGATCCGTCAAGCTGTCTGGGTTTTACGGCGCTTTAAATCAGCTTTATATCACAGAAAAGAAGCTGGAAATGTGTTTTATTTTTAGAAAGCCAGTTTTTTTTTTTTTAGAAAAGCAGTTTGGCTCATATGTAATTCTGTGATTTAGATTAGTATTCAGGCTTCTGGTCCAAAGGAAATACCATTGAACTGAGCCGCACTTCTCCACAAAAATGTTCCATTGCTTTTCTCAAATTCCTTTTCTTTCTGTCCTCTTCCTGCAGCCAAGCTGGGAGACACAAGGGAACTTGAGAGTTTTATCGACATGTTGGACCGGGAACTTGCAGGTGTGTATTTAAGAGAATTACACCCCCCTATTACTCAATCTTTTCTTTATTCCTTTTGCACTTAAGCTGACAAGCCAGCAGGCTGCGGTGTGTGGTGGTGGCAGAGACCCAGATAGAGAGCATGTTTTGTTACACATTGAAAAACAGAGTGCGTAGCAGTAGCCACCTTGTTTCCACCGTGTACTACTACCCACCCCCCACCTCCCCCGCCGTTTATCTCTGAGCACCTCTTGTGTGTAAATGCCATGTCTGGGGACTCAGGTGGACTATCTACACAACCTTTAGTGATAATAGCATACTTGACTACATGAGTTTCGCTATCAGCACTAAAGCAGTGGTGTTCCAGAGGCCTGTGAACACATGTGTGCACGCACACAAACCACAAAGAACAAAACATACATCCTGCTATCAGTGGTGTTGACGCGGAGAGAATTAATGTTACAAATGAATCGTAGCTCCCCTGTATCTTCACAAGGCCCACCTATTAGTCAGTGCATGTGTGTGTGTGTTGATATGCCTGTGTGCTTTTTCTCTTATTCTGGCTGCTGAGCTTTTGTACTTTTCTCTTCCCCCCCCTGTCTTTTGCAGAGATGTGAACAGAGAGTGAGAAAGCGAGCCACATAGAGGGGGGGGGAAACAGGCCGGGGGCGACGTGGCTGGCTACTGCCGAGCAGACAGGCAGATCTACGCCAGAGCAGATCTGACGGAGCAAGCGCTCCCCTGGCTGCTCCAGGGGAAAAGGTTAACATCAGAAATTAAAAGGGCACTCCATTCCAAAATGCAAGAACACCCTCAGACCCCTGGCGACGCCACGTCCAGCCGGCAAAGACGACGTCCCCCCGCAGCATCAGATCCGAGATGTGTGACATATTCCCGAAACTTGACAAAGCGCCCATCTGCCCGGGTGTACGAGGAAACGCCGCTCAGAGTATAGAAAGCGAATCCGTGCCATATTTAAAATTCCCATAAGTGCTATGCCAGTAAAGCCTTAAAGCTGCAGTGGGTAGAAATGGAGCAAATATGATTTGAAAAAGTGATTTTCATAAAACGGTCACTATATCCTGACAGTAGAGCATGAGACAGGTAATCTGAACAAAAAAATGTGCCTCTGTGTCCTCTGGTGCTCCTAACGGCGTCCTAGGAGTCCTGCTCCTAGACTGCCCTCTCTGAGCAGCTGTCAATCACTTGCAAACTCCAATTAAACGGTCAAACTAGGCAGCGCTGATCAATTATGAATCAATATTCTGTTACTGTAATGCCTATTTCTTGCCTCAAATGTTTTCAATAACATCTTGTATTGTACTTTTGTGCTGTAAAATGAGAAACAGCTGCCTCCGTTGAATGAACAGCCAATAGGAACGCTCTCTCTCTCTGAAATGACCTGTGATTGGCCAAGTCTAGTTATCTCTCAGAACACTTGAATTACAAAATGCTGAAAGGTTATTGTGGAATTTTTGCCCAAAGATGCCAAAAACATTCTGCCTGCTGCAGGTTTAAATCCTGAGTGCCATATTTTATTTTAAAGGAGGCTGTTACAAATCACAGATGTCACTTTAGTTTTAAACTGATGTAAAGTCCAAAGGGCTCAGATCTGCTGTGTAATATCAAAAGTGTGGACATTTCCAGTGTACAGTTCTTGTTGATATTCTTTTTTATGTATGAATTTCTGTACAGATGAATGCGCATATAAATAAAGCTACATATTGATTGAACTTGGTATACTTTTCTTTCTTTTTTTTGTTGAAACTAAATTTAATCTTGTCCCAGATTCAGTGCAGAGACACCGCTGACCCCATCTGATTCAAAACACATACACAATGTTGAAAGCCTTTCACTTTTCTAAAAAATACTCTTGACAGTACTGAAAACAAATTGTATTCAATGTGCCAACACCTTCACTGTACCCTAAATTGACTGTTGCTACTGTCGCGCCACATGTCTCAGGAGCCCTTCACCCATTCTCCTTAGTTTGTACCGATGCTTCCTGTATGTCTGTTCTGATTATGCTTCGAGTTTCACTTCTGCCTCCATCAGGAAACCCACAAATTTAGCTCAGACACCATGTGAGGACGGCTTAAAGAGGAAGTGCGTCAGCTTGTGCAGTGAGAAACAATGCGCATTTAGACTTTGTGCTGTAATTCTTTTTGCGGGGGCTTCGACTCTGCTATTACCACAAATCCACGCTTTGAACTGAAGAAAGGAAATTGTTCTGCTTTGTTTGAGTCGCCTGTAAAAGAGCCTCTCGCTGTGACTTTTTTCCACCGTGGTTGTGTTGATACTCCGCCGTCATTTCACTCCAGCGAGTCTCATCCATTTACAGGTGTCTCCTCTCTGTTGTCAAAGCAACACTGCTTAGAGAAGCAGACAAGGCCGAGGTGAACGTCGTGGTTGTGAGGTGTGATTTTTCACTCGCGACATGTGTCTTTACATAGAGTGACATCAGCTGCATAATCCAGCTGAAGTATGCAAAATTATTTTTAGTCGGCTGAAGAGCTGCCAGATTTGAGTTGAGGATGAGGCTGAATGAGGAACTACAACCAAAAGTCAACAATCTCTGAAGTATTACCACAGCTTCCTCTAATCACACATGAAACTCTGGTTTCGGGATGCTAAGGAAAAGTTTTGCCCTCTTATAAACAGAGATGTCATGCACCAGGGGTTTATTGAGTTGTCATTGTTTTCTCCTTAAAAATCCCCAGACAGCCGGTTGATACGAGCCGTCATCTATACCACCGGCCCTGGTGATATATTATAGTTAGACTGCTTGGGTGGCACTGCTTTTTGACATCATGTCAGCGGCAGTGGCCAAAGGAAGGAAGGCTGGACATTTAAGATACTGTCCCTTGTCTGTTTATGTCTCATTAAAAGACACTTTATACAGAATAGTTCACCGCACTGGCCAACTATTTAACCCTGCTGACCGGGACGAGAGCTGGCGCTGGTTTGGGGAGACAAGTAGTGAGAGCAAATGAGCTTAAAATGTGACATTACTGTAAAGCAAAGAGGAATAAAGGGAACAGAGAGCGACCAAACAGGGAAATGGGAGTGTTCAAACAATGGGGGAATACACAGGGGTGGTGTAAAGTAACCTGCTCCTCTTGTGTTGTCTGTTCCACTTAGAGAAAGGCGAGGATGACTGATTGAGGCCACAGCTGTTCAGCGTGGTAACAAACAAAGTTTGCTTTGACATGATGGAACTTCCCTCACTAACGGAGGGCACATCCTGTTTTCAGAGACCTGAAGGTGAGGAACTGCAAGAATGCAGGAAACGTGACGGTGTAGTACGCAGATGAAACTGAAAGGATTGGAATTCTCCCTTTGTGTATCCCACGGTGGTTTTGTAACAGCAGCCCATAATGTCTCACATCTGCAGCTCTGTATCTGGTGGTCTGCTACTTGACATCGCCGCTACACTTAGCTGCTCTAATCCACACTGTCATTTCATTGTGCACGAAATGTCGCGGGCAGCTAATTATGCTGTATGATTTTCATTAGATTGCTCTTCACTGGGATCTGATGTAATATCTCAGTTTGTCTTATGGGAACAACTCCCCATTGTTTAGCTAATTACTAGGCCAGTATTTGATTGGCAGCGCACCAAAGTAAGAGGCCAATATGTCAGCCAGTCGCCTTGTTTAGATAACAGAGTAAATGATGAATGAACTGAGTTCATTAGCCGATAAATTGAAATGAATTGCCGCTATGATGAGACGGTGAATGGTCTTGAGAGATGAAGACGTAATAAATATCATGTTGCGCCCCGTTCGGCCCTCACCTATAGACTCCGGCTTCTCGGTAATAAATGTCACATAGACTTAAAATCTCCGCACACAATGCTGGCGTGTTTTAAGTTAGTTAGCAGGCTAATGAAGATGTAATTGAGTATAGCAGAAAGGAGACACTTGTTATTATCAGACAATGAGTAAATGAAGCAGAGATATGGCCTGTGCAGTGAAGCTATCATGGCCGAGATGAGTGCAGCATGCAGAGCACGCAGTCTTCTGTCATCTGCCTGATGAGAGACCGGAGCAACGCCTCTCCCCTGAGAGCTCCACAAATGGTCCAGGCTAACAACGCTCTCCCAAGGAATTAGCTGGCTCCACCGCCCAACACACACACACACACACCCGACTTACCCACCACCACACACACACATACTGAGTTGTCAGATTCTGACTGGGTCTTACGTAACCGAGGCCAGTCCCTGAGCCCGGATCAAGGACTCGGATCACTGCTTTGTTATACTTGCACAAACTCACAAAAGGCAGAGTGAGGAGCTTGAACCATAAAGGGACTTGGTGGTGTGAAATAATATCTCTCATATGACACCACTTCAAAGTCGGGTGAGATATTCACGTAAGCCATAAAACCATTTTTCAGTTATTTAGATACCATGACATAACAGGACAGTAAACGGCTGACTACAACAGTCTTATAGCGTTCATTATTTAGCCCATGCTAGCGGCGTGTCTCTAGCCAGGTAATGTCGGTTGGTCCACTTCTTTGGTTCACACTAAAATATGTCAAACCACTATGGGATGCCTTGTCAGGAAATCCATGTACAGACATTCATGGTTCCCAGAGCATGTATCCCAATGTCTTTGGCGATCAAATTTCAGTTTGTCCAATACTTCCTTATAGTGGAGCGGATAACATACATTTTTTAGTCAAATCGTGCAAATAGTGATACAAGCACCAAATTTGGCATGATGATTGCCGAGGGGTGACTAAGCAAATATAAACAACTGGCCACCTGAAAATCCAAGATCGCGGCCATTTTTTTCAAGATGGACACCAAATTGACCTTCTGATAATGATTTCTCTCATAGAAATTCATCCAGTTGGTCGATTTGAGTGATCTTGGTGTCAAATTATATGTTTTCTAGCATGCTGGATCTAATTTTGATAGTTTTTATCATTTTTAACTGCAATATGGCGGCCAGGGAATCAAGCATCAAGACCCAGCTGTTTCATTTTCATTTTATAGTCATCACTGCACTGGAAACATTTTAATGGCTCATTTGGAATTTTTGTGGTTGCTCTCCCGTAAATCCAAATCTCCAGCCTACCTACAGCCCATGTCATTTCCTGTTTTGGTCTCGGACTCTCCAGGCCTCATTGTATGGAGCAGGAAACCAGTATAATTACTTTCAGAGAAGTTCATTCCCGAAGAATGTGACTCATCCATCCTTCACTGGACTTCAAATGAGCTATTACATCACTGCTGACCGGGGATTTCTTGACAACACTTCACCCTTCCTCTTTCAACTCAGACAGGCAATTTACTTGAATTCATTACTGAAACTCAGGGAAACAACACAGAGTTCATCAAAGAGCTCAAATAAGTCTGTTCTTGGATTATGGCGAGCCGCTGTATTTTAAATAACATCCAATTTAAGCGCTAGTTATATATTGAACACTGTTGAGAATAGGGAATAAAAAGAAGCCGTGAGAAGATGCGGACGTGTGAATGGAAGTGACAGTGAACATAGTTTTAGCAAACGCCATGGGCTATACACTACCTAGTGGGCAGGAAGAACTGTGTTCTTTATTGTAATGTACCAAGCTAGTAAGCTGTCAGTCACACAAGGAGGTCTCAGTGCATCTGTACAGCTGTGAAAATATGTTTCCAGTGTGTTAGTAGTTTCAGGAGAGCGAATAGAAACAAATGTGTACAGTTTTTAAGATCCAAGTGTAGACTCGAGACTTGCCTGTGGTATCCAGACTGCCTTGCTGCTGAATCTGCTGTTTTTCAGTGGTGTGAAATGTTTTTGTGGCTGAGATGATACTCCCTTTTAATCGATTTGCTTACATAATAACTTATAACATTACAGGAACTTTAAATCTATTTTAAAGCAGAGCGTGTGAAAATGCATTTGTTTCCAATTTTGTATTAAACACTGAAGGCAAACGGACCTGCATTTTGAGACAGGGTGGGATTCAAATTAGATCCCCATCAGCAAAAATATTGCATCTTTAAAAAGAAATTTATAAAACTTTTACGAGGTCAGACATTTATTAAACTTTCTGATTAAGTATTCACAATATCTGGGTCTATTTGGGTTGAAAAATTACCATGCAATCATCTATTCAATTTGTCAGAAAAAAATTGGAGAATTCACTTCACAGGACTAACATTTAGGCATCACTGACGAATGAATGTCTCTGCCTCTCGGGGCAAAAATAGGCTTAACTTCAAAGGATGTTTCCAGTAGTTTTCACAGGAAAAAAAAAATGGTGACGATTTTTTTAAGGGAGTAAGCTCAGATATAGAAGTGACACTCACAGTGTATTTGATCTGAGAGATCTGTGAAAAGCCTGGTAGCCTGGATTAGCACTTAAGATCAAATTGGTGCCACTGAAAGTCATTGTAATGTGATCTAAGCGATAAGATACTTTCGGGAAGTCCTCGGGGAGTCCTCTGTAGTCTGTGCTTAGAGCAGTACAGGCCGGCGAGTTCAGACACCAAAGGTCCACACTGACGCAACCTTCCCCTGCCACCAGTAACCCACATCTGAGAAAGGCATTAGTGGACTGCCATCTGATGGTGAACTCCAGCTGATGCAACTGAGAGATAGCGGCCTGGGACCTGGCCTCAGCTGGCGAGGAACAACTTTGCAAAAAATAGCTCTGAATCTGCAAGATAATGCTGTGAATAACGAGAGCAGTTAGAGAAGGGAATGAAACACCCTCAAAGTTGCCCCTGAAACTTCTGCCATCAGAACTGGACCAACAAGAAGGAAAAATTAGCCGTCAAACAGCATCTCGTGGTAACAGGGTTTTCTGGACAGAAAACAGAATAGATACTGTGTAGAGGCTTAAAATGTGCTTGTTGCCTGCTGTTGTTACTTGCCTCACACACACTGGGGGAGCGTGCAGGCTTTAGTCTCAGCAGCCTCAGTGGTATCTCTGGGCCATCCATCTTACAGAGGGCAGATCATTATGTAGTCGATAGGCAGCTTTAGGCCGGGGGCAGGTGGGACTGCTTGTACTAGATGAACTATGGGCTGCTGCTGTTCTTTACTGGACCTCCATAAAAACCAAACCAGCCCCTTTTACTGTTGAATAGTACATTACTTGAGCTCGTTCCGTTCTTGCAATGCTGCCACAGTTTGTTGCACCCAAAGCTGCATTAAAGGGATCACGTTGGTGTTACTTTATCTTACTTTAACCAACAAAATCCCATTAAAAGACCAAAAAACAGCAATGAATTTATCCCGCTAACAAGTGCTGTCTGTGCAGCCACAGCTTGTAGCTATATGCCTCTGTGCCACAGAACTCCATTGCCATCCAAAGACCATTAAAAACACATAAAACAGCCACACCGTTGGGCGATACTCTGGTTTATTTTGACACAACTCTGCAGCAGCATTTTCTCTGGACGGCAGCTCCATGTTGGGCGGACGTCACTGAGCATGCTGGGGGATCCTCGCTTTGCTAGTTTGACGGGCGGCGGAGGAAAGAGCTACATTGTCTGTGTTTGTTGTAATTAAAGAATATGTCACCCGGTGGCTCTTGTTTGGCTCTTTTCTCTGTCTTTTTAATAGTTTTTGGACGGCGATGAGTTCAATGGCGCAGAGGCGTACGCTGGAACTGGCTGTGAAGTCAGTACTTGTTAGCGGGATAAATTCATTGTTGGTTTCGGTCTCTTGGTGGGATTTGTTGATAATAAAATAAAGATAAAATATGCCGGCCTTATCCTTTAATGCAAAAGCTGTGTGATTTTTTTTTTTTTCGGAGAACATAGCACTCAAATACAGCACTTACAAAGATACTCTCTTGGATTGCGATGCTCTCTCTATAATCATTTTGCAGAATGAAAAATATACAAAAACACTATTATCAGCACCAAACTTCCTGGTCTTGCGCCCGCTGAAAATGAATGTCATGCTCTATATTCATGAGAATCACAATAAGATACAGAAAGAATAGATATTTTATTTTGATTACTCCAGTTTGCGAGATTATAAATACATTCTATGGACATAAACATAGAAGTAACAGGGCATCTTTAGTAATCTGTACAATGACACTGAGATAACAGAGATTTATCATGATGTATTTGGGCTCAAACACCATTGGTTTTGTTGAATCGGTCCTAGTTTCTAGTGAAAAATGTGTTACAGTATCTGGGTTTGATGCAAGAAAAAAAAAAAAAAAGCTCCAGTGCATGATGGTCCTAGTTAGGAAAACCTGAAAATATGCCAGTGATTTGTCTATGCTCTGAGGGTACAAAAGAAAATTGTCAAGAGTGTGTTCCTCATATTGAAATAATAGATTATTGATGTTTTGACAGAAACAGAATGATTTCCCTTTGGAGAAAAACAGGCTATTTAAATTTAAACTACAAGAGTTTTGGTTCGGTGACTGGCTTCCAAATAAGTGATGTTAATTAGCATCTTAGTCAGCGGAGAAATATAGTAACTCAACAAAATTAGACCTTAATGACTGGAAATGAGCAGGGAGTCCAGATTATGGCACTTGCAAAGCAGAAGAAAGAGAAAATGGGCCTGTGTGAGACAGAGATAGAGCTGCTCAGATTGCATTTTGGGTGAGGAAGGATAAAAAAAAAAATGCGTGAAAGAGGAAAGAGAGAGCGAAGACGAATGAGACACCGGAAGAGAGAGAGTGAGAGGAAGTATAGGTAACGACAAGTTCACCGCGGTAGAAATAAAATTCTCAATTTCTGCACACACATACCCGCACACACACACACACATGCGGACACCCACACACACCTGCAGCTCTCTCCCAGCGGGTGGCACTGTGTAATTTGGCACATCCATTTCCTAGACTGGGTTTGTCTTCGGTGCTGTCGAGGCAGTCACAAACCCCATCGGGGTATTCCAGCCAATCCTTGAATGATGTCACTTTGGAAACACACTCACTGAACTGCAAACTAATCTCCACTGTGGACAAGTGCTGAGAACTGTCCCATTTTTCTACTTGGTGGTGGTGATTCTTGTCATAGGAGGTTTGGGCTAATTTCATCCAGCCTTCAGGTGTCTGATTGCTGAAGGAGTTTGACCCCGTTTCCTCTCGCTGCACCACCACCGCTGTACTTTCCATGGTGTTCGCCTTTATGTGGCTCTTCACAGGGACATGTATCCCAAAACCGTGTCCCCCCGGCCACCAGGCCTACTCCTGCCAATACCCAGTGACATCTGCTCTGCTTTAACAGCATATGGGAAAATTATATGGCAAAAAACAAGTTGCCCTCCCATGACATTTCTTCCCTTTGATACTTCACTCTCAGCTCCTCCACTCAATTTTAGCCCTGTGCCGCTGTATGTGTGTGTGTGTGTTGGAGCCAACGGAAACTGACCTCCCTCCACTGCAGACGGATCAGACGAGGGGACTACTTTGATTCATCGGGTCACCCAAATATCAAAAAACAAACAAACAATAAAACAAAAGACATATTTTGACAAAAAAATCTTCAGCAGCTTTCAGCCACATCTCATGGACTTCATCAGCAGATGGACTTTGCTTAACATGAATAATGAATCAATAATAAATGGAACGGTGGATGAAATGTTGTTTGCGGTGCCAACAGCATTAAAAAATATATTTGAACTAGGGCTGTCAAAGATAGCGCGATAACACGATAACGCAAATTCTTTTTAATGCCACTAATTTCTTTAACGCATTCACGCAATCGATGTTTTGAAGGTTGAAGGGGGCTCAGTTTTAATGCTAGCTTGTCAGGGGGGAGGATAAATAACGCTCCAAACTTGCGCTAAATTTTGGCAAAGAAAAACTGTCATGGCCATTTTCAAAGGGATCCCTTGACCTCTGACCTTGAGATAGGTGAATGAAAATGGGTTCTATGGGTACCCACGAGTCTCCCCTTTACAGACATGATGACCACTTTATGATAATCACATGCAGTTTGGAGCAAGTCATAGTCAAGTCAGCACACTGACACACTGACAGCTGTTGTTGCCTGTTGGGCTGCAGTTTGACATGTTATGATTTGAGCATATTTGTTATGCTAAATGCAGTACCTGTGAGGGTTTCTGGACAATATTTGTCATTGTTTTGTGTTGTTAATTGATTTCCAATAATAAATATATACATACATTTGCATAAAACAAGCATATTTGCTCACTCCCATGTTGATTATAGTATGAAATATTTGACAAATCTCCCTTTTACGAGTCATTTGAGCCATTGTTAGCAGAAAAATATTGATTAAAGCAGCTTTAAAGAATTTAACAGCAACTTGTCTTTTCTGAAACAATGTCCATGTGACTCTGAATAATCCACATCCATCGTCCCTAAAAAAGATGAACTGTTAGAGGAATGTGTTTTAGAAAGGATGTTTTTTTCTGAAAATACATTCAAATTGTCATATTTCAATCCCGTAAGCACCACAAACAAAATTATATCCACTTCTATTGTACTGGGATGACTACAGAAAGAGACACATTTCTCAAAACCAAAAGCCACAATAGATGAGTTAAAAAAAACTTTTCTTAAAGGTACAGTGTGTAGGATTTGATGGCATCTAGTGGTGTAGTTTCAGGTGATTATACACTAATGAAAACATAGTTATTCATATTATTTTCAATTTCTGCTAATAGATCCCCCAAAATGCTACACACTGTTCCTTTAAGTCATTTGGGTGAATCAAAGAAAAGAAAGATTTACATCCATTTTGCAGTCAGGAGCATTTAAAAAACATTTTTTGCTCATCAAAATGCCATCGATGCCGTAATGTTTGTTCATTTGATGTCAGAAAACAACACGCCCCTGATATTATTGCTAACAAGTTTGACTATTTGCATAGCCTGCTCCTTACATAAGAGACATTATTAAATGTTTCTGTATGCGTGAGACAGCTCCAGGTGGAAACCAACTGCCTGTTTCTCTCTTAGTGGCTGCGGCTCGGTTGAAGACGGTGGCTGATTAGGAGGTGAGCCACATATAAGGCAGGATGAGCAAAAACAAGATGACTCATATAGATCAGTCTCCAAGCAACTTCCCTCAAATAACCCCTTCTCTCTTTCTGCTACTGGCAGGATCGGTGATGAGCTGACCAGACTGTGCTTCTCGCTCTGCTGCGCCTCCAATCATTAAACACCAGGGGAAGTTGCACTGGAATACTTCATAAAAATGTTGCGGTCTATGTGCGTGAAGTCTCAGGATTGCAACACTGATCTGGGATCACTGGTCAGGCCGCTGTAGCTCACAAGACAATCTGCGCCACGCCATGATACTTAATGAAAATTGTCAGTTTTACTCGCAGAATCAATAACTTCAGTTTTCTCCCCGAGAATAACATATAATAGGATGCAATGTGAGTACATCAAGGCAATCTTTTCACAATCTCCCATTGCTGCAGCGCCACTTTGCATGAATTACAGTAAAATCTGGAGCTATGCACGCAGATAGGCCCCGAGCTGTTAGCCTGTTTTTCTCAAAGGTTTCAGCGAGAGAAAAGGAGAGAGGGAGGAGGAGAGAGGAAGAGGGAGGTAGAGAGGAAGTCCTGGGGGGAGACTTGCACTTGCTGCAAGAATGTTTCTTTTTTAAACTCATTCAAAATGGAAATAATAAAAAGTCATAAAAAAAAGGGGAGGAAAAGAACTTTGATCAAGAGAGGAAAAAAAGTTTTGTGAAACTTTATATTCTTCATTTTTTACAGTTTTAATTTGGCACATGGCACAATCAGCATGTATGCATCTGGTATACATAAATAAATATTAAATATTTTTATACATAAATATACATATAGAGCTCTTACAAAGACACCCAGAGAAGTCTTGGCTTAGGATGTTTTCAAATGACAACAATACATAGAAATTATTTGCGTTGGTGCTTTGCAGTCGGAACAGTGAATTGTTTTGTAAGTGGGAGCCCTATACATATATGTATGTATGCCCATATTTATATATATATTCAAAGAAATACAAGTGTGCACTGATGGAGGTTTATTCAGTGCAAACAGGCCACTGTCTGCTTTTTGAAGAGGAACTCTTACAAAGTCAATGGAATCATGTCAGTTAGTTCAGTTGAATCTTTAGCTATTTTTTTTTCTCTTACACGTAAAATAATAGATTTATTTTTGTAATCTTTAAGCAAAATTAGACATATATAACTTTGAAAATAACAAAAGTGCTATTTCGCAAAGACAGACACCCAGAGACGCAGCAGAAACACTACTGGTGGTGAACCAAAATCAACAACATGAGAAAGTACTCAGCCCCCACCCCCCCGAAAAAACCACATTATACAACCTACAAACAAAAAAACAGGTGCACGGACACACACACACACACACACACACACACACACTCTTTCTCACGTACACACTCTTTCTCACATACACACACTCTCTCATACACACACACACACGCATACAGACTCACTCACTCGACACTCTTGCTTTTGCAAGTTCCAACAACGCGTCTCTTCCTTTATCTCCGCCTCTTAACCACGCTTGCGCGCAAGGAACGAGAAATCATTTTCACATGCACACAAACACACAGGTGCTCTAAGCAGCATGTGTACGTGCACACTTTGTGGAGATAATATCAGATAGCTTAACAGATAAATTGGCTGTAAAAGATGCACTTTTTTTCTTAACAAAACAATCACAGTAACATAGTATTTATCTCTGCCTTCTCGTCTCCCGGCAAGAGCTGTCCCAGACAAATCATTTCTATACGAGATAAAAAAAAAAAAAAAATGATAACACCATTTGTGTGGCTGTTGTGTTGGCACGCAACAGAAATAAAAAAAAAAAAATGAGTTGCCCAAAATGGGTTTAAAATCTCTACATCTGCATATCCTCTAGGTTCCCATCCTGGATTCAGTCTCTCATCTTTTAGTCTCATCGGCTTGTAACACGCTCCACTTGGAATAGTCTCAGGGAATAGAAATAATGACAAAAATAAGAACAAGCTTTGTAAGGCATTGAAACGTAAAACAAAACAAAGAAGCAATTAAAAACATTTCGCGAATATCGACGTAGAGGCCATTGTTCGAGATGTGTCTCCCGCAGGAGGAAGGGATGGGAAATAAAAAGCACTTCTCTTTGTGTTTGTTATGAATTCAAGATAAGTGTTGATATCTCCTTAGTCTGCTTAAAAAGGCTTTTAAAATGATTATTTTAGAAAAAAACACTGCAGAAAGACCCCCTCCCCCGGTCAGGAGAAGGGAAGCAGTTTGATTTTGGCAGCTCTGCACAACTTGACATCCATAGAGAGCTCTCAGCAACTCTCCTCGTAGTAAAAGTCTAGTTAAATCTCTTCACGTTTTAATCCGACTCATGCCCTTCCCCTCCCCTCCCCCTCGCAGCCCTCCCCTTCCCTGTGATATTTATAAAACACAATCCTCTCCTCCGTTCGTTCATCCTCCTGCTCCTCCTCCAGCACCACCGCCGCCGCCGCCGCCTCCTCCTCCCCCTCCCCCGCCTGCGCCGGCTGCCCCTGGCCTCCTTAAAGCTATACGCGGGTGGTTGAGTGGGAGTGCGGCAGCCCGGTGGAGTTGAAGCCGGTTGTGAAGGTGTTGTAGGGGTGCAGGTTGGGCATGCCCACCAGGGAGTTGGGGATCATGGTGATGGTGTTGGGGGTCATGAGGGGAATGTCGTCCGGAGAGCGCCGCAGAGTGAGCGTGTAGTCGGGCAGCGAGGCCAAGCGCAGTGCCCCCTCGTTGCTGTTCCCCGCCTCGCACTCGTGGTGCGTCTGGTTCATCTGCAGCGACATGATCTCCTCCTCGGGCGCGTGGTGGCCAATGTCGTTAGAGGTGGTCTGGCGTTGCGGGCTGGGCTGCCCGCGGCCCGAGTCCTGCCGCCGCTTGTCCTTGCGGTAGTAGAGGGCTGCGAAAGCCAGCACGTTGAGGAACAGCAGCGAGGCTCCCACTGCGATGGTCACGCTGAGCTCTGTGGAGTAATCCCGCGGGTTCTCCACCACCAGCGGCCCCGTCTCCTCGTCGTCGCTCCAAGAGTCTTTGTCCTCGCTGTTGTAGGCCGGGGAGATGGGAGGCCGCTTGGTGTTGAACGGCCAGGAGGTCTTCTTGGTGGACAAGGTGTTCTGGGTGGTCTCCGGCGGGGGCACTTTGGTGGTGGTGGAGGTGTAGTGGAACATGTCGTGGAGGTTGTACAGGTGGGGCACTAGGTGTTTCCAGAAGGCCACTTTGGTGGCACGGTAGTGGTCGCGCACGCGTGGCTTCAGGCCGATATGCAGGTACAGCTGGTCCTGGGGGTTGTACTTGGACCAGGCCACCTCCTCAAAGCGGTTGGCCTTGGTGTGGATGAACTTGGTGTCTTGGGGAACCGGCTTGTTGGGATCCCTACAGGAAGAGAAGACGTCATAGAGTTAAATGAGATTCTGATGGTGCATTTAATTATTCATGCTCTTACATTCATGTGGGAATATGAAGCACATAAAAAATACTAAAAAACAAAACATGTCCGTCACAGCTTATATTTTGGTGTGTAAGGGGGTTCAGCCACCACTGGAGAATTTATTGATCTTGCTTGGCGAAACCCACAACAGCACAAACCGACAACAGCAACTAACAGGCTGTGCTTAATAATTGATCAAGGTGTGTACGGTGTGTACTACACTTTCTGTAGCTGCATCAACGGATTTCTTTTATCAATTTATTTCCCCAATCCGCTTACATTTTTATTTGTACCACAAGATCGCCGTCCCTCTCCTCTTTCCGCCACCTCTCTGTGGGCAGAAAGTGCCTGTCTGTCTCATCCTCCCCTCCATCCTCTCACCCCAGATGTTGTTCTTAATTCAGTTCTGGTGCAGCCCACCCACAAAAACCAGGGCAGAGGCTTTTAAAGTAAACACATATGAATAAGTCAGCAGGCTTTAGGGCTCGCGTCAGGAGGCATCTTGTTGTTGATAATCCAACGCTGGTGGAGCCCCTCCGCTAATTGCTCAGGGAAAGCAGCACAGTGTGCATTGGCATCCAGTGTACTGATGTAAAGTGGACCATATTAATCAAGACACTAAGAGGGAAACTGCAGAGAAGCATGTGTGCGCTTGGATATAAGGATGTTTGTGTGTGTGTGTGAGACTGAAAGCGAGAGACAAAAGGGATGTGAGAGAGTGTGCGACAGAGAGAGAGAGAGAGGAAGAGGAAGTGAGAGAGATTTTCTTGATGCAGTACCTCTTTTGATCTACAGAGTTCACTGTTCCACTTTTCAGCTTTTTGACACTCAACACCACATGGCCAACCATTTCAATTACAGTGAAGCTATTGATTTATTGAATGAATTAACATACAGCAATCTCCCACAATATCACACAACTCTGTGTAGCCTTGTTGCCACACAATGTCAGGAGTGGGAGTTCTGACTGCGGCCCGTTGCTGCAGCTGTTGGTGCTGATGAAATGACCTGAAGAATAGCGCCGCGGCCTTGAAAGCACAATAATTGAAGCTGGGAACCGAGAAGTTAAAAACTGTGTTGTTGCGAGGAGGCAAGGATCTGCTCGGCATTTCTCTAAATGTCATGAAATATCCCTTTGTGGGTCCGACTGCGACGCCAGTGGCAAGCAAAGTTCAAATTTAGTTCGGGATTTAGGGATGTGGCGCCTACAGTGTTTTTTTGGCACGGGCTGGAAAAACCTCCAAACACGGCCAAGAGAATTAAAAGCCGTGCCAGAAGAATTCACCCTCAATCCTCTCTCCTGTTCGTTTCTCTGCTGTCAATTTTTCTTTTTCAGGTCAGTGCTTCTGGGAGAGGTGAGAGAGGGAGAGAGAGAATGAGAGAGAGAGAGAGAGAAAGAGAAAGAGAGGTAAAGCAAATTGAGATGGCTGGAGCTGAATCCCTGGACCTGGGACGGTGTCAGCAGAGCAGCCCGTAAATAACCTCTTTTATTAGGCCCGTAATGATCCCCAATGAATATTGACAGCCGGGCTATGATGACTTTGTAGCTGAATATCAGTAATTAAGTTTCAAAGGAGTGGGTGGTGGAGGTAAGGTCATATTGATCTCCTCGTGTGCAACATGCCAGAGAACAGGACGTCAATGGAGCAGCCTGAGACGTGGTTGTCTGCAGCCTGCGTGCTTCTCACAGCGGTCTTGTGCATGCTGTCCCTGTCCCACACACACACACACACACACAAGCAAATTTTCTCCCCCTTTCTTTCTCACACACACATATACATACAAGCTCATGACAACAATGATAGAGGTCAGAGCAATCTCAGTTAATGGGAATTCCGGGCATTTCCATAACACTGCAAACGCTCTCTTTTCAGGAGGGTCAATTTGCTGAATTGTTACGGCAAAAATACTGAAAAGGTGCTTCGATAGATCTCACAAAACAATCAGTGTGCGCACGGAGCAAAGGAGCGGCGGCGGTGTGGAGGAGTTAGAAAAGCTCTTTGGTGGCTGGCTGGCTGGTTCAGTGCAAGTGAAGATGAATAATTTAGGGAACACAAAGAAATCAATGTGGCATCTTTAGTTAATTTGATTTGCCGCATTAGAGAACAACTGGCTGCCTTATCTAATTACACACACATATGCTTGGGTAATTGTTGCAAAGTCAATAGTAAACAGGCTGCATTCCTTTGAACAATTTCTACCGCCGCTGCTCAACTTTGGGCTGCACGCTGGCTTTGAAGTCCTGCCCTGAGCTGTGGAGTCGGAGGGAGTGATCTGAGCTCTGCTCAGTGTGGTGAGGGCTACTAGGTTACCCTGCTCCATTTGTACTGAGGCTTACTGGGCGCTGTGTGATGCAATGTAGTCAGATCCACTTTACATTGTTTCCTGAGTGCTGCACTGCTGTGTTTTCCATCTGAACATTGTAAAATAGTGCCGTAATCATTGCTGACGTTTGGTGGGTCTGTGGGTGGTGTAATTATAGGTGGTTCACCTTATAACACATGTACAATATAATTAAATACAGTAGTTGTATGATAAATACTGCCAGAGGGAAGCTGATGATATACGCCTTTATGTTGAAAACCTTATTTTGTCTTCCCATTGTATGCATATGAGGACAAAGTGAAATATATACTGAACATACTGAATATCGCGATATTATGTTTTGTGATACTGTAGCGATCCTCAAAAATGCTTTATAGAGTTTTAATTAATAGTTTACATGCAAAGATGAACTCAATCAATACTTTATTTCATTTGAAAAGAGATACGCCCTCTCAGTAGTGCCATGATGGATATTACTGGGACTGTGATGAATGCAGATCCCACTGTTCTGATTGCATAAAAAAGTAAATTCTTTTGAATCAACGCGTTAACGCAAATTTGTTTTAACGCTACTAATTTCTTTAAATCATTAACACAACTTGCGAATTTTAGGTTGGTGTCAGTTTGAAAGCTGAGAGAAGATACTGGCATCATATGAAACTAGAGCGCCTTAGGAATTCATTGGTACCAACCGTGTCATACTAGCTTGTTGCGAAGGAGGCTAAATGTATGCTAAATTTTGGCGAGGAAAACTGGCATGGCCATTTTCAAAGGGGTCCCTTGACCTCTGACCTCAAGATATGTGAATGAAAATGGTTTCTCTGGGTACCCACGAGTCTCCCCTTTACAGACATGCCCACTTTATGATAATCACATGCAGTTTGGGGCAAGTCATAGTCAAGTCAGCACACTGACACACTGACAGCTGTTGTTGCCTGATGGGCTGCAGTTTGCCATGTTATGATTTGAACCTATTTTTTATGCTAAATGCAGTATCTGTGAGGGTTTCTGGACAATATTTGTCATTGATTTGTGTTGTTAATTGATTTCCAATAATAAATATATACATACATTTGCATAAAGCAGCATATTTACCCACTCCTTTGTTGATAAGAGTATTAAATACTTGACAAATCTCCCTTTAAGGTACATTTTGAGCAGATAAAAAATGTGCGATTAATTTGTGATAAATCGTGATCAACTATATAAACATATAAAAACAGCAGCAAAGCACACAGCCTTTTCTTTGCAACAGTCCCAATCTGACACACAAAAAATTATAAGCTTCACAAGATATTATTGCGTTCATCCTTTGTAGATATTAAATAAATAAAGAAGGTTTGAAATTGTTCTACCTAAACTGTGCAGAGTGTCTTAATCTCTCAGTGAGCTCCATGAGTGTGTGAACAGAGACATTTTGTTTTTGGCTCTGTGCTCTTCTTACTTTAAAACAATATATAATGACTATGACGTCAGTTAGTCGCAGCTGAACACTCGAATATAGACAGAACAAAATAGAATTAAATAGACCGGAAAGAGAAACTCAACGATAAGATATCAACAGTCTGCTGATCTTGATGGGCTGAAGAAGTCATCGCAGGATGAAAGAATTTTTTTTTTGGAGATAGTAAATGAAAACACTTTATCTTCTGGCAAGCTGAAATGAAGAGGTGTGTTGAGGGTACAATTACTCCCCCAAAAAGCTGTATTTGCTTTGCCTGTTCACTAATGTGCCTCAAATTACAGCTGACACTAGA
The DNA here is from genome assembly GCF_043250625.1 of Sebastes fasciatus. Classification (NCBI taxonomy): domain Eukaryota; kingdom Metazoa; phylum Chordata; class Actinopteri; order Perciformes; family Sebastidae; genus Sebastes; species Sebastes fasciatus. Next base: position 14,210,739 of record NC_133804.1, on the reverse strand, counting down.
ACCTTGTGATCATTGTATAAATTCACGTTCAAATATTCTAACAGTCCGGTGATAAAACACTGAGCTCGCCGTATGTGCTCAGCTCTACGGCAAACGCCTCGTTGTGACTTTGTATGAAGAGCCTTGGCGTAATGTGATGTTTGTGGTCCTGTTGGGCTCTCAGAGCTCCCCTGCATTAGCTGATAGCCTGCCTCCTGTCAGACCTCCCACTTAATCCGGATGGTCATTGGAGCTATGGCTGGACTCCCAGGCAGAGGAGAGGGATTATTACACCCATAAAAGCAGGCGTTTTAATGGCCTTTCAGATTTCCTCTGATGTGTTCATATGGCTGCGGTACTATAAACCATCGCCTTCATCTCCTCCTTACTCCCCTCCCTCTTCTCGCAATGACCTGCTGACCCCTGCTAACCTTGGCCTGCCATGCGTGTTTAAGTGCTCCCGTGTGTTTGTATCTGTGATTGACTGGGAGCCTGTGTGTGTGTGTGTGTGTGTGTGTGCTTCATATCTCTCTGTCTGTCAGCTTGTGTACCTGTGTGTGTGTGTGTTTGTATTTGTGGCGCATCATGGTGTGATGACCTCTGGGGCCACACAAGCGCAGCTCTTGAACACAAGACATGTCACAAAGCAGCGCACGGCTGTGTAGTGGTGACGACGAGCCTCTCCAGGCTGATATAAAGAAGAAACAAGGCTCCTGTAAGTGTTAAAGTGCTCTTCTATAAGACGCTGCGGCACCTGGATGACAGACTCGACTAGTCCCGGCTCTACCTGCACACGTGGCGGAACGGCGGCCTGAGCTCATTACCTATTCAAAGCCCTATCTGCACGCACTGATGTAAAAGGTAGATAAGGGGGAAGAATGAATATCATTTTCTTTCTTTTTTTTTCATTTCCCATGTACCTCCTTCCCCTTTTCATCCTGATGTAATTTGAAGCGCTTGAATGATCATAGGCCTAGCCATCACCAAATCTGAAAAGACACGTTTAGGTGCCCTAAGGCAGAAGACAAGAATCTATTTTCACTACACTCAGGGTCTCTGAATCCGGAGCCGAGTGTGGCTTCTCAATATAAAACATGGAACATGCATTAATTCAGTGGCACTGATGCTCATTTTGCTAAGCTGCTAAAATATTCAGTTGAAATTTTTCTTTTAGTTATTGTTGTTACTGTTGCGGAACAAATTCATCCCCTGCAGTTGTTTATCTACTCACCAGGTAACACAAAGTACGCAGCTAATTGTAATTTTTTAACTCCGACAGAAGGTTCCCAACACCTCTCCCTGCACTCTGTATATTTTTTTTTTTATAAATACGCTCAATCTAATTCTCTTTGTGGACTTCGGGCTCGGCTTCGACGTAGGGGGCAACTCCAGCGCTGAGCGGGCAAATTATCAGGCTGTGCTCTTTTACCCTTCATGTGGTTGCACGCTGGGGCAGAGGGCTGAGTGATGCGTGGTTCATATTTAATGGCAGCCTCTGGTTCAGCGGGCTAAGTGATGCAGGGCGAGGCGCTGTGACTTTGGGGCGTGCAGAAGTGTTGGAGGACACAGCTCTCGGACCACTCCTTATTATGGACGCTATTGATTTGTTTGATTGGATGAGTGGCAGCATACAAAACACCTCCGAAACATCCGCCTTTTCTCTCTCTTCTAATCAATTAGCAGCTCTCTACCTCTATCTTCTAAATTGCTAATATTTTAACATATTTATCTCCATTGTAATCTGACAACTAACACATGCAGATCTACTTCCTCTTCTCCTCCTCCCCCCCCCCCCCCACCCCCCGCCGCCCTCCTCTCATTACATTCAGCACACAGCATGGACACCGATCAATGGCAACCAGGCCCCTTAACAAGCCACACCACTTCCTTACCTTCTCTAATGCAAATCAGGATATTGGCTACAAATCTCCTATCAAGTGAGTGCCCATTTAATGGAGTAGCTAGGTGGCTGTGCTGTTCCACAATGGCGAGCATTCACACGGACTCCTGGTGCAGGTTGAGTTGGGCCGTAACGAAGGAAACGGAGGGGATAATCCGGAGAAAGGACAAGGAGCCGGATCAAGGATGAGTGATGTAACAAGTAGACAGCTGGGGTGAAATAAAAAGGCTGAAGGAGTGCGTGAATGAGGTCAGAAGGGAGAGACAGTTGATGTATATGCATTGTTAACCCTACGGAGGAGGGTTGTTCGACTGACGAGCGGGAGGAGAACAAAAAAAGAAATCAACTAGCAGGGTTGTAAATCAAAGCGCTTGCTGTTTAACTGCACTACAGTAGTTACTTCTATCTACATTTGTTTGGTCAGCAGCCGCTGTCACTAAAGACAAAGCAATCAATGCTGCATATTTTAGCTCATGTTGTGAATGTAAAACATGAGTAGACTTTCTTTTTTTGTGTATAGATTAATGAGAGAGCGGGAGAGAGGGGGATGGAGGAGAATGAGGAAAAAAATATTCAACACATGACAGCGCTGTGCTCTTTAACTACCTAGCAAGGCCCCGCGCAGCATGTGGCACACAGAACAGGGGAAATGAGCAACAGCCAGCAGGGATAAAAAAAACAAGTAGTGGGAAGATGGACCAACGTATTTATAGCACTAATGATATATAATGATTGATCTTTTCTGAGGCTTTTCATCATTCTGTCTTTTTCTGAAGTGCTCTGCCAGTGTTTTTGTGTATAGTCGCGCTGCTGTGCTTGCATTTGTGCTCCAGAAGGTGCGGAAGTCGCAGCGTGTGGACTTGTTGCGAAAACTTTTTGGAGAAAAGAAGTTGTTGTGGCAATAAAAAGCGCCGGCAATTTTTGCCTGTCAATAGTAAAACAAATGTTGCAGCCAGAAAAATAACTCTGAGCTGAGTAAATCCCTGAAACATCCCTAACTCGCAGGAAAGAACGGCCTCGTAGTGTAAACACACACACTCTCGCAATCACACACATACACACACTAAGAAGATTTGACAGCGTGCACTCTCTGTATGCTTTTATGCTTCACTGACACTGATGGAGGAGGGAGAAAAAAAAGAAAAAAAAAAAAGCACATGGGCAGGGATTTGCCCTGTAAAGATGACACATGAGAGCCAGGGACAGGAAGAGCTTTGGGGGGGAATGCTGATATGATACACACTGTTGACATGCAGCCCAAGTGTCTCAACATCGTGTCACACATGTTTCTAAAGCTGATTTAGAGACGGGGGCAGGAAGTGTGATCTGGGTCAGTTCATCACGAACATCTGGAAGGGGAGCGAGAGCTGCTTTGCAGACACAGGGAAGACGTTTTTTGGATGGGCAACGAAGGCAACTGTGTCTTAATTAAAAGGATGTCCTCTAGAGCCAGATTGGGTTGGGTGGTGTTGGAGGAAAGATCTTTACATCCCCTAGTGTGGCCTAAATGAGGAGGATGAACTTCAGAATCTACGAGAAATATCTCACATCTTCAACCCCCCTGAGGTGTTGATGGTAGAGTCCTTTACTTGGGCTCGAGGTAGAATTACCCTTTGGAGCAGCACGGCTGAGTTTTCTATTATCCTGGCATCTAATCCCAGTCTCTTTACCATCTGAGTGCCTAATTGTGGTCTGCGTGTAATCCTCCAGTCTGGAGTAACGCCAAGGCAACACACCACGGGGTGGATATACTACCAGTAACCAGTTTACTCTCCCGCCGCTCTGCTCCTATAGTCTCAATCAATCAGTGCCGCGGGGAGTCTACAAAACTGACATGAGGTCAGAAGCAAAAGTGCAATTTGTTTTTCGACTTTTGCTGCTTGCCAGGTTGAAGGTCGGGTCAGGGTTACGGCAGGCTTCCTGCCCATGGCGTCATGCTGAGTCTGAGCGGTTGTGGGTAAGATGGGCCGGCTGTCTATCATCATCCATTAGAATTAAAAAAGAAATAATTTGATCCAAGTTCAGAGTGATTCAGTACATAAGCACTGTGCACTGTTACCTTGAGGCCTCGAAACGTTTTCTCATTAAAAATTAAAACTCGCTCTTCTTTTAACGGCACATAATATTCTGGAGAGGACGAGTACGAAATTCCATCTGTATCTACAAATTGCAGCCTTGTATGTGTTGACGCAAGACGGTTGCCAGGCACAGGCAGGATGAGGAGACAGCTGTTTAGTCCGAGCATCGCTGACGGACCTCAGTGCTTTCCTCGAGGAGCCGACATCAGTCCATCTGCACTAGTCTGCCATTAGCGGTTCAAGGATCCAACAGAGCTGGCGGCACGGGGGCTCAGCCTATCAGCCAGATGTAAATGCCACCTGATTGGACAGCGGATGATATAGAGACAGATAAAAAACAGAACATTCAGGATGGGATCAATACCTCTCTGGTAACAGGGATTGTCAAATTAAATTTCCGTCGTTAGAAATGATTACTAGTACTCATACAAAATGGCCAGGCTTCATGATGGGTGGGGGTGAAATTGGGCATTGTGGGGAGCGGGAATCACCCGGAGCACGGGTGATCGACTGGGCCCACGCCACGGGAATCGATACCACCGAGGGCAAGAGTTTGATATGTCTCCCTGATAAGTCTCTGTGTCTTTTGGGCCTCGGTGTAATAGAGCATAGATAGTATTTCCAGCCAAACACACACACATGCACACCGAAGGATACAGAAAGGCAGGCAGCCATGCACACATACTCAACCCAAACAGGCAGCCAAGCACAAATAGCACAGCACACATTCTGGAGGAACATTTAATCTTCCTCAGATTCAATATGTCTCAGGTTTTCAGACTAGGACCCGGGAAGTCCAGGCAAAAAACACCTCTGAAAAAAATGTGTGTTGAAAAATGCCTTTTCTGTCCCGTACCATCCATTGTAGAGCTTCCTTTTTTCCCTGCAGCCTCTTTTCTGTATAGCACAGACGCCCTTTTAATAGGACCGAGATAGGATTTCTCTCTGTGTGACTTTCTATTTATAACACGTCTGTAATTGTGTGATCACTAGTTTTACTAATTTGCAAGAACTGTTGTTAAAGGTCATTTAAAAGACAAGCTAATAATGTGTGCGAATATGTTTCAGTGCTACTATTATTAGACTCAAGATTAAAAACAAACACCTGTCTGATCTAAATTAGGATTAGATATGGATAAATTGGTACCGACTGGTTCCTGATTGCTCAGATTCATAATACTGTAACGATCCTGCAGCTGTCAGTGCTGCTATCAGTATTTGAATGTCATTCATTCATTCGACATTTTCAGTTAGCCTACCGTTAAATTAACTTTTTCCTGCCATATATCCGTCTCCATCATGGTTGTGTTTACATTATGAGGACTGTATAGCAGACAGATAAAAGAAAGAGTGGGCTAAATGTTGTTGTGTGTAATGAGGGTAACCATAGACTGTGTATATAGATGGACGACGCGTCTCCACTTTCTCGCACTGTACAAATGTGAAGCCAAAATATCCCGGATGTGAGATCTTGAGATTTCGACGTCATTTGGAGGCAGAGTCTGCGCAGTAATGATTGGGTGGTGGAGCCGCAGTATTGAGGTCCTGCCCCTACATCCGCCCGAGCCAATCACAAGCCGAGCACGGTCACAGCTTGTTAGCATGAGCCACCTAGCTGCTACGTTAGCACCACGGTAGCTGTTTGGCTATAAAGACACAACAACTAACCATAATATATCTATAACTACATTTATGATCAAATTAGGGATGTCCATTATTAACCGTTTAACCGTTAACCGACATTAAGCATTTTAACCGATTAACGCTATCGGTTAAAATGGTTAAAAGAAATGTTAATAATTAACGCAAAAGCTGAGCGGCTCAGAGGAGCGGAGTTGTAGTTTCGTAGCATTTATTCACCGACAAATAAACTGTATACATACTGCTACACCTACATTCACAGCTATAACGCCACCAACAACCTCACACTCACCGCCAACACACGGTCTGTTGGGAACTCGCTAAAGTTACGCAGACTACGTGTGCGGCGGCGAGCCTCCAGCAGTGCTAGAGCTGCTAACGTAGCACAAATACACAGTTTGTTGGCCACTCGCTAAAGTTATGCCGGGCAGACAGAGTGTCGTTACGCCGGGCAGACACACAGCTGAAAAGCTGCTAAACTAAACTAAATGTGCGGTGGAGGCTTTTACTGGGAGGGTGGCTGCATGTCCGCGATCACTACACGCAGCATCGTAGCTGCGAAGTGAACGCTCCCGGACGGGTGAACTGGGGACTCCCGTCAACGGATATCTGTTGCAGATGGTACACGGCACAAATCTTGTCGGTTAACGGTTAATAATCGGTTAACTAGGGTCGGTTATCGGTTAAGAACATTTTTTCAAAATGAGCATCCCTAGATCAAATTGACACATGTTCTATTACACAGACTCGTGACGGTTATGGAAAGTTAAAGTTACATCTCCTCTCTCGTACAATTCAGAGCCTCCAGGAATCACAGCTGTCAATCATGACGTCTCACCCCTTTTTATAACATCATAACTAATTAAAACCAAACTTATCAGAAAAATGAACACTTGAACATATGTGTACATCAGTGTGATAAAAACTACCTAAAATGACAGACACCATCTTTGGGAAAAATTTATTTGACTTTTTAGTTTGGCTCATGTCCCATCCGCTAACATGGAGGGGGCGGGATTTATGACCTTTACTGCAGCCAGCCACCAGGGGGCGATCGAGATGTTTTGGCTTCACTTTTGGGGAGCTGTCATGTTATCCATCTTTATATATATACAGTCTACGTGGGTAACACTGGCGACCCAATGGGATGAAATGCCGTATATATTCACGGCTGCTCCTCCACCATCACTGCAGCCAGTCTGTTACCCCTGGTTCAAGTTAGCAATTGGCTTGAAAGCCAAGAATAACGCAACTCAAGGTAACTCTCAATGTCAAGTGAAACAACTACACAATTATTAACTTTAGCTAGAATGTTTAAAATCAAGCAACCCTCTGCTCTTAAATGTATCCCATGCATTTATAAATGCGTCCTTGCATCTGATGTTTTATTGTAGCAACTGACTACCTGTGTGTATTTATTGAGTCACTGCTCTCAAAACATGTGGAGGAGATGGTTTGTTATTTTTCCTGTACCAACCACGTGTGATGTAGACAACCAGCCATCGATCTAGCTCTCATACACACATTTTCTCTTCGGACAATTGACAGTATACCATGATCACATAAAACATAAATACACTTTTGTGTGCCTAGTTATACATTTGAATACCATTAAAATTACCGATAAGAGTACCAATAAGTATTGATATCAATAAGCAGTATTGGTATCAATACCAGTGCGGATAACTGGTGGAAAACTTTACTCACCCAGTCTTGGCAAAGTTGGTCCAGTAGGTCATGACCACAGCGCTGAGCATGACATCATTCTTTGAGAAGTTACAGGGGAAAAGGTCAGTGGGACCGATCATAGGAATTCCAAAAACATAGGGCACCTCGTCCCCGTGGGCGGCGTCTGACCAGGCGGGCTTCATCAGGCTCTGGCAGTGGTGGTAAAAGGCGTAGAAGTAGGTGGGCGAGCCGTAGCGAGCGTGGAGATCAGCCGTCACCACTGACGGCTCCACCCACTGGTGGTCGGTGAACAGAGCCACCAGCGTCTTGCGCCTGGTCTCTGGATTGTCCCTATCCGCCCAGTCCGTGTACATGAACTTAATGGTCTCCCTCAACGTGTCCTTGCCCTCCGGGTACCCATACAGACTGTCCACGAAGTCCGACACAGAGAAGTCGAAGTCGTTCCCGGACACGCCGTCCTCCGAATCCACCACGTTCTCCACAAACCGCAGCCCCTCGCCCTGGTTGACCCCCAGCATGATGTCGTAGTTGAGGAACTCGCCCTGCTCCATCAGGATTTCGGGGTCGTCTGGGATAACGTCCCCGTCGATCACAGGTCCAAAGGCCACGTGGTACCTCGCTGGTTGGATGTCCTGCTCCACAAGCTCCCTGGAGCTCTTCTTCCTCAGACAGTCCACCATGTCTAATGTGTCCAGGACGTTACAGCCCACCTTCTCCGACAGGAGACGTGTATACTTGACCGGCTGGTAGTTCACCGCCCAGCTGGAGAGGGCCGACCCGCTCTGAATGATGGCTCTGTGGAACAGACCTGCACAAGGACACAGGAAGAAGAGACAGGATGACGTTTAGCGTGTCACTATTACGGAGGATAATTCACTTATGTGCTCTACTACATGATTGTTAATTTTGTTGCTGCCATGATCAAAAGGGGGCTGTCAGCTACGCAGTTGATAAGAATAACAAAGGCCAGACAGAACAAGTCCTTGTTGCCACACAGAACAATAATGGAATCATGGCTGTGATAATGAATGTGCAGATGGCCTGGTCTCCCAGACAGCTCGCAGACAGAGGAGGGAATCAGTACTCTGTCTGTCATCTTCTCTTCCTCCATCCATCTCTATATGCTCTCGATAATAATCCCTGTATGTTTGTCAGGGAGCAGATGCCACCAATATGGCTCAATAGGTTTTGTTGCAAATAGCGGATGGACTATATACCGTACTAAAAAAATGATTCCCTTCCTTGTAAGAAATGCAGTAAAAGTCAGATTTAAGTGTTCTTGAATATATGAACCCTGCACACATGCCATCCCCCTTGTTAATGTACTTTTCAAGGTAGCTTGAATTGGATGAACCTCAAATGCTGCAATTATAGACACAGATGCTCCTTTTAGCAGTCATTACACACACACACAGACACACACACAGACACACACACACACAGTTCCTCTGCATCAGTTATGGCTTACGCAAGTTAAAAGTCATTTTTTTACCTGAAAGATCACTAAATTCTACAGTTAGTGGGCGGATTGCTATAGATAAAACCAGACTCCTACTCCCTACATTTGCAGGAAGGAACGGAGCTGCACACATTCACCCTGGCAAAACAATGCAACACGGTGGCACACAGTCAAAGAAGCCGAACAGCACAGTTTCCTGCTTCTAATGTACAGGAATAGACACATGTTGCACTAAGAGTCAACAGATCATCTATTACGTGCATCTACATAGGGGTTTGGTGTTTGTGTGTGGGTGGGTGGGCTTTAAAGGGGGCGGAAGGGGGTTACAGAGATGAAGGCGAACAAATCTACAGTCTCATGGGGCGCTCTGACAAATTAAATTACATTTTAGTCGCAGTGCAGTATGAAGGAAATCTACAATGGCTCGGGGAGGCCGCCCTCACGTCGTCGCCGATGCCTTGCGGTGTCTGTCTTGACAGCACCACTCATCCGTCCTCCTGATGAGGTTTTTTCTAAATCACGAGTGCTGTTTTACCAATCTCAGAGAAAATCAGAGCTCCAACCACTTCACCACGCTGCTTTATTGCTCATGGCGGTTTCACTGCCGGAGTCATGGAACACCACTGAACTCATGATATTGAAAGCCACAAGCAGATGAAACGCTCCAGAAATGGCACAAAAAAAAAAAAGTCATTAGACGACTCCACATTTAAGCCACAAAGACTAGCAGAGAAATGTACAGGCACGCAGACTCACAGTTTGTGATATTTCAGCGTCAAGTGTGGGTGGCTGTGTTGAAGTCTTTGTGTTTATGAGGTAAACAGCAGACTTAAGTGCCAGATATATCACTTTGGTAGTCTTAATCAGAGGCGGCGGGGGGCTTATTTCTTCTTGGCGAAGATGAAGCGTTTATTTACAGAGCTATTTACATTTATTTGTTTGCAAGTAGTAAGTAGAATTAATGTGTCTGGGTGAGTGAACTGTGAAATGTCTCCGTGGTGAGTGTGTTTACTAGTATAAGCCACAGTTTGTGTATTTGAACAATGAGTCTGGGTCTGAACGCGGCAGCTGCTGGCAGCAAGGATTTCACAACATGTCTTAATATAAGTTTTTTTGATTTAACCGCAGCGAGAGATCCGTTTTTCTGCTTCTGCATCGTTCTACGTGGATGAGCCCATCGTCGGCGCTCTGTGGCCTCGCCAGGACGCTGCCCTTGGAGCTGTCCTGTGGCTGCGCGTCTCTGCAGGACGGTGGCCCGCGCTGTGTCCCGGGGAGCGGAAGCAGATGTCGAGGGTTTCACCCACTTGAAAGCATTAGAGGGGCAGCCGCAAGATGAAAGATGGCCGCTCGGAGGCAGAGAGAGGGAGGGGGAGGCTGGGGCTTAATCCTGCTATCCCTCCTCCTCTCCTCCTCCTCTCCCCTCCCTTTCCCCTCCCCATCGCTCTTTAGTGGTATTGCCTCTCTTCACATCTCAACTCAAGATTGCGCTGTGCAAACAGAGCTAGTCATGGTGCAGGGAGTCTGTCCTGAATCCCAATGCCGACAGACAGGCCACGGACACTTTCCAAATGTCTTTGATCAGAGAAGTTGCTGCAGGAAAACGTCTGCCAGCAGAGCAGCCCCTCGATTTTTGACAGACATACGTATATCAAATCCGTTTGCCGTAATTGAGGAGAGCGGCTTCAATGCAACCGGGCTCGTGCTCCGTGTCCGTCTGAACCCACAGATGGCCAACCGCTGGGGAAGGCTGCAGCCAGGTTGACAACACTAGATTTATCTCCCGCTTTTGGTTGATGAAAGGGAGGAAGAGTGACTGGGGCTTTACTATTGTTTGTCGAGAAACATATAAATCCAACGCACACGAGCTGTCACCGCACCGATAAATATGCATTAGAGCTGTGTGTGATGAGCCCCACTGTGGTAGGAAGCTCACTGGGGAAGGTCAGAGAGAGAGGAGAGAAGAGCACAAGCTCTATCGCCCGCCGAGGGAATCCACTAATTATCCACACTGGGAGGTGGACGTGTGTGTGTCTGTGCGCGCGCGTGTCTTTATGCTGACTTTGATTGATAAGACGCAGAGATGATGAATAGGCCGACAGACGACAGGCGTCATCATGATGAGGGTTAACCATTTGTGACAGTGTTTTGTCTCCACATCCTGGAGAAATTAAACAGAACGGGCACGACGCAACGCCATCAACATGTGTGTCACATTCATATCTTGCATTGTTTTACTCTCTCTAAGAGCAACAGATAGCCACTATCATTATCTGCCTGTGTTTGACATGCGAGGACCCGACACCCAAACTGTGAGCAGATCCATCAAGCCACAGCGTCGCTGGCAGATTGAGGTCACGCTGAATTATGACTGGAGCTCCGAGGTAATCACTCATTGGGTCCCTGCTAAAATGCTGTCGCGTCGCCTCTGCAGCCGCCTCGGCGCTGCGGTTTGTCGACCTCGACCGCGCTGCCCCCTCGCTAGACACCCGTTAAATGGGCACGCGGTTCAGACCCCGGATTGGCTGAGTGGCTTGCGGAGATAATTCACCGCTGATAGGAAGAAAAAAAAAGCTTGACCTTGGGGGTATGACGACCACAGCATAGGTTAGAGAGCCGCACACAGGCTCAAACACACACAAGTTAAGGTTTTGACAACAGCAATATGGAAGAAATGCTGATATTGAAGAGCCACATTAACTGGAGAGACACAGTGACACGGCTGGATCACTGCTAATGTATTACGTGGCAACTACGGGCATGTGTGAGTGTTCAGTCCGTGTTAATGGACGAGGATGTTCTGTTGGTGATGATGCCAGTAAGCGCCATAAATGACTGTACTTTGTAATCTGGAACAGCTGGCAAAAATCACTGAAGCATCAGCGGGTGAGTTTTATCATTCTCTGGCCCCGGAGATGGATGCGACTGTAAAATGCATCCTGCAGAAAAAAAACACCACAACCTCAACAATGTCATCCACGTTTAAAAAAAATCTTAAAGACGTCTATCAGATGACCTTGAAAGTTTGGATTGTCCACGTCTCATTTTTATAGGTCAGTGATTCATTTTCTTAACAGCATTTCACATGACTTTAAGAGCTAATAGGGGAGAGAATATGTAAAGCAGCAAAATCTTATCAGAATTCTTCTCAGCCACATAAAAGACATCGCGAGAGAGGAATAACGTGGCCACAGGGACACGTCTTCCTTTCCCCCCCCCCACAACTCCTACTAGAACTTGTTTTTTTCCTTGCCTTTCAATCTTTCCTCTGCTCTGCTTTTCTGTCTCTCTCCATCTCACTCTCCCCGTCTCCTTTTTCTGAGGGACCATGCTGAGTCCCTCCCTGCTGATTATTAGACATAAGCCCGCGTTCAGCGGAGCCTGAATCCTCTGAGCCATCTTACCTCCACCATCACTTCACTGTAAGCAAATCTCCACAGACCCGCGGACTGTGCGGAGCTCCCTGTGTTGCAAACATTTCCCTCCGTCTACAGTCAAACTAGGCTAGCACTCAGTTGGACACACTCGATAAATGTTGCTGTTGATGCATTTCGCTCACACTCTTCTTTTCTTTCTCTTTCTCAGTGCCGTCTTTTCCCACATTCTCTCTGTCATGAACCCACAGTGTTATTGTTTTTCTAAATGATGAAGATATATAAAGAGCTTTAATCCAACCTGAAATATTAAAAAAACAGCTGGGGGGATGAACACTTATAAATTTTGCCTAATTACACATCCTTGGCCACTTGCAGTCTCATAACACAGGGTTAAAGCTGCTGTCTCCATGGCTACAGCCTACAGTACCACAGGCTGCATCCACTTAAACACAAGTGTCTCTGGTGTGATCATGCATTAGTCCATGGATAATTTCACATTGGTCTGGCAGCCCTGAAACAACACCTACATTGTCTTTCTGTTCCATTAAAAAAATTCCGCCCAGCATCGAACCCGTCGACTTCAAAAACGAACGAACGAGCTGATGGAATCCGGAAAAAGGGCAACGCGCCGCTTTCTGAGACAGTAGTGTCTTTGAATACACTTCCTGGATTCCCTCGGGCTATCGGGGATATACTGTAAGTTAAAGCACAAAAGCATCCTGGCAGTGTGTGTGTGAGTGTTAATCCAAACAAGGCTCTTCTTATTTGCCGTACTTGTTTACTTAAACATTACAAATAAAACATTTAGGGCTGTCAATCGATTAAAATATTTATTCGAGATTAATCGCATGATCATAATGTAACTTAAAAGAAGATTTGTCAAGTATTTAATACTCTTATCAACATGGGAGTGGGCAAATATGCTTGCTCTATGCAAATATATGTATATATTTATTATTGGAAATCAATTAACAACACAAAACAATGACACATATTATCCAGAAACCCTCACAGGTACTGCATTTAGCATAAAGAAATGTGCTCAAATCATAACATGGCAAACTGCAGCCCAACAGGCAACAACAGCTGTCAGTGTGCTGACTTGACTATGACTTGCCCCAAACTGCATGTGATTATCATAAAGTGGGCATGTGTGTAAAGGGGAGCCTCGTGGGTACCCATAGAACACATTTTCATTCACATATCTTGAGGTCAGAGGTCAAGGGACCCCTTTGAAAATGGCCACGCCAGTTTTTCCTCACCAAAATTTAGCGTGACTTTTGAGCGTTATTTAACCTCCTTGGTGACAAGCTAGTATAACATGGTTGGTACTAATGGATTCATTAGGTTTTATAGTTTCTAGTTAAGATGCCCGTATCTTCACTCTAGCTTTAAAACTAAACCCGTTACAACTTCCGAAATACTGATTGCGTTAATGCGTTAATGAAATTAGTGGTGATTTGTGACGCTAATATAACGTTAACTTTAACAGCCCTAGAAACATGACATGAAACGGCCCAAATAGGACTCGCTACTTATGATTCAATGCATGCCTGATTTGTTTCCTTGCTCTTTTATGGCCGCAACTATTCCTGTTACCTGGCTTCACATGTTTCCTCTAAACCAGATTTACTCTGGACTGATTTCATAACAGATGATCCAACAGGATGGCTGCCAAAGAAAATGCATCTTCCTCCCAGAATCTGACGGTTTTGTTTTGCACGGATCAGAACACAAAAGCGAACTGTTGCCTAATTCCTACAAAACTTAAGTCGGTCTCGCATCCCGGGAGGTGTTGTAGCAAGTGAAGAGCACTGGGCTTTGAAACAGGAGGACTGCCCTGCTCATGTTTCATCATGTCCATATAGAGACAGTGTCTGAGGGGCCGGTGTTTTCATCCATCAGTGTGAGACATGCTTCATGCCAGCCCTATATAATGTTGTTTGAAGCTGTTGGTCTTCTGCTCCAGCCTCTGTAGAGACTGCCTGCTTGCCTGCAGGCTGTGGCTTAGGCCAGATAAAGAGTTTGATCCACGGGGGTGGATGGAGGGAAGAGGGAGGGAATGGGAAACCAGAACAGAGGAGAGACAGAAGAGAGGGGGAAAAACGACAAAAAAAGGATGGGATGGGAGACAGAGGAAAGATGAAGGTATGAGTGTAGGAGAGGATAGGAAATGGGAAATAGCAGGAGAAGAGAGGAGAGGAGAGGAGAGGAGAGGAGAGGAGAGGAGAGGAGAGGAGGATAAAAATGACCCCATTGACAGGCTGTACCAAGGTTCCAGGATCGATGTGCATCTGAGCCCGGCGAGTGTGATATCTCCTACTAATCACGACGTGACATCCACTGGTCAATACCACACACTCCAGGCCTCATCATCGCGCGCACGCCGGCCTCCCCCCTGTCTGCACGCACAGCACAACGGGGCCACTGCTCCTCCTTGAACTCATCAATCTGGCTGCTAATCACAGGCATGCACACCACCACACATGAGAGTTGGAACAGTATATTTGTAGATTAATTATCTGCTTATATATATATATCGCAAATCAATTTTTTCTATCTGTTTAAAAGGGAGATTTGTAAAGGGAGATTTGTCAAGTATTTAATACTCTTCTCAACATGGGAGTGGGCAAATATGCTGCTTTATGCAAATATATGTATATATTTATTATTGGAAATCAATTAACAACACAAATCAATGACAAATATTGTCCAGAAACCCTCACAGGTGCTGCATTTAGCATAAAAAATATGCTCAAATCATAACATGGCAAACTGCAGCCCAACAGGCAACAACAGCTGTCAGTGTGTCAGTGTGCTGACTTGACTATGACTTGCCCCAAACTGCATGTGATTATCATAAAGTGGTCATGTCTGTAAAGGGGAGACTCGTGGGTACCCATAAAACCCATTTTCATTCACATGTCTTGAGATCAGAGGTCAAGGGTCCCCTTTGAAAATGGTCATGACAGTTTTTCTTCGCCAAAATTTAGCGCACGTTTGGAGCGTTATCTAGTTATTTAGCAATAAGCTAGTATGACGTGGTTGGTACCAATGGATTTTTTGTTTCATATGTTGTTCTTCACTCTAGCGTTAAAACTGAGCCCGCTACAACCTCCAAAAAATCAATTGTGTTAATGCTTTAAAAAAATTAATGGCGTTAAAATGAATTTGCGTTAACGCGTTATTATCGCGTTATTATCGCGTTATTATCGCGTTAACCTTGACATCAACTTGGACATTTCAGATTAGCGCATGCTATCGTTCGTTGGTGAAGCAGATTCAGTTGGAATTTCAAATACTTCTCTGTGATTCTCTAAACTTTTTGGTGCTTCTTCTGTTTTGTATTGTCCAAAACGACAAATTGGATCTGGCACTCTTAGTAGGATAACGCTGCTATTTATTTGAAAATCCTATGTGATCCAGTTATGGCGCCCGCAGACAGAAGCCCAAGCACAAATAGGCATAAACACACTCACCTACTACTGGAAAAAAATAACGTTTTATCACACTTAAATGAACATTAGGGCGGCTTCTAAGTATTTTGCTGGAGTTACCGGTAGATTGTGTTCGATGGACAATCAAACACAATCTATAATACAATTCATGCAAAATGTATGAAAAGAGGCATTGTTATCAAGGAAAGATTATTGTCCAAGAAAACTTTCAACAAAGGAAGGAGGAGATCACTCAACAATTTTCTATCATTATTGATCGTATAAGTAGTTAAATCACGGCAACAAAATACCACATTTACTATTCCTTCAGCTGTATTTTTGGGACATTATCTGTGCATTCTCATGACGGCACATGCATGCACATATAGCTACAAACTGCATCGATTTCTGTCCTCCTCTTCTCCCCTCGCAGCCTCCCTGCCAAACCCAGAAAAACAGAGAGGCTGCACGGTGAATTTTTTCCATTTGCACTCATGCATGTGTCACTAATGCTGCAGCCTCTGAAAAGCAGAGAATGCTATCTCCGTGTCCTTCTACTGCTAGCTCTCTTTGTGCTGTGGTATTTCGAAGCGGTATTCACCCGAGCTCACTCCACACTGCTGCAGTGCCTACTAGATTGGCCTGATAGCTGTGTACGCAGCAACAACAACAACAACAACAACGCGCGCTGTCAGCGAGCCCTGACTAGGCGTCGATGTGGAAATGGGAAGAATAATGAGTTATTACAGGGTTATCTGTGTGCATCTCCATGTCATGACTGTGTAAGCGGCTCTGCTAATCTCATTAGATGGGACAAGTTGTTAAAGATGTTTTCTGATTTCCCCTCTCTTCTCCTACTGCGTCCGCAAATAGATTTCAGATCAGTGTGCTGAGAGGAAATGATAAGTGCCTTTAGCTCCCAGAGAAACTGGTTCTCATAAGAGAGCTGTGGCTGCTGTGTAGCGTGCACAGTGCAAACATCTGACTCCTGTTGTTTCTAAATATAAGCACCATGTTTTACACCCCATCTGCATCGTACAGCAGCCCCAAAGCCTGGTTCATTTTTATATATGCAGCAAGCAGTGACAGCAAAAGACAAAGAGTGCACTCGCTTGAAGGGAGCAAAGCTCCATAAGTACAAATCAGATGTAAAATATGTCTAGCATGGGGAAGGGTCAAAGATATAAGTCACACACAAAAATGACAATTCAGCCATGAAATGTGGAAGGGAAGCTTCTATTCTTGGCAACATCTTGCCTGTGACAGCCAGATGGGATGGCTGAAACTCATTTTTTGGGCCAAAGCAAAGCCACGGAGAGGGCGCAGTTGCATTTGTGACAGACAAATTATCGCAAGGGGGCGTACACCCCCCTGGGGGGAATCAGAGGGATTCAGAGCAAGGATGGAAAGAAAGAGTGACAGAGAGAGAGAGAGAGAGAGGGAGAGAGGGAGAGAGGGAGAGAGAGAGACCCTGGTCTAAGTGCCTAAGTCTTACAGAAACAAATTAGCTGTGAGCTGTAGGGGTACGGGAGGTGAAACTGAGATGGATACAGGCATCGCAGCCAAAAGCGGGAGGTGGGTGGAAGCTTACTGCTTACCCAGGCCCTTTTCACAGTCTTCCAATACAGAAGATCACTAGCTTACAAGCCTTTTGAGTCTGGTTCAGAAAAGGATATATCCCCGATTACATCTGATTGTAGCTTACATACAAAGGCAAACCCTTAAAGCTTCAGTAGGCAGTATATTTTCTGGCATCATTGGGCAGAAATTCCATAATAACCTTTCAGCATATTGTATTCAAGCGTTCTGTGAGATAACTAGACTTCTGCACCTCCTCATGGCTATTTTCAGGCTTTAACAAATCTAGCCCATGATGGGAGACTTTTCACATTTCAGAGAGAGAGGGAGCGTTCCTATTGGCTGTGCTCTGGCTGGTGGGCGGTGCTTGGTATTTCCTCAACTGATCTCACTGTGGCAGCCGGGTCACAAACTTTCTCATTTTACAGCTAAACAGTACACTACAAGATGTTACTGAAAACATTTGAAGCGAGAAATAGGCATTACAGTAACAGAGCGTGTTGTGAAAACAGCACAGGCACTGAGTTGCCATCACTTGACCACCTTCACAACACTCGCTGTATGAGAAGGGCCAAAATCATCATCAAGGACATCACTCATCCCGGACGCAACCTGTTTAAGCTCTTCCCATCAGGCGGGCGCTTCAGATCAATCCGCACACGCACAAGCAGACTTAAAAACAGCTTTTTCCCCCAACTGCCATAAACCTCCTGAACTCTGACATCTCCTCTGTCGGAGATGAACACGTGTAATAAAACCTGTCGGAATGTGCAATACTAATCACATATGAATCTACTCGAGCTTGACTCTGATTAGTTATTTTCCTCCGGTCTGTGAAATCTTGCACATGCCATTAGGAGCACCAGAGGACACCAGAGGACACCAGAGGACACCAGAGGACACCAGAGGACACAGAAGCACTACATTATTTTTTTCAGATTACCTGTCTCATGTACTACTGTCAGAATATAGTGACCGTTTTATATAACCCACTGCTGCTTTAACAATGTTCATGCACACTGTGGGAGACAAACCTTCAGCTGGGCCAGATGTCTTCAGGTTCCCTACCACACTACGCTTAAAATAATAAATCAGACAAATCAAGTAGAGTTAAATGTAATAATGATTTACAGTAAAATCAAAACAGTACAAGTAAATCGAGCTGGTGCATGACCCCATAGTAAAAAGACACATACATGTATACATTCAATGTACATTTCGTACCTCTCCATTCTGTGGGGCTTGCTGGGGAGAACATATGACAATGACTGATATATTTGACTTCAGGACATCTCTGACTGAAAATCAAACATTTAAATATATTAATTTAGATATTTTTTAAAAGTCCCTAGCAGTGTATGAATCATCTTTTTTTCCCATGGTCTAGTGTTAAAAAAGTTAACAAAAATCGCAATAAAATGTAATATCGAATCGCAATACTTAAAAATAGCAATACATATGGAATCGACACCCAAATATTGTGATAGTATTGAATCGGGAGATAGGTGTATTGTCCCAGCCCTAATATAGATATTATAGAATATAAGCAGTGAAAACAAAATTACTACTTAATACATGGATTGATCATTGGTTATGCTTTATCACAGAAAATATATCCCACAAGACGCAGAGAGCGTATAAATGTTCTTGGCTGAACATGTGCATCGTCTAAATATCAACCGTTTCTACATGGAAGTCCAATCCTACTGCAGCTACAGGCAACTATACTATATGCATACTATACAACCCACCCACATAAATGCTGCCAGCCTGCACGCACCTGCACCTGCACAGACACACACGCTCATATAATTCAGGAAGCTCATTAGGCGCCACACACAGAGCACCTAGTAGGCAGCAACCTTTTTTCCTCTGACCAAGAACATCAGCAACTCTTTTAATCTAAACCACCATTAATGAAGCAGAACCAGAGGAGACGTTAGAAAAGATATACTCCCGTGGATGCGCTGTAATTCTGAGCCCCACTCGAAATTATAACCCTTCCTATTAGAGACAGTCCCCCGTTACCAATCCCTTTTAGGGTCAGCGGTCACACAAGCAGCAGCAGCAGCGTCCGAGCTGATTAACTATTGTGCGACGTGCCAGGCTGGGCGTGGGGCTCCGGCGGTGTAAACATATTCTCCTAGCTGCGCCTATGACACTCTGTGTGTTCCTCTCTCGCGGCATCTGACACCGCCGTTCCTCGCTCTGCCCTATTGTTGCCAGCAGCCCCTGCAGCCAGAAGCCACACAAAGCTCAGTCTAATTCAAGGCGGCACACCATGCAAACAGCCGGACGAAAATAGGATGGATACGCGTCGCCCTTTGCTTCGCCCTCATTCTCGGGCCACGCATTAAAGATTGAGAGCGAAACTCGGGGGCCCGGGATGGGACTGGGCTCCGAATGTGATCCCAGCACCTGACTGTGGAATTACCTGCTGCTGTTTGTGCATTTATTGAGTGTGTGTGTGTGTGTGTGTGTGCCAGTGGCCTGTATGCTGAGAGAAACACAGTTGAGGGATAGCAGCACTGTCACCCATCCCCGGAGAGCACTGTGTCTGCCTTCCCTGCCTCATGCTTCATACTGTAAACTCCCATTGAGTCAATTACGGTGGCAGCCTCTTTAGCCACCATAGCCACTTACTGTAAGTGGACGTTGAGACAATTGGGTTATGACATGTCGTACTGTATGTCCGTTGGCAGCAGCAGCGGCGGCTCCCTCGAAATCTACTCCGACAAATCAAGTCAACTGGAAAATCCCAACAATTAAGAGCTATTTGTGCAGCCTATGTGAACTCAGCCTTCGGCCACTGAGCATCGATCTACTGCAAAACTAATCTAAATCAATCCGTGAAAAAAACAAAATCCAATGTTTTTTTTATTTTGATTGGGAAATACGCTGGCTTGCTGAAATGTTGACTTTAGTAATAGAGATTAAAAAAAAATGTGTTGAGCAACGTGTTCATCAGTCTTGAGATCCTTTCATTTCTGCCTCCTCCGAACAAAAGCGTGCTGACTACACACTTAACCAGAAAATACATCGTAGCAAGACAAACAGACAGACATATGGATGAACTAAGCTGTCAACATCTATTCTCATTATGTCACAGACGGAGAGGGGAGGACGGGGGAGGTCAGGGGAGGATAAGAGAGGAGAGGAAAGTAAAAAAAAAAAAAGACTCAGAATTCCTCAGTGGGTGCTATTGTCCCTAGAGAGTATTCACGGCAGGCAGAGGCTCTCTGCATAAGAAAATGGCACTCCGCATGCTAACTGTGACTTTGCATTCATTGTGAGGGAAGACACACAGGCATCTCAATGCATCTGGTGACTCATGCGACCATTTCATCTCCGATACGCGCCTTTCTCCGGCTCAATACCGACGCTCTGAAATGATTTCAGAGCGGTTGAATTAAATTTCTTAACGCCGAGATGTTTCTGTATGCGTTAGCCACAGATTCATCACTGGAATTGAAGACAACTACTTTCCTACTGAAGTCGATTTGTCCGACCCATTCAGCAACAATTTGATTTCTATTGAATACAAGACGATGAGGAAAAACCTAAAATGTTATTTTATTTGTCAAAGGGCTTTTGGCAGTTTTATTCTTTATGACAGTTTAAGACCATGCAGCGGAGAAAACAACTGCATTCGGAGTCCGCGGCTAAGAAGCTTCGATGGCTTTCGGAACAGTTTGCTCAGAGCATTTTCATTTAACTGTATTTTGCGCGGCTCTGCCACCCCTCTATAGGGTCATATTGGCTTATGATGCTCTGCAACTGTGAGTAAATATAAGCCTGTGTATTAGATCTGGGGCCTGAGATGAAATCTAATTTCTGGGAGCTCGGAGAGAGAGAGAGAGATTGCTTGCTGATACACATCCACATATCCAAGGCCACATCTGGCAGGCCCTATCAAATATACATGGACCTCAGGAAATCATGATATGGCTGCACTCCCATTATTTCCTCAACTCACACAACACATTCTTGCTGCCTGTAAGGTGTTCGACATTGACATTTCCTTTGATATTTACCAACCATGCGCAGATAAACATGCCGTGACATCCGTCTTTTGCCAACGTCTTGGTTACCGTCCGATCTCATGAGGATACCATTTAAGAAATGAATATTGTAATGAAGGCAATAAAGCACGGAGATGACTTGGCTGATATTGAGAAGTGACAGTTAATTTCAGTCATTGGGGTAGCCAGCTGATAACAGATTGATAGTGTCACAAACCGTAATGGACAAGTAATTAATATCTATTGCACTGACTCATTTGGGACACTAATGTATCATATTGAATTTCAGATTACACTAAAAAAAAAAGCGGAGTGACAGAAAACATCTCAATGTCTGGCGCCTTGTCAACCTCATTTCAGCCCGGCCGGCCTAATAACAAGTACTATATACATTCCCCTTTCACAGCAGCACTCCAGCCATTTTACATTTTTGGCAGGACAGAATGCAGTGTATTTTTACCTCCGGTCCTTTCTGTCAAGCTCTGAAAAGGCCAAATGGGCAGTGGTGGACAGTTTCTTCACCACCTCAATATCCAAAATTGTGTTGGCTGCTTACAGAGAGGAGTGGTGGTGGTGCAGGGGGAATAAAAGGCAGAGTGACAGCCCGAGGTCCCGGTGCAAGGGCGCTGTGAGCTGAGCTATGGTGAGGAGCAGTGCGTCCCCCCGCCCCGACTGCCTCATTCACTATTTATTTATGTGTCTGTATATATGTGTGACCATACTGCCTGTGCTAGCTAGCGTATTTCTGTTTGCATACGTTGTGTGCATCCTTCAGAGGTGGAAAAAGTGATCACATCTTGTACTTAAGTAAAAGTATCAGCATCAAAATATACTTAAAATACCAAAAGTAAAAGTACTCATTATGCAGAATAATATATATCTTATATCATTGTATTATAATTATTGATTAATTAATGTGTTCATCACTTTAATAATGCAGGTGGTATAAATGGAGCTAATTATTTTTTTTGGTACATTACGATTTTTTGTCTGATAATTTATTAATATTTTTCTGATATTTTAGTAACATTTGTTAGGGTATTTTACTGATATTATTTTGGGTATTTTACAATTTTTTTGTGACACTTTGCTGGTATTTTTCTGGTATTGTACTAATATTTTTGGGATATTTTATAAATGTTTTGAGATATTTTACTAATAGCTTTGGGATATTTTATTTGTTCATCTGCTCATTATGCAGAATAATATATCTTATATAATTGTATTATAATTATTGATGACCTAATGTGTTCATCACTTTACTGTTGCAGCTGGTAAAGATGGAGCTCATTTTAATTACTTAACATACTGCTGGTTAATTTACCCCGGGGATCAATCGGGTTTCATCTTAATCTAATATTACAACATAATTTCTTCATTGATTATTCTTTGTACTATTAATCTGCAAATTAATTAAAGTAATCAAATAAATGTAGTGGAGTAAAGAGTACAATATTTGAGATGTTATGGAGTAGAAAGTAGCAGAAAATGGAAATACTCAAATATAATTTTGAGGTACTTGTATTTTACTTAAGTACAGTAGTAGAGTAAATGTATTTAGTAACTTTCCACCACTGGCGTCCTTGTGTGTTCACACACGTCTGCATTCTGGTGAACTTTCTATGCCGCTTGTGGAGCCGTGCGACCGTCTCGCAGAGGTAAGAAAGGCATTCAATAGTTGCCTTTCCGCCTCAGCGGTCACACTTCAGATTATCAGTCTTTTACATTCAAACCAGGCTGTAGGCAGCAGACGAGAGAAAATACAAAAAGGAAAAAAATATCACAATCGTGTGAGAGAGTGCACAAGTCCCTTTCTCGTGTTTTTGTCCTCTTTTCCATGGTAACATGCCTTTCACTGCAATCTGTCGGTTTCCATATCTGCCCCTATATTCTCTCCTCTCTGTTGTGTCTCTGGCTGCCAGTGCCAGTAGGCACACAGCTGTAGCCACATGAAATCCCCCGGAGTGGGAGAGTATGTGGACTTACATGTACACATGGACTCTCTGTGTGTGTGCAGAGCTGAGCTGGTTCAGAATGTGTACAGCAGTGTTTGTGCAGTATCGATGCGAGTCTGTGGAGATGAGTTATGTATGTGTGTGTACGTGTGTGTGTGTGTGTGTGTGTGTATGTGCGCTCGTCTATCAGTTAGGTTGCATACTGGCACGCTCCACTTTCTCAATGTCAAGCTAACACATATTCAACAGCAACTAACGTCACAACACTTGACACATATCTCACCCACAGACATTCTTTTCCAGCACACATTCAGAGTGGCATCGGTAAGCCTATTGCCATTACTATAGAAGGTGTCATTGTCAGCCTCCATCACCACAAAAAGAAATGACACACAGGTCTGGGCTGTAACATAAAGATTATCTCCTCAGCATGTGGGAAATATGTATCTATATTAGGGCTGTCAATCGATTACTTGCATGATTGTCCATAGTTAATCATGATTAATCGCACAGTTTTTAATCTGTTCAAAATGTACTTCTAAGGGAGATTATTATATTTATTATTATATTTATTTCATACTCTTATCGACATGGGAGTGGGCAAATATGCTTGCTTTATGCAAATGTATGTATATATTTTTTATTGGAAATCAATTAACAACACAAAACAATGACAAATATTGTCCAGAAACCTTCACAGGTACTGCATTTAGAATGAAAAACAAGCTCAAATCATAACATTGCACTCAAGCCCAACAGGCAACAACCACTTGCACAAAACTGCATGTGATGATCATAAAGTGGGCATCATGTCTGTAAAGGGGAGACTCGTGGGTACCCATAGAACTCATTTTCATTCACATATCTTGAGGTCAGAGGTCAAGGGACCATTTTGAAAATGGCCATGCCAGTTTTTCCTTGCCAAATTTAAGTTTAGAGCGTTATTTAGCCTCCTTCCCGACAAGCTAGTATGACATGGTTGGTTTACTAATGGATTCCTTCGATTTTCTAGTTTGCCAGTATCTTAATCTATTTCATAATCTAGCTTTAACCTAAATTGCGTTAATGCATCAAAGAAATTAGTGGCGTTAAAACAAATTTGAGTTATTACCGCGTTCACTTTGACAGCCCTAATCTATATATCAAACAGCAGCAAGTTAATCACTTTGGGTTTTAAAGGTCAATTTATTTCATTAATTTTTACATGATCTAATTGTTATTATGATTTTATTCTTTCTTTTCAGGTATAGGTGTATAGGGCATATGGGTTAGGGTACTGACATGTGTGTGTATTTGTTTTGACAATTTATTGCAACAGGCTTTTTGCGCAGAGGACACTCTGACATGAAACAGGAGGAAAATCACAGGTGTACATATTAAAATTAATGGTGAGTGAATTCCATTTAGCTGCTTTGGTTTTAGGCTCCTTGTATTGTGCACGCTGGCTCACCGTCGCAACTTAATGGGACACTTAAATAGAACTGAGCCATCGTTAATGTTATTAGCAACACCTGGGCTTCTCCAACTATGACAAGTCAAAATGTCTGAGGCCTGTTGGAGGTTGTTTATTTTCACATTACAAAGATCTAGAACAGAGACGTTTGCACACTTTTGTTTAAGTGAAAATGTAGCTATTTAGCTATTTGATTACAGTGTGAACTCTTTATATAAACACTTACAAATCTACTTTATTTTACATCTCTACCAAATGAAATATAATGAATGACATACCGTACAGTCAAGTTTCAGAGTTTTGATGATGGATAAATACACACAGAATTAAATTAAGGATACCATTACTTTATAAGCACCAAAGTTCATCCTGGACTTTGGAAATCTCACAAAACAAACCTAACTCAAGGTCGACTTACTATTTTTTTCTGGTGTTTTCAACCAAAGTACAAGGTCTTCATCAACAGATGGACGAGAGGTCCTTAAAGTTATATGGATAAAATGTGAACGACTACTGAGCTCACATGTCAACGTCGTCCAACTTCATGACAACCGAGCAAACTCCTTCTGTTGATGAAAACGCCACCGGAAGCAAATGTTTTTTTGCCCCTTCGCTCACATAGAATGGGGAGGTGAATGTTGATTTGTGACAATGCTTTTAAGCTCCAGGAAAAGCTAGTTAGTGGACCTTGGGTTGGAATTGTTTTGTCAAACCAGTGGGCTGCAGTTTCTCATGTTTACGGCAATTGATTTAAAGGTGCTAAAGAAGAAATCCAGAGCATTAATTTAGCATCAAACAACTATTTGCTGTGTAAAGATATAGAGGAGTAATTTCTACCTGAGCAGAGAATGAACTCTCTCTCCCTCTGTGTGTGTTGTAATTCAAGCTTCTCTGTGCTTTGTTTACGTAGCTGGTCTGGCCACATGTGCAAGTTAGTGCATGTGAGTCCCAGTACGTGTGCCCCACTGGCTAGCTAATCGCCGCTGCTCTGCACTGTGCTCATACAGCGGTTACAGCTGATAACGCCGTCCCAACCCACGGCGTCGTCGCGGAAGTCTAGCACCCAACCTCCGGTTCCCCCTCAGGTAAACACTGTTAGCTCCGTCAGCACTGTTATGTGTTGAGAGCGGAGGAAATCCCTCAATCATAAATATGCTCTGAATTTTTAATTTAGCACCTTTAAATAACCAAATTTAAAAATCTAATCCCTCTATTTTAATGTATTGTTATTGATATGCTGTATTTCATTTTTATTTAAATGTGAAAATACATTTAAAATAGGAGTGGGCAATATGGATAAAATCCAATATCACGGTTTATGTAATTTTTATACTGTCATATAGAATTTTATTGTGATGTAGCACAAAATCAACTGTGAAAGTGTTGAGGAATGGAAAAGCCAGACAGGAATGTCTGTTTTTGGCAAATGTAACCAATTAAATACCTGACAAGTCAAAGCACTTCATCACTTTGATGCAAAAATTATATAAAAATCCAATTTCACAGAAAACATTCCCGCCTATTGATTTGCAACATTGCCAACAACAGTCACATCTGACAGTTTGTCTACCAGTATATATCATTATGTTCCCTAACCTTAAAAGATTTATAATATAAATCTGCCCACCTTATTCAGAGTGCTTCTAATCATTAAATAGTATTTATCAACAAGCAGTCAAGAGGGAACATTTCCCATTATCATGGATGTGTTATATTTGGCCAATGTGGTCTTATTATTATTCACAGGTGAGGATATTACGTATTCTGTGTGCACTATTTCCCCCGAGTACATTTCCACATGACAGCAGAATCTACAGTTGCTGTCATTTACTGTAAATAGCTCGGAGCGTATCGGTACCACACATCGTCTCCCCCCCGTGTCGCTGTGCACTTTGTTTGCCTGCATTCCTGCGTGAGGAAATGTTAGCAACTGGCCTTTGTTGATTCAACGAAGTACCTCCATGGTAACATATTTCCTGTTTGAATTTTAATCAAACATGGGCCACCCTTTTTCAGCCAGGGATGCGTTTTGGCTGCGACGGGGGCGCCGTGTTTTTGGCTCTGATCTGTAGCTGTTCCCATGAACACCATCAGATATTCATAGTGCCATCTCTGATGTCGCAGCTTTCCCTCCTCCTCGCCAGCTTCATCAGCTCTGACACAGAGAAATAGACTGGTGCTTTTGGGTTACTGACAAATTACGGCAGCACAATCTACAGTGTTTGAATAATTTAACACCGGTACCGCTTGAGGGAAAATTTGCAAAAAAGAAAAACCTACACACCAAACTAACCCTTTCTCTCTTCAGGGTTTTGAAGCAGGAGGTATCATCCATCTGTCCTCTGGGGTTTTGTAATCTTGTATCTTTCGGTATCTCTGCAAGTGAGGACCATGTTTTGGTATCACAGAGGCTGGTGGCTGTCCCAGAGGAGAACTCAGGTACCCATACACCCCTCCTTCCCAGGAGGTCAGGGTGAAAGAGGTCAAGGTGGGCTTGCTGAGTAGGTAGCTGATTCACAGAGGGAAGGTTTATTCCATACAGCGCTTTAATGGAGACCAGAGGGAGAGGAGGAGTAGTAGAAGCTGGTAGGGCTGTAGCACCGTGGCGCTGTTTCCCATCGAGTCTCCCTCCCCGCTCCTAATGAGCATTCTATTAGCAGCTAGGGGACGGATTTAGGCAGTTAGGCATACGGAGAAGGCTGGCTAACAATGCAAGTGGTTAGCTAAACAGCTGTTCTCTCTCTGCTGCCACCTCCCATCCCCGACTAATGAAGCCCTCACCGATGAGCAGGAGTCCCGGGACGTGCCTGAGAACAGCCACAGACAACCCAGACAGGGATTCTGAGTCACTCACAGGCCTCATAAGAAAAGCCTGTGTGGAGGATAGCTTCAGCGATAGGACAACCAAGGCTCCAATTAGATAGTGGCTCTAAGGGGAACCCTAAGAATAGCACATTGGGCGAGCGCAGGACATTTTTATGAGCGCTCTGCGCTGCTCTGTGTTTCGGAAAGTAAACACTCCTTCACATTGTTTTTGTTCCGAGTCGAAAAACGCCTTTCGTAATGGATAATAAACAGATCACTGTGATGATTTTTGTGAAATGTTGCATTGCTACATTTCATTATCCTCCACAGTGTGAGTAGTGTTCGCAGCGGTGGGCATCGATCAAGATTAGTGCCGTGCCATATGGGTATGTCAACATCTGAAATACTGCGGAGGATGCGTGCTCTCCAAACAGCCTTCACTTAACCGAGGAGGAATGTTTCAGGAGCGATGCCTATTTTTCATTTGTTAAAAAAAAATAAAACTTGATATAGCGTTATGTTTGGCTACAGCAAAAAAAAACACAGCATTTGTTTTAGTTAAATGTCGAATCTGTCAAAGGAGCGATTGTCTGACGAGGGCCCGGGTCACCTTCAAATGATACGTGCGTTAACATTTACTTTGCAGGTATTCTTTTTGCCTTTGTTGAGCAGTCACTTTAGCTGTCAGGGCTGCTGCACGCGTTAAATGAAGAGCTCCTCCGAACGTGGAACTGCATCACAGCTTCTGAGAATCTACACTTATATTTTTGCAGCAATTAGCCAGGTGTGCTTAGGTGGGAAAATAGGCAGAGTTTCGAGTATTCTTTTTTTTTTGTTCCTTCTTCACACAGCTACGTCTGCCGCTGTGCTGAATACTAAACTGCTCATCATGAACAGCTTTTAGGAAAAGCTTTCCTTTCAGTGTTTGCTTTAATCTGCATTTGTGAGATCATGGATATCGCAAGAGTCGCACTGGGAGTTTTGTTTTACTCCTACATTCCTGTTCTTACCTTTCATCTAACAGATAAGGAGCCTCACTGGTTTCTGATCCACTTCATTGCTGCGCTTTGTCAGCAAACACGTCCTCATCAGCACTTCCTGCAGCTGCTTCACAATAAAAGCCTTCAGGCGGCATAATCAATTTTGTAGGCAACACTATTTTCTTTGTTGCCTGATTGCTGTATGTATGCATGCCTACTATTCTGTTTCTACTGAAAGCCTATGGGACCAACACAGCTTAATGAAACCTGACCAAAAGGTTTGAAACATTAAAACCTGTAGTGTAGATGTATTATGGGATTACAGCATCTTAAAAATGTATTTAATGAATGACAAAATGTTGCATGTTTATTATTAAAATGGAGAAGGGAATTATTCAGCTGCTTATAAACTCAACTAACTAAACTCTAACTGCCTAAAATAACACCATCTATCTTTCCTATAATTAGCACCAAGTCTCTCCAGGAAACTGCCTTGTACATGATGGACCCAAAAAATAAAGCGTTGCTGTTTTATCTCCCAACATGAAGGTTGAAATGCTGTTTCAAAGCCCTCTCCATGCTGTAAGAAATAAAATTCTGGTGTAGAGATACTGAATTATTTCTTTCTTTCTATATTTTATTGGAATAAGCTTATAAAATAGCCATAGTGTATACATATTTTAGCGTAGAATGAAGCGCTGCCAGGTTACAAAAATTCCAATATTCCCAGACAAAAAACACAAGGACATGACCTCAGTGTTCGCAATGGCTGCTATTGCCTTTGTGTCCCCAGATCGGTATTCTGCACTTATCAAAATCAGACATTTTCACATCCTACACATGAAGGCTTTAAGGTGCCTTTGAAGGCTTTTTCTGTTAAGCTGCTACACAAAGTGTTCACTTGTAGCTCTAAGGTTAGCCCAGTAGGCTTCCTCCGGGTGTGAGACGTGAAGTCTATGCTGAAGTGCCTTAAACTTGCATTCTTTCTAACAGCCAGCAGGGGGCGACTCCTCTGGTTGCAAAAAGAAGTCTGATTGTATAGAAGGCTATGAGAAATTAATGAACAAAACTCTAGAGCAACTCCTCTCAGTGGTACAAAAAAAGAGTAAAAGTGAAAAATGAGCCTACTTCTCACTGGATTTATTCCCTCAGTAAACATTGTAAACATGAGTTTATGGTCTCAATCGCTAGTTTCAAGTCTTCTTCAGCATGATGTTCATTTATTAAATTATGGTCCCATTCAGAGTCAAATAGACCATAAAGCAGGGTATACTTTAGGGCGTGGCTCTCTTGTGATTGACAGGTGTTGTTTTTGTTGTCGACATTTAAACCTTTCAAAGTGTGTTTTAAGTTCATGAAAGTTCATTATTACCTTTTTTGTTGCCTAAAAATGTCTTATTCAGCGTTTGGTTGTGCTTAGCTCCATCCTCTCGTGTCACTTCTGGTGACGTCACGGTAACTACATCCACTTCTTCTATACAGTAGAAGATAGTGAGACTTGACTATCTGACTTGGAAACACAGCACACAAATCTCCAAAAGGAACCCCAGAGCTGCACAGCTTCATTACTTTTCCTGTTTATAATCCAACGCCTCTCTATGTCAGACAGCTTCTCACCCCACCTTCGATTCAGCTAGTTCGGGAGAAGGTGTGAATGATTCGCTGTCACACGCGGTTGGATGATGTGTCGTGCTAGCTATGTTTGTTAAAAGCATGCAGAAACCCCATGCACCTGAGATAATACTTCATTTGTAACATGCAGGTGGTATTTTCAAAGCGTCAGACTGCATTTATTCCCGCTTGCAGTCTGCAGCAGCAGGTAGCCTCTGTCCAGGTAGTGAAAATTGACGTAGAATTTCCTCTCCAGGAGAAGAAAAGTCGTCTTCAAGTTGTGAAATGGTACATTTGCAATATTGTTCTCTGACAGTTGCATTGGCACGTACGAGTCACTCTCTTTTACCAGTGGAAAGGATCCATAGCGTATGTTACCTCACTAAGCTAAAAATCTATTACAGCCTTGCGGGCCTGAAAGCTAAAGATTTTGTCTTTTTGTCAGGTTGCACATTGTTGGCCCTTTATAGTAGAGATTTCTGACTCGTCAGCATGTTTGCCGAAGTTCCTCTCATTGGGGATTTCATTGTGCTCAGACTATGCAAATTTCACAGCTAAGGCTAATGCATTTGCACTGCCCAGGATTGAACGTCTTGGTAGGCAGGCTGCAGCTTGTGACTGCACGTGCACATACACACTCACGCAGTTAAAGGATGCACTTAGTGCACATTATGTCAGTGATAGGGATCCAGATGGCATACATGAATTCCATTTTCTATATTACATTGTTATAGGCTCTCACCGAGCATATCACACCAGCTTAGTCCATACAGCAGAGTAATTGGACTGATGTTTTTTCCTATGCGACACTTCTTATCACACATTGAAAAAACAATTTTCCTTCCAAATCATTCTGTCTGTAAGCACCGACTGTAGCAAGCAGGCTCTGTGTAAACAGAATGATATATTCCTGGATGCCTATAATCATGCAGTAAGTGTATTTTTCCTCTCTGTGCAGATGAAGCGGTTACACCAGAATTAAGTGAGCACAAAGTCATACATTTCCTATTTCAAAATAATTCAGAAGTTTCAAAAAACATCACCCGAAACAGTCGAGAACGCCCCGTAATGTTCCCTTCCCCGCCGCAGAAGATGTATATAAATCACATGTTATGCAAACCTGTGAAATTGATGAATAATGAGATGGTGTGTGGCGTGGCTTCAGCACAGTATCCTCCCGTTATTCAAGCCGAAGAAGAATTGAGCGCTTTTCTCTCAGCAGGGATAAACAGATGTACGGGAACTGAACGAGTGACCTGGCTAGCCGCGGAGGTGAGCTGTCAGCAACAACAAGCAAACACAGAGTGCTCGTGGTCATCACTGAAGGGCAAAGTTCAGCTAATTACACCGTCGTTGTTCATCTGGCAGACAAACAGGGGAAACAACAGTCTATTTAGCAGCACAGCCGTGTTGCCTAGTGCGAAATGCCTAATGAACAAACACTTACACAATCGCGGGTAAAAAAAGAAACTAAAAAATGTGCGACGAAGAAGACATAAAAAAAGGGAAACTAGCGAGTGGTGGCAGAAATTGGGCCAATATGTGTGGAACAACAGGGAACACAGGGGAGGGTGAGAGAGAGAGTGGGAGAGAGAGAGAGAGAGAGAGAGAGAGGGAGATGGAGAAGGTGTGAGAGGAGGAGGGAGGTCAGCAGAGATGTGGAGATGGGCGGAGGAGGAGGAGGAGGGGGAGAGATGAGCCCCCAGTGCTCAGCTGTCAGTGCTTCCTCTGCAGGTGGGGCAGGAGGAGTGCCAAGTCCCTCTCTCCCACTCACACAGACACCCATGCATCACTCTATAATGGATGCTTTACACTGGTGCCAGAGAGAGAAAGACCGAGGCAGTGGAGAGAGGGAGACATGGTGAGAAGACGAAAGAGAGAGAGACGTGGGGGGAGGGTGGGTAAAAGAAAGAAACGGCTATGAGCAACAGGGAAAAGGAGTAGAAGAAAAAAGGCCTCGGAGATTAAGGCAGCGGAGTCGAGGTAAGCAGGGCAGGACAGACAGAAACCTCCATCAAGTCATTAGCCCAATCAGAAGAGGAAACAGACGAGACAGTCTGGGAGCAATATGATGCAGCTATTGGTTTAATTGATCCAAAGCCTAACAGGATCAAAGAACGCCAGCCAGCCAGCCAGCAAGCCAGCCAGCCAGCCAGCCAGCCAGCCAGCCAGCCAGCCAGCCAGCCAGCCAGCAAGCCAGCCAGCCAGCCAGCCAGGAGCTGCGGCCACCGTTCCCCCCCCTCCAACATTCTCCTGTCACTGTCCATTAGGAGTTGTATGAATGCGCCCTTGACAATGATTTATCAACAATGATTCATAGATGGCATCTACCTGAACTAATTGCTCGCCGGCGTCTTCACCGGGGACTGCAGGTCATCAACAGATGACATATTCCGTAGTCGCCTCGTTCATCAGCTGCGATTAGATTCAAAAAGCAATCTCGGCGATGCATCACCAGATGGGTCTCGTTGTATTGTCTTGGAGAATAACACCGAGACGGGGCATGTGTGCCACATGTCGCTCAAGCTGCCGCGGACCATTTGTGAGGTTGTGGATCTGCAGGTATATGCAACGCTCTGAGCTATTACCGTAGTTGATGGAGGCACGGATTTACTAAAGTACTCAATTATCCCCTGCTTCTTTCTCTGACCTGCTGCCCGGCTCTTTAACACCTATAACTCCATGCTTTATAGGCTCAACTACCTGCTGCAAGCGGAGAGACAGACTGATGGCCGGACTAGCTGAATGAACTGCCTTCAACGTTTTCGGGCCATTTGTCAATTCTTCATTCCTCTGCTCTCTTCTGGCTAGGGATAGGTAAAGCTGCCTCACTCTGATGGACAGCCCGACTGGATATTATTTTCTAGAGCGTTACCTCAAACTGGCTCTCTGACCTCAGCGGAGTCATCTTTACCCCAATAACGTCCCTCCCTCCTCACATCACTCTGCAGGGCCTCCCTTTTTCATCTGATCATAAAAAGTTGGCTTCATTTTCTCTTTGCGACGGTGAGTAGCGAAGAGAAAAAAAACTGATTTGCTGCCTGAATTAGGTTTCCAATTTATAACAAGTCCAAAAGAGCGATCCTCCGTCTTTGTTTTGTAAAAAAAACGAGGCAATTTTTCTATACAAAGTCAAAGCCGTTCAAAGAGTGACTGAAAAATGCCACATAGGCCACTTGTTAAAAGCAGTTTGCTTCTTCCACACAATGACAGCCCCACTATATGGCAGACAACAAAGCCGAGTAGTCAGCGTAAATAAATACAAGCATTCTTGCTCCGCAGAGATGGCATCCCCCTGGTTTAATTATCGCTCTTGTCAATCGAGGTGGAAGAATACGGCACCTGACAAGGCGCGTCCCCATTCTCTCATCTCGCATAGGCTCTTTTTCACACCCTGAGATGCACAGACACCCTTCAGCAAACAGCCGAATCAAAACCTCGAGATGGAGGCATTCTGTTGCCCCCAAACACCCAGGTAACTTTACAGTGTCGAGTTGCTGAATGCCTTTGACACCTCAGAAATAGGGTCTATTCAACTTCGACAATTGTCCCTGGTTTTTCTCAAGCACGAGGCATTTGCACAACAATGGCAGCTGAATCGCGTATGAATAACATCCCAGGGATGTGGTTATGCAGCTATCTTTCCCGGTGACTCCAATTCACATTCCAGCTCTTGCGAGGTGCCTTTATTTGATGCTGCTTAAACTCTGCAGGAGATGGATGGCTGCTCCAGGATGCCTGAGCCCACAGAAATGAAGTCGACACCGAGTATACGGATGGATCGCACCTCCAGATCTGTGCGATGGGAGCACAGCACAGGGGCATTGTGGAGTGGGGGGGTGTACAGGCCTGTAGGCCATTCCACAAGGAGAAGCTCCCATGGGTCTCGTTTCAGGGAGGAAACCCACATACATGTTATTTTCAAAGGTCACAGCCAGGTGTAACATTACAGTTAAAGCTGTGATGTAGAGTAACACACACACACTCCATCTATATGGCCTGTTGGCCTCCTTCCCTACTCGGTAAGATAGGGTAATTTGGGGCAGCCTTTACATTACCCTTGGATTACCTGTCGATATCTCAAGATACACCAGTGAATGAGTACACAGTTCTCACAGCTCAACACAATTCCTCACAATTCCCTGCAGCCTCACTACAGCGGTGTTTGTGTTGTTCCCTCTGAGGACAACTAGGAGCCTGCATGTACAGGGTAAATGATTGTCAGAGCAGAGGTTAGCTGCTCGTGGCAATGGAGGCTTTGAATCCCACAACAGCAGCACTGTATCAGCAAGATTGACAGAGGCAGATTGATTCGAGGTCCAATAAACATTGTTGTCAGTCTTATTTACTTCCTCTATAGGTCCACGAGGTAAATACATGCCAGAAACAGCACAGTAGTCATTTGCACTGAGTTGTGCTGTGAAATAACAAAAAGGCCCAGACAACACCTGACAAGGAGGTCTTTCCCCTAAGCTTCTATGTGATGTCAAACAGGTGCATTACACCCCCAAATATGATTGTTAAAATAATGAAGAATAATTCACCCCTCCATGTCAGATGTAGTGTATAACGAAAGTGTGACACATGTTTAAGGCTGCGACTAACAATTATTTGAATCATCCATTCATTTGTCAATTGATCAATAAATCAAATATCAGAAAATATCTACACAACTTCTCAAAGTCAAAGTTGACATATTCATATTGCTTGTTTTGTCAAACCAACAGACAACAAAATATTAGATTCACTATCATAGAAGAAAACCAGATATTAAAATAAAATATTCACATTTGTAGCTCTGGAACCGTTTTTTTTTTTTTTTTTTTGCTTTAAAGAATTACATAAATGATTTATTGATTATCAAAGTAGTTTCCAGTTAATTTTCAATCAATTGACTAATTGATTAAACGTTTCATCTCTAGACATATATTGTAAACATTATACATATTTGCTATGTAAAGATATAGTGGAGTAATGTCTACCTGAGCAGAGAATGAAGTCGCTCTCCCTCTTAGTGTGTTGTAATCCGAGCTTCTCCTTGCTTTGTTGACATCGCCAGGCCGGCCGCACCTGCTTTTAGTGCATGTTAATGCATGTGAGCGTGTCCCACTGGCTAGCTCACGGCCGCTGTGCTGCACGGCGCTGCACGGCGCTGCACGGCGCTGCACGGCGCTGCACGGCACTCTTACGGCCACTATAGCTGATGATCACAGCGTTGTCGCGGAAGAGTAGCGCCCACCCTCCGGTTACTCCTCAGGTAAGCACTTATTTCCGTCAGCACTTTTGCCATTGTTTGCATTGTTAATGCTGATAGCACCTGCAAGTCAACGGAACGCCGTCGCCATGTTGAGAGCCGTTGAGAGGCAATAGATATCCTCTCAATCATGTATTTAGCACCTTTAAATCCAGCGTACTCTTGCTGTTTTTTCCAGTTTTACCTACCCAAGCTTTAAGCCTTCAAGCCGGAATTAAGTTGTCACCTCCTCAATCAAGTCAATATGACTTGGCTGTATCTGAATATTGTTTGTATGTCTAGCTTTTATTTTACAAACAGGATTTTATTTGGGATCCAGTCCATGTCCACATCATGGTATGAAATATTCAGCCTAAACCCATGATTTAGGCTAACGTGTTACAGATTCTCATTATTATTATTATTCTCATTAATATCTTTTCTTTACTACAGTACTTCTGCTTATTTGTCTCTGTATCAGTATCGACTCTATATTTGTTTTGTTTACTTCAGAGGAAGGAGTCTTGTCTCTTCCACAGGGAGGGTGATGGTGGGGAAAAAAAAGGTGTTCTAAAAGAAATAACAAAACTGTGATGAGTGTTGCTGGCTGTAGCTTGTGAGTGAAACACTGAACACTACCGATGTTTTAACAACAGCTAAAAGAAAAAGTCCAGGAGGACCAGCGCAAACTCAGTGATAAATGTTGATGTAATTGTGATGAATCTCACAAAGTTAATAATCAAATCAAGCTAAAAAGTCATTTTAAATCTTTATAAAGTTAAAATATAAGATCAAATGTATCCATTGGATACTCCTTTATCAACTGTACTTTATTATTTAACCTAGTAATCCTCTAATCAGTGCCGTTATTAATGTCTGAGTCATTATGGTTCATTTCAGTTTGAGTTATTAACGCTTTTCTTTGCCTTCAGATGATTCACTGACTGCACATACAGTACTTGACCATACTTGATCATAAAGGACACGTCGGTTTGTGCCTCACTGTAATCATAACATCACACTGGAGTTACTCTAACATAAGCTCTAGTTTCTCACCCAATCAGCTGAAGGAAATTGTGCAGTAATGCATCAATTCCTTCGACTTCCAAGTCACATCCTTCCCAACACTGCATGAATCATACATTTTTAGTCCGGGAATCCACAGCAGGGAGTTCACTATGAGGAGCAGCCATTAATAAAGTTAATATTTCAGATTTGATTTGAGAAAAAAAAGTCCTGCCACGCCATTTGATTTTTTCAATCTCTCTGATTCACGATTTCCACACATCCCACGACGCACTCCTTCACTTAATCACCTTCCATGCTATCCTTCACACTAAATGGATTCAAAAACTTGTTACCCTTAGCTGAAAACAGAGCACCTGTCACGCTGCCCTCTTATGCTATACTCGCGGTTCAGGGGGTTTCGGTGTTTGCTAGGTGGTGGTCTTGCATTAAAAAAGCCCTGGTACTCATTGCACCGCTGCAATAAAAGCCAAGCATTTAACATGAACATTTACGGTCCTCAATAACCCAGAAGTCTTAATAAAAATGAAAGCTGACATTGGCATGAAGGATCCTCCACACTAGCTGTCTTTAATGTCCAAGACGTTCCATTAAAAGGGGAGCACTTCCTCAGAAGCGGAGCTTTTATCCTGATTGCTTACAGGAAGAGAAGGGGAAAAAAAAGAAACCAAACGACCTTCAGCGGCTCTACAGCCAGCCCTTCCACTCATGTGTGCTCCGTGAATGGCCGCATCGGCATGCACTCACAGCCGAGATACGCACAGAGATGCAGAGAGATATATGTACAAATACACACGTCTGACTCATCGGCTACTTGGTATTCTTTTCATGTGCAGAGGAGCCATTTTTGTCTCACATTTTATATCATGATGATTATTAGGTGATAAGGAAAAAGCCAAATCTGCATGTTCAATTAGTGCCTGCGCGATGCCAGATAATACATGGGACTGGCTAATGTCCTTCCTTCTGAACTTCTTCAGCCGTTTTCTGTTTGAAGCCCGAGAAAAAAAAGAAGATGGGGACATAGATTTCCCTCTGTGATGAGCACAACTGTTGAGCTGCATTTAATAAGCTGGTCAAAAACACTCTCCCGCCGAGAGGGACTGCGCTTTTAATGACCATTCTGCCTCCAAAGTCTCAGATGTGCGGCTAGATTGCTTGCCACATAGCAGACAAGGCAGCCATCTTATTAATAGCAACACACCACACATGCTGCAGACTAAGGGAGCAGAAAACCAAGAGAGGGGGAGAGACACACTGGCACATGGAGAGAAAGCGCGTGTCCCTTGCATGCTTTTACTGTCTGTGAAGGTTGGGAGACAGATGGGTGCAGCGAGGAGGAGATTAGATGGAGGAGGCAGGGCATGGACCGGGGGTCTAAAAAATCCAGCCCTCACGAGAGGACGTCCAGGCCAGCCTCCGCGCAGGCCAGAAGGGAGGGGGGGGAGGTGATGGATGTACCCTGTGACCGGAGCCCTCGGCACGCCCACATGGAGACGCCACCAAGGCCAGGCCAGAGGAGCAGGCAATCAAAGAGAGAGGCCGGAGGGCCGGGATGATATAGGAGGATCCAGCTTATTAAATAGGCTTCAGGAGGAGCACGGAGCATCTGAAGTAAGTTGTCACTCTGCCACCAACAGGCATAAAAGGAGCCTCTGTTAGATGGAGAGTCTATGCACTGTAGGCAGTGATGACAGACTGTGTACAGTAAGAGTGGGAATACTGTCATTAAATACACCGACACACCAGGGAGCTCCAGAACAGTGTGTCATCGCTGATTTACTTTTTTCTTTTTTACCCGCGCCTCGTTATCCCGCATCTGAGCAGCAGCAGGTGAAGGGAAATGTTTGTGTGCGAGACGCATGTGAATGCTATGCTATGTTATCACATCATCCTATCCTACTGAATTCAAACCCGCCAGTCAATGTGACACCACTACCTCTATTCCTAGGCGTATAGAGTACAACATTTTTTAATCGTGAGCAAGTCAAAATAAAAAGCCAAATCAGGAGATGAAGGTGGAACAACGACGCATTGTTTCCTGACTTCATTTCCATTCAGAGTGCAAAGAAGAAAACTCTGTAAGACGCTCTTCCTGAGTCTGCTGCTAACGCGGAAATGAAATGATCTATATATATATACAAATCCATTACTAGAGGCCTCCTGAAACCAGGTGTACTCATGCCACAGTGTATAATTAATTTGATTATACCTTAAAGGGAGATTTGTCAGGTATTTAATACTCTTATCAACATGGGAGTAGGCAAATATGTTTGCTTATGCAAATGTATGTATATATTTATTATTGGAAATCAATTAACAACACAAACAAATGACAAATGTTGTCCAGAAACCCTCACAGGTACTGCATTTAGCATGAAAGAATATGCTCAAATCAAACTCAAGACCAACAGGCAACAACAGCTGTCAGTGTGTCAGTGTGCTGACTTGACTATGACTTGCCCCAAACTGCATGTGATTATCATAAAGTGGGCATGTCTGTAAAGGGGAGACTCGTGGGTACCCTTAGAACCCATTTTCATTCACATATCTTGAGGTCAGAGGTAAAGAGACCCCTTTGAAAATGGCCATGACAGTTTTTCCTCGCCAAAATGTAGCGCAAGTTTGGAGCCTTATTTAGCCTCATTCCCGACAAACTAGTATTAAGACATTGATACTAATAGATTCCTTAGGTTTCCAGTTTCATATGATACAATATGAACCTCTGAAAGACCAGTTGCACTAATGCATTAAAGAAATTAGTGGTGTTAAAACGATTTTGTGTTAACATATTATTATCGCGTTAACTTTGACAGCCCTAATTAAGAGAAATGCATGTGAATCTTATGCTATGTTATCACATCCTACTGAATTCAAACACGCCACATTCAATGTGACACCACTACCTCTATTCCTAGGCGTATAGAGTACGAATTTTTTGAACCGCGAGCAGGTTGAAATAACAAAACAAATCAGGAGATGAAGGTGGAACCACGAAGCATAGTTAACAATCTTGTTTCCCGTCTTAATTTCCATTCAGAGTGCAAAGAAGAAAACTCAAAGTAAGTCGCTCTTCCTGAGTCTGCTGCTAACTTGGATAGGAAATGATTACACAAATCCATTACTAGAGGCCACCTGAAACCAGGTGTGCTCATGCCACAGTGTATAATTCATTTGATCATAGATTTTTACATCACCGCTATGCAGATCCAGACACTTTGATTCCTCTCTTGTTTACCGCGTTGTCTTGGCAACAGGAGCGTCCTACCGGTTTTTCGCCCTGACAGTTACGACTATAGGAGAGGAGGAGGACGAGGAGAGGAGGGGCAGAATACAGCGGAGGTTGTGAAAGCAGGTGCAAAAAAGACATTTCTTCACTTGGATTTCCTGTCACATCCCGCAGCCCACTCCAGTCCTAAACTTTATATAATTACAACAATCTGTGCTCCGAGAGAGACTGTGTGAAATCTGATTGCCATTGGTAACATTCGCAGCGAGAGTCCTGGCGTGATAGAAGGCTTCCTGTTTCAATTTCCTAGGATCCCTCAAGTTTTAGTGGCTCTTTTTTTTTTTTTTATCCCATCAGTGGGGCATACATTTCCATTCAGGGGAAAAAACAGACCCGGTAATATCCAATTTACTGGGAGGCAGAGGAGATGGTTTCACTGGCAGTATAATAACATGCTACATGGAGCGTAACATTATGGAGTATGAATAAAAAAGGCATTTATGGTAAAAATTCAATCCAAAAGCAGTCATCATTCATCGGAGGAAATCAAGGCAATTAGTAACACTTTAATGCAAATTGGAGAACGCAAAACACATCGCAAATCCCTGGCACTGTAATAGGAACCGGAGAGGAGCAGCTCAAATGACCTCTTTCAAATGCACGTCGGCCTACTAATCAAAAAATCCGAGAACACAGATTCTACTCTGCCTATAGACAAGAAAAAGAAATGTCTGTGTTGGTGTATGTGTTGGTTGCGCGTATGGCACTTAATAGCTTCCTGACCACAGCATTGCCTTAGACCAAGCCTTTATCTCATGCAAGAGTGACTCCTTTAATGTATTTTACTCGTATGTAATGTACAGTAAAAGCCCCGTGTTACATCGCCAACCATGCATGTCCAAAGCAGCATGTTTGTGGCTTGTTAACATGTTTTTACAAGTGGGCTGCGTGAGCGTGGCTGATTGTAAAGATTCCTCATTTGGAATATTACCACCACATCAACAATGTAGGGAAACATTGCTGTACAACAACACCTCAATATCCTAATAGCCTGTCATGTACATTACACACAATGTCTATTAAACTATCTATTAAACAGCCAGGCTTTTAAACGAACGGGCGAATACGTGACTGACTGTAATAATTCCAGGTTACGAGGATGATGCTTTGTCCATTTTTGCTCTGCAGGGTGCAATCCATGGACGGAACTCAAAGTTCATTTGCATAAGTCAAAAGCACTTCCTGTAAGAACTTACCTATAAGCAGTAAGGCTCCATCTTAATTCAGAGATGCATTAGAGGAGTATGAGGGGATGTTTATCACATGTCCAGGATCATGCTGCCTCCAGAATTAAAGACCAACGTGGGCAGTAAATCATCATGAAGTAGCACTAAGGTAGCCAGCAGATAAACAACATTGCTTACAAAGAGTGTGTGTCATTTAGCAACGTCACTAAAAAGCTCTCCCTGGTACACCATGTCCCTTTTTTTTATCTTGCTCACAAAGACACATTATACCTACATGTTTATTTCTGACATAGAGAGGGATGCTAGCAAACCAGCAGAGTACATCAAGACCCACATGGTGTTCGAAATCCGCCGTGGAGTTTCAATTTCCGGATTGGTAATGAACATCGCAATCATTTAAATGCAAACACCTGCTTCTTAAAGCATTCGCTGTGCCGGGCGGTACAGGAGAATGCATTACTCAATAACTCTCGGGCTGCATCGCCAGTTTCTAATATCAAGCAGTAGCCTACATTATACACCAGAAGGCATAAGCTCCACAGCTGTATCACCCATCCCCCACAACCCCCCGCCTCGTCTCTGCCGTACTGTACCTTCGGAGTGGTGGGAGAGGGTGAGCAGGCTGACGCAGGAAGCTCCGATGCCAGAACCGAACACAGTGATGCGGTTGGAGTCTCCTCCGAAGAAGCCAATGTTCTCGCTGATCCACCTCAGAGCCTGGATCTGGTCTAGGAGCCCGTAGTTCCCTTTAGCAGCCTGGTCGCCGGTACTGAGGAAGCCTGCAACACACACACAGATATTAAGAGAAGGCCTCTCAATCAATTAAATTGTTTAATCGTGATTAAACGCATGATTGTTCATGATTAATCACGATTAATACATTTTTTATCTGTTCAAAATGTACCTTAAAGGGAGATTTGTCAAGTATTTAATACTCTTATCAACATATTGGAAATCAATTAACAACACAAAACAATGACAAACATTATCCAGAAACCCTCACAGGTACTGCATTTAATATAAAAAATATGCCCAAATCATAACACGACAAATTCAAGCCCAACAAGCAACAACAGCTGTCAGTGTGTCAGTGTGCTGACTTGACTATGACTTGCCCCAAACTGCATGTGATTATCATAAAGTGGGCATGTCTGTAAAGGGGAGACTCGTGGGTACCCATAGAACCCATTTTCATTCACATATCTTGAGGTCAGAGGTCAAGGGACCTCTTTGAAAATGGTCATGACAGTTTTTCCTCGTCAAAATGGAGCGTTATTTAACCTCCCTCCCGACAAGCTAGTATGACATGGTTGATACCAATGGATTCCTTAGGTTTTTCTAGTTTCACATGATACCAGTATCTTCACTCTACCTTTAAAACTGAGCCCGCTACAGCCTCTGGAACCGATTGCGTTAAAGTGTTAAAGAAATTAGTAGCGTTAAACTTTTACACTCTTAATTAAGAGATTAAAATGTCACCCAGAGACATCACATTTTGATACATACTGAAATTTGCACTTGACCAAAATAAAAAAGTAGGTATTCTGCAACTTGCACATACAATACGCCACAGATATTTATTTTCTATGTGCACCTGCAGCATAAAAGGTTATCCGCAGCGGCTAACCCCAACCTGATTTTGTCAGAAGGACCATCACGCCGGGTGAGAGCAGCGCTGAAATCGTGACTTATTGGTTGACACGGCAGTTGGTAAAATAGGAGTGCATGCGACCACATGTCATCTGCACCTTATGGGAAATCAATGGCGCGTCTCCCCGGGTGAGCACCCATCATCGGCTATATTGAGCAGCCCTGATGAAATCCTTAGGAATCTATGAAAACTCCGCGGACGGAGAGAAAAAGACGTGATAATAAGATTTACAATCATTTTTGATGCTGCAAAACCCCCGTATAGACTGCAACCTCATTATATACCCTATCGGAGTGAGCACCTTCCTCTGACATATAGCGATTCTCTGAAGTCCCACACACTTCCAGTCACAACAGGCACTATCTGTGCACATTTCCCTCCGTGTCTGTGTAATCTGCTATATGATGTCTTGAGTTGGACAGTGAGTCTCTCCTGGGTACATCAGAGCTCATGTTAACACACCACCCTCTCCCAGCTGCTCTCCGGGGCCTAAGCCCCGCTGAATGATGGGTAATCGAGAGTCGTGGGAGAAGATCAAAGGCAAGCAATCCCCGAAGTCCCCACGGTGGACTCAGTGTCCATCAAACCCCTGAACATGCATGCGAGGTGACAGCTAGGAGACGTGCGTGGAAACCAAGACCCCCCCTTCCCTTCCTCTTTTTAGTGGCAACACTTCACAAGCAATAAATGTGTTGGTGGTGAATGCTCACAAGCCTCCAGTGATGGTCCTTCAGCGTCACAGCATTGTTTCCAACATCTATTTCATGGTCTATGCCTCCATATAATGATGAGCTCTCTGTGTTTAAGTCCTAAGGGGGGCAAAAGGGAATAGTTTTGATATCAACAATGCAAAAATGGGTGTTTTTTTGACTCGGGTCAGCACGGCGATGCTCACTTCGGCTCGGCGCTGATTAGAAAGCAGCTGCTCCGGGCTCATGTATGTACCAAAAAAGGATGCATGTCCGCCAACCCCTTGTTTTTCTCTCTCTTTGTGTGAATCAGAGGGCACAGCCTCGCGCCCCACCCCCAACAGCACACCCGCCGCGCCCCGAGTGCCTGTTGGCAGCAACCAAGAGGGTGTGCAGGGGAAAGGCCAGGCCTGATCATCGATAGGAGAGAGGCGGTGGCACAGGAAGCAAAGCAGGAGACAAATGGATCAACAGATGGTCTCCTTCAGACGCATCCCTGAGGATGACAGAGCAGCAGGGCACATGCAGAGAGAGAGAGAGTGGAAGAGACAGGCAGAGGAGCCGACACTGGACGCAGACAGAGAGAGAGAGAGAAAGGAGAGAGGAGGACTCCAATTGAAGAGCTTCTCTTTCTCTCTTGCGGCTCCGCCTCGCGTTCCGTCATAACTAAAAGGACAACAGCTTTTACAACCTTCTCCCGGCTGCCATGGTGAGAGAGAGAGAGAGAAAGAGAGGGGACGTGACTTTCCCAGAATAACCCTCATTTACAAAATGGTTCACACTTCACCAAGTGTATGTCAGATGGGTTAAGAAATGTCAGGAGGCCGGGCATGTAAAAAAGGGATTCTGCGCAACTCTTAGCCTAATTGAAAAGGATATAGCAAAACATTATCCATTTGGCATTGTAATATGAGGCATTACTAAATGACAAAATATAAATCATTAGCGTTGGATCCCCAGCTGGCAGAATAAAGCAATGCTCTAGTCCTTTTGTGATTTTTTTGTGTTGTTGTTTAGCAGCAGTGTTGGTTCCTTTTTGCATCTATAAATGAAAGTGGTCATTAAAATGTAGAAGGTGGAATCCAATATCTTAGACAACAAGACACGCCGCAGGCACCATTTTAAAATACATGGGATATAGCTGCTGGTTATGTTTTAATTGGAAAGGTGACAGGAAGTATTTTCTTTGGAAAGCAATTAAGATAGCAAAGTAATTGTTTTTGTTCATGGTTATTTCTATTTTTACATTTATAAGCAGACCGTTTGACTTGTGCTCCGGAGCTGTTTGGTGTTTTTTGATTTCTAAATGACCTCTGGACTTTCAGTCCGCTTCGCTAGAATACAGTAAGATACGGAAACTGACTATTTAAAGGGCTATATGTAAGAATCAGAAATTGAAACAAGGGATAATATATACTTTTTTAAGACAGGACGATAGTCGCATAAACTACTAGATTTTTTATAATTTAATGACCATTTGAAAAATCAAAAATCATGACCCATCCCTAGTTAGCGAACTCCATTTCGCATGACGTCACATCTGTTGGATTTTCCTGGAAAAAACGTCCTGCATTATTCACATTAAAAGCATTCTACAAGCTGATACCCAGAAAGCTGCGGAAGGTCTCAATTTAGGTTAGGTTACAACTTGTTCACACAATGGCAATACAAAACGATTAAAAAATGTTTAAACGTGTGATAACTTACATACAGTCCCTTTAAATAATGTCACATAACACACTATATCATTTCCCTTTGTCTCTTATCTAAATTTCCGAACCTCCTCCCTCACCGGGGATTGGGTTATAGATTTTCAGATCTAGCAGATGATCCCCGTCTCACCAGCGCTGCGTGGGCTTTGGCTGCACATGAACCGTGATGTGCAGTGCACTATCTGT
Organism: Sebastes fasciatus; assembly: GCF_043250625.1. Taxonomy (NCBI): domain Eukaryota; kingdom Metazoa; phylum Chordata; class Actinopteri; order Perciformes; family Sebastidae; genus Sebastes; species Sebastes fasciatus. The sequence continues at coordinate 14,165,805 of NC_133804.1, read as the reverse complement.
TCACAGCTCACTCCTACACCAGACCTTGGGATTCTGGGCTGCAGCTCAGTGCTTCTGAACTATTTGGTCCGGCTGGCTACGTGTGCTTGACTGCGCTACACAACCTGACATCCAATTGAGACTTTTAACACACTCTAAGCTGCCGCTTTACAATAAGCATTTCATTATAAACTGTAACCACATTACATCCATCTTTGTTAGCGGCCTGAATTCAAATCCATATGCAAATTCTCTTTTAAATGATCTGACCAATTAACTCTGGCACAAACACTATATACACAATTACAGTGGAGTTAATTCAACCAACATAAAACAATCATTAAATAGTAAATAGTTCTAGTTGATCTGATACTTTGAAAGTGAAGTGCACGCAAATCAATTTGCGCTAATTTAATTTTCTCTGTGACGTTATTAATCTTGCCTGTTGTGAGTTCTGTAACAAACTGTAGATTAAATGTGGGATGTGTTTTTTTTTTTTCAATTCAGTCTGAATAACTGAGGCGAAACACAAGCCGTACGCCTCCGGGCTGAACACCAAAGTCGTATACGGTTTGCCTAACGCCTTTTTCAAGACATTGTTTTGTATATCAAGCTCAAATGGTTCAGTGTAAAACGTTTCGTTTAGACAAAAGGAAATGGGCACATCAAGAAAGGGAGAAATGCCCTGAAGTTACATCTACACTGGAGAAAAGAAATCTCACGACTGATCTTCACTGAAGTCAAACCGTCTTGAATCATATATGCCAAAATCCAAAATGCAATAAAAAAGATCTGTTGAGAAAGCTGGTTATGTAAGTTTCAAAAGGTCATGCCAACAAATAGCATCTCGGATTGTCCTGAAACAAAGACTCTCAAAAATGGGATCTAACCTGTCTACATACGTCAGCTGGATTAGACAGGAAATTTGCATCCTTATTCACCACAAACAAACTGTATGAGTTAATAACAGTGATTCTGTGCCTTTTCTCTGCATGTTAGAGCTGTAATTTGTCCTGACTGATTACATGATGTGTTTTTGTATCGCGTCTCAAAGCTGCTCTTCCTTGACAGTGATGCGGTGCACGTCTGCTGCATGAAGACCTGGTATTTTCTGCTTGTGGCAGCACAGAGTCAGAGATTCAGTCCTGATCTCAGCCAGAGTGGCAGCGGCGAGCGCGTTCCGGTTGCAGCCGGGTCAGGGCGCACCTGTCACCTTGCATCGTCCTTGCCGGACAACACATTGTGTGTGTGTGTAGTGCGACTCCCCCTACGAGGAACTGAGCCGCCCTTGTCACCTTAACATGACCAGAGGGTCGGTTAATGTATACAGCATGACGGCGGCGTCCTCTCTGCAGTGTTTGAGCTTCAGCCAATGTGCCGGAAGCAATACACGAGCACAGAGAGACCTTTCCAATTCCACACATTTTCACACACCAGCCACAAATCATTGAATATCAACGAAAGAGTTTATTTTTCAAAAAAAAGCCAGCGCCGAGCGTGATGCCACATAATGCATTTTTGCGGCTTGATCGTATTTGATCAATAAGCGAGCGCCCCGCTATCTCAGTCCAAACTGAGCGTCTCTGTTTCCTCCCGAGCCGCGGCAGTGATTTCCTTTAGCCATGCCTCTCGGCATTGATATTGCTCTATTGATTATGATTTAAATGTCTGTTTCCTATACGGTGGGCTATAACTCAAGAGTGTGGCGGAAAGAGGTGATGATAATGATCGCTCCGACCCCAGACATCTCTCTTAGCCTGGTCTCCCAGATAATGGAATGTGTGTAAAGTAATGGCGGAGGGTGAGAGCGGGGCGAGGAAGGGTGAGGGGGAGGGCAAAAGCTTGTTATTGAGCTGAAGAGTGAGCTTACACAGGGACAGATGGAGGGAACGGATAGGGAGGAGTGGAGGAAAAGAAAGGAGGAGGAGGATGGGAATAACAGCGGTGACGTAACTGAGGGAACGTTTTTTGGCTTTCATTCATCCTCGCTTTTACTTTGCCTTCTCCCCCGTTTCTTTCCTCCCTCTCATCCTCTCTCTCTTTGGGGGTGCCCGTTAACAAGGCCGTCTGTGTCCAAACTCTCCTTTGGTACTCCCCTCCCTCCCTTCTCCGTCTCCCTCTATCGTTTCTCCCCCCTTCTCTTCTCTGGGGAAAGAAAGGCCCACACAGTCGCAGCCTTGACAGCCTCCCCTAAGAATCCCCCACTACAAAAGAGCTCCAACTTCCCCCCAGCCAGGCCTGGGCTGAATGGGAGCCTCTGGGGTGTGGATGAGAAGCAGAGGAGGGAAGGGGGCCACCCTCACATAAAGGGCCTGTGTGTCATGCTCGCGATGAGCAAGGGGACATACCCAGCGGTCCATCTTCCACACAGGGAGTCAATTCCCACAAGATTTTTCATCCTTTTTATTTCAGCACGCCGACCAGACTCCAAAAAAAAAGCTGGGTGAAGGGAAGGGGGCAGGAGCGGGGGCGTGGGCCTGAATGAAGGTGATTGCCACTTGGATCAGTGTACAGCTCCTGTTTACAGCTCTCTGCCCAATAGCATGGTTGGAGCGCAGTCTGGTCTGAGGGCAGGAGAGCAAGAGAGAGAGAGATAGAGAAACAGAGAAGGAAGGGCAGGCAAGCACAAGAAAGCCTCTTTATGGTAGCCTGAACACTGGAGGCCATTTACCCAACACCACATCCTTGTTTCCGGTGGAAGAGACTTTTTGATTGTCACCCTTACAAATTACTACTTCCGTATGAATGAAAACAGCGTGATACTGAAATCAAACTAGAAAAGGGTGAAGAATAATTAATGTATGAGGCCCTGATTCCTGCTGGCCTCACCACGAATCAATAATTAAAGAAAATATCAGACCGTCTTTAATGGCAACAAAGTCATCCGATGTTTCAGGGGCCTGGCCCTCGACACCGGGCGAGTTCAAACTGAATGGGAACACGCTCGCTAAACTGCAGCTCTTAAATATGAATAGACCGATGACTAGCAGGAAACCTAAATGGTTCAGCTTGAGTATTCGTCTCAGATGCACACAATGACAAAGATAGATGAGGCGTGCGGAGCATGAACCAACAACGCGACTACACTGCGCGCTTAAAAAGGTGGTTGTGTAGTCTGATGCATGATGCTGAAGATCATGCATGCTGTGCCGCTGTATACAGACCGAGCCACTCGGATGGAAAATGTGGTTTGTGTGCAACAAAGCACTCCAACAAAATGTCAAGAGGGAAAAAATCAGCGCCGCACAAAGCTCATCGGACACATACGTGAGCCCCTGAAACCCAGATCTCTTACAGACGGACAAACGAGTGTCTGGTGTAACAGGCCGGGATGAAAAGCAGATACTGTAAGTCAGCGCTGGTGGTGCACGTGGCAGCTGTTGGTCGTCCTGCATGTGACTTCGGGGCTGCTTAATCTGATTGTGCGATGTGTCCCGGTGGTCAGGCGACACTATTCAAGGGCTCTGGTGAACAGCAGCCCTGGCAGCAACTACAAATGAGCAGTTTGCATATGTATGACCCCCTGGCACCTGAACGCCACTCAATCAATCACACATCGGCTATAGCGGCTGTCGTGCTTTCAGTTTTTTTTTTTTTTTTTATCTCCCCTCCCTTTCACCATCTCCATCTCTCCCTCTGCTCCAGCTCCCTGTCATGTTTCCTGTCTTCCTCCGCTCTCAGTGTCTCTCTCTCTGTTCTCCGTCTCTGCCTCCATCTTTTTTTTTTCTCACTCCCGCTACTTATCACTTTCTCTCTTCTCCGTATCTCTCGGCATCTCTTCCTTTCAGTGAATAGCGCAGACAGTGGATTCTCAAAGACAGCGAAATGCTTTTACATTAAGGGGAGCTTAGCGTCTCACAGCTGGTGCGGAGGCGGGCCTGCACGCTCCCACAGAGGGATGAGGGAGACGCCGGTGCTGGAGAGTCACAACTGTGAGGTTAAGCAGCGCTTTGGTTCCACTCGGAGGAACATGCATCGTGGGGAGATATTTCATAAACAATAATTTGCCTGGTTTTTAAAAAAGCTATACATTCTTACAGCATGCTCTCCATCCTTTGTTCAAACAGAACAACACTGTGTGCCAGGTACTCTGTCTGTTTGGCCTGTGGCTGCACAAGTTCAAAGGCACGGTAGTGTGAAACATGACAGCAAGCCAGGGTGATGTAATTTGAGGGCGTGGTGAGAAAGTTTAGCACCCACTCAGCTCTAGGAGGACGGGGCAGTTGTGCAGTGATGTGACGTGATACAGCGGAGGAGATCAGAGGCCGGCTTATCAAAGCACATCGGCGGAGCAAAGCAGGACAGAGAGGTCATCATTTAGAGGATCTTCAAAGCCCCTCCAGGTTGGAGTAAAGCTGGCTATAATGACTTTAGTTTTGGTTGACCCTTCCTCACGGGAGAACCTGTGAAATAAGCCCAGGAAGCCCATTCTACAGCTTTTATCCCCGACACTGTAAATCCTGTCATCTCATATTTGTTCATTTGTAAAACCCTGCCAACTTTAGTTGTAAATCAGCGACAGCAATTTAAATGAACATCTGTTTCTCTGAGGTTTAGCACTGTGGCGTGTACCGTGTGAGTGATGTTTTATTTGTCTACGGAAGGGTATATAATATTTTTGGCTACAAAACGTGGTGCTGCTGCCAGCGGGGTTGTGTTCTGATTTAGAACTGGCTCCAAAATTTACAAGAAGCAAGGATTTGCTAGGAAACATGCTTTTTGATTCTGCTTAAAGTTTGGAACCTGCCCCGCTTTTAACTCGATCACCGGTTATGCATATGTCAGTGTAGGTGTTTACAGTATACAACACCATAATGAGTACTGAGGGAAAAAAAGACCTGTAAAAGATAGGTCTGGTGATATTCTATATTTGTCTTATTGTCAACAAATCCCATGAAGAAAAACAAAACCAGCACATAATTGATCCCACTGAAGTACTGTTTGTGCAGCCAAAGCCTAATATATCTTATTCCAATGTGACACAGAGCTCCATTGTTCGTCTAAAAACTATTAAAAGCACATAAATCAGCCACAGCATTGCACTGGAGGACATGTTCCTTCATTATGACGAAAACTGACACTGTCGTTTATTTCGAGTCAATCTCACATAAACTGTCCTGCTGCCTTAAATACCAGCACACCAAATCTTTGGCCCAAACACAAACTGTACTCTTTTTACTCCTGTGTAACATTTACTAAAAACTACAGTGCCCAGATGTTATGAGGAATTATTTGGTCTTTTAAAAAAATCTATTTTCGTGACCCATTGTAAAAGAGTTTTTCTAGTAACAAATGGGCTTGGTGTTAGTGCCACAGATTGGAGCTCTAAATCATTGCATGAAAGTTATTACATGGAAGAAGTCCATTTAACAGCAAATAACTAGCAAATGCTTGTAGCACGTCCAACCAGTAGACAACCTCCGGTTCTGAAAAGTGAAGCCAATGCAGAAGTGCCTCAAACCTGCATTCTCTCTAATAGCCAGCAGGGGGCGACTCCTCTGGCTGCAAAAGAAGTCTGATTGTATAGAAGTCTATGAGAAAATGAGCCTACTTCTCACTTGATTTATTACCTCAGTAAAAATTGTAAACATGAGTTTATGGTTTCAATCTCTAGTTTCAAGTCTTGTTCAATACAGCATGATGTTCATTTAGTAAATTATGGTCCCATTTAGAGTCAAATAGACCATAAAGCAGAGTATGCTTTAGGGCATGGCTACCTTGTGATTGACAGGTCGCTACCACGGTGTTGTTCGATCTGGGAGTTGTTCGTGTTTTCGTCTTACAACTTTAACCCTTTCACATTATGTTTTCAGTTCATGAAAGTTAATATTGACATTTTGGTCGCCTAAAAATGTCTTATTTAGCATTCGGTTGTACTGACCAAAAACCAAGATAGTGACGGCCAAAAACCAAGATGACGACGGCCAAAATGCAGAATTCAAGACTTAAAAGTGGCAGTCCACAAACCAATGGGTGACATCACCGTGACTACGTCCACTTCTTATATATTATTTATGCGTGCAACTCAAGTAAATTATTAGCAATTACCTAATATTTATTTTTTAACCAAAAAGAATCACAGATTAGTTATTAGTTATGACACATGACTATTTAGCAGCCTAAATATAAATAAACCTAAATAAAGATATTTTTGCTTTCAAAATAATATAAAAACATATTTCAAAAAGCATATACTAAAATAATAATTTGAACCAGGATTCAATAACAAATTGAATTAGTAAGTAGAACCAGAATCAATATAATGTATATGCCACCAACGAGCAAAGACAGTTTGTTTTTGCGACAATTAGGAAGTTTGTGTGTGTGACCGGCTGTGCCCTGGGCTCCAGCCATGTGTGTATGAGAGAGTAAATGGGAGTGCCATGGCACTGAGTGTGGGTGAGTATGCAGCCACTGTGTGCATAAGTGAAGAGGAGGGCTTCCAACAGAGTGTGTGTGAGTATTTGTTTGTTTGTGGGTGTGTATGTGTGGAGCAGCAGCAGCAGCAGCAGCAGCAGCAGTAGTAGTGTGCGAGTGCTCGGAGGGGGGTGAGGGCGGGGGGGTGGAGTAGTGTATGCAGTGCAGTGAGGGAGGTATGGATATTAATCACCAGGAGGAGCATGGTTCTGTGGCGCCGGGCGGAGATGGATGGGGTGTGAGTGCAGTGATGTCACCCTGACAAATGGACCGGCCATGTTGGCTGAGACTCGCACATCGCCTCTCATTTCAATTAGTTCCTCACACAACAACCCACCTAACCCACAATCTGCAGGTTACACGCACACAAACACATACACTTTGGCCACAAACACACCCCCTCAGGTGCCCCAGCCCATAGCACAGCCCTCTAACAAGATGCACTGATCTGTAAGAATACAGTGGCGCTCCTCCAATTAATCTAACTCAATTATGACAGCACTTTTGCTTTCGATCCCAGCAGCCAGTCGCTCATTAGCATTCATATTATCAGCCAAGCACACTGACTAGGTCTACGGCCAGCACACTGGCCAGTGGGAACTGGCAGAGGGTCTGGGTCTGTTTACGAACTAAAGATTGGGCACTGCCCGTGTGTTTTCCCACAATATCAATTTGATGAAGTGCTGGAGCGATGGCAATGCGAGCAGCCGCTTGGGCCAATGGTAATGGCATGCATTTACTCCGTGATGCGGAAAGAGGTATAAGATCTGTACCAGCCGTCACAGTGAGCAGCGGTGCTGACAAACTGGGTTCAGGAATAAAAAGGTCTCACCTCCTCACTATCTGTTTATAGCCTCGTTCTTAAAAGCCTGACACCAATAAGGAATGGAGCCACGGCTGATTTTGAAGTGTGTCACCTACACGAGAAGTGTTAAGCCCTGTTTTCAAAGGTCTGACGCCACTAACCGGAGCCAGCGAGCCTTGTTTCGAACTCCTTCCTGTCTTGAGTGAACTTTGACATTGGTGGACTTCACTATGCTGTGGACTTTCCTTCTCGCCCTCCATGTTAATCTACCTCTCAATCACCATTTTGCTTCTCCCACACCTTCTCTCTTTTCTGCTTCCTCCCTCTTCCTTCTCCATCTGATCTCAGTCTCTGGCCCTGATCAGACGGAGCACTTTCTAGCAGCCTGAGGCGGCTTTTTGTAATTGTTTTCAATGAAAGTGAAGCAGTGCTCTTTTGTTTTTCCGCTCTGTGCACCTCGCGTTTTTGCAGGAGCGCCCTGAAAACCTCGAGATGAAAAAACTTCAACTCAGAGCGAAAAAGCGCCCGACATCATGTTAGTGTTTTTTTCACACTGTGGTGACTTTCGCTGGATACCCGGAGCTATATGACTTTACCAAGCATAGTTCCTATGATCTGAACAGAAAACAGCAGGCCTGAGGCTAATCTCTATAAACAGATTCTGCATTCCCATGTAATCTGTAGGCAACGGGACAAGATTCTCGTATCGGAAGCGTTCTGGTTTCCGCTTGTAGTCCGAGTATTATTGACTAATCACGTTTAACCAGGCTTTGGTTGAATGCAAGTAAACAGTCCGTGTGGAGAGCAAAAGAGGCGGAACAAATTGGCCGAAATGCAATCTGGGAACCCACCGCCTATCGTCGGATGATGATTTAGCTTTTTATTGTTTTAAAGGAGCAATATGTAGCACTGACATCTAGCGTTTAAAATGGGTAACAGCAGTCCAAATTCAAAACATTGGAGTGGCCCGCCTGCTCCTCCGGTGTGACCGATAGCAGTTGGCGGACATTTTCGCAATTTGAGGGTTACCTTACCAGAAAGCTGTGTTTCTGTGCCAATTTGTTTCATATGTGACAACGGGGTGTCGAAATGGGCAGTGGACGGGATCACACCGATCCAAACAGATGTTTTGGAATGGAATGGAAATTTTAAAGGGGAACATACCGGCTGTAGCATTGTTGTCGGAGAAGCCAGTATTTCAATTTAGCACGTTTCCTTAATCTCTGATGACATATCATGGTCATTTTCTGATATATTACAGTAAATATATTACATATTGGTCTTTTAAAATGAGTTTGTAAACTGGCTATCTGTGTCACAATCTGGTCGTATATGTCGTCTCTCAACTCCAACGTCATTCTCGCATGTCAAGTTGCTAATCTGACTGTAAACAATGAGCAACACACAGAAAAGGCAGAAAAGGAAGTCTTAGCCCGGATATCCACTGGCTACACCGGAACCGCCAAAATATAGCCCCTTGCCCCAGAGGCTTATCTATCATCAGACCGATGGTCAATGGGTTCTGGGATTGACCTGAGGCAAATTAGTGCAGTACTTGAGATTTCGGGTAAGTTGTTTTCATTCATTTAAACTGTACCATTAACTATTAGGTAGCATACAGTTCATGGTTTGTGTTAAGCGAACGTTAGCAACGACAACAACAAAAAAAGACGCAACAAACTACAAAAAAACGTTCTGTCTGATTTGGCATCTTCAACCAAAAAAAGGTAGTGCCTCGCTTTTTCAAACCGTTCTGTCTGATCAGGGCGTCTTTCTGCTGTGATCCACCTCTTCTTCACACCGGGAGGACGGTGCAAGAGGATCACTCTGGTGTAAGCTAGGGCACACTGGGCCATGCGAGGCTGAACTGGGCTACGTGGTGCACGCTGGAGCGCTAAGTTGGGGATTTGATCAGAGCCTCCTGGGACTCGGGCTCCATTTCAAGCTTAACATCAGTGGTGAGTATCTCTTCATCTGCCTGTCAGGAGGTTAATACCGACCCTATAGAGAGGAGTGAGAGGGGGGAGGAACGTCATTTTGCCACAGATAGAGTATAATAAGACCCCTACACATCTGCATTTAGCACATTAAAGGTCAACAAGGCGTGTTTAGGAGCCGCATAATCGCAGATGTTCTACCAGAAAATTGTGTGAACTTTGATCAAGAGCACAATTTTTCATCATGCGATCGAAAGAAGACATATAACTGGAGTGCAACCTACTCTAAGAATACCAATCAAAGTGAGAACATGGATCTGTGGTTAAGCAGTTTGTTAACAACGCTCACCAACGCTGAACATATTTGATATGTCGATATAGGCGGTTGGATGTCTTCCCGTCTCATAGAAACTGAAACCACTAGGTTTGTACGTATGCAGAATTTATTACCTACTACCTTGAGAGGATGCTTGGCTTGCTTGGCTTCACATATTCCTTTGTTGATGAAACATGCCTGTTCTCTCACCCCGAGAACAGTGGGAAATGAAAAATGGATGAAAAGCTTTTGAAATAGTGTGTATGATTACCATAACACTTCTACAATAGAGGGAGTGTGCCTGTCATGTATTGTTGCATGTAACACAAGGGGCACGCACTATACAAAAGACACTTGTACCCATGTCCTACAAAAGATGATATTTGCTATATATTCTTCCTTTTCAATTGATATTGAAGCCCCGTCTCCAGTAAGGGGCTCCACAATACGAACTGAAGTTATTCCCTTTTTCATTTCACTTCACCTTTCTTCCTTTTAATCTAGCAGCACTAAAGAACTAGGTTCCAGCAACAACAAAAAGGTTAGATCTCGCTTTCCGTTTCATCTAGGCCTCCTGCGATCCCCGGGGACGGCTCTCTGTGCTCGTCTGCACTGCTTGGCGATGGGAGATTGTGCCAGGGCTCTGTTTGTTTGGCTTTCTTCCCCCCTCATCGCGCTGAAATCTGCCTGACAGTTCGGCAGCATGGCTCCGGCCCCGCAGGAGCTGCCGTCAGATAAAATGTCACCGTGGCTTTGTTCCACGCGCCCTATAGGCTGGCCAGATGCACTGTACACCTGAGAGCCCGAAGGCCAGAGCACAGAGCGAGAGAGGAGCGGTGAAAGAGGTGGTGTGTGGAGACAGAACAGCATCCAGTCTTGTTAATTTCGCTGCATGTGCCGTCGCCTCATTTTGTTAACTGCTTGCGTTTTATTCCCCATTGACAAAATGAGCTTTGATGGACAATTAGGTTAGAGGTTTTAACCTTGGACCTATATGATTATACCACAAATAAATCATATACGGTTCATCGACAGCATTAATTCAGCGTCCTTCTACGTTATAGGAGGATGTGATTGGATAAGAGCCTGCTATGCCCTCCATCACTTAAAGGTAAGTGGGGTTGAATGAGGTACTTATCCATAGTCAGTGTATTACCTACAGTATGTGGCAGTCGACACAACCCCAGTTTGGAGAAACAGACAGTGCCGACGTGAAGTGTGCTGACGGGGGCAGCAGCAAAACACATTTTAGCCACCTAAAAGAAAGGCCCACCTAAAAATCAATATCAGTTTACGTGTACGCTATATTTAGAATATTTTAATATAAAAAACGTTGGTGTTTAAAAGGGTTAGTTTGGATCATCAAAGTCACACAATAACACAAACAAACGAACCGATCGAGGCAGCAGTAGACCAGCAACTCCCGTGTTCGTCAAGGTAAAATTACCGTTTTTGTCAATGGAGTCTGGTGGCTTTGAAGAGAGCATAGATAATGGCTAGGAGAGCACCAATACTGATATCAATATCTGATATCTGATACTGACTAATATAGCTGGATCGGGTATCGTGACAATAGGGCCAATCTATTCAATTAAATTCTATGTTTATATAATATATATTATATACTGGTATTTTAATTCCAGTTAAAGTTTTGACCAATTTGTTATTACATAAAAAATTGCATTTCATTTTGAAGACTTTTTACCAAGTTGCTGGTGTACGATTTATTATTTTAAAAATAGATAACAATTTTGTAAAATTATATACTGTATTTATTTGTTACATTTTATTTTACAAAGTTAGGAGAGTAATGTTTAAGTCGAGCCTGATGTTGCCTTACTCATACAAGAATGATCCCAGTGTCTTCCACACAGTGAGTCATACAGCTTATCATTAAACACTGGTATCAGGACTGAAGAAGTCAGATCGGTGCATTCCTAATAACGGCTGCAGTTCCCCGTCGGAAAGGGCTGTCTGACGGCAAGATAAAGCGGTGAAAATATTTTAAATATAGCGTACACTTTAACTGATATTGATTCTTTAGGTAGGCCTTTTTTAAGGTGGCAAACGTACATTTTGATGCTGGCCCCATCCACAGCAGTACATTGCTTTGCTTCCATGCCGATACTCCTACCTGTTTCTCCAAACTGGGGGCGTGCTGACCGCTATCTACTGTAGGTAATACACTGACTATGGATAAGAACCTCATACAACCCCACTTAAAAAAATCTGAACTATCCCTTTAACATAACAGCTTCTGAGCCTCAAACTCTTGACAGTCAAACCTGATCCATTTGTCTCTGAACGGCGGCAGTACCAGACCCAGCTCCTGTCTCCGAGCCTCCGATGACTCTTCTCACTGTTTCCCTAACGAGGCTCAAGCAAAAAAGCCGACTGGTCCTCTCGCAGCCGAGCACTAGGGCGGTTGCCACTGTCAGCTCCTGTTAGCTCAGCGCTCTCTGGTACACGTTTCACAGAGCACAAACACACTCATCCCAGAGGAGCTCATCCGTGCTCCTTCACCCACCCCGACTCCCCCTCACGCCGCCTCAATAAATTAATAAAGGAGGGAGCAGCTCTCACAGGTAATTTGATTAAATACGACATCCCTGCTTTAAAGAGCGCGCTGACGAAGCAAAAAGAAGACGGGACATTGTCGGATGAAATTGTCACTGTACTCGTACATGACCCCCGCCCCGGCAGCTACGCCCTGCCTCCCTCTCCGGCAGCTGAGCATCGCCACATACCCCATTTTCCAAGGACACCTCGGAGTGTTATTACATGAAAAATGCTATATGCTCCAGATTACTGGGCTTGTCAGTCACCTAATTTGATGCTATCCCCACCAGATCTCCCTTATAATTGAGTTTCTTTTGCTTTATTTGATAGTTTATGAGTTCATATGGTTGAACCGGGGCTGCATAAGCCTATGGGCTTATCTAGGGCACATGCTCACACTTTCCAAAACCGTGTAAACAACAACATGAGCTCAGACATTTGTTATACACTAAGGATGTAAATAAGTGTAACCAATTTCTGCTAAATGTGCTGAGGGAATTGTATTAGCATTTTAGGGAAAAACTTAATTCAAACGCTAAATTCTCACATTTTAGTTAACATGGTTACTCAGTAATTGCGATATTATTATCAAAGCAACTGAATCAATGTGATAATTTATTTCATTTTAATACAGTGTATGTTCCATTTGTCCCCTGGTGAAACACTTCATCTCTCTCTGTGTTTATGTCAGCCCCACTGTCTTCTCTTCTCCCCTCAGGCTTGAGAGGGGCTGACTAGAGCTTGGAAGGATGTATCGAGCTACGACGTATGAACGAAATGACAAGCCCAGCTCAGTCAGAGGGGAAACCACTCATTATACAGATTGCTTTGTGGTGTTTCTGGGTAGTCGAGGCCAATGTCACCTCTCCTCAGCCTGGCATGCCCCCAGTTTGGAGAAACAGACAGGAGTACCGACGCGGAAGTTGAGCGATGTACTTCTATAGACGGGGGCAGCAGCAAAACTTATTTTAGCCACCTAAAAAAGGCCCAACAAAATAATCAATATCAGTTTAAGTGTACGCTATATTTAGAATATTTTAATATTATATAGGATTAGTTCAAATTCACCAAAGTCACACAATAAAACAAACAAACGAACCGATCGAGGAAGCAGTAGACCAGCAACTCCCGTGCTATACGAGGCAAAATTACCGTTTTTGTCAGTGGAGTCTGGTGGCTTCAAAGAGAGCATAGATAACGGCTAGGGATGTACCGATGGTGACATTGATATTGGGTTAATACTGACTCAAATAGCTGGATCGGGTATCGGTGTCAATGGGGCTGATCTATTCAATTCAATTCTATGTTTATATATACATACATGAAATTTGAATTCCTGTTTTGACCAATTTGTTGTTAAAAAGGGTTGCAATTTAATTTTTAAGATTTTTTTTTACCAAGTTTCTGGTGTACGATTGATTATTTTAATAATAATAAATAATTTAGTAAATTTATATCTATATATTTATTTATTACATTTTGTTTTACAAAGTTAGGAAAGCAATATTTAAGTCAAGCTTGATGTTGCCTTACACATAAAAGAATGATCCCAGTCACTTCAACACAGTGAGGCATACAGCTTATTAATTAAACACTGGTATCAGATCAGTACTCGGTATCGGACAATACCCAAAGCCCAGGTATCGGTATCGGGGCTGAAAAAGTCGGATCGGTGCATCCCTAGGCCTGAACGAGCATCGCTGCCCCCGCTCGCCATCTCCGAGGCGACACACTTTGTTGTTTACTCCGTATCCTTGTCTCAAGGTCACGGGGGCGCGATTACTGACCCAACAACACTGGCACTAATGAAAGGGAAGCAGACATGTTCTAATGGAAGGAAGGATTGTGAATCTTATTAGCGGGACATCTTGTTTCAGTCAATGCTCCAGTAGCCCCCTCTGGCTCTCTGATAGCATCAGCAGCAAACAGCTAGCAGGTGCAGAGCAGAAATAAAGCCAATTGTCTTGATCGAATCATCCCCTCCGTTCTGCCACCCCCACATCTATTCCTTCACTTCGGTGTCCACTAACAGGCTGCGTTATGGATAATGCTCTATAATGTCTATTAACGCTCTCTGTGGTGCCATAGAGACATATGCTGATGACAATACTTCCCTCTTGTCTTTAATAGGTTAACTACGCCGCAATAGCTCCCATGTCGGGAGGCAGGTGGTTAACTGCTCTTCCTGTCTGTGAGTTGTGGCTCACTCAGTCGGTAGCATCCCGACCTGTGGCTGGAAATCCTGCAGCCCTGCTACCTGTAGTAGCACCGTGCAACGGTGGCAGGTTTGTTCCATACCGAGCTCCTGAGTCGAGTCTTATCTCCCCCAGCCGGAGAATCCACCTTTCTGTCCTCAGGATTGGCGTGGGGGAGCAGCCCTGAGTGGCAGGCTCCTGTTCTAATTAAACCAGCAGAAGCATTAGTCCCGCTTGTGAGCAGTGTGAGAGTTTTCATAATTACCCGTGCAATTCATTCATTATTTAACTTAACGAGGTGGCTCAGTGGCCAAACATACACATTCAGTCATATACCTGAGGTTTTTTTGCGCCAGCCACCTGCAAAGCTCCTGAATGATGAGGGATCAGGACTGAATATTTGGTCTTATTAACTTTGAAAATGTCTGCTGGTGGTGTAGGCAAACACAGGAAAAAAAAGCACTCTTATTGCAACGTCTATTAAGTTCAAATGAAATGTAAGTCTAACCTTTCTAAGCTCCTTAATTCAGCTAAATTGGCTCCAGAGGTGGCTAATTTGGCCCTTTACAACATGGGGGGAAATGGGCATTAGAGCAGTGGTGCCACCAGCAAATGGCACTGGACCCTGACTTGTTTGCACAGAAAAATGTGCTCGCTTTCTATCTCAAAAAGATGGCCCTGCTCTTAAAAGCTTTTTTTTTTTGCCTCCAAGCTATTTATTCTCACCCAATTTGCTGGCATTACCATTATAATTTTTGACCACCGCGGTATTGTTAGTAAATGTAAATGGGGGGGTTTACATTAAAATGCAAATGCAGCACGTTAAAAGCACGCAGTCAGCATTTTATAATCCTGCATGAAAAATGTTACCTTAGGAAATGCATGCATTTAGATGCCACCACTATAGGATGCCAAATCATACCAGGCTGTACTCAGAACCCAGCCTGCTCTAGCCGGAGAGATAGTTAATACACAATTCATGTCTAAAATGATGATCAAGTTGGACTGGTGTGATACAACCCCGCAGAATTATTGAGTCAGGCGATAATCTGTTTTGATGCAGCTCTTATACCACTTATGATAATTCATATCGTTGCATATTCTCACTCATACATAGCAGCTGGAACCACTGATCACAGGCACAGTGTGACTCAACCCGCCTGTGCCCTTTCATATTTCACCAAGAGGAATAGAAAAGGTGAAACGTCCTCCGTGTGTGTTGTTGTTGTTGTCGGGCGAAAACCTCGTAAATCCAGTTTCTCGACGCTTCAAGAAAGTCAAGCGATTACACAGCTCCTGTGCGAGTCAGGAACAACGGTGACACGCAACTTCAAAATCCAAATTCAGCTTACATGCTCTGACACTTTTAACAGTTCAACTAATATGATCTGTGTCATTGAATTTCTGCCACTCAGGAATCCATATCCATTTTAATCCCTGTCAAGCATTGTTAACTTGTTTGCTGCTATATTAAGCACCAGCTACGCCGCCTCGGAGAGAGGTATATAGCCCGTGGCAATTTGCTTCCAATGAAAGCATTAGACGCACAGCAGTGTTACAGCAACAAAGAATTAAATTACACATGTGTTCTTGTGTAGTCTGCAGACCCTGTAGTTTTGATTTTCATCAAATATTTATGGAATACTGAGGTCTATTTCTGCGGAAATATGACTCACATTGGTACACAGTGCACTGTACTGTGCATATGTGAAATGATGGCCATGTTTACATTAGGCTTAGCTCCCTCGTAGCTGGGGTTACTGCTCACGCATTTGTGTTGTCACCGCTTGTGTTTGCAGCACAGATTTAAGGACTGCCGTGTTGGGGAGAGCGAGATTAGAATATACAGTATAAAGTAAAAGCCTGGGAAATCTATGGCATTGTTGCAAGTGTAAACCAGTTCAAACAAAGCAGCATGCACGGTGTTTTCCAGCGCGGAGATATCGCATCACAAATCAGACAAAATCCAGAGTAAAGCCACTTCCTCTGCCTCCACTGTCAGAAAATAGAATAGCATTACCAGACCTTGTAGCCGTGCTCCAGTAACCCAGAAACACATATTTCTAATTGTTCTAGCTGGCCTCTGGGGCTCCCTTCACAAAGCTATGACCTCTTTACAAATCGGACCACAGCGCACGGCCCACCAGGACCCAAAGGAGAGCCCGGCTGAGCACGGTCCCCTCGGGCATGGGAGCTCTCCCCTGAGATGGCAACTCCAAATGCCACCTCCATATCTGTCTGCGAGTCATGTTTTACGCGGCTGCTGCACACACACACAAACATCAAACGCACAAACACACATTTGCACCCACACAGGCAAAAGTCAAACACCCTCAGACGGCTCTATTTGTTCTCCCTATCCCCTTGAAAGTGCACCGAAGACCAAACCGAGGCGAGACGGACCGCGTGTGCTTTTTCAACCTTTCTCCTTCCTGGACAATCTAATAAACATCAGACCGCGGTGATGCAGCAAGGTCGGCCCCGGCCCGAGGTCACTCTCTGCTGGGTCCACAGCCGAGGCGGTGTGTGCGCTCCGAGGAGGGGAGGGTGAGCGGCAGGCACAACGGCGACTTAGATGAGATCTGATCCCAGATCCAACAGCCCTTCTGATTACAGTTTAATACATTTATAATTGGGAGTGATAAGGTCTGTGCCATTTGAAATGTTGCAAGTGTGCTGTTGATAATTAGAGACCCTGGAGAACAGCACAGCGAGAAAGCGCTTGGTGCTTGTTGTGATGAGCTCCATGCTGATGCCGACAAAATAAAAGCCACCTAAACAGCTGAGCGATGGAGAATTACACACTTATCAGCTCCGATCTTATCAGCCGGGCAAGTATGATTCGAAAACAGAGCCGCAACTTCTTTTGCAATGCTGTTTGCTTTGAAACAATAATCTCTATACTTGCTCTCTATCTCTACCCACTGGAGTCCTCTCTATCTGTTTTCTGGGGGACATGTCAGGGGCTAATTGTTAAGAATTGAGTTATTGAGCTGTATGCCCTTCTCCAGGCCCTGAAGGACTAACACCAATACAAATAGCTTCCAAACACTATTGGAATTCCAGTGGAGTGGCCCTGACTTACCCCAGCCATAATATTGTTCTAATAATTGGAGCTCACAGGCCATCAAATATCATGCTGGTTTGTTCAATTGATTCAGACAGGCTCGAAGAGGGGGAAAAAAAAAATGCATTTGCAATTTTTCCATTTGTAATCCAAATAGCCACTCTGTTTTTAATGATGGGAAATTCTGCGAGGCGAAAGCGTTCTGTAATTTTTCCTTTCACTAACTTTTATGTAATATGGTATGCGGGGGCAGTTAGGGTTTTGACAAACAAGTACACATGCAAACAATATGCACAACTAAGATGTGTCATTTGGCTCCAAGTACAAAGTTGATATTCCACCTCTCCACCTGCAAATGCCTTGATGATGGCAGCACCCAAACACTGTAACACTGTAACATGATCAGGTATTTTGATAGGATTCACGTTGATAGCAGGGCTTGACATTAACGCTTGCCAGCTTGGCCAGGGCAAGTAAACTCTGTGTTCGGGCAAGTGGAATGACTCATGCAGTTGTCCGATCAAGCAAGTGAAAAATCAATGTGATCTTTATTAGGGTATTCAGTAAATATATGCGATCGGGATATTGGCATTAATGCTTTTGTTTGAGTGCCCAGAGTACGCTCCGCCACTCTGCTCAGAGTACGCTCTGCCGTAACGGTAACGTTACATTCCGGGAGTGCTCCAAATTTACGAATGGTCCAGTTTGTGCCAGAGTGCGCTCTGGCGCGCGGAGTGACTATTTACGGACGCACCCATAACGTGAAGCTACATTGTGAATACAAATCATTGTTGTAATTGGCAGGAGAGTAAGTTAACGTTAACTGTTAGCAGCCGGTGAGCAGCACAGTCTGCACATGGGAGAAGTTTACCTTCAGGACTTTCTGCCAGAACAGGTTTATTTGAACCCAAACCATGATCTTTTCCTAAACCTCCCAAAGTAGGTTAGTTTCCTAAACCTGTGAGAAAGGGGCTTTCTGTTAGAAATCTCTGAAAGCAAACTTCTCCCATGTAAATAAGGCACCTAACAGCTAGAGTTAACAAATGTTCTATTGGGTTACATTATGGTGTGTTCAATCTCTGCTCAGTAAAAATGAGCATTAGGTGATGGTAAATTATAACGCTATCATGATGTGTTCAAATGTAATCTTGTAAAATGTAGTTTTTGGAGAAACACTTTAATAAAATCAGGTTGTTTGAAGGAAATGTTTTCACAGCAATATAAAATAGATAATAGAAAGAGAATTATGACCTTGTTAACTTCTTAACACTATCTCTAAGTAGCTTATAATAATACATACTTAAAACTACTAATGTCAAGCTTATGTAGAAAGTAATCAGTTGGTGATTGTTGAAACAGCGGAAAGACAGTTTAGATGAGTTTTATTTTGCTTCTGAAAATAGATGATCAGCAAGGTAAAATGACTGTTTCTGTAAATGGAGTCTTGTGGCTTTAAGGAGAGCAAATTAATTGTATGTTTTGTACATTAATAAATTATAATAATTGCTTAAATCC
The DNA here is from genome assembly GCF_043250625.1 of Sebastes fasciatus. Lineage (NCBI taxonomy): Eukaryota > Metazoa > Chordata > Actinopteri > Perciformes > Sebastidae > Sebastes > Sebastes fasciatus. Next base: position 14,147,015 of record NC_133804.1, on the reverse strand, counting down.
CTGTTGATTTTATTTATTTTTTAATAGGCCTACATTTTCCATTTCAGACAAGTAAGTTTGACTATCAGGCAAGTAAAACATCTCATGTAGTTGCCCGAAGGGGAAATTGGCTGAAAAAGCTTAATGTCAAGCTCTGGACAGGGTTCTGTTTAAACTGAATTGTCGACAAAGCAGAAATGGGGGTGTCAAGCGGCAATTTGCCACATTCTGCGGCCGTCGCTGCAGCGCTGAAACGATGAGAGCTGTATCACAGCCCATCAGTAGAGGCAGCGGATTACTTTTGGAGGGAGACTGCTGAGTTGGCACGCAGCAGAATGAGGTTGAGTGAAGGCAAGTGGCAGAGCCGGGTGATAATGAAAATAGTTGTGATAAAGACGTAATGGATGTGGGAATCGCGGGTAAAAAACATTCATGAATAATATCATAGGGAAAGTGTGTGACGCGGATTGACTCGGTATGATAACGCGCAGACAATCTGCACTTTAAAAAAATACACCCCTGCCGACTCATTCTCGCACGCGCTGCTCTTATCACCTGCGAGCAGGACAGAAGCAGCAATGTGTCCTATCATATGGTTGTCGTTCAGAAGTGTTTGAACATGTTTTAAAGCATTAAAGCAAGTGCAAACTGAGTTTAATTAGAATGTCTGCTGATTAACAGTGCGGCGGATAGAGACGAGTGTCCAAAGAATATCAACAGTGCCTCAGCCGCAGTGTGTGCGCCTCTCGTCTGGCCGGGCTTCAGACATCAAAGTCAAACAAATGGAACAAATGCCGGTTGTAGGAAAGAAACTGTGACTAGAAATGAGACTAATCAATATTAAAAAAAAAAATGTGCAGCTGATGTTTCAGTTTGTTGTATTCTTTGCAAAGCAATATTGTCCTGAAGCCAATGCATGTGGGTGTGTATAGTAGTAAAGAGGGATGTGTGCCTGTAAGATAAAGTGTGTTGCTGCATGTATGAGGGATGGTTGTAACCGGGTAGAGAACTCACCATTTATTTTATATTTCATGATTCTGTGTGCTTCTTTGTTGGTTTCCCTCAGCTGCAGCTATAATTGCTGAGCGTAAATGTGCTAACTAGCTCTGCAGCCCTCCTCCGTGCTCCCCGGTATACAATATACCCAAAGGGAAGCGTGAATAATAAAGACTTCAAATGACAAGCACGCAGCGGGGTTAATGATAAAGGTCAACTTGCCAGCATGCAGCCAGTGAGTGTAAAGGACAAGTGGCATGGGGTCACGACTCACACATGGGCTCCTGGCCAATATATGGGAACAGGACCCACAACGATCCAGAAGAGAGCTGCGTCGACCGTTCCCTGAGCGGCTGCCATGCGCTGCACACTTCACTGGTGCTTTTATTAGCCTGCTACGTCGTGTTAGCGCTGATAGAAACTAATACAGTTTGATATGGGAAAACACAGCAAGGCTCATATCTGTGCAAACAAACCAGGAACAGATGAGACCTCGGAATATAAGGGGATGGGGGGGCGGGATCCTGGTACAATATGCTAGTGAGGGTGTGGATTTTTCGGTATTACACTCGTATTGCTGAAGAGAAGCAGGATATTCAAGTGCAGCTATTGAAAAATATCACGGAGAGAGAGAGAGAGACAGCGACGGCGCTCCAGAGGCCCAGCGTCGGTTTTGACAGGCAGCTCCACTGAGAGAATGTCAGCCAACACCTGAAGCCACGCAACTCCAACAAGACATTCAGGATTTATCAACACATTTCGCCGCTATTATTCATGTGAAAACTGGCATTCGCTGCTCACATCAGTCCTGCATGATATTTACTAGAATCCCTTGAACTTCTTTTGCCTGCGAGGAACAAAGCCTCTTCCTGTTCTACGGACTAATCTCAATTAAGCCCTGCTGTTGATTAGGCACCCTGCGCACAGTTTTTGAAAATCAGTGCAGAATGGACACTTTAAAAAAAAGCATTAGGTCTGAAGGAAATATATTTTTTTAATCCCTCTTTCTTTTTTACATTAAATTGAGAAATACTTCTGTAACTTACTATTTGAAATTGCTATATGCATTTTATTATTATTGTTTTTAATCCAAAACGGGAATGTCTGGTTCAATATTTGCCATTTTTTCACCCATCATCACAGTCTTTTATTATGATACTGTGATTTACACAACTGCAAGTTGTATTTAAGCTCTTTCGCTGGAGATCCAAAACCCTTGTAAAACATATTCAATCCTCTGATAAACATAACAAATCAAATGAAGCTTAAAAAGTAGAACTGTGTAACATGTGTGCAGTATCAATTATTCATTTTTTAGGGGAACATTTCCGTTTCATTAAAGTAATGTCTCGACCTGCCCTGCACGCAACGCTCAGACCATGTGCATGCAAAAAGCCGGCTTGGTTGAACCTGATTCTCTTTGCACGTCATGATGGCAGTTAACTTTTTTCCCAGTGTATCTACAAGCATGTCAGACTTATTCCGTAAATATGTAATTTTCAAATGAATTGTTAGATATCTGCACTACTTCCCTTCCTCTGTTAGCTGCTTTGTCATGCTGTGATTTCATTTCCCCTCTTCAGGCTGCTGTTGATACACAACTTTCTTTCTTTCTTTTGTTGTTGTTGTTGTTGTTGTCTTACATTTGAATCAAAACAAATCAATCCTCAGCAATACGCTGATGAGACATTTTGAATTCTGGTCACGAAGCACCGAAGGCAGGTCAGTCTGTCAGAATGAGATTCCAGTTTCAAGGATTTTTCTGCTCGTGCTGAAAACGGACACTGGTGCAATTTTTTTTGACATTAAAGAAATAACAGTTTGACTCATGCACGATGATTTCACATTTAAACCTACAAATATTTCAAACTACTTTTAAACATTTAACACTGACCTACTTCAAAGCATGCAAGAAATTATTCTGCCTGTTTGTCTCCATTTCATTATTCATAATTTGGACAAAAGAGTAGCCACCGCCAGTACTTTGAGTTAAAGAGGACCTATTATAAAAATATTCAGGTGCAAACTTATATTTGGGGTTTGAGCTTGTTTACATGCTTTAATGTTCAAAAAACACTTGATGTTCCTCATACCGGCTGTGCTGCAGCACCTCTTTTCTCCCTCTGTCTTAAACGCTCTGTTTGAGCTCTAAAAACACAGTCTGCTCAGATTGGTCAGCTGGCCCACTGTTGTGATTGGTCAACTGAACCAAGCCCTTCGGACTCCAGCTCCGCTCTATTTTTATTTACATGGCTTTGTTGAATACTCAATTCTGATTGGTCAATCACTGCGCTCTACGGTCTGTTATTTCTTTATAGCAAATTGCTGCTATGTATAACATACCGTTGCTATGGATGCAGTTCTGACCTCGGACTCTGGCGGATCATTTTTGTTTAAAATTATTGATTTCTTAAGTAAGTAACCGTGTAATAAGCAGAATAATGTACAGCTGGCGGGTCATTGTTGTGAAAGAAACCCCTTCAGGGCGATGCGTTGCCCTGTCAGGGTTTATTTCACAACAATGACCGGCTAACTGTACATTATCACTTACTTGTTTGAGGGTGTGCAAAACTAACCGACAGGCTGGTATTATGCAAATGTGTTACTTCGTGACATCACCATGTTACAGAAGAAAAGGCGGGATTTCAATCAAGGCATTTGAGGCAGTTCAGGAGCAGAGTTTCTGTTGGGGAGTGTAACTCCCTTTGGCGTGGATTTTGGGCTTTGTAACTTTGCAGACCTTTTACATGTACAAAACACTATATAACACCCTAAAAGAAAGGGAAAAGCACCATGGCATAATAGGTCCTCTTTAAATCCATGAATGTCATGACCGCTGTCCAGGGTGCTGAATCTGAGGCTGTTCACCGACATACGCTCTGATGGGCATGAATCCCACTGGCGGGGACTCATGCTTAATAGTTTGCTTTGACTGATCAGCCTCATCACTTGCTTCACCTGCCAAAGCTCATTATATATACCTTGCTGGTCCAGATCCTAGTTGCTTAGTCTTGGAGACGCCAACGCCAAACTCCCTCCTCTACAGTACATTCTGCCTCGTTAAAAGAGTATTTGAGTTATTTCAGTGCCTTTTGTCTGTGGCCACTTCAGTGAGTTCTGCCTGCCCGCTCTGGCGGCAGATTCTCTTGTTTTTTGTTTGCTTGAGCAAAGAAAAGAAACATAAAGTTTGTTTGAAGTCAGAAATTATGCATGTGGTGCGTTCTTTGCACTCGGGTCCAGTTGAGCAACATTGCACTGAAGAGATACAGTATGTTAAACTGACTGAACGCTCAATATGTAAACTGACTTGTACAAAGAAAAAATATATCTGAATGCCTGCTGAGGTGGTAGAAACTAAATTTGCATTATAATTAAAGTAAATAATGGAAGAAATTAAGTAAATATTATATTATTTGTCACGTCACTGTTAAACGTATCCTCATACCATTGGTTTATACGATATCTTATGAAAAGTTATTCCTCATTTTCTGTGAGTTTTCCTACGAATGTCCAGCAACATGTGACTCAAGTGTCAATTTCCGCTCCAGTCTTTTCAAAATAAAAGTCCGTCTTCACAGGAAACAACTTGGTTAGATTTAGGCAGCAAAACTACTTAGTTAGGTTTAGGGAAAGATCTTCTGGTTTCACACGGGGTACGAACGAAGGTCTGGTGCTTTTTGTTACCAACCCATCCACCTCTACCTCCTCCCCAGGTGGCGTTTGTCGCTTTTTATTCTTGATTCACAATTACATGGTTTACATAAAAATGTATTTTCTGGGATATATACAAATTATAGTTAATTACTTTTCATAGGGTATATGTAGCTACGAACGGTGCATGAGAACAGTCTGCACTGTTGACAATGTATTTTTTTTTCCGTCTTACTTTAACGCTCCTGACTAGCCAACATTCCCTTATAGTTTTACACAAAGCCCTTGACTACGGGTTGATTTCTAAAGGAGCCAGTCCTAACCTTGGAAAAAAACAAAACACATTGGTAATTCTATTCAAAATCTTCAAAATACCTTGGGTCTCTTTTAACCAAGAGTACTCTGTCTCTAACCTCAACCAGTAGTTATCTAAAGTTAACCATACCTTTAGCATAATGTATCAGCCATAATCACAATCTGTCCTTAACCTTAATTTAGCAGCTTAGTGTGGCTTTGTCCTATCAATAGGGCTCATATGTGTAATTTCTGCACTGGTAAATAATCAATTTTGTCATTTAGGTACGAGGACTTGTTCTGAAGCCAGATTCTGTGTTTCAATCCACATTTCAACAAAAAAAACAACTAATCAAGCTCATATATTGATGTCTAAAGAAAGACACAGAGTAAAGATGACAGCCCCCCTTCTTCCCTCCCCCTCCTCTACCTGAAATGACTGCAAAAGTTACATAAGCAGAAGGCAAGTTAAGCAAAGGCAGTGCCCGCAAAATTCCTTGTACACTGGCTTACTACAACAAAACCCTTCCAGAGTGTTCTAATTCTCTACATTTCCCTCCAGAGTGCCTCCTCGTTCGTTCTTGGGGTTGAAAAAGAAAGGACGGGCAAAGGAGATGGTTGGAAAATCCCCACTTGGATCAATTTTATACCAATCAAGGCTCCTAAATAGTGAGGGAGATGAAGTCGGACTAAGTTGGACCGCAGCCACGGCTCCGTTCGCTACAGAATGTAAGGATATATCGCACCTCTGTTTCACACCGCAGAGAAAATTATTGTATTTTCTTCATAGAGGTTGAGTGGAAATACCCTCCCACACTTTCTGATAGTCCTCCTTAGGGTTATGACACATTCAAAACCATATATAGCCCAATAAAATGAACTCTTGTAGGAGAAAAATGGTACTAGCCTGACGTGTAATATAACCTGTCGTGGATATATTGCCACCTATTTGCTTACTATGGTCCTTCTGTGGATACTTTGTTTAAGTATAAGCACCACGCTGGATGTCTGGCTCTGTATTCTGCTACATTAGCAGCACGTTTTATCATCTGGCATCTTTTCACAAAGCTCCCAAGCAGTCACGATTCTCCCTAAACGGGCATTAATTCTCACCTCTGTCCTGTTCTAATAATACCAAACTCCTACTCCAGAGGTGTGATTAAAAGCATTGTGACCAGACCTTGTTCACACGCTGTCCCTCCCAACCTTCCTCCCTCCGATTGGTGCGTTTCCGCCCACTGTACGAGTGCATCACACGCTGTTATTTTGCTCGCCCTCCCCAGCTGTGCTGCCCACTTTAATCCATTATCCCAAAATGTCCACCTACCTTTGCTTAGCAATCTCCTTCACCGCCACCTCAAGTGGCACTCTTTACCGACCACGCCCCCCCGTCCCCCCCCGGGTCTTCACTAATCCAACCTTGCTCTCCTTCCCGTTCTTCTCCTCCCACTTTCACCTTGTCAATTCAACACCCTGCTCCTCACCCTCTTCAGACTCCCGCCTCTGTTAGCCCCTCTGCAGCGGTGCTTTGTGGTGGCAGCTGCCTCCCACACATGCGAGGACTGCTGACCTTGGCGGTTAGGCTCTGCCGCTGCTATGATTAATGCCCCTACACGACAAGAAGCAAGTACCTCTACCGGCCTGGCCAATATATATCTTCTTACACACATCATTCCTGTCTCAAGACACACCTGATGATGGACAAATCTTAACCTTCGTCCTTCCTTCCTTACTGTACCCGCTCTCTAATCCGCCCCCCCTCCTTCCTACCTGTCACAATGCCTCTGAGCAGGTGTAAGAAGCTGAAAAGGAGGGAGTTTTTATATTCACACGCTTTTTTTTCTTCTCTGAATGATCAAACATGCCGCACCGGGCTCATCTGGAAGGTGTACATGCTGGCTTCCGTTCGATAAGGCTGTTACCTGTACGTATTTTGCCCTGAGGAAGAAGAAGCGCTTGTGTGTTTTTTTGCTTGTGAAGTTAAAAATCCCTCAAGGACAAATGCACTAAGAAGAAAAGCAGCGCTGCCATTAGGAGCCCCATACTCCCTCCTAGAGCAGAGTATAAAGCAAAACAAAGCATTCAAGCAATGAATCACCGCAGATAGATCTTTCAGGCGCCATAAACAAGAAGCCCAATACGAGTTGGGAATAGACTAAAGTTATAAAAAGTCTCAGAAATACAAATATTCACCTTCGGGTATACAATATATCTTGCTTGTGCCATCTTCTGACAGAGTGATATTTGTTCAAAGACTCGGTACAATGATATGCACTGTTTTCATGTAATTGATTTTCGGTCCTGGAGTCAATATCTCAGTGGAGAAACAAAACAGTAATTTGCAGTTCCCATTACCAAGGCTGCAATGTTTTGTTTCTGTGGCATTTTGTGCCCCTCAATGTACTTTAGTTTGGTAACACTAATGGTTTTGCATTATTTAGTGCTACAATCTGATCCATTTACTGTTTTATTAAGAGTCTAGAACTTTTCAGATATGTTTGGAAATAACAGTTCAGTATTTATGTAGTTTAGTATGACCCAGCAGGGAGTGCAATAATACATCAATTGTAACAGCTACACATTCCACGGTCGTGATGTTATATAGCTGATTATGCGTGCGTCTGTGTTATGCAATGACGCATTAAAGGTTGACTGGACCTTCAATTTATATCCTTGAGAAACCAAGGTCATTTTACAATTGCTAGGCAATAAAACAGTCCAAACACCACCAAGTATAGCAGGTCACACAAAAGCCCCTGTTGGTGTGAATATATTTTGGGATTTACTGGTGTGGCTGTTAAAAGGGCAACTGGCTCTGAAAGCAAAAAGGCGAAGGCCAGCCAGGGATTCACAAAACTCTGAAACGTCTATTTGTGCAAGTTAATAGCCTCTGCCACAAAAAAAACAAAGGTGAAGGAATAGCTTAATCACTGCATTGGCAACACCTGCCACTGTGCATGCATTGCATTATGAATCTCCTATTGGGTACTTTATTTGAGACTCACACTCAAATACACTCAATTTAAGGACCACTTGAAAGTATGAGAAAAGTTTTGGCAGCGAGCGGCGTACCTGGAAATTGCAGCTCTACCCCTGAATCAGTATTAGGTCAGATTGTGCCGAGGTGGAAATGGAAATGCCATCTTTTGTTGCTCCACCATGCCATGTCACCGCGAGCGAGATAGCTCCTCAGTAAATATTAGTCTTTGAGGATGCACTCAAAACTCCACCGGTGAAACTCTATTTTTTGTGCGTGCCACTAGACCGAGTAAGAATAATGTTTACTAATGTTTAGGATGCAAATGAAAGCTTCACAAGAAGAGCATCTTCCATCACTAGCGGTAAAGGTCAAACATCCATCAATAAAGCATCTCCACCACAAACACTGACACAAGGTTGACATTTTCCCTCAGTGAACCGCTGTTCCGTCTGTGCACCTCGTATTGCCGTCTTCGGGTGAAGTGCTCCATTTTTACATGAGTCGCTGCAGAGGACCCCTTGACCAGATGAAAGCAAATTGTCGGGTTAGCCCTTTGATGTCTTTGTAATGCATATTTACTGTCTTTGGCGGAAGTACTGCGATCATCTAAAGATGTTTTCATCTCAGGGCAGTGCTACGGCAAAGCTTGTTTTGCATAGTGAAAATCACTACTGTACCGTAGAAATTGATTTCTTAATGTCACAGTTTTCTGAAATGTCATGCTTATGAAATATAATGAGCTTTGTTCCTGTTTCCATTTGTTGCAAGATGAAAAAGAAGGACAAATTCTCATTAAAAATACATCAGCAATCTTGAGTTCAAGTCACAACAGTGAGGGGGGGATTTGTTGTTCAGTCATTGTAGAACATCTTTGCACAACACTGCTATGTTGATTTGGAGCAGGTGGTTAGATTTAAAGAAACAGTACCTCAAAACATCTTGAAAGAATTTCATATACCAGCCGTTTAACATATCACAACCATAGACTATACTGTATATGGATGGACGACGTGTCTCCACTTCCTCCCACTGTACAAAAGTGAAGCCAAAATATCCCCAATTATATCCCCAAGAGCTGCAATTTTGAGATTTTGACGTCATTTGGAGCCAGAGTCTGCACAGTAGTGATTGGGTGGCTGGATCCGCGATATCGAGGTCTCCCCTGACACACCCTCCCAAGCCAATTGCGAGCCCGCATGGCCACAGCTTGCTAGCATTAGCCACTTAGCTGCTATGTTAGCACCACGGTAGCTGTTTGGCTAGAAAGAAAAAACAACTAACAATAATATCTCTATAACTACATCTATGATCAAATTGACACATGTTCTATTACACAGACTCGTGTTTGTTATGGAAAGTTAAAGTTACATCTCCTCTCTCGTACAATTCAGAGCCTCCGGCTCCGTGACTACTTCACTCACAGCAGCTGTCAATCATGACGTCTCGTTTATAGCATCAAATAACTAATTGACACCATACTTATCAGAAAAATGAACAGCTGAACATACATCAGCGTGATAAGAACTACCTAAAATGACAGAAACCATCTTTAGGAAAACATTATGTGACATGTACTTTGTCTTTTTAGTTTGGTCCATGTCCCATTGGCTAACATGGAGGGGGCGGGGTTATGACTTATACTGCAGCCAGCCACCAGGGGGCGATTGAGATGTTTTGGCTTCACTTTTGGGGATCTGTCATGTCGTCCATCTTTATAAACAGTCTATGATCACAACTGGTTATGCTTCATAGCAATGGAAAATGGAAAAATGTATTAAGAATCGTGTCTGTCAGCAGTGGGGTTGGGCTGACCATGTCAAAGTTGGAATCGAGTCAATATCCATAAAATCAGTCCCATATACTTGTTTCTGAGCAATCAAAGGTGAAAAAAAAGAAGTTACCTGATAGACTGCTTTTATTCTACTGTCTCACTGTGTCCATATTTCACTTTCTAATTTAGTAACTGACTTTTTTAGCAGATGAGACTAAATTAAAACAAATGACTTCTCCACAGCTGTGAGTTTTTTTCAATATGCAGATTGTGATGTTACCTGACGATATTTTAAACTGATTCCCTATCAAAAAAATGACAGAAATGACATCTTGTTTTGTGGACGCAGTTTTGATAAACGACTGCTGTCAGTGCTACCTTCAGACACTGCATTTCCTGTGCCTGCTCCACATACATGCCACTGCAGGTTTTGCCACTTAGCTGCTTTTAATGTGAGCTAGTGGCAGTAGGAAGTGTTTGGTTTGCATTAGCACTAATTTAATACACTTCTGATATGACTGCAGGAGAGTGAACAGTGATGCTGGATTACATGCATGCATCGTGTCCTTTAAGTCTCGTGTGTAGGTAGGTAATCTGAATGGCGAACCCTGCCACTAACAATGAAAACAACTACTGTAAATAGCGAGGTAATTATGGAATGTAAATACATTGATTGGCTATAAAAACAGCAGCTATAATTAGTGTCAAAAACAGAAAATATTAAAGATTACTGAAAATATTAAAGATTATAACTTTAAAGGACCAGTGTGTAGGATTTAGTGGCATCTAGTGGTGAGGTTGCAGTTTGCAACCAGATGAATACCCCTCCGCTCACTCCTCTCTTTCCAAGCATGTTGGAGAACCTACGGCGGCCTTCAGGTAACGTAAAAATGCAGAAGGCGCTCTCGGGCCAGTGTTTGGTTTGTCCGTTCTGGGCTACTGTAGAAACATGGCGGACTCCGTGAAGAGGACCCGCTCCCTATGTAGATATGAAGGGCTCATTCTAAGCTAACAAAAACACAACGATTCTTAGTTTCAGGTGATGATACACTAATGAAAACATAATTATTTCTGCCAATAGATCCCCCAAAATCCTACACATTGGTCCTTTAACTATATAAGCCTGTTATGCTTCAAAATGTCAGTCGATTTATATTGTTTCATGTCTGTCTGGGTTTAAAATACACTGCATGAAGGCAACGCCGCGAGGAAACCCAGTTGGAGGTTCCAAATTTTGGACGTTCCCATCAGTGAGCGAAAACACAATTAGTCTTGATTGGTTCCCCTCCCTCAACAACAGACTAAGTTATTTCAATCAGGGAGGTCTCCAGCATTTGAAATGACACACTCTCTGGATGTGGTGCAGATTGCGCTGTGAGCCAATCAAAGCACAGCGCCGCGACTGCAACTGAGAACTTACTTTATGCAGGATTTAATACATTCACAATACATACACAATGTCATGAAACGTTGATAACACACAACCTATAAATGTTTGAACAGTGCTGTATTTAAAAATCATGAAGAAGATTCGAGGTCCTGCGGTGTAAGTGCTGTTTGACATCAACTGCTCCTTTATTTCTAGGGGCTGAGTCCTATTCCTCTTCAGTTTTAATCAATACTTTTCAAGAGTTTTAAGCTAAAAACATCTTCTTGGGGGACGGTGAAAAGCCAAGCACTGGGGAACAATGGGTCCCATCTTGGCCCCCGTCTTGCAGAGCCAGACGTTTGTTGCAGTGTGTCTGGCAAGAGCGGCTTAAGAGTTAATTTCCTGGCAGTGATTTGTAGCAGAGCAGCATCAACAAGCTGCCGCAGACTGGAGCATGAAAACCATTACTTCAATCCCTCACTCCCTGACATTAATAGGATGAATAAATGTTTTTGTTCTCTGCTTAATTTGGATGAATTCATCCAAATGGCAATGAAAACAAGTAAATATCCATCTCAGCTCTCCTCCTGGTAATAGAAGACAAAGAGAACTCACTCTGCCTTCGCTTTTTCTTCCACCTACTGTTTGAGAATTCCTCTGCTCGGCGCCAAGCTCATATATCAGATGATAACCGAAATGACTGAGACTGGGAACACTTACTGAGGGAGGCTCTTTATTTTAAGTCGATTCGCCCTCGCCACACAGGAGGTTGTCATGCCGAATTTTATTCCGTAGTAACTCACAGAGTGATATTTTTGTGATCCCAGACATCCGATGTGACAAATGAGATGCACCCAGACAGATAATATCCTGCATATGAACTAGTAGTAAAACTAAAACAAGACAGTCATTTCCATACTCATTTTATAAAAGCGGTGCAATGATACAATACAATCATGGAAGTAAGAGCATTTTGCATCAAAAGAGGAATGCACCACAACAACATAGACCCCATTTACTTAGTCACTTCATGTATTTTGTGTAATAGTCATCAAAGATGGAGTGGTTTGAGCTGCTAAAGTGCACACGTTATTCCTTTTCTGGTATTTTTGGCAGTTTCCAAACAGCTTCAGGTGCATTACCAGCCCTGTCTCTTAAAAATTGCGTTCCCACACAACTAAACTGTTATCTCAATTACATTTGGAGGGAAACATATTTTGTACGTTTGTCTTTGGCGTATCACAAATACATTTGTAAGTACGCAAACGGCCACAGCAGGTGATGTAGTATATCAAGCGACCGTTAATGAAAGTTAAGTGGTATAATAACGAGTATAGCAAGTGAGAAGTTCCACTACTGGCGGGTGGGTGGGTCCAACAAACACTGGACTTTCCCCCAGGAGACCGCTGTTCATGTCCCGTGTGAAATGTAGCCATGTCAAAGTTAACGCGTTAATGCAAAATAACTCTAACACTATTTCTTTTTAACGCATTAATGCAATCGATATTTGGGAGGTTGTAGCGGGCTCAGTTTTAAAGCTAGAGTAAAGATACTGGTATCATATGAAACAAAAAAAAACTAAGGAATCCATTGGTATCAACCATGTCATACTAGCTTGTCGCGAAGGATGTTAAATAATACCGCAAACTTGCGGTAAATTTTGGCAAGTAAAAACTGGCATGATCATCTTCAAAGGGGTCCCTTGACCTCTGACCTCCAGATATGTGAATGAAAATGGGTTCTATGGGTACCCACGAGTCTCCGCTTTACAGACATGCCCACTTTATGATAATCACATGCAGTTTGGGGCAAGTCATAGTCAAGTCAGCACACTGACACACTGACAGCTGTTGTTGCCTGTTGGGCTTGAATTTGCCATGTTATGATTTGAGCATATTTTTTATGCTAAATGCAGTACCTGTGAGGGTTTCTGGACAATATTTGTCATTGTTTTGTGTTGTTAATTGATTTCCAATAATAAATATATATATACATTTGTATAAAGCAGAATATTTGCCCACTCCCATGTTGATAAGAGTATCAAATACTACAAATCTCCCCTTAAGGTGCATTTTGAACAGATAAAAATGTGCGATTAATTTGTGATTAATCGTGATTAACTTTGGACAATCATGCGATTAATCGCGATTAAATATTTTAATCGATTGACAGCCCTAATGGGAACATAATTTTGTGGGAGACAGGGTTGGCATTATTCCTCCTTCCGGACTGGAGGGCCTGCCCTGATTTGCCTGTAACCCGGGAAAACCCAGGATTGCAATAAGATCTGGCCAACCGAGACGCATATATGTGTAAATGAAAGTGTATTAAATCACATCTGGACTTAATCCGGATATAAGGCGCTTGAAATGACACGTGTAAATGGGGCCAATGGTTTTAAACCTCAGACAGGAAATATCCAGATGACATCAAACTACTTAACCAACATCCAGCAGACTACAGCGTCAGGGTCAGGAGGCCACCAGCACACTGCGCTGTTCAGCTCTCAGCGGAGCTCAGCAGCAATTCTTCAGTAAGTGAGAAACAACTATAGAAACTTGCGTGATCTTTTGCTCTGGAATATTGTTCGCACACAGCCACACATATCCTCCACTCCCCAAATCCCTGGCTGAATTACCAACCGTCACCATCTTTAGTTTGGGAGATAGGCGTAGGAGAGGAAGGCAGAGTCACAGAATGACTCTGGCAAACTGAACAAATCAATGCAGCGACACCTGTGCTGCTGCTTCAGCGCATACACTCATACAGTATAGGGTGAGGTTATTTTGATTGGATCTAAAACTATTCTTTTGAAGGCCTGAATACCTTTGGGGTGGACTGAGGTGACGGTGCAAAGCTGCGTGACGGTACCGCCATGAAATAGCTGCGATCAAAGCGATATGGGAGATAGACATCAAAGGTCACAAATAAAACCCCGTCGAAAGGTGAAAACTCTCCACAAGTACGGACTGTACTTGACCATTCTCCTTTATAAAGCGAGGAAGGATCTCACCTTGAGTTTTGGCATGTGAGGCAGCCTTTGTTAATTTTTAATGCATTTGGAAACTAGTAATTAAGTCCCCCCCCCCCAATGGACTGGGAAATTGACATGCTCTGGAGAGCCAGTGAGTAATTATATTTGTAAAGAGCAGTGATACAAGATACTCCCCTCTGACTGGGACTCATTACACATCATTAGAGAGGCGCGGCAACTAGGCGCATGCACGCGCACAAACCACACACACCCACACGCACATGCACGCGGGCAGACAAGTCACACACTTTGAGACAAACACACACAATGTCTCTTTCTCTCTCTCTCTCTCTCTCACACACACACAGATCAATAAGCAGAAATCCAAACACTGTCTCTCTTTGGTAAACAAACCGCTGCTGTTCAGGTCCCCTGACCCGATGAGCAGAGTGTGACGAGTCCCAGCAGGACAGTTCGGTCCGGACATGTGTAAAACTCTATTCTCCATATCTCATCTGGCGATAATCACACCGCGGTGGGTCAATAAGTAATTAAAGATTAAATTTGAAATGAATCCTCATTCATCTAAATGGTGAAAGGTTCTGATATGAAAGTTTCCAAATGGGGCCTCGGGAGAATTGTGGTCCACCCTTTGAAGCAATAATTACCATTACGGCGGCGTAAGGCGAAGAGCTGCAGGGGGATGATAGAACGGCACGAGAAACTTAGTGGACTCTTCTTTAATTGGAACAGGAGTGGCCGAGGGTCTCCGAATAGAATCTGTACAACTCCTCCGTGTTACCTCTTCTTTCTACAGTATTCCTCCTCTTCCTTTTTTTTTTATATCTCTCTGTGTGTTTCACTGTAAAGTCGGATGCACATATTAAAAAACCACGCTGAAATACGGACTAAATCCACCGCGGCCTCTCTTTTGGAAAACACCAAACAAAATGCTAAATCTATATTTCATAACACACTGAGCACCAGCTTTCAATAACTTTGCTCCATATGAGTGAAACGTTTGCTGGAAATAGTGTTGCTACAAAAAAAAGAACGGAAATGAAATAGCTAAATAAAACATTCACCACTGACATTTACAGAGGTTTCCAGTGCTGCCCAATTTGTTGGTGAAAATGTTTTTCCACATTAAAAATGCTTTCGGTGCAGATTTGTTAGTGAGGGGCTGTTGTTGCCTAATAGTTTGGGCCTATTGTTTCTGTGCTATTCAGATTGCTGTGTGTATTTCAAAGGTGTTTACTGCATTATTAATGCCATATTCAGATTGCCCAGGGACGATGGGAGAGCTATATTAGTGTCAGAAAGCGTAGTTTGTTGCCTTTCACTTTAAACTCATTATCTTGTCTAATTCTCTCTGCCTCCATTATTCCCTCATCCCTTTAAGCAGACTAATTAAATGAGCTTTCATTTTTTTCATTAATATTTATTTATTTATCTTGCATTTTGACACGAAACTGCGTCACCCAGCGTGGAATCTAAATTACTGATTTTTTTCTTCTTCCATTATTCAAACGAAGGGAGTCCTGCTGCACAGCTCTCCAGTTGAAGAAGAAGAAGTAAAACTGGAGTATTTGCTCTCATCTCGCTGTCGGATGACCTGATGTGGCACTCTCTCTGTGTGCAGTGGCTAATGTACAGTGTCCAATACAAACAGCTAATCTACTCCACTACTTAATGCTGTCTAGACTTGATTAACTCTACGCCCGTATTCAATAAAAAAAAAAACTGCAAACAAAAATAAAAATGAAGACATGTAATTACGATTTCTCATGTTCGGAGTAGTGCAATTCACACTTTATGACTGAGAATCTTCAGACAGCTTAGAGTTAATTGGCCCATCATGGTCTGATTTCTCTCTGGCCTTGGTTTTATTTGGTTTATGTGAGTGGGTCTGTAAGAACAGTTTAAAGCCGTACCATGGGGAGATTATCAGCCCGTGCTTCGGCGATGGACATTATCGCTCAACTACATGCATCGCTTCTTCTCAGAATGGCTTCTGGGGAGCTCACCAAGAGAGCTGCTTTGTGAATTCCACATATGTGTATGTATGTGCATGTTTTTGAGTGCAAAAACACATCTGTATGTGTAGATTGTTTTTGCTGTGTGTTTGTTTGTGTGACTACTAGCATGTGCGTGAGCTCAGAGTGCTCGTATGTGACGTTTGAGGGTGTGTATGCACGCATGTAGAATGACATTTAGTGAACTGTGGCAGCGAGAGAAGAAACATCTGACTCATAATTGAAGTGCCATGAAAGAAATATGATCATGAATCTGTATTAGGCTTACGTGCTGAGCTTTAAACCGGCGGCGGCAGCAGCAGCAGCAGCAGCAGCGGCAGCACGAGGCACGCGCGCTCAGCCACTACTCCGACTACCTTGCCACCCCGAAGGCTGATTACAACACTCAAAATGATACTCCACAAAAATGACAGAGGAAAAAACACGGCGCATTCAAGGCAAGCGATCCTGATGACAAAATCGATAGGCCGTAGCGCTCTCATCTCCATCAAAAAGAGAGTCTCGGGATGAATGGAGTTGTGCCTGCGTGAGTCAACCACACCAGTCATCACAATGTCCCCGAGGATGAGGTGGCACCACTTCTCAGTCACAGTGGCGCTCTCTGAGCAGCAAGGTGAAGCACACTGCTGGTCATATTCGATATTTTTCAAATGCCATGAAAAGACCAACGTCAACAATGAACTCATCCTACTAACAAGCATGCAACGCCTGATACAGCTCACTGTTCCCAAACCTTTTTGACCCTTTAAAACAAAGCAATGCCTAGTCATGACACCTTGTCACAAATTGTACATTTCATAGATTTTAGAGTCCTGCAAATGTAAACTATTCAATATATAACAACAAAAAACTGGGTAATTTTTACTTAAATCTTTTTATGTAGCAGACATTTTCCCTTCTTTCCCATCTTGTTCATCATCCTGGGACCCAGTGGTGGCGTCGTCAGCATCGGGCTTCCGGGGTTTTAGCCGGCATGTTTTTTGTCTAGCGCCGAATCTTTCCGACAGACGATAAAAAAATCGAATCATCATAAAATGTAAATACTGGTAATTTAATTCCCGACCACACCAACCCTTGCTGCTGCCTGTGTGTGTGGATGTAGAGAGACTGAAGGAGTGGGGCCATGGATCCTGTTCATTCCTATGAAAGTTGCTCAGTGGCCCATGAAGCAAAAAATGATCCGCTGATTTACATACATCTCTTTCCCAATGTAAGTCTATGGGGAAAAAGTATTTTTGGGCCCAATGGCATCACATGACGGACCTGGAAGTTGTAATTCCACCAATTGGCCACTACGAAAATTTGCTTCAAAGCCCGTCACTCTTCCTGGGGGCTTCACTGGGGCTGGGTAACTTCCTCTTGCAGCCTATACACACTCAGTCAGTCCATCTGCACGGCATACGATGCTGCTTCTGCTCAGCTGTCGGGCTCACGCAGCAACAGTCCTGCTTTAAGACCGCTGAGTGTCCATTTAGCGTTTTTTTCTGGCAGAAAGCGCTGGCAGGAGGTTGGGAAGCGATTCATCCACAGTGACGACACCAGCGCCTTTCTGAAAAGTTCAGAGATTTTCAACTAAAAGGGCTCAGAGCGGCCACACAAAACAGTCGGAGGCTCAGCGCCTTTTCCTCTAGGCAGTTACATCCGCTCTCTCCTCATTGGGAACAATACAATTTAAAAAAAAAAACATTGGAGCTAATAAAAATTAAAAAAAACGCTAAACGGTGGACACCCAGTCTAAGACTGAGAATGAGGATAACTGTTCATATATTATGCATCCAGATAATTTGGGGACCTGTTTTGATCTTCCCAAAATAATGCAAACTTCCCAAAGCGATCCAAAAGATGCAGGCTACATCTCGGAAATATCCCAGAAATTCTTATATACAGCACAATTTATAAGATTGTTTTGTGAATATGAAAAAAGTTTGATGGGAACAATGTTTAAAGTAAAACATGATTTTGTCATGTAGGCATAGATGTCATGAGTTAAAGGATACTTGGGGAGTTGTTGGTGACACAATTTGGAGAAAAGCGAGATGGTCAAAACACCTGATATTCCCTAAATGGTTGTACAACTAAACAAGTGTACAACAAAAAGTGCCAAATATTACAGCAGTCAAATAAAAATGTAAAAAAGGACAAAAAGTAAAGTAGCTATTACATTAAACACTGGTGTCATAGGTTTGAGGATTCTCAGCTGCCCTGCAGAAGTCCAATTTGTCCAGAGCAGTTGCCTTAACATTGCTATTGAAAATTAAATTTCAAATGGAATATAATGTTTGCAGTAGTCATACAATGTAGTAAAATGAAATACAATTTGGGCAGAAGTGTTCCAGGCAGAACAGCAGGGACCAACACCCTGACCTCAGCCCCTGGTGGTCTGAGCTTAGCTCCAGAACATGTCAACTCCTAGAGACGCCCCTGCTGTGACCATTCAGATTCACTGAGCTGCCTCTTATGGGGCCCGACCCCCAGGTTGGCCACTGATATAGTTTATTCCTCTGTGCCATAGACCTCCATTGTTGTCGAAAAAACACATCACTGGAGTGGCATGTTCCTTTAACGTGACACTGTAGTGTATTTGAGTCATTGCTGCATACAACCGTCCTGCTGCTGTAAATCCTCACTAGCACACCGGTGAATAATAAAGCACTACTACTGTATGCAACTTTTGAAGAAAGAAGAAAAAATAGCACATTCATTCTCTTACATATAAAATATTTAAAAGTAATAAAACACAGACAGTTCACTGCACTCAATTCACTCCAATGAGGGTTATGCTGCAAGAGTCTTACCTGGTCTGGTATGACCAGTAGTGAACAGTGGCTCATACTGCTAATGTTAGCAAACTTTAAATAGATATTGTAGACAGTACAGAGTCAGTTCTCTACTACTCTGCTGGTGATAGGGGCCGATCACACCGGGACACGTCGCTACAGCTTACTAGCTAGCAACATCTACTTGGATCAAAAAAAGGAGGGTGAAAAGAGATGTTTTCTTTTATGCACGTCTAAAAAGCAATAGAAAAACATGATGCGCAGCGAAAGAGAGGAGCGCACGCCAGGCGCGCCGTGTATATATATATATCGTGTATAGGAAACAATGGTTTAGTGGAAAGCAGATTTAAAAGCAGATTGCTATTTAATCTGCAGCTGAAAACTGTCCCCAACAAATGCCAATATTTACCTCTCTTGGAGTAACGTTCTCTAAAATCAATAGTGCCCACCTGTGTTAGGAAATTACAAAAAATGGAATGATATATTTGTGACTAGTGAAGATTTAAAGATTAACATCTTCAGTTACAACCAATATGCTTTGGGCTGTGAGCCACAGACAGTATAGAGAAGTCTGACAGTGTGAGAGACAGATTAAGGAATCGTTGTTTTCATGGGATTTGTTGAAGGGAACATAGAATAACACTTTGCCATCCCCTATATCTTAACAGCAGCCAGCGATAGTCCAAATCTGAGGCAGTATTCTCCACAAATGCAAACAACAACATCAGGGAAATTCAATTCTATATTCAAAGTGTTTGTAGTCAGAGCACAACCACTCTAAATGTAAAAAAAAATGTGTGAGGAGGGAAATCAGCTGTGTCAGAGAGATGGATGGAAAAGGTACAAAGCTTGGGTAGTGTGCTAACAAACTCCATTTTGTGTTGCTGCAGCTGTTTCCATGGAGCTCTCTCTCCCTCTCTTTCTCTGCCTCTCTACTCTCTCTCTCTTTCTCACACACACACGCACACATACAAGTGTCTGAAAGAGGATTCAGCTGTGTGAGTCAATCTGCAACCGACTGCAACTCGGAGAGAGAAGCCCTCGTTCTCCCTAACAGACTCTTCTCCTCTCTCCTCTCTATCTCTCTCCAGCATCACGCCCAGCTCATCATTTTTTTTTCAACCTCATTACAATAATTTCTTAATTTATTCAAAACCCCAGTCACAACAACAAACCCACATTCAGCAGCGCACTCAATTACTGTGATTTTGATACACGAGAACCACATCAACAAGAAGCAGCGCAGGAACCAGTCCGTGTATTTACAGTTTCTCTTTCCCTCGGCCTTATTTGGAGAGTACGTGGCAATCAGCGGGGCTCATTAACACCTAGCTGGCCTATAAAGACGGCCCAGAAAAATGTCCTTGAAGGAGGAGGTGAAGTAAGAAAAAAGAAAAGAGCTTACCGAGGACACCGACGCGGTAGTTGAGAGTGATAACGATGACATTTCCGTAGCTGGCCAGGACGCTCCCATCGATCATGTTGCCCGTCCCCTCCATGTAGGATCCCCCGTGGATGTAGACCATCACAGGCTTGGCCCCGGTGTCTCGTATGTCTGCAAGAGCGGCCATCATTAACACATTCACATTGTCGTCCACCCACTCCGATCAAAGGGGTCAGACACAGCAGAAACAGCGCATGGTGGCCACAAACAGACAAGCTGACGGTCACCTCTCAGATACCAGCTGTAAGGACGCAGTCTGCTGGCCTGCTAATGGAAATGGAGGCAATAATCTTTCATATCTGCTCGGTGAGAAACAAATTAATGTCCACTCATTATGTCGACTCAACTCTATTATAGTAATTGGCCATCTCAGCCGCTAAAATGTGGCTCGCCCGTTTACAAGATAAAATATTTATCGCATAAACCAAACTATTAGGGTTGTGTTTGGTCTCGTGTTGCCTTCCAGGAGGCAGACCCACTTTCCAATATAGAAACGCAGGAAGCCATTAGGGAGAATAAAGAGAGAGGTACTCTGACACATCTCCTAACCAGGGAGAAGGCTAATCTGGCTTGACAGTGATAGGAAAAACTCACCGGCTAATTACACAATGCTACCGTGCGCCTCCCTTTATACACAGGCATATCTCTGTGCAACAATTTATTTGCACGGTTAAATTTGTGCTTCAGTTTTTGGGTTGTTTATTCTATTCCCCCCCGAACCAGGGCTTGATACCCAGCTGGAGCGACACTCCAGCCAGATAAAGCACATCCAGAGGTAGAGGGGAAGAAAAACGCCTCTGTGTTGAGGAATAGGCTGAATTACTGGCTGGCTGGCTAGAGCTGGGAGACAAGACAAGAAACTCTCTCTCATTTTCACTCCTGCTCCCCCCCGTGTTCTGTGTAGCTTCTCGCCTTCCCCTCCCTCACTTTGTATCGCTTTCGCTCACAGACTCTCCCCTGTCTCCCCCTGTTTCTCTCCATCTCTGTCCAACTCCCTGCCTCTCTCTTTTTTCCCCCTAAGCCCTGAGAGTGGTGAGAATGAGAGGGGGGTGGGGGGTGGGAGGGCAAAGAGACAGGAAGACACAGAGAGAGAGACAAAGACAGACCGGAAGGAAGGAAAGGAAAAATAAAAAGAGAAAGAAAGATATAAAATAGAAAGGGAGGGAAAATGAGAGAAAGCAATGGGCTCAGATTTAAAAGACTGGTATTGTATTCGGGTTGCTATGGTGACTGAGAGCCAAAATTCAAAATCCTCAAGAACAGCTAATCGCAGACCACATCCTGCACAGCCCAATCTGCATCCATCTGCAGGCGCCGCTCGTCGTTATGCGCCCCCATCACATTAGCATGCCTAACACCGAGGACAACTACTTAAATGCATTTTGTAGAGACACGGTTTTTCTGTAACCCCCCCCCCTCTAGCAGAGCTCAGCCTCGATTCACAGGTTGTTGTTTTTTTTATTCCCTTGGTTATTCATGGCCCCGTTACGCTTAAAAGCAAAGCAATAACTTGCGTATGATGTGGCCTTATTTATGGCTTTCTTTATCTTGCTGGTATCTGAGAAGGCTACACAGTGAAATGTGATTTATAGCTGACACTTCTCTATGCACACACTTATCTTAGACAAGAGGAGGAGGAGGAAGAGGAGGAGGAGGGGATGCATGGGGTGAGGAAGCATGAAAGGTACAGTCAGAGAGGGGAAAAGGGGAGGGGGGGGGGGAGAAAGGGAGAAAAACAGTATATCCTACACGAGCTACTCAAACAAATGGGCCACAGATACGAGGAGAATGGCGTAGAGGGAGACGGAACAGGGGGCAGAAATAAGAAAAAGAGATTAGTCATGTCAATGTTATCAGTCACCTCTTTTGTTGATTCACATCGGGTCTCCATGACAACAGTTAAATCCCTTCGGGAGACAAGACATTGAAGCACTTGTTCTAATCTATTTATTGAGTTGATCTGATGTGGGAGGTGTCACACAGATGTGATATTCTCACTGATTTGTGTCAGAAGGAAAAATGCAACAGATCCCAATTGGACTTTGGTTTAAAGTGAGAAATAATCACCCGCACGTGGGCTGCAGCACAGCATGACGTGGAGGTAATGAGGTGAGCAGCTCTCCTTAACCAATCAGATCAGAGCTTTATCGGTCGGCCTAGTCTGGTGTAACAGGTGACTAAGTGGCCACCTCGGAATAAAAGCTGCCTTCCTGATTCACTAACTTCTCCGAGGCGAACACATCATTACATCGACACACATATTCACAGCAAATCAAAATGTAGCACAGAGCTCTGTGCTAGGAAATAAACAGAGGTTCATTAATGCACATATTTGCAATAAAACTCACATGCACGGGTTGAAAATAAAAACAAAAGGACAAATAAACTCATGTTTTGGTGATGAACAAAGACAATCTGTGTGTGTGAAGAATGCAGATGGAAGCTGATGTGCAATGAAGAGTGTAACACATCTCTTTCTCACATATTTCTCTCAATCACAACAACACGCAGCATCTATTGTACAGTGACATACACTCCCAGCACATATCAGGGTTCCTACACATTTTCAATTTCAAAATTCCTTACTCTTCTGGACTCAAATTTCCAGTCTTCTCTGTAGATTTTTCAGACCATATTTAATTTGTGACTCGGGGAGGATGCTGTGACAAAATTGTACACAAAGTTTCTCATCCAGCTTTTTTTCCCATTTGGAATTGTTAACCAACCAGGCTTTGTATTTAAGATCGTCAAGCCAGCCCTTGGAATTTATTTGGACGACGTTCCACTTTCAAACATCTTGCACTTGGGGAAGAGCTGTTTTGCAGGCTGTGTCCGGGCCCGGCGCCTGTACTTCTGCCGCTTTAGGCGAAAAACAATGATGCTGCCCCTCTATTAGCAACAGGGACGAACTGGAACAGAAATCAAACCCGGGACTTTGAGATGGAGAGGCCTTTTATACGAGCACCCGTAGGGTGCAGGCTGAAAAATTTGGGGCAGTAATCTTACCACTAATACAGTTTATTTTGTGGTATATAAAGAATCTGATGATGAAGATCTTCAAAGCACTTCATAGTAGGGGTGGAAAAAAAATTCAACAACATTATGTATCGTGATTCTTTTTTTAATACGATTTTGAAATAGATTTTTTTAATGCCAGAATCAATATATTTGCTTCATTTAAGTCAATGCGGAGGTTGAAGGGAGTTACCGCTTTTATTGTTGTAGTCAAAGTAACTGGACGTTATATCTGTTCTGTATCCGTCAACCAAAACAAACCGCAGCTGGCCACAACGAGGAAGTACAAGACGGCAGAGGGTCCGCATGGATACGACTTGAACCCTCACATATTAAATCCAGAGTGGTAAACACTACACATACAGTAAAGTATGGAAACACTTTGGGTTTCACACATTGCGAGGAAAAGCAGAGCTTGACATCATGGCTAAAGCTACATGCTAACTCTGTAATAGACAGGAAACGTTATCGTATTGCAGTAATGTGTGGTCAAGCCAGCCGTCACTCTCATCTCTGTGGTCAAATCCTACGACGCTACAACTGTAGCGCACTCATATACTGACATTTATGGTAAATACAGTCAAACATAGCTGACGGGAAAGCTAGAGACGGACTTGCCGAAGTTAGCAGAAGTATACACGTGTGACTACATCCGGTTTTCAAAATAAGGTGTTGACAAAGAGAACTGTATATACAAAATACATCTATGGAAATAAGATTGATTAGATTATATTCATCAGAAGTATAAAACATTACATGTTTCATATAAATTAAAAAGAAAATACCACTAATTTGTGGGGGAAATGTCTTTATTCTTTGATTTTTTAAGTGTATGATTCAACTTTTTCCCTACGGTCTAGTGTTAACATTTTTTACTAAAATCACAAAAAATCTTAATATCGAATTGCAATACCTAAAAATCGCAATGCATATCGAATTGGCACCAAAGTATCGTGATAGTGATTGAATCAGGAGATAAGTGTATTGTCTCAGCCCTACTTCATAGTGGATGACACCTCCTTAGTTTGTATAGACACGTCGCCACTGCACTGAATCAAACCAAGACAGGCCAGGCAAGCTGAGGTGAGCTGTGACACAGTTCATCATGTTCACAATGAAAATGACTGAGCAAATCAGATTACAACAAAAACAGCCCAGTCTGACAGGCAGCATTCTGCTATGTGCTGTCAGCCTGCAGTTACTGCTATTGGTTACTTTATTATCATTATATTATTGTTATTATTTTGCTCATAATGAATAGCTGGCCCACATTTCACTGCCATAGTGCCACGCTAGGCAATTGCCTAGTTGCCAGCCCTGGGTGTGACGTACTGGCGTAGAGCTAGCTCTGCGTAGGAGTTTGCACTCAGTCACACGCCATAGCCTACTTCTTGCCCGACATCCAGCTTACTCTGGCCCATGCTCTCTCACACTAAACATTTTGGCTGCTCTAAAGGGCATGAAAAACACTCTGCTGTTTGTATGACCAATTTATTTTTTAGAAATTCTGAATTTTATGTTTTAGAAAACAGAAGAGGAGCAATAGTCTGGATACTCTCTTTTCTTTTATCCATACTAATCCAGACCTGGAAATGACTAAAATCAAATTCCAAACTGCGTAAGAACACTGACACTTCATATGAACAGCAAATAATTGTATCACAGCAGAGAGAATAAATAAAAGTCACTGCACCGGCTAGAAGCGTTGGGGACAGTCACCTACAAATACATCACAGGGCATGAATTTTAGCAGGACCCGAGGAGCACAACCTTTCATAGGTGCATCACAGCGGCTCAGGACTGATTGGAGTGTCAGTGGGAGGCATAACTCAGGCCTGAGCTGAGCCTCTAAGTGTTGCTGCTGCGAGTGAAACCCACCAGGGGGGCCGGGAGCGCTCGCTCCTTCCTCCTCTATCTTATTTTTCTCTCCCCGAACTGTACCTCCACCTTTTTGTCCTTTTGCCTCTCACTCCATTGAAAAACAGTCAGTCATACATCTGACGTTAAGCGCCCCCAGAAACTGGCCTTGACACTCCGGAGTGGGACGGGACAAAGGCAAGAGGAGATAAGTGTCGGTGGCATTCACTGTGTCAACACTTGGTGAAACATGGTGGCTGTCAGCGGCTATCAGCAAGGTGGTGGTGGGGTGGGGGGGGGGGACGGGTGACAATGTCCTGATGTGGCAGGACATGACATGCACCCTACTGTAGCGCTCTTGTCAGGCCGAGCTTCACGCTTCACTCATGACAAGTCCATTACTGGCCCATGTTCACATTTAAGGAGTGCATTTAGTTTAACTGGGGAGCTCCTCGCAAAACAGGCAGTGTAATTACACCGAATTATACAGCAGCTTGCGCCGTCGTACCAGTCGCTGACAGTATTCTGAATGTCACCGAGCGTCTGCTTAATATTCCCTTTATACTGAATCAAATAAGCTAGCACTGTGCGACTGGGCCTCGGATGGGAGAAAAAGGGCTGAAGTGAAGGAACACACACTGACAAATTCTCTATTTTGGACTGGCAGAAGACAGTGGAAGGAGACCACGGGGGAAAAAAAATGCTGTTGCATAGCTGTTGCTATTTTAAGCAGAGGCTGCACATCATCAGGAGTGATGGGATGGGCAGGGAAAGAGCACCTTATGGTTGGAGTGTGTCAGCCGTGTTCTCCGCAACACATTTCTGAGCGCAACTGAGGTATGACGTGTATATAAAGAAAATCTTAACATGGAATTGGGTATATGAATTGGAGACGTGTGTGTGTGTGTGTGCGAATGTGTATGAATCTTGACATTGCTACGGAAAAAGTAATGGGAGGAGTGACCTTTGTGTGAAGGTGACTTCCCGCTAGTGTGTTAAATATGCTGTTGGCAGACAGAGAGCGGTGTGTGTGTGAGGATGGAGAGAAAAGAGAGGCGGGGATAGACGCCGGCTGAGTAAAATAAAAGGGAAGACACGGTGAGAAGCCTACAAGGCTATTAGCCAAAGCCCCCTACAGCTGGCCTGGATCTAGATGAGAGGAGGAGGCTGTGGAGGTGCTGTCATCTCTGAGACTCACGGACAGCTGTTTACTCCTCGAGTGAACGAAGACTAACCCTTTAGTCTTCCAGGGAAGCCTGCTGTCCTCTCTGCAAGCCACAAAAGCTGACATTATACTGTACGAACCCACTGAAGGGTTGAGTACAGCGCGCCAATAGATGCATTACAGGCACAAACGCCCTGAGACGTGCTGCGGCGCTTCGTACGGGAAGTGCGTCACTGAACTAATTCAAAGCCCCATTCTCTCGATTTTTCAAAAGCAGCACGTCTTTACATATTTTTGCCTTCCCAATTATTTTGCGCCACTCAAGAGTAAAGGACAAGGGGGGGGGAGAAAAAATAGATGACAGCAACAGTCTGGGTCTCTCGTCCTTTGAACAGGCTCAAATGATGCCCTTGTGGATCCGCCATTAGCGGCAATGCTTATCTTGGAAAGAAGCTGAGCGGCAGCGTTCCAAATATCTCTGCGTAAATGGGCTTCAAAGGGGCACGATTCCTCAGCCCCGCCACATCACAGAGAATAGGATAGTGGCAGAATGGGAGAGAATGGTGTGTGAATTGCCCCCACTGTCGATTCACCAGTCTGAGCTGAGCTGAGGGCTTTGCTGGATGGGGATCCAGTCAGGCCTGTGCAATGGAATTAATGGTAATACCCAGGCAGGTGGAGCTCAGCTCTGCTCCCTGGCACGGCAGCGATGGAGAGCTTCTCTGGGGGTGGGCGGTGTGTGTGCATGTGTGGCGCTTGCTTCTAGAGCTTGGAAGCATTGTTTATGTGTACAAGAAGGGCGTGCATGCTTCACTGGTTTAATGGATGCGGGGTGTGCCTGTCTGAGTGTGTGCACGCTCACGCTGGGCGGAAGCATTCCTCCTGATTAGAGCTAGAGTCTCAAAGTGCCAAATGACAGACACACACACACACACACATCTATTTTTCATCAGTGGGAGAGGGCCGAGGCGGCAGTGGTGCGAGACGCTCTAGAGGTGGCGTAGGGACGGCTGCCTAACACCGGGCACAGTACCTCGGCACCGCTGCCACGTTCCACCTGGGAGATTTAGCTCCTACACAGTCTGACTCCCTCTATTTACATGCCCACCTTTATCTAACGACAGCAGGTAGGTGATTGAAAGCTCCTTTTTTTTTTACAGTGCAATAACAGCCTCTGTAAAATTGAGTCTTGATTGTGGGCCGATGTAAATCACAGCAACTTGGCCCACACGCTCGTGCTGCTGGAGGGAGTGCTGCGTAGAATTTGAATGCGCTTTGGGCCTGCCAGGAGGGTTGACTCAGGCTCAGACAGACAAGCGGACGCACAAAGACACAGGAAGAGACAGACAGACAGACAGAACGGCTGAGAGCGAGAGCCTCTGGGACAGCCAGCGGACACAGTGAGATATAACGTGTAAAAAAAGGTGATTATATTCCTCGCTATAAATTTCATTTTGCTTATCTCCTCGTCTCAGTTGAATGTTTTTATTGGCTCTTCTGCTACCCTTTTATATTGTACATTTATATATTACTATTCCATTACATATGTTACTTACACTTCTTTGGCGATGTGAGAAATCCTTTATTGTTCCAATAAAACGTATTTGAATTTAAGAGCGTGTCTGGAGGGTTATAACAGGCAGGAGGGCGGCTCAAATATGGTGGTGGAGGAAAAGGAGGGAGGGAATTAGCCCAGGATAGACAGACTGCCAACTGAGACAGCATGGTAATGTTGGGATGAACAGACTGAGAGATGGAGGGGGTTAGACAGAGAAACCAGACAAGACAGCAGCTCTCTCGACTGAATGAGAATATGCGGATAAGAGGTGCATGCAGCTAAAGAGAGAGCGAGAGAGTGGGAGTTCTGCTCGTGCTACGACTCTACTTGGCCTTTAACTTGAATACAAAAGTTTGATTTTCATTGGTAATGCGTGCAGTACATTTACTGTAGACAAGGAGATTGCCATTACCCGCAATAATAGTACAGCCGCTCGGGAGAGTGGTAGTATGTAAGACAGCTTACAAGGACTTTGTGAGGAGTGAAGTCTTTTTTCTCACAGAGGTAACAGTCCTCTTTGGGGGGAATTAGAGGGATGTTACTGAACACTGGCTTCATGTGACGGCCCGCGACACTTCAAAACATTCACCAGAACAATGAAAATCTCCTGGATCATGTTTAGGGATTGATGGCCAACTCTGTCACACATGCATTAGTTACAGTTCTGTGGCGGAGATTCTGCCGGGACTGTATTGTGCTTCTACGGTGATGCTCTGTAAATAGCATTAGTTGCGCTCAGTGAAGAATAGACTTGTCACATTTTCAGTGAGGCCGGTCTTGCACAACAGCTTGGAGACCAAGCCACTGTGAGCGCACGCAAAGACTTGCCAGACAAAGGGATCGGCACTTGTCAGCAATTTCGAACGGACTTAGGGCGACATACACTGACGCATGTAGGCTTGCTCGAGGGGAAGACAAACATACACGCCGCATACGCGTGCACGTGTACACACAGTGAAGCTGAAAAACCGAAGGCAATTTGGCTTCGGTTGCAACAGCTCGCCCTGGGCTTGAATGAAGAAACACCTTGGTGTCAAAGTGGTGCCATGGCAACGCTTCCTGCTCTGTGATCAAGGCCAGCGTGAGGCTTCTTTCTGAAAGAAGAGCCCACTGGCAATGAGGAAGGAGCTTCACTACAAACCCTTAAACATCTGGAGAGAAGCCTGGCCAGAGGCCGGGGGCTTTAAAACCCAACGCAGGACTCCACAGCAAAGCCACCGTTAATTGAGCCAACATCCATAAGTGAAAGGATACGGTAACTTAGTGTGACGTGTCAGGTTCCCTGCCAACAAGAAGGTCCATATGCCCCTAAACACGCGCTAAGGTCCCAAAACAGCTTCGCTCCAGACATACAATCTTGTTCGCCAAATATACGCATAATGTGCAAAAATCCAATCTGTCCATAACAAACAGAGTGTAAATCAATGGCTTTAACCTTGATATCCAACATCATGCTTGCATCACCTGCCCTACTGTGGCACGGGGAAGACGAGGGCGGGGCGATATATCAAGGGTTTGATTTAGATTCAAAGACTTAAGCCGTTTCTGTTGCAGCACAAGAATCGTCTCTCATTCTAATCTCGGCAGAGATCCACCCTGAGCCAGGAATATCCCAAGATAAATATGGAAAGTGAACAATGCGATTGCTGAGCAGCAACTTCCCATTTTCTACACCTCTCGCCTCTAATCCTCTCCAGCAGCACTCCTGAACTGCCGCTCCTCATCTAAATCTGCTGGCAGACCCGGTGAACGGGCTGATATTACACTGCTGCTTCACTTTCCCGCTGCCATTATCGCCACAAAGACAGCTGCTGGCCACACCTTAAGAAGGGGGCTCTCACCACCGCTTCTTGTAATAACAGTTGCTCTAGTCACTGTGTGAGATATTCAAATTGACTCAACCCGGGGTTGGTTATCTACATAGCTACTAGTCCCCATCTGACTCTGAAGTGAAACACTCTGCTCAACGGCTGAATCTTGATGCTCGGGAACAGGATACCTCACATTCACTCACCCACACTCCAACATTTCATTTACAGATTTGAATGTGACAGGGGTGCTTGATGATTGCATTTGCAATTAAAAATAAATCAAACAAAAAAATCATAAATGATCAGAAAAACAGTGACATTTTTAGAAAAAAAAAATCATGCACCATCTTTGTTCACCATGGAAAATACCTTCATCTTCATCACCGTCGTTATCCGATAAATCCTCGCCCTGTTTTTTTGCATGGGCCCCTGTTATTGAAGCAGGGAGAGACATAGAGAGGCACAGGGAAATTCAAAATAGCACGTTTGGCAACACACAGATGGGAAAAGAGGCAATTCAATACAAATCAGTACTTGAGACCACATGTGAATAACAACAACGTTAATTTAAATACACAATTCCCAGTAGAACATTTGTCAAGGGCATTTTGTTGTTAACACTCACAGCACATAAAATAAGAGAAAAATAAACATTTTTTAATAGTATACAGATTAAAAAACACTGGGTACAAATCAAAACATCTTGCAAAAGTTAACCTCAATAAAACTGTTCTAAAAGCATATTTGGAGCAGAGTCATACACCACTGGCAGTTTCAGAAAACCCTTTTTAGATTTAGTAGGAAAACCCTCTGAATCCAATCCTATACGTTTGGGGAACAACACTATTAGCTTAAAGGATTGCTGAATTAATGAACAGCTACAACATATAACTCTGATCGGTTTTAATTGCATTTTGGAAAAGACTTTTTGAGAAGGGTTTTGGCGTGTTTAAACAAGACTTTAGCGACTTTCTCTATTCTCTCTGGCACCGAACATCAATTGGCATCCAGTTTAAGAGACCATTAAAAACGGCAAATAAAATGATATTAACAGAAAATGTGGCAAGTTAAAGAATATACAAATCAGGATGCAGAAAACTGTTTAAAGAACAGGGTTTTTAACCCCTTAAATCTACGACAGCTCGCTGTTCTGTCTTTCAGAGGTCGTTGCGGGCTCAGTTTTCAAGCTAGAGTGAAGATACTGGTATCATATGAAAACCTAGAAAACCGATGGAATCCATTGGTACCAAACATGTCATGCTAAGTGGTCGGGAAGATTGATAAATAACACTACGAAGTTACGCAAAAATTTTGGCGAGGAAAAACTGGCATGGCGATTTTCAAAGGGGTCCTTGACCACTGACCTCAAGATATGTGAATGAAAATGGGTTTTATGGGTACCCACGAGTCTCCCCTTTACAGACATGCCTTCTTTATGATAATCACATGCAGTTTGGGGCAAAGACCATGCAGTTTTTTGAATGCAGTATAAATATGTTATTTTGCCTATTCTAAAATAATGTGTTTGAATATTTCTGCATACCGGGGTCCCAAAACAGTCTTGGAATTACATAAATTGGGTATTACTGTAAAACTGAGACACTTCTGGATCCAATGAGCCCAACTGTTCTCATGTGTGATGATGTTAGTTCCCATAGTAGCCATTTCATTGTAGTGAGATCATTTTTTAAATTTTGACCTCACTGTATAAAATGACCTGTGGTGACCTCTAGGATAATCACAGCCTCATGAAACTTTACAGCCACAAACAAGAGACCTAGAGCATTCAGAGGATGGATGGCTTCCCTACGTAGATTGACAATAAGGGGGTGTCTGAGCAGTTTACACAACAGAAGGGCTCGACATCCAATCACCGAAAAATGCAAATCTTGCAGAAATCCCAAAATGTCAAAAAATTTTGATACAAATCACAGCATGGCTTTTTCTATGGTGTTTCTCTAGGTCTTGATGTCTTAATGTGGTATTTTGGAGGGATTATTGATCATTTTTATTAATTCCCGAATGGTAAAAAATGGTTAAATTTAGCACCAAATCTATGTAACCCCAAAAGATTGCTGAACAATTTATGAGACATAATAGAGCATGGGAATGGCCGTCATATACTTTTATCATAATGTTCTAAACCCTTTGTCCACTTTTACAATTTATTTTAATTAATTAATCAATCAATTAATTTCTATTTCTTATTAATGACGAGAACAACTTGACTCTCAGTGCTGAGCTGCATCTAAAATTAATCTTCAGGTTCCCAGCTTTCAAATGATGTACACCACTTCTATGTGACATCTACTGTTGACTAGTTATCTCCCCCTGAACATCCCCTGTCCAACAACTCTACTCCTAAAAAAGAAAGTGGAATGGTAAGGGGTTAAACTACAAGCAAAAGCACGTGCAGGATTGCAACTTCCCTGGAGGTGGTAGAGATGTGAATAAATCACAAGATCATGTGTGTTATGTATACTCAGTGATGTGTGCGGTTACTACAGCTCGTCTTTTTTATGCCCTAAACAGTAGGTAATGTGTTTTTGTCTTTGTGCTACATGTTAGTATGAGAATCTAGCGCCCTAGGGCGCCTGCATAACATGTACAAATATAGTGAACCAGCCCTACCTTGACCTACTGCTTACACATCGGT
This sequence comes from Sebastes fasciatus, assembly GCF_043250625.1. Classification (NCBI taxonomy): domain Eukaryota; kingdom Metazoa; phylum Chordata; class Actinopteri; order Perciformes; family Sebastidae; genus Sebastes; species Sebastes fasciatus. The sequence goes on along the minus strand of NC_133804.1, from coordinate 14,114,682 downwards.
ATTCGAAACATGATATCCATGTATAATCATTTTTTAATGCCCACTAGAAGCAGATATCAATGCTGGTTAGTCAGTTAGCCATCAGTCCACACATTCAATAATCCATCTCCTGACAAGAATTTAAAGAAATATGGTATTTTTTGGAGAATTTCACAGTTTTGGTAATACCCTGACCTTTCATATAGCACCCGTCAGTTCCGATTTTCCTCCCGAGCAATTCCTGACACACTAAATCCCAATGTTTTCGTGACCTTGGACGTTTCCTCTGGTGCAATCACTAGGCTACTATGAATACAAATTAATATAAAAATCTAATAGGCCAACTGTCATGGGATTTACTGAAGCCTTCATGATTTCCATATAAGATGTCGAGCATTCCCCAAAGTGTTGAAACACACATCACCTTGTTTAACGTCATGTGGTTGTTGTTTAAGCCGTCATCTGCTAACTACATTGATCATGAGACAAGATACATCAAATTTGCTATGGATATTCATGGTCCCTGGAGGATGATCCACAAACAGGGCTGCTCAGCGAAATAATTTTGGTGAGATGCCCAAATTCAGAATTGCATGTGGCATGATGTACTCAGGCCCAAAGACTATTTGAATGATCACTATAGAGTGGTGCAAGGATGACGTATTTATGTAGGCCAACCCGGAAGCTGGAATCACACGGGTTCCCTCCAAAAAAGCCAATGGGATTTTTCCATTTGATTTTGGATTATTTAAAAAAAATAAGCTCTGTGGCAAACAAACGTACCTTACACGTTTTGCTCTGTAAAATAATATCCACAAATTAACACCACTTTTATGATTTTTGAAGTGTGAATGCAATTGGCAGAAGTAAAAAGCTAACCAACTACACTAGGCCACATGTGTCTCATTTAGCCACTTGTTAGCAACCGCCTTTTTTAAGACACTTAAAGGCTTCAAAATTCACTGATGTATTTTATATCGTAATACAAATGTTAAAATCTCTTAAGCTTGTGTTAACCACAGACCTTATTTCAGGCATCTAACTAATAACCCATTAAAAAAAAACATTGACTTCACGATAAGGGAACCTGAAGTGCTAAACTGCTAACTCATTTCCGGGTTTTAGGACTCATTCCTGCAGCACTCTACGTCAACCGCTACATTTAAAGAGGACCTATTATGCTAATTTGCAGGTGCATACTTGTACTAGAACATGTTTACATGCTTTAATGTTCAAAAAACACTTTATTTTTTTCATACCGGCTGTGCTACAGCACCTCTTTTCACCCTTTGACTGAAACACCGTTTGAGCTCCTGCCCCCCCTTCCTAAAAGCCCACTCTGTTGTGATTGGTCAACTGAAACAAACTCTTTGGATTCTGCTCCAGCTCGGCTCTAACTAGCTTTGTTTGAGGGCGAGCCAAACTAGCTGCTAGGCAGGTATTATGCACAGTGTGTTACTTGGTGACATCATCACATTACCGAAGAAAAGGCAGGACTTCAAGGAAGTTCAGGAGCAGTGTTTTCTGTGGGGGAGAGTAACTCCCTTTAGCGTAGACTTTGGTCTTTGTAACTTTGCAGACCTTTTAAATGCACTAAAAAACTATATAATATACTAACATAAATGATAAGAGCATAAAAGCATAATAGATCCTCTTTAGTATTTCCTTAAAAGTCACAAAGAGACTTTAAAATATTATTTATGTCATTCAAGTGGGCAAGCCAGCCAGTCAGTCGGGTGCAGTCAGAAGCAATATAAACCTCTTTGGCATAGGCACTAGTTAAACAGCTTTCATTTGAATGAATGCACCGCCGTGTTTGAAAACCTCATCCATTGTTAATTGATGGATGCAATGTATTGCATAATGTAACAGGCTGAGTGTCATGACATTTACTGAGTACATTCAAGCTCTTAAAGTGGAGAAGCCTTTTGAATTTGTTGATTCCACAGTCTGTGCGGTGACCTCGTTCAGTCTAATAATTGGCCGTAATGAATAATGCAGTCTGTATGGGCTGCTATATGAGCTTTAGACGGCCAAATATAATCATAATGCCTACGACAACTTCAAGCTTAATGCATAACTTTTGTGTTTTTGGAGTAGTAACAGCTTGATGGATTGATGTTGCTACTGCACGATGTGGAAGTTGTGATGGACTATTGGGCGGGCTTTTAATGTGTGTTTGTCATTGGAAAGGGTAAGGTGAATAGCTTGACAGGTGTGGTAGGCCACATCCTCTTCAGTCATTGGCTAATGTAATCAAAATATCTAATCCATTACCAACATACAATCTAAAATACTTTGCATGTGTTCCCTTAGCTTAATGGCAATCAAGCCAAAGAACGTGGATATTAGTGCTTAATAGAACGCATTGATGGGGGTGTGTTGTTTCAGGTACCGGGCTGGATTTTACAACTCTGGAATGATGAATCTTTCTTTGCAACAATCGCCAGAAAATGAGCAGAAATATGGCGTTCACATTACAAAATAACCTGCAAAGTGTGCTTGCATGTATTTGATTGGCCAACGCACCACTTGCCGGATAACATTGCATTACTTTGCAGCAAAAGTTAAGCCAGACTGAACTTTATCGAACCCAGCGAATACTTCATAAGCCCTCGCCGTCGGCAACCAATTTATGCCAACACAGTGATCTCATTGAAGTGAATAAGAGGGCTGCGTTCTTTCACAAAGTGCTAAAGTCTCAGAGTTCAACAAGTATAGCACTTGAACAAATTTCATAGCAGCACCAAGTCAGTCAGGAGCATCTTCCTTGTGCAGGAAGTGACTGCCATTAACGGCAGGATGAGTAGGATTTTCCAAAACAAGACTCGGTCAAAACCAAGTATATGGCTGGACCGTGTAAGGTCAGTCGGTGAATTTGTGGATAAATTGTTACACAAATAGTCAGTGGCCATGTCTGTAATGTTAAATCCAGCGGTACATGTCCACCAGGTCCAGCGAGGACACTAGTGGACACGCTGCTCCACTCAACTTGCCGTTGAAGAGGTGACGTACGCTATGGTTGAATGCACCCGATTGGTCCCTGGTTTTCTTCTTGCTGTTTCAAATAGGAAACAACTTGGTGGCATGCTCGTAAACTTTTTGTTATTTCGTCTGAACAATCTCGTTTCATTTTAGAACTAGATCGCCTAGTTTGACGGTTTGGTCCAAGTTTCTTGAGCCAGACGCATCTCGCTGGACGGGCTCATTTGCATAACGGACTGTTCCCCGCCTTTTCATTTTGAAAGAGCAACGGCCAATGAGGAAACTCCAGCACTCGGCCAATTGTGTAACTTCATCACTCTGTCAGTCACTCAGTGACAGACTTTTGCGTTTGTAGAAGTGGCCCTCTGTGGTCCAGACAAAAAATATGTATAGAGTCATACAAAAAGAATCCCTCTCAATCATCTCTTATGCCCCACTAGTGGTGGAGAAGTATGTGGCGGTGTCTGTGTCTTCAGAGACCCAGCCCTCTGTCTGAATCTTCTTATTTTGCTGTGTTCGGTACATTTCTGGGCGTCCATCTCTATAAAATGTAGTGACCAGGTGCCATATCGTAGGCACGCATCCAAGAAGAAGCTACGAAAATGGCGGACACAGCTAGGCATAACGCCAAGAGGACAAAGCTCGTTCCAAAACGGAACCTGGGGTTGGCCACAGCCGTCAAATCCTACTCATTCTGCCTTTGAGCTATCAAATGTCAAGCCTCTCTCATGTGGGCTTCAAGGGAACCTACAAAAGTGTTTTAGCAGCCAGCACCCCGACAAAGATGCTTCACCTGCTGAACCAGCCTTCTTTATGGCTTGTTAGCGATTAATGTTATTCTAACGCTCACCGTGCCGTTGACATGACAAAACAGTGGTGTTATTGAGTGATAGTGCTTCAGACAGGCATAGATTGGATGGCAGGTGTCGACGGGGAAGCTCTGTCACTATGAATCGTGTTGTCTGTGAGCCTGTCCTGTGTGTGTCAAACTCCGGATCTATAATAGGAGCTTTCAAACGTGACACCCTCGGTGACTCAGCAAGCGAGCCTATATTTGACCTTGAAGTGATGCCGCAGTGAAAGAGTGCGACGTTAAAATAAAACTACAATGAGTTGACAAGTTTCTCTGCAGAGCCGGCCTCCAGGAGTCGACATTTGCATCTCTTCAAAAACAGGCGGCATCTGGAATAAGGGCTTTTTATATTCACGTTCCTTGACAAGCAAACCTGTTGCATTTATCAAATCAGGTTCAAAGAAGCCGCGTTTGATGGGCTTACTGGTTGTTACATAAAGGCTATTGGAATTCAACTTTTCAGCAGGATGGAATAGCTAATAAATGACACTAGTAGTTGGCTATAGAGTGAATAAACCCAAGCCACACAGACACACACACACACATACATACAGCTATAGAAAGCTCTCAGACTCTAGGGACTTCTTGAGTGAATCCAAAATTCACTCAATACATCGTGGAAGGGCTGAATGTTAACTGCCTTTCCTTTGCTGGAAAAAGGTTCGCTGACAATAGATGGGCCTTAGAGTTAAATATCAGAAAGGTCACAATGTGGAAAGGGACTTAGTGAAATGTGAAATGTTGCAGCCTTGACAATTTAGAGCAGTTTTATTCAGTCTCTAATCCTCAGGTGGCCATTTTTCTCTTTCAGAGCGCCTCTCCTCCTGTCTCTCTGCTCTCCGTGTCTCTCTCTCTCGGTCTGTCTCCGTCTCTCTCATTCCTTCTCCTCCCGGTGTAGAGGTTAAGGAACAGCTTGGGAGGGACACATAAGAGAGAATGATGGAGAATGCAGCTAAAAGGTTAAGGAGGCTGTAATCCTGCAGTAAAGGACAGCCAAAACTCACACTGCGCTTCAGCTGTTCCCAAAATACAAAAAACAAATAAAAGGCAGCCAAGTTGTCTTTCTGCCTGTCTGCAGCTCGATAATGGAAAGAGACGTGTTTAACAGAGACCACGGGCTTCTGAGTACGGTGGCAGCCTAACACACTGGGGTCCTCTTACCTCTGTTCTGGATCCCTAATGAACCATTTATTCCCCATATTAGAGGAAAAAGACTACGCTGCACAAAAGCAATCAAGACTCGCCAGGCTTTAGGCTTCTTAATCTTCTGTAAGACACAACAGTCATTTAAGTAACTGAATACACATCATTACTGATTTCAGATTCATTCAGAGCCCTTTGAAGGCCAGAACAATGCAGGTATGCAGCCTTCAACTCAGTTGGTGGCAGAAACACACCGGGAAATTTGGCAAAAACACCACCAAAGGCAGTGAAGAGGAATACTGAAAGCAGGCAAACATGGATGTAACAATTGACAATATGAAAGAAATCAGCACTCAAAATGTGTGTTGAACCTTCAAGGATACAAGCAATAAGTTTCGGTGAGGAAAACTATAACTTTTGTTCGTTTACAAGGCAACTCCATCGGGCACCTTTAACCTCCATGCCAAATGCTAATGCCAAAATTCCAAAGATACCAAATGTATCAGCCTGAAATGTAAGAAAATATGTATAACTGATGCATGTTATGGTACAGCAAAAAAAAGACAGGTTTGAATTATTAAGTCCACTAAAAGGAGAAATTTAAGGGGAAATCGGGGCTCGTGAGCGTCTAAGGCAGGCTTAGTCAATTACTTTTTTAGAAGGTCTAGATTTGAAAAATCAGACATTTCAATATCTGTGTCTGATGTCTGATCTGACAAACTAGGAATTTAAATGTGAAAACAATACACCATTTTAATCTAAGTAGGTTGTTTTAATAAACACAATGTGGCATTTGAGATTTTTCCAGTTCAGTTTGACTCTCCTAAATTCCCTCTGCTTAAACAGTCTGGGTTAAAAAAATATATTCATAAATAATTAATGGGCTAATTAGCCTACTAATAAAATGATGATCTTCTGATAATCTCACAATGTAACTATGTAAACACCCATACATTTAGAATGTAAGCAGGTTATTAAATTAAAACTAGAGCTGTCAAAGTTAACACGATAATAAAGCGTTAACGCAAATTCGTTTTAATGCCACTAATTTCTTTAACGTATTAACGCAACTTGCGATTTTTAGGTTGTAGCGGGCTCTGTTATAAAGTTAGAGTGGAGATACTGACATCATATGAAACTAGAAAACATAATGAATCCAGTAGTACCAACCATGGCATACTAGCTTGTAAAAACTGTCATGGCCATTTTCAAAGGGGGAAGATAGCAGGTCAGCAGTAATTTAATTGAACACATACATACTGCAAAACGGCACGGAGTAATTATAAAGTGGGTATCTCTGTAAAGGATAGACTTGTGGGTACCCATTTCATTCACATATCTTGAGGTCAGAGGTCAACGGAACCCTTTGAAAATTATCATACCAGTTTTTTCTCACCAAAATTGAGCCTAACTTTGGAGCGTTATTTAGCCTCCTTCCCAACGAGGAAACATAACATGGTTGGTACCAATAGAGCCCGCTACAGCCTCATAAAGACGGTAAGGTTGGCCTCATAAGGGTTAAATACTTTTCTTCATATTTATAAATGATCAATGGGCCGGATTGAGGTTGTTAAAGGGCCGGATTCAGCCCACGGGCCACCAATTGAATAGGCCTGGTCGAAACTAACAGAGATACCAGAAGCAACAAATAAAATTTCCCCCTTAACAAGGCTGTGAGACTCCACAGGCCGTGTCCTCTAGTCCTTAGTTTGGGACAAACAAAGAACAGAACAGAGATATTGAGCCTTGGGTTGACTGGGGGGAGCTGGACAGCACAGCAGCAGGAGGCTTCTGAATGGGGACTTCCTGCTTAGGTCGCGTCTTGCATCTCAAGTCAGTGGGACTGGATCTGCCGCTGGCTGGCTGGCTGGCTACAGCCTTCACTCGCTGGTGTCATAAACTGTCCCAGATAGATGATCACAGAAGATCATGGAAGTAATTTTCTGTCAAACAAAAGGCGGACATCCGCTCTGTTTTCAAATCACACAAGCCAATATTTGTTCTCGTCTTCTTGGAAAGTTTTTTGTGCCGTCTGCTTGGCGTACAGATTTCCTCGGCAGCACTCAGGGAGCGGCCCCTCCTTCCCCCAGGCAGGGTTGGAGTCGGCCAACCAACGGGATTACCATGGTGTGTTACTGTCTGCCATGGCCCAGACGCAGTCTAACCAGGATTGGGGCTCTTTCGTGGTTTTTCGCTAGCATCTGGAGGTCATCTGGTATGAGGAAAAAAATCGTCCAGTGTTTCTGCTCTGGGGTGCTTAATCTACAGGTTTGGCAACTCATCGGGCTGTTCAGTACTGGCACCGGGCTGCGCAACACATGGCAGCCTGCTGCCTGTGAGGGCTGCATAAGAATGATAGTTGAGTGGTCCAAATCAAGCCAAAACGCACAACAGATTTTGCTGCACTTATCTCAAATAGACTCATGATGAGGGACGAATTTAGGGTGTCAGGAAGGTTGATCTCAGAGTGTCTCTCAGAAGCTGTTATTCAGAGAGACCAGCGTGAAGGACTCTAAGGACATTTTTTACAAGCAGGCGGTGAAAGCGACGTGCTGTAAAACCCCCGTAGATAATAATGTGCATATTGTATAAACAGGCAGTGCACCTTCTACAAGGATGTGCAATTACAGATCTCTTAAAGTTTGTCAATCAATTTAACAATGTCAACCTCTTTTAAAAGATAAAGATTGACCTCATCAGGGTTCGTCCTCGCAAAATTGACCCATCTCGAGCCAATCCGGCACTCTGAGGCTGAATAGTGCTTAGCTGAGTCCGCTCACATCATTACCCCTCTCTTCAGTCCATTCACTCTGACTCAGAGAAGAGAAAATGACTGAGTGATAAAACCAAGGCTTCGATGTGTGCTGCTCTGTGCCCTGTGTGCAAGACTATAAGGCCACTTCAGAGAGAGAGCGGTGGGCTACGGTGCTGATCTTGCACATTAGACTATACCTGCTTGGACATCTTGGACACGCGGTGCTGCACTAGTGTAGCAAAGGAACTGGCAGCCATTCTCTAAATTGCATTTTAGTCAGTGTAAACATCAATTTATTTCTGAACAAAGACTCAACGCTCTGTTGATTTTGCACAGGAAAAAGTAGCCGCATGACAACGCCCAGCTCTGAATAACAACCAAGGATCCTGAAATTAGGTACATCTACTATAATTTTGTCTCGAGCCTTCCATTATTTTTTGAATGAGTCCATCTTTGATCTTTTGTCAGGGCACTTCTGTGCGGTTTAAGGGCTTTCCTCCTGTTTAATGGAGGAAAATGATCCACATCTTTGATATCAGCGCCTTAAGTGGTTTCCTTCCACAATGCCCAGTAGGATGCTAATAGCACAGGATCTATAAGGCAGACTCTCTCAATAACTCTCAATCCCTAAGTAAGTAAGATGAGAATTATTTCTCCCAATTCTACATTTATATTCCCACTACCACTCTTCTAACTCATACCGAAGATGGTGTTACACTGTACAAATCACGGCACACTAACCTCTTGTCTCATAAAACAGAAGAATCTACCTAAGACCTGGCGTGATGCATCTCACAGGGTTCATGGGTGATGCACATATCTCACTTGATACGCATCACCGTTGCAACAAAGGTGCTTCACGCTAAGGTAAGGTAAGAGAGGCCATTTACTCCGCTCCCGTCACAACTGCCTGCTGTTGCTTGGCAACAATTACGCAACCCTTTTCATCAAGAGTCAAATGCCATACTTCTTTCTGAAAAGTAATCACTCTTTTCCTCCGGAAGAAGCGCATTCATAGAGATACAGATTGTAAAATTGGTAGTGAAGGTGTTATTAGTACTGAATATGCACCGTGGGTGTATGACTCTACTGCATTACACAGGTCTCTATTGAAAGCATTGCACAACCTTAAATAGAAAACATATACCCCTGTTATTATTACCAATTTTATGGAGCAGATCTGACTATTCAAATGGCAGTAATTTAAATATTTAATGAGGGAAGTTAAACTGTTTCCTAATTCACTCTGAATTTGCAAAAAAAAACATTTAACCAAAACCAAAGTGTGCGTCACAGCTTGCTTTCTGCATTGCCTAAGAAGGATAAATTATGCTTCATTTGCACTGCTAATTCAACATAAGCCAAGATTAGTAGAGAAGCAGTTTAAAAAAAAATATGGTGCAATTGAAATAAGAGTTTCTAGCAACCTTTGTGGTTTATAGCAACAGGGGAGCTACGCAACAATCATCTTCCTGCACAATAAATGTGTCACAAAACCAACATATGAAACTTATGATAAACCATTTTCTCATTACCAAACATGGGGAAGATAATTGAAAAACTCCAAGTGGAAGGGGAATATTAAAGAGATATTTTCTGTGTGTATTCCACAACTGGGACTAATTCAGAAGCAGAAGTGCCTGGAGGGCCAGTCTGTCTCGAACAAAATTGGTTTACCAAAGCAGAATGAACGAGCGCGCCGAGTGAGGCCAATGGCTGCCTCCTGCCTCCATGGAAATCAACAGCAGAGGTCTCCCAGCTGAAACGGAGTCTCTACTGTGGAGCGAGATATACTCGGGATCACAGTCTTAAGGCTACTCGTAAGGTCCTCTCAGTGCCTTCGGGCGGGCTCGGAAAATTAGCCCTCTGTTGTTACAGCGAGATTTCAGCTGTTTGCTAATGGAATTGGACTGCGTTTCTCCGTGGCTGTGCGTTTGAGCTTTTTTGCCACATGGATAGATGAAAGCTGTCATGCCAATAAAACACCCCCCTCCTCCCCTTATTTGAACAATTGTGAATCATAAATTTAAGAGAGAGGTGGCCCTCCGCTTTTTAGTGCAAATTTAATCAACGGCTGAGGCTGCGACGCTTTCAGGTGTCATGTTTGACAAATACTTCCAATAAGCTGGTGTCTTAAGTGCTGTCAGAGCCGTCTGAAACATGACTAAAGTTCTTTGCATACCGAGTCAAATTTTTATCTAGTATTTTCAAAGCAGCACTCATGCTTCTGATTTAATCACCAGTATTTAAATTATCACACTTTAAACATGAACAAGCCATACAATCACGTACAAAGAAAGAAGTACATGTTATTCTCAGACATCATGATCTATCGCTTGTCAAAGCGTCATTATTTATTTAGGGACCTGCGATTTCACTCCTTGACACACTCTCGTAGTAAAACCACACTCCAGCATGCACGCGCACACACACACACACACACACACACATACATACACACTAACACACACACACACACAACACAAACACAAGCACTCACTCATCTCTCACACTCGTGTCAAGGTTGATCTGAGTCACAAGTCCCACGTTCATCCCAATTAGCACTTTGATTTGGGAGTTGATAGGTGGTGATATTGGCGGCTTTGGAAGGATGCACCCATCACTCTCCTCTCTTTCTTTCACTCTTTCAATTCCTCTCGTTCCGTGTTTCTTTTTTTCACTTTTTTTACATACCTCCTTTTCTACACATTTTCTTGTTGGGTTTCCTGGCACATTCCTTGGATATTCTTTTGACTGTAAAATGAATGGAAAAACTACAAAATAACAAGAGAGCTCTGGAAAAAGATCGCATGTGACATGCAACAACTCAGACTGAGTCAGACCCCCCCTCCCTCCAAACCATCTTCACCCTCGTTCCCTCCTCCTCCTCCTCCTCCTCCTCCTCCTCCTCCTCCTCCTCCCCTCCCTCCCAGTCATCATCAACAACAAGAACAACAGAGGACCTGTTGAGAAAGTAACTGGGGGGGGGGTGTTGCTGCAGAAATATTCCAAAAATGGTGGAATGAATTTGCTGCATCCTGGGACACAGGAAGCCCATATTCACATGCACTTCTATTTAAGACCCATTACAGCCACACAGCAGGCAGAGAGAGGCTGGATTTCCAAATGTTTTGCAGTTCACATTGTGATCTGATAAGTGAAAGTGTTATTTGACATTGCCCATTTGATTCTCGGAGCACTTAACATTTCAAGCCCATTTTTTTTCTCTGTGTGGGTCTCCTTCAAGTGGTGAAGTAATGGGGGGCCATTTAAAAGAGTCTAGAAATGTAAAACTTGTGAGACTTTCAGTCCAATCTATGTTTGCCTCTTGCACAAAACCCTTGCTTTTTAGCTTTGTGCAAGGACAAACCGGACAACGCGAGGAGAGTAAAGGGTCTTACATAGGTCAGGCTGATGCCACAGGCCTCTCGTGTACCAGACAGAATATTTCACCAACCCTACAGTAGTAGATCATTCACTTATGAGGCAGGCTAATGGCTAATATCCCCAGAACAGTCAAGACAGTGAGGGTAGGAAGGTGCACCGAGTATTTCCAATCTGCTCCTAGTATGATTAGATTTTTTTTTCTTTTTTTATTCAGTCATATTAATAAGTCATTTAGTCATCAAAAGAGGAACCTCTAACAGTGGCATGGAAGGGGAGAGTTGATGAAAAGACTAAATGAAAGATCAAGTCAAGATGGGAGGTTGAGATGATGGACACGGACACGGCATGCGCCAGACAACAGGTCATGCTCCGCGCAAAAAACACAGAGGTGACACAAGATTTAAGAAGAAGAAGAAGAAGAAGGAGGCAGAGACAGAGAAGAGTAGGAGGTTTCCTGTTTACTCGACGCACTCACCATCCTCTGTTGGAACGTAGATGTTTAGGAAAAGACAATCCTCGTGCTGATCCTGTATGTACGTGGTAACTATATCCAGGTTGAAGGTGAACCATATAGGCATCATGATCTCTGGCACGGCGTTGTGAATATTTTGGGGGCAGACGGGAGCAAAGTGAGTGGCGTTCTTGATCCCCGACCAGGAGGACGGAGGCTCCGGGGGCATGAAGCGTTTTTCACCCACTGGGGAGGCGGCGTAGGGAACCCCGAGGTACTGGTCCACCGGCCCCAGGATCTCACTAGGCAGGGGCACCCTCACCCCTCGGAGTTTCCCGTACTGCGTGTTCACACTGGGGTGGTAGTTCTGGCCTCTCACGGCCGCAAAGCACCAGCAAAAGCTTAATACCCACAAGGACACGTTGGTGCAACTGTGGGCACCGTGCCAGTTCTGCGAGGGGAGACGACTTCTCCTTGGAGAAAACCACATGGTCCTTGTGAGCGAGTGCAACCGCTAAGTGACCAACATACAAGCCGGGGCGCCCTCCCCCTCAGCGAAAAACGTTCCCGCTCAGCCCTGCAGTCCAGCCACCTGAGGGGCAGTCATCAGCTGTGGTACTGGAGCCCGCCGGCTTTCAGGCGACGAGGAGGAACAGTCACGGTTAACGCAGCTCCTCTCCGCGGCGAGGTCCTTACTCAATGTCCTCGCTCCGCTCGTCAGGTCTTCTATCCCGTGCTGCAACAGGGAGAGGACAGGAAAATTAATGACATTTCCCCGACAGCCCACCGGTTTGCGGCTACCATTTTTAGTCAGTCATTTTTATTGACTTGAGGAGTTCTCTTCTGGTGTGACATAAAGCAGCTCACATAAACATGACAGAGCTCTCAGTGCCCTCATCAATCCACATAATCAAGAAGCTGCCTTTGACTTGGATATTGCAATTAACTACCGGGCAACTTGTCAAGATGATCCTAATAACGCTGATAGGACACGTGAAATGTGAAAGGCATCAACTGTCGGTAGGTAATTATTTTTTACTTCAGAGGCCAACGTTTACGGTAAGAGTTAAAGGATAGGTTAACAATTTTTCTTAGAGTCTGTCTTAAAACAAACGTGAGATGCCCGTATGAACACTGAAACAGGTTTTGCTTGCTGTAATCATTCCTCCTGTAGTACGGGGTGGGTGATATGGCCAAAATCTTCTATCACGGTATGTAATTTTATATCACGATACTGTAATTGTTCTGTAAATTCAATTAAGAAATGGTTTAAAACAACAATGCCGTACTTCATCACATTTGACTATTTTCTTCTTTTATTTAGAACTTCCATAAAAACAAAAACAACTGCCTCTCATGAGACAACAATATCTCTACAAAACTAAAATTCTTTCAAATTGGAAGCTTAAAGGTTCCTGAGAGCCTGACTTCAGTCACTCAGTGGAAAAATCACACAAATTTGGATTTAGTCTGTGCCAAAAGAAGAAAAAAAAAGACTTGATATCCTGCTGGATTTGCTCATCTTTCATTTAACAAAGCTGACAAAACACTGTCAAAATAAACTACAGTGCACAAATGTCTGGTAATCATGTAACCATAGTTCTTTCTCATCTTGGATTGGTTGGGACGCCTCCACCTCCTCTACTTCACTCTCCTCTTTTTATATGAAGCTAATATGAGACTCCTGCAGTCTGAATGAGTCAAATCAATTGAGTATTGTCCAAAGTTAAAGCCTTTTTGGTTTCAAGGTCAAGGTAAACTTTTTTTTATCCCAAATAGGGAAATTCAAGGTGCATAAGCACACAAAACATAATACACTTTTAACCGACAGTTTTTCCCTGTTGAGCTGCAGTGGAAGAATAGTAACAATAAGAGATCATTTTGTACAGAAAAGGCTGTAACTTTGGAAGACCCACTTGATTCAACTAACTTTGAACTCTGCTGAAGCCTCATAATAACATCAGATAAACTTTGGAGTATATATCTGCAGAGAAACAGGAGAGTGGGTTTTGTTCCCCATCACTTCCATTGATTACACATGAGGACTGGATATTTTAAAGGTACAGTGTGTAGGATTTGGCAGCATCTAGTGGTGTGGTTGCAGATTGCAACCAACTGAGTACCACTCCACTCACTCCTCCCTTTCCAACACTGCAGTCGGTACCAAGATTTTACACTCTGTGGCTCACGTTACCGCAGTTTCACAAGCGTGTCAGAGAACAACGGTGGCCTTCAGGTAACGTAAAAACACAAAAGGCGATCTCTAGAGCCAGTGTTTGATTTGTCCGTTCTGGGCTACTGTAGAAACATGGCGGACTCTGTGAAGAGGACCCGCTCCCTATGTAGATGCAAAGGGCTCATTCTAAGCTAATAAAACACAAGGATTCTTAGTTTCAGGTAATTATAAACGAATGAAAACATAGTTATTAATATTTAATTTTTGCTAATAGATCGCCCAAAATGTTACACACTGTTCCTTTAAAGGCCAGTATGAACAGGTGGACTGATTACAGCGAGCAAAACCTGTTTCAATGTACATGTGGACACCCGACTACAACAAAATTGTGAACTAATCCTTTAAGATCAGCTATATTTACAGGAAAAGCACTGCTAAAACCCAACAGCAGGAGTCATACACAAACACATAATAACATGATGAAAATTTCATGCCCTGCTTAATGTCATGCAGCATTTTCCCTTTCATCTCCCATTGGTATAGATATGAACAAGGTAGAATTTAAATTTCATCTCCCTTGTTTGCTCTTACAAGAGATCTCTTTCTGGGATGAACAGGAGAAGAGCCAGAGGATGTAGCTACAGGCAGCAGGTACCTCCAGGGACGGCGCTGTAAATGCTAATCAACAGTCCCACGGTGAACCAGCGGTGCCATTGACAACACCTTCCCACACTGCCTGATCAATTTTCAATTTCTCTGGCTTAGGGTACCCCTCAGCCTTGTGCGCCTACTGCAGCATTCGCTTTAATAACAATGGAGAAGAAAAGCCAGCATTTAGAGGAGGATATTGCATTCCAAAATGACTGTGTAAATGATTTATAATGTATCAGCAGCCGTTGGAGGGCTACTAACCACCGAGAGAAAGCAATCCCGACGTTCCTGGAGGTGTTGTTATCGCTAGGCAGCTTTCCCATTTGCTGCGGACGTGAATCAAGAGAAAGCTGTAGTTGTAGTAGTAGTTGTACATGGACGCCCTCGCATACAGTACATTTTTGTAAATACTGCAGATGAGCCCACCTTCACTGATACTTGTGCAAATGAAATGTGTGTGGCGGACAATTCTGCTCGGAGACTCCGGCACACCGAGCACCTGCTAAGTGATAATACATGAAAAGTCATCCATATCCAATCTGGGGACTAAAAGGCATGCATTGCTGAGGGCTGAGGGCTGGGGAAGGCTTCCAAATGCAGAAAAGTCACACCGACAAAGTCCCTTCTGTGCTCACTAGGATTCCTGTACTGTAGCAGAAGACGGAGAACCTATACTGCCATATCACCACGTTCAAGGACTCTATGAACTATATAGTGTTTCACTCCTGTTTAGTTTTTATTCAAGACATATAGCATTGAATAGCGCCACATATCACAGCATTTATAGCCTCGGCTAGAGTGAAAGACTTGAACCTAGATGGAACTTTTATAAGAATACACAGCGCTCAACAGGAAAACGCCTACAAACACCAGAAAACACAAGCAGTAATATATATAAACCATATAATACACTTTATTAGCTACACTTAGGTAATAATTCTGCTTAATACAACAGTCCTGCACTTCTAAATCCCACCTACATGAATGTTATAATCCATAATAATAATCAGCTTTTGTTGAAACTGTGTGTTGATCCAACTTTATGGTCATTTTAGATGCTGTAGTTTGTTGTGCTGTTGAATTATACTGCCCATATTGACTGAGAGGGTTTTCTAATATTTTGTCCACCCATTAACATCCACTCCCTTTCTATCAATAAAAACATATTTTCAGTATATCAGTGACTAAATATTGGAAAAAAAAAATTTCAGTATGCTATACAATTCAACAAAACCACAAACTAGAGCCAACAAAATGATCATGAAGCTGCTTCTAGAGTTATAAGTCCCATTTATTTTTCTCAGAGACGATGCTAAATTCGGATCAGCATGACATTCTCCAGTTTAAATCATGAGTAAAAGAGATTAAGAACTCTATTAGAGAAGATCTGCTTCTTTGATTAAAAAAAAATCGAGGGTACAAGCATGTGTATATAAAAAAACTTTGAGGGAGAAGTTTACTATGACTCCCAAGGTGCATTTCAGCAAGAAACATCTGATCACTGAGCTTAAAAAGTCTGTGGAAGCTATATAGATTGTGGAGTTCAGAAAACTGAAAAAACAATCTGAAGCTTAAATGAATTCACGTTTAACTACTGGTTCAATCGTTGTTGAATTCAGCAACTATGGTGACATGATTTGCTTGCCAACTGTAACGACGAAGCATTTTGAATTTGCTACTGCTCGGATTCATGCCTCACACCTCTTCTCCATGGCAACCGCAGCCAAGGCTCTTGGGTAGTGTAGTATTTAGACCCGTCCTCTGTGCCAAAATAACAGACGAAACATGATTTCCTAGAAACGTAAACCTATAGGATCGTTAATCATCCGGGAGAGTCCTGTGTTTTGATGTTTAGTAACCCTTTCGAGCAGAGACTATGACAACCTCAGTCAGGATATTTTTCCTAAGTTTATTCTTCTTCATGAAAAAGAAAAATGACATTTTTTCACATATCCACTTGAGTGGACAGCATGCGTTGTTTGAGGTTTCAACTGAAGAAATATGTATTTAACAAACCAATGAATAAAATGATGTATTATGTGAAAACTAGAAAAATGTTGAACCTCGCTCCTGACTCCTCAGCCGCTCCTCTCTCTCTTTCTACTCCTCAATCCTGCCCCACCCCCCTCCTTCATCCCTCCCTCCATCCCTCATTCAGCTCCTCGCCCTTGACTCCTCATCCCCTCCCTACATCCTCCTGTTGAACTGTATGTTTTTACAATAAACATTTTCGACAAAAAATAACAAGAATAATATTGTAAAACTGCAATAAAAAAACTGAAAGTTATCAGTATTTTCAAGAACAACAAAGTCGCAGTGTTAGCATTAATTGTAGCTGAAATATAGCCAGCGACGCACAATGTCCAATTTAATGGACAGTTGATTAATCGTCATTTTCTCAAAACATAAAATCAATACTTGGAGGTTTTAACAATTCTATTACTCCTTAGTTGTTACTTGATGCTATCAAATTGTATTTACCTGCAAGGTTTCTCCTTCTATAGAAGGATTGGCAACATATCCCTGAGCTGCTCAGCGTTTCTGGCCGCCGGAGGAATTTGTGTTGCACTGACAACGGCTGGCCAGTGGGTGGCAGTGTATGGGACGATGCACTAGCGTCCATTGTAGTGGCTGATGTGCAACTATACTATACCATCAAACCACCATACATATACAAGCTTTTGCATAGCTGTCCACTAATGACCACTACACGTGACAGGGTTTTAAAGTAAACATTTAAATGGGAACACAGGATGGGGGAGATGGAAAAAATAGAGTTTGCACACTAGATAATGCTCCCATGAACATATATTTAATTACCACCAAGCGTGATCACTCGGTGGTAATTAAATATATGTCCATGGGAGCATTATCTAGTGTGTTGACTCTATTTTTTCCATCTCTTACATGTTCTTCTGTCCAGCACCTAGTATTTATTATCTGGATGTGCATGCTTTTATGAATATTTTTAACGATAAATGATAGTAAACACCTCCTGAACCAGAGCATTAAAGTACCATAAAAAATAATAAAGGCACCTGATGATCTGTGACTACATGTCTGATCCATCTTCAAAAACGGTTTCATTTATGATCCATTACGAGAGTTACACATATTGATTCCCTGAACAGAGAAGGTGCTGTCTGAGCACCTTATTATTCCCCATAGATACAAGATTTTCAATTTCGAGTTGAACGGAGGCCGTTTATGTTTAGATCTGCACACGCAGCAGCCGAATAACACTAATTCTTGTGGAGATAAAATACATCAGGTCAAACTTTTTAATCAGGACACAGCAAGGACATAGGACAGCGTGATGGAGTGTGTGTGTTTAGAGGACACACAGCACAGAGGACTTCATCAGTCTCCCCTCCAACAGCATCTCAGAGGTCCTCTCTGCTTTGATCTCTCTACCTGCTGAAGCACTGCCAAGGGAGGAACAGAGAGAGCGAGGGAGAGATTGCATGAGTTCTCCCTCATCATCCCAGAAATATTGATCGTCTCATCACCGTGGCCTTGCAGCCCATAATAAATACAACTGGGGTGATTGAGGCGGGAGGAGGGGAGGAGGAGGAGGAGAGGGGCGCTGTGCTGAGTCTAAGGGAGGTTATTAGCTCTTAATGCAAGACGGCACTCCACCAAGTACAAGCCGTTAAACACCATCCTCCCCAATTCTCCGCTCCCTGATTAACAGGACATGTTCAATTCTGAAAGTCCAATCCCTATTCATCAATATTCAAAAGCAGAACGACGGTACAACACGTGAGTTGTCCCCATACAGATCCCACATTTAGAAGTAAACACTTTATTTTCCTCTTTATTTTGGTCCGAGCCCACAGCCATGTACGCTCATTGTAGGAGACCCTTTGTTCTCCTGCAGCGGAGAGATCTCTGCATCGCAATAAAAGTCTTGAGCGCAGAGCCAAAAGTACTCCTACGCCCTGACATCCCTTAGAGAGAGGCTGAATGGACTCTGTTAAAAAAAGGAACCAATAAGAGTTCTGAGTAGATGGAGTTTCTGACTCTCCCCGCTCTGTTATTGTAGTAGCTCGACTGCGACAAAGGCATTAGTCCTCTGGAACCTCTTCAAATGAAGTGAGCCGTCCTGACCTGGGAGAGAGTGTAATCACTGATTACAAATGCTTCTGGTGCTGTTACATTATAACAAAGGCTGAAAGTGCCATTATGGAAACGATAAGAGACAGGCAACAAGACGGGGAGCAGGAGACAGAAACCTATGTACCCGGGCGGTTACCTCGGCTGATCTCATTAAAATGTGAGAGGCAACGGTGAAAAACTTAATTTAGCGTCCTCACCTCCCGTTTGTGCTCCAGAAAGACACCAATCTACATCAGTGCGAAGGCTCCATTTTGAGGCGAGCTCTGCTTATGATAGGATTGCTCCCTGGCCTCTGCGTGTCAATAATGTGGAAGATGTATCTGTAAATTGTCTGCTTACACGTGTTTATTTCAAATCGGCAAACATGGATTTCAACGCAGCCTAAATCAATAATGAATGTACACACACATGCTGCACGTCTCCCCTCTCGCAGGCACGCTCCGTATATAAGCTCCCGGGCTTGACGAACAACGGCCCGCCATATTAAATCAAGGAGATTGGCATGTTTCAGAAAACAACATTCGCAAAATGTCAAACCAAACCGCGGCTTCATACGGCTCCCTGCTGGGAACCAGTGCCACTGTAACAGCGAGGGATGAGGGCCCACTCTTCCTTTTTCTTTTCCCTCTTTTCGTCAGACACAGAGCCTGTGCAGTCATTATTACTTAGAAGATTTGGCATTAAATCAAGGACAAAGACGCAGCACATTCTGACTGCTAATCATCGCGGCGATGCTGACATATTTCTAAAGAAGCAAAAAAAGGGAGACGGTGAGGAGCGGCGGCGCTGCCTGCTGCTGTGGCCGCCCGCTAAGCTGTGTGTCTCCACCCCTTCTCCTGGAGGCTGGATAAATGCTGCCTGCGAGTATCATTACCAGCCAAACGGCCGAGGAAACATGGAAGGGTGAGCTTGGCGGGCTCAAATAAAGACAGATTCCAGGTGTTGAGAGCAGCAAATAAATAATGGCAGTTCTGTTAACTGCTGACGGTGCTTGAAACAACTTGTTTGCTCTTCGTGACTAAAATGATAGGGACAGATTTGATCTGGAAGTCCTAGAAAGCTGCGAGTCGAGGCCCGCTCTACACCTATATTGACTCTTTTTCTCTTGACTGGGTGTCAGATACAGTTTAGGCAGTAATACGATATGTGAAACAATATGTGGGGGATATTAATCAAAGCAAACCGACTCAATTAGATGGAGAAGGACTGGGGAGCTTACGTTTTTAAGAAAATGATAAATAAAGAAATCTCCCCAACAGTTCATCATCCTAACTCCTATCGATCCACTGCAGAATCCCACCAGACACTCCCTCTGAAAAAAAAAAAGTCAAAGTAGCTAATCACTCAAGTCGCCCACAGGGATTCTTTGAGAAACCGCAGGGGCAAGTATTGGGTCCGTCTCTAATCTAGGCGTATGTAAACACATTAAGGCTTTGCACATGGCATACTCATTATCCACCCTCCCACAGATGCCGTTTGCAGGGTGGGGTCTGTTCTCTTGACGAAGTGTTTTGTGTGCAATTTCTATCACCCTGCCAACGCAGCTCCAGAGTGCTGCTGACGGAAGAGCACGAGGCGAGGAGGACGGCCTCTGTCGTGTTTTCAGAAAGAACCAAATCACTGACCATAAATGAAGAAAGTCTAATTAAAATAGGGCACATCATCCATTACAGACCATTTCATCTAGCAACATCTATGTTGTTACATTATATTGCTTCTCAGCATTAGTATTTCACATACATATTAGGGCTGTGTATTGGCAAGATTCTGGCAATACGGTATGTATCATGATTCAATATATTGTGATATATTGCGATACTGTAAGCAAGGCGATTTTTTTCATTTCTAATTTAAGGAAAACTGTCATAGTATAAAGAATACCCGGATGATACACCTATCTACCGATTTGATACTATCATGATACTTGGGTGCTGATTAGATATATATTGCGATTTTTAAGTATTGCGATTCAATATTACAATTCATTGCGATTGTTTGTTAACTTTTTTAACACTACGCGCCATGGAGAAAAGTTAAATCATACACATCTATGGACTTTTACTTTGGAAAATATCTAAATTAATACATTAAAATGTTTTATTTTCAGCATGTATGTAGTCAGAGATGTCCTGAAGTCAAATATATCATTGTCAAGCATTATTTATTACATTTTTTACAGCAACCCAAAAATCAAAGAATAAAGACATTTCCCTCATAAATTAGTGTTTTTTCTATTTCATTTATAAGCTTTCAGCTATCAGCTTTAGCCATGTCTAGCTCTGCTTTTCCTGGAAATGTAAAGTGTTTCCATACTTAACTGTATGTGTAGTGTTTACTACTTTTGATTTAAAAAGTGAGGGTGCAGGTCGTATCCACGCGGACCCTCCGCCGTTTTCTGCTTTGTTGTTTTGGCCGGCTGCGGTTTGTTTTGGTTGACGGATACGGAACGGATATGACGTCACGTTACTCTGACTACAACAATAAAAGTGGTAACTTCCTTCTACCTCCACAGAGACTCAAATGAAGCGAATATATTGATTCTGGGATTCAAAAATAGTTTTCAAAATCATACAAAAAAGAAATCGCGATACATAGGTGAATTGTTTTTTCCCCCACACCTCATATGCATAAAATCTGAGTAAAAACAGATTACTTTTTATGACTACTTTACAGTGGGATCTGCATTTATAACAGCCCCTGTAACATCCAACATCACAGCACTACTTTAAGGGGGCTCATATCTTAGCAGATGAAATAAAGCATTGGCTGAGTTAATCTTTTGCATGTAAACTATTAATTAAAAATCGAAAGTGTTTTTGAGAATCTATACAGTATCACAAAACGTAATATCGCGATACTTGATACTTTCGATATTTTCTTACACCCCTAATACATATGCTATGAATTTGGGGGATTTTTTAGCCATACTACCGGTGTGGCTCTACGGGCAGCTATGTCAGTCTAGTCAGTAAAATATTCCAGTAAAATTTCATGGATATGTTGCCATGAAATTGTATCTCCAGAGAATGAATCCTACAAACTTTGGTGATCTCCTGACTTTTCATCTAGCACCACCATGAGTTTTTTTGAGGGTTTTAGTGACAGATCTCAACAACCACTGGATGGATTGCTATGACAATTTGGTACAGAAATGTGTGCTCCCCACAGAATGATATGTAGTAGCTTTTGTGATCCCCTGACTTTCTATCCAGCATGGTGCTGGATCAGGTCACAGTCCAATTTGTCCAATATTTGTATGTACTTTTATGATTTATGTCCAAATACCTGCAAAACTAATGACATTCTCATTAGCATGCTAACATGCTACACCAAGTTGGTGAAAATGGTAAACCGTGCGTTACCATATATATATAAATCAGCATGTTAGCATGCTGACTTCATGGTTGTAGACTATTTGGCTACATTCACACTGCAGGCAAAAGTGGCCCAAATCTTTTTTGCACATAAGTGACTCAGATCTGTTTTGTGTTTTTCTCGGGACAGTTCATAACCGTGACCAGTTCACACTGGAGTCTGATATTGGCCGCATTTCAAGGTGCTAAATTTGAAATTGAGAGCTTATCCACTACCTGTCAACACGGCAACGGCAAGCCATGGCTCGCAGCTAACGGTGCTAAAAGTGCTAAACAGTGCAAACAACAGCAAAAAAGCTGACAGAGATTACAGTGTTAACCTGAGGGTGAACTGGAGGGTTCTGCGCCTCTACCGTCTATCGGTGCGATGTTATCAGCTGTAACCGCCGTATGAGAGCAGTGCAGAGCAACGGCCGTGAGCTAGCAAGTGGGGCACCTTCACATGCACAAACATGCACTAGAAACACGCAAGGCTGGCCGGCAATGTCAACAAAGTGAGGAGAGGCTTAGATTACAACACACACAGAGATAGAGTGACTTCATTCTCTGCTCAGGTAGACATTACTCCTCTATATCTTTACATAGCAAATAGTTGTTTGATTCTACATTAATGCTCTGGTAAATTTGGCACCTTTAAAACATCATATGAACGTCCAAACAAAAGAAATCTGATCTGGGCAAAAAGTCTGATTTGAGCACTAAGGCTTGCAGTGTGAACGTAGCCTTAGTCTTGTTTTCCTTTCTTGTCCTTCTCATCTTTGACACCACTTTCGCAAGACTACTGCTCATACAAAACTAGAGAAAAAAAAGAGTCACAGAACAGAAGAGCAGACTAGAATTTCTATGTCTTCTGTCTGTTTCGTATTCAGCATCATGACCGGGTAAATATCCAAAAGAGCATTTTTCATCAGGCGTATTATCACGCAACGAGTGTCAGTGATCAGATGAATCAGATATTCGCCGCGTGCATTACTAACATAGCTACCTCTCTGAATGTTGTGTTTCCTAGTTGTTGGTCATCTCCTCTCACATCTGCGACGTGGAAACACATTTGATTGGCGAGCACATGTGAAAACATGATTGGATTCCTAGAGAGGACACACTCGAGCATACTAAGGAGAATTCAGCAGATATTTCAAGCTGCTCCTTCTCATCTCCTCCACTGTGAGGACGGCACGTATAACATGGCAGCGCTAACATCAATTTCTGGCTTACAGTTGAAAGGAGGATGGATTTTTAGCCGTCTGGGATGCATCCCTAATAAAATTCGGGCAAGTGCAAGGAACCTGAACGGCGCCGGCATGGCACGACGTATATAAAGCAAATCAAAGTTTATGACAATCACTTGAAATGTGAACTGCTGTGTATTACTCATTGCTGGTCGAAATGCTGCTTGTCATGGAGCGGCCGGCCAGTTATCGAGAGTTACCGCCTGAGAAGAAAACTCAACATTTACACTGATTGATTACAGTTTGAGATTAATGAGAATATCGTTTGGGATGAATTGCTCGTTTCCTGTTTAAACTAATTTTAAATAATGCATCTGACAACATGCAGTGCATTGAACATTGATCCAAGTGTACCGAAGAATTGACAGGGATGGGAGTGGGGAAACATTTCTCTTAAAGCAGCTATTAACACTTCACAAACATATAGAGTTGAACTGAAGGTTTGCTGTGAGTTAATTGAGGTCTGTCTGGTAATTACAACAGGGAGCTGATCTCTCACAATCAGGGCTCCAGGTTTATTGGCACTGCACTGCAAAATCTTAGATGGATCAGCTCCTACGGCTAGTATTGACCCTTCTTGCTCTGGGTTAAAGAAACCATGCAGTTGTCCTTGGCCTGAATAATCATTTGCAGAGCCCGTATCAAATGTAGATATGAGTAACCCACGTTGGTGGGCAATTATCTAAACAGAACACAACAGTTCCTCCGGGCCAGAAGTATGGCTCTCATGATAACGTGATTTAGATTGTCTTTGCAGTGAGTAGCGTACATCTAAAAGTGGGATTATGTGGGTAATTTACGATGCAGTAATGTCTACAATTTGGTGGACATTTCCTGCTAGGAATAGAGAAAATTAATTCTTGCGGTTGTAATGTCCCTGCCATGTCCCCCCTCTTCCATTACAGAAACTAAAACACAAACAGAAGTATCCTCATAAACCATACAAAGCAAGGTCTTTGAAGAGCTGATCATCCTGAGGACAAACACTTAGCTATGCACCATTTCAAAAAAGCAGCGAAGCCTTGCACTGAGTGCATGTAATTCGCCACTTTCATCCACTGCATTTTGAATTATGTTTTTCTGCAGACACAGATTAAAAATTCAAATCAACTTGTCCAGAAGAATGTGAAATTCTTATTTTTTTTTTCAATAAAATGAAAGCTGTTGGGGCCTTCCATGTGAAATGTAATAGCCTTGTGCATTTTGTGTGAGCATGTACAACATGAGCTGTAAGCGAGCTGAGAAAATGAATCTTTTTCGTGGCCTAATAAACCAAATAACAGCTTTAATTTAAGGTAAGTAGGCGGCGGTTCTTGTTGAAAATTGAAAGATAAGCTTTATCATTGGGTGTGAAAGGGCTCCACAGCATAATACATATACCAAGCAGAGACATGACCCAGATGCCGCCTGTAAAATTAATGAGGTAATAATGCATTAGGGTGCCTTAGCATTTGCAGTAGTTACAGTAATGTGCAAACACAGAGATATTCAGGTAAAACTACGGTGCTAGACTTAATACAAGAACGGGAATTAATTCATCTGATCTAAAAGTATCGCAGTGCGTTGCATCATATACAGCAGTTCTGCAGCTTCGCCTCATCCCTCGAGGATGTGCTTTAAAATGTTGCATGTACTTTTTAAAACTGGCCCCGAGTCGTACGTCTTAAGAGTCCTTAATTGTGATTGATGTTCAAATGAGCCGAGATGAATTTGGAGAAAGTAAAGTGTTAATGAAGGCAACAACGCCCAACACATTATTCTGATGTTTCTTTTCAAAAGACCTCCACTACGGTACCTGGCTTCCATTCAGAGCGTTCGCAAATGCCAAAAGCACAGTGGTAGACTGATGCTATTGACATGCAAATGTCTGGTAGTTGCAGAGAAGTGAGAGGTGCCAAAGTGTATTGTTGTGTGACAAGCAGGATTTCTGAATACATAGCTGAAAGCCGAGTTGTACACAAGTGCGCTTGACACAGCAAAAGCCCTCAGCATCTTTTTTCTTATATGAAAAAGGCAATAATGGATTCACGAACATTATGGAGTGGGGCCCTATTTACAGAAGGAGCACGGGGTTACGGTGGCCTAATGACAACAGATTAAATGAGGTCTGTCCACTGTACATGATGCTCAGGAGTTTTATGAGATCATAATTAAGTTTGGAAGCGACCCGACAGTGATGTGCTTTTAACTAAAGGTCAACAGTAAGCAGCGATGTGAGCCTAACTTGATTACTATGTATATCACAACATCAAAAAAAAAAGATGCTGCTGCACTAATGAGGGGGTGACCTTCATCCTCAGCGTAAACAAAGAGCAAACAGACCGAGCCACATGGCCTCTATCAGCCATTAATAAGAGCCGCTTAAAGAAATGAATAGCACTTTGATATCCAGGACTTTATAGCAAATAAGCTTTGACAGCTCAGAGAAAGGTTTTCCTGCAAAACTTAATCTGAGCTTGAACATGATATGTATAATAACTAGGACTGTCAATCGATTCAAATATTTAATTGTGATTAATTGCAAATTAATCACACATTTTTTATCTATTCAAAACGTACCTTAAAGGGAGATTTGTCAAGTATTTAGTGTGGGCAAATATGCTTGCTTTATGCAAATATATGTATATACTGTATGTATTATTGGAAATCAACACAAAACAATGATAGATATTATCCAGAAACCCTCACAGGTACTGCATTTAGCATAAAAAATATGCTCCGATCATAACATGGCAAACTGCAGCCCAACAGGCAACAACAGCTGTCAGTGTGTCAGTGTGCTGACTTGACTATGACTTGTTATCATAAAGTGGGCATGTCTGTAAAGGGGAGACTCATGGGTACCCATAGAACCCATTTTCATTCACATAGCTTAAGGTCAGAGGTCAAGGGACCCCTTTGAAAATAGCCATGACAGTTTTTCCTCGCCAAAGTTTACTGTAACTTCGTAGCGTTATTCATCCTCTTTCGCGACAAGTTAGTTATGATATGGTTGGTACCGATGGATTCCTTCGGTTTTTCTAGTTTCATATGATGCCAGTATCTTCACTCTAGCTTTCAAACTGAGCCGCTACAACCTCCTCAAGATCAATTGCGTTAATGCGTTAAAGAAATTAGTGGCGTTAAAATGAATATTTTATGTTATCATCCCGGTAACATTGACAGCCCTAATAGCAACTAGTAGGTGTGGGGGGAAAATCGATACAGCATAGTATCACAATATTTGCCGTGACAATATTGTATCGATACACAGACATCTAATATTAAGCTTTTATTATACAATCTATTAACCTCTTAACGATTCGCTATTCTGTCTTTCGGAGGTTGTAGCGGGCTCATTATTAAAGTAAGAGTGAAGATACTAGTATCATATGAAACTAGAAAACCTAAGGAATCCATTGGTACCAACCATGTCACGTTAGCTAAGAATGCTCTTAGTTACACTAAATTTTGGCCATTTTCAAGGGGGTTCCTTGACCTCTGACCTCCAGATATGTGAATGAAAACTCTGAGATGAACAGAGTGAAAACCGTATCTTATTACATAAAACAAATGTTGACAAACTGCATAATTTGCAGTTGAAAAACAGGTAATAAATCACAATATATCTTATCGTAATACTCAGCATATTGCAAAAATGTTAAATCGCAATAAGATCGCATCGTGATAATATCGTATCGTGGGGCCTCTGGTGATTCCCACCCCTTGTAACTTGCATCAGAATGCCTGAATACAGATCTATGAATGTAAATAAAAAGCTACAAAACACTGTATAATAAAAAAAATATAATCCTTTCATTTCCATAACAAATAATCCACATTTATGAAATGTGACAATCGTAAATGTAAATGCAGTTTGAGCGTTTACATCTTAATTCATCACATTACAGGCTCATTCAGAGCTGCAGCCAGGTGGATTTAGAGGAGCTGTGGAGGGATTAGTGAGGTGATATCAATCACCACAGTTGAAGCACCCCCCTTTATCCAGCAGCATCACAGCCTGTGGCTGTTTCCCCCATTGATCCCAGGCTATAGGGCTGCAGCTAAAGGCTACGTCTTCCCTTCAGGGACTCCTAAAGCTTTTGAAAATAGCTAAAATTGAGGATAGAGTCAGATTTATCTTCAAATTTTTACTTAGACTGAGGTGTCCAGATGTTTGAGTGTCAGGGATTAGATAAACAGCCTGCGTTGCTGTAGCTAGGTAAAAAAAACAACACCAGAACAATGTCCTGGAGGCAAAGAAGGCAGCTGTTTTCCTCCAGTGAAAAGCAGCCGTCTTCCTCTGCTCATTGCATGTTCACATTGATATTCCAGATATTATTAGTAAGGGCCGGAGACTCCAGATGATGATGAGCTCCGAGGGACATTTTAAATGACAGTGCCCTTTCTTGAAGGGAGAGAGTAAACAACAGAGGCGACCAACGCTGTCTTGTTACTAGTACTCATCTGCATTTAACTGAGGGGCAAGGCCAGGA
Organism: Sebastes fasciatus; assembly: GCF_043250625.1. NCBI lineage: Eukaryota > Metazoa > Chordata > Actinopteri > Perciformes > Sebastidae > Sebastes > Sebastes fasciatus. The sequence goes on along the minus strand of NC_133804.1, from coordinate 14,087,105 downwards.
AGACAGGATGTGACTTTTCAAATATGAAAGAGGGGGTTGGGGGGGTTGGGGGAGGGCGAGGCTGAGACATGCCTCAATATCACACATGGAGGAGGGAACACTGTCCCCCTGACAACAGTCCTCTGGGCTCGCCCTGGCAGATATGTCTGCTCTCCATTCACTATTTCTAATCCTGTCTGAAAGCCTATCTTGAATGTCAGGCTTCTTCCTAAATTGGCTCGCGTTCTTAGTGATTGATTAAAGTACTGTAACCCAGCTTTATCAGACCGCCCTGAACTCTGCATTTCTGCCAAATCTATTAGGTAATGCATCTTTTGTTATTGCACCCCCCATCTTTGGGAAACGCACAGATCCATTTGTATATGATACAGAATACTGAGTTGTACCTCTGTGATAGCGCAGATCAAACAGGGGGAGAAGCCTTAAGCTCGCAACAGTTTGTGACAAATGTGGCATCCCAATTCTTGTTTCATTATTCAGCGAAATTGGCTTAAATGTCTCACCAGAGTCCAAAACAGTGTGTTCAGTGATATACTTAAACACATTTCACAATCCCCATTCCTCCTTTTTCTAGCGTTTGACTGATACCACGGTGGCACTAACCAGAAGCACGTCTACTGTATGTCCCATGACATTGAGCTAACAATATGGCTATAATTCATGAGATCTAATGCTGTAATATCCCCCATGCCATTGCACACAGAGGAGAGAGGAGAGGAGAGGCTGCCCTGATATTACTGCTGACGCCTGAGTCCTAGACGTTGCACTTAGAGTGTCTCCTGCAGGACATTATTCAAACGCACACACAGGCACTACAAAGTCCACGAGACAGGAGTAGGCCACTACGGTACACACACATCCTCAGACACTGCGGCTTACCGAGGGCACTCAAGGTCATACAGCGAGGCGCCGCGCGTACAGGGTTGTCACCGCTTTCTAAAAAATCCATGATATTTTTTCCGCATCATATGTATGAACTACAGCAGTGGGGATGAAAAGACTCGGTACAAACACTCTGCATACTCTGGGTATGAATTAAAATCCCATTTGTGTACTTTAAACAGAGTGGAAGACCACATTAATGACTGCACGCTTTAGAAGTAGGCCACGTCCAAACACTGCAGGCAAATTTGGCCTCGGGTTGTCTGCGCTTCCTCAAAAACTGCACACAGGCACGCACCGTGAGCCACTACTGTATCTCGCTTCCTATTCGGTGCCTACTTTGCAGCAAAAGGAGCCCAGAGCAACACATACTGTAGATACTGTACCCGTGATCGTGCATCCCAGTCTTACACATGATGCATCATTTCCGAATCAATTTTGCTCTCGTGAAACAACTTCTCTCATCTGCCTCGCTTTTTTGTCGGTGGAGCAACGATAAACATCCTCCCTGTTCCATGTTTCATTAGCAACCTGAGGGGGAGAAAAAAAAGGGTTTTCCTCCAACATCTGGATGTGAGCTACCTTGAGTGAAAAGTCACATCGGATCAGATCCCGCTACATCAAATGCAACTTGAGGGCACATTATTTATTCATTTAGCAGCTGACATCCAAACCATGCCCTAAACGGTGACACTTTGAAAAACTATTCCTCTGTGCCAGAACTGTGCCGATACGAAGGGGGCTCGCAGAGGGAAGGGTTTTTATGTTCCTTTTACCAGGCATGAACGCAGATGAGACGGGAACAACGAGGCCATTGTTGTTTTTCTAGCTGAGGAGCCTTGGAGCTTCTGTGAGGAGCAAACACAACAATGAAAAGTGCCTACATGCCTGCTGTTAAATTTCATGTGACTACAAGGCCTCGCCGCAGTTTTCATACCCACTAAAAGCAAAAGCCCTCGGAGCCACAATGGCACGTAACATATTACCAATACTCACCCCTGTGGTGAAGAAAAAAAGGCCTGGCTGGCACAAATACCGGCCTGTATAGGTTTTTCAGTTTGTGTTTGTGTGGGTGATTTTTATTGTCCTTTTTCATGTTTTATGAGTTGGCAGTTAAAAAAATGGTGAAATAAATCAGGAGACATTTTTCACAGCAGGAATAGAATCCGGCTTTTTATTGAAAGCTTGCTAATAAGACAGAAGCAAACTTTCAGGAACAAAAACATTTGTTAATATGACAAATTATCCTTTCTGTCTTAGCGCTAGACTTCTTTTGTTTTTTATCCTTTGAATAATTTAAAAAGCATCTGTATAGTGTAGGGCTGTCAAAGTTAACGCGATAATAATGCGTTAACGCAAAAACATTTTAACGCCACTAATTTTGCTAATTTCCCTAATTTGATTTTTCGGAGGTTGTAGCGGGCTCAGTTTTAAAGCTAGACGGAAGATGCTGGCATCATATGAAACTAGAAAACCTAATGAATCCATTGGTACCCACCATGTCATACTAAATTAAAATAACGCTCCAAACCTACGCTAAATTTTGGCGAAGAAAAACTGTAATGGCCATTTTCAAAGGGGTCCCTTGACCTCTGACCTCAAGATATGTGAATGAAAATGGGTTTTATGGGTACCCACGAGTCTCCCCTTTACAGACATGCCCACTTTATGATAACCACATGCAGTTTGGGGGCAAGTCATAGTCAAGTCAGCACACTGACACACTGACAGCTGTTGTTGCCTGTTGGACTGCAGTTTGACATGTTATGATTTGAGCATATTGTTTATGCTAAATGCAGTACCTGTGAGGGTTTCTGGACAATATTTGTCATTGATTTGTGTTGTTAATTGATTTCCAATAATAAATATAGTATATATATATATATATTTCCATATAGTCATCATATTTATCCACTCACATGTTGATAAGAGTATTAAATACTTGGCAAATCTCCCTTTATGGTACTTATATTGAACAGATACAAAATGTGCAATTCATTTGCAATTGATCATCGACAATCATGCGTTAAATATTTTCATTGATTGACAGCCCTAGTATAGGGGTGATCTAAAGAGGGGTACGATGGCAAAGATTGCCCCCCAACTCCAGAAGTTAGCATCAGTGACTTGGTATGCAGACGTACCCCACGAAGGAAATCCATATGTGATGGATACGAAGAAAAGGTTTTCGGTGGAAGAGGAGAGACGCCTCTGCGCAGGATTAAGTGCTTTAGATCTAATGATGAGAGAGGGCCTGTTTTTATTTGTTTTCAAACAGGCATTTTGCTCTTGATGGAACGGCGGCTGTGTTCCGTCTCCGGAGGGTACAAATGCTCATCAAAGACCTGGCTTTGTCAAGCAATCCATAAACTCTTAATGCCACATAGCACAAGGTACTTGCTGGACAAGTTCAGGGAAAGAGCAAAAAATCAATGAGAGACAATTTATCCCAATTTACAACGTGATTATACCGTTTTATATCATACACTTTTTGGTGTTTGATTCTGAAAGCATTGAGGGACAGCTCATGTTTTGGGAAGTCGGCCCCTCCAGCTCAGAATTCCTTGGTGGGATTCTCGCTCTTCCTATCAATATCTGCGGCGGTGGCTGCCAGAAGATTTGGTAGCTCTGGAAGCCCGGGGCTGTAAATCTGGGCCAGGGGTTGTGTGGGATGCTCAGATAAATGGGTTGGGCTTTGTTTTATTGCAGCGCTGCTTGTCTTAACTTTCTGTGTCTACCAGGGATTTAGAAAATTTGCTACTGTCCTTGGGCCTCTCTCTGCAACAGCGGCTCTGAGTCGGGTTTGAGTCAGCCCTGGTGCCCCAAGATTACATAAATATCCTCTATGAGGCATTCGCCACTATATCCATGCTCGACTGTTTTGGTCGCTTTTTATCTTTAGCTGCGTTGTGTTTTTTGCGTGGGTACGGGGTGCAAGTCTCAGATTAAAAGCGAAACTAAGGATCTTCACTGAACCCAATTTGACAAGTCCTTTCACACTGTGCTGAACAATTAAAACGCAAAGAGTAAACATTTCCTCAATGGAGGATATTCGGCTCTCAAGTCCTCTCTGCTCTGAACCTTTGCTAATGGATTTGACTAAAAAGACCTTTACACGTGACGCAGCTGTTTGTCATTCGTGTGCAGCAAAGCATCATTATGAAGGAAAAGTGGGCCACCGAGACACAAAACGCAATTATCCCCGAGGAAATATGTCACATTTCCGACATCTTTTGTGATAAGGTTTCCTCACTCGTGCTTCCTAATGTCTTCTTTCAAAAAGCACAGTGGGAAACAAGGCAAAGACGTGGCTTATTAGGTCAGGCCTGGATTCCTTTTCACACACCGATCATGGATCTGCTGGATAAATCACATGGGTATCATTAGAATCAACCCTGAGGAGTCTTCGGGTGCAGGGATTAAGTGTGTGTGTATGCTGGGTAATGACTTTCCTTTAGGTAGTTTTTCAATAGCCAATCAAGTAAAATGGTGCGTAGCAGTAGGGTAGTGTTGCTGAAATGTATTTTACAGTTCTGATGCCTTTTGCAATGTAAAATTAGGGGTGTAAGAAAATATCAAACCACATGAGTTTTGCGATATTATGTTTTGCGATACTGTATCAATTCTTCAGAACACTATATTTTGAATTAACCTCTTAAAAATCTGGCCACTATTCCGTCTGTCAATGGTTGTAGCTAAGTTTTAAAGCTAGAGTGAAGCTAATGGCATCATATGAAACTAGAAAACCAAAGGAATCCATTGGTACCAACTGGCATGGCCATTTTCAAAGGGGTGAAAATGGGTTCTATGGGTACCCACGAGTCTCCCCTTTACAGACATGCCCACTTTATGCTAATAACATGCAGTTTGGGCATAAACCATGTCGTTTTTTTGCATGCAGTATAAATGTGCTATTTTCGTCTATTCTAAAAATGGTGTATTTGAATATTTCTGCATACTCGGGTCTCTAAATGGTCTTGGAATTGCATAAATTGGGTATCACTGGAAAGCTGAATCTCTTGTGGATCCAATGAGTCTAATTGTATTCATGTGTGATGATGTTAGTACTCACAGTAGCCATTTCACAACGTGACTTTTTTTTTAGTCAGATGTTATGCATATGGTGGTGTGTCTTCATACTATGAGTTTTCCTAAAATTAAATTTTTTAAAAATCCCAATATATCGCCTTATATACAGTATTGCAATATATAGAATCATTACCCCTGTATCATGATACGTATCGTATTGCCAGGTTCTTGCTAATACACAGTCCTATGTAAAATGCACAATACTTCTTCCTTTCAATAATTTACTTCAGATGTAAACGTGGGAGATATCTTGGTCATACAAATCAAGAACAGGCTCAAAGAATGTAAATTCAATATCCCGTTTGGTGAATTGTTATTCTTCAGCAGCAATAGCAAATAACTCCATACGACATCCCATTAGTTAACATATTACTGGGTGCCAGGCTACCAAAAAGGCTTCAACAATAAATGCTTATTGTCGCTGTTTGCTTTGGAGTTGGGGCTTCTGTGGAATTTTAAATGCACGAAATGTGTGCGAGGCAGGTTTGGATTGAAAGAGGATGTGATTAAAGAGAATACGAGATGCCAGTGGATTCTGGGGTGTCAGAAAACCTTGAATCATTTAGTAATTTTCCAACATGACAGGGAGATCTGCCTCAATCAAAAAATCTTCACATAAAAGAGGGAGCGCGGAATACCATTCGGTAGCATTTGTATTCTGCTTGTTGTTTGTGTCTCGCTGTAAAAAAAATAGATGGTGAAGCCATCGTTGTCCACAGCATGAATAAAACAAACGTGGCAGATTTTTTTTTTTTGTTTGACTGGCTTTCTCCAGCACGGAGCTCACTTGTCAAAAGGCTTATCCGGGCTTACCTTTCTCCAACCTAACCATTTTCCTCTTGTTTCCTTTCAATCTCAACTCTTCCTTCTGTCCTTGCTCTTATCCTCTCTGATCCCCGCTCCATTCCTGCTACTCTAAGAGAACCATTTCTATCCAACAGTATCATTTCACTCTTCAGCTTCAGGACTGGACTGCCCACCACTATTATGTCATTCAACACCTGCACTTAAACCCGGCTGAAATTCACAGTGGGCGCAGGCTGAAAGGACCCTATGAGAGACACTACAACTCTGGAGTCTCTCGTCCCAAATCTACCTTCCTGTTGTAGAGACTCCAGAGACAAAAACACATTCCAGGACTCAAAAAAAATGTTGTATTTAAATTGTCATACAAGTACTTTTAGCCTATAGAAATACTGTATATTAATAATCACAGTTTAAACTGCATCCCACATAGTTACAGCATTCTACAAATAATATGAGATTATGGATTTTGGAGCGCATAACTCGGGAAGTTTTTGCAAAAACCCTCAAATCTGTGCTACTTAAAGGATCAGAATAGCGCCTCGAGGATCGCTCTAGTCTTATGCATTCGCCCACATCGCCAAACTCCACGGAAACAAAACTTTTTCTAGATTAAAAACCAATGAGGAGAAACCCGTCAAAAAATCTCAAGCTCCTGCCCCTCACACTCACTTTTCCACTCAAACCATTGTCATAGTGACCTACAGCCACCAATTCATCAGAGCCGCCGTCTTGGGAGAGTAAGCCACAAGGCTATTTCTGTAGTGACCCAGATTTTCAGGTGGATCTAGATCCGTATCAATGTAATGAGCCGCAGCGAGTCAAAGAGAACATATTAGGTCAAATGAACTCTCTTTAGCAAAAGCTTGACACGTATACACTCTCACAAAATATTGAAAATAATCAATAACTTGAATGTTCTATTATTGAAGCAGTGCAAAGCGTGCATGTTGCCTTCAAAACCCCATCAATGCCAGAGAAAACTCCCCAGTCTAATTTCCTTTCTTGGTAATTTTGTCAGATTAATATCAAGTCAATTTCCTGGAGCCTGTTCTTACACAAAGTGATGGCATGATGATGATGGTATCATTGGGAGAACGCTGTAATTGTGGAGGATGGCTGCTTTTGGGAGGAATACGGGCACAGATGGGCCCCGGGTTTGATGGAGGTATTTCTCTGTCCTCAAAGGCTATCAGGAAGCATTGCCAAGCTGGCAAGAGATATAAATAGACTACAGTCAGGAGCAGGTCTACATGTACGCACCAAAATAAACCCATACCTAAGCAGGTGCTATCCTTTTAAAAGGTAGATGGTTTACAATGTCATTAAGGCACATTTAAAAAAAGCTTCTACACTGTAAGACACAATAAGAGATTCTGATTGGATTTGGTTGCTTACTATTTACTGATCCATATATTGTTTTACTCACATATCCTATTAAGGTTACTACAACTACCGCAGGACACAGTGGACGTCCATCAAAGGGCTAACACACTCACACACACACATATCCACTCACACTCACATATCATACCTGCAGGCGATTCAGAGGCTCCAGTCAACCTGATTTGCATGTATGTGGAATGTGGGAGGAAATGTGAGCATCAGTAAAGACAGAGATTCCGCTGAGGACACCAAGGACACTATTGTTTTGAGGAATTTGGGAGTTTTAATGACCCCTCCTCGGGTCATTCAAACCTTAGTTTACATTTTACAGTTTTTTTAAGGGCTGATTCTGGTACTTTTTAGAGTTTATATTCTACAACTTGACTGTTTAAGGTCAAAAAATTAATTAAGAATTTAGTAGTTCTCCACCAGAATTGTATCCCTGGCATCAGTGAGAAGGTTTAGAAACATATAAAGAGATAGCATTATAAACACTCAGACTAACGTTGGGCGATATGATGATATATATTGTTAAAATAATATAAAAATGTCTATCGTATATATTTTTCTATATCATTTCTAACTTGATATATGCTAAGCCTAAATTTATATCCTTTTTCTCTATAATTTCATTTAAATTGTTATGTTCATTTTGCTCTCTCTGAAAATGAGAAAATACATTTTATTTGTCACATATTTAATTCACACAGAAGTATACCATGTGGTTATTTCATATAGAATACTCTTATTTATTGAATTACCAGAAAACCTGCCATGTTGTGATACATATCGTTATCGAGATATGAAATGACCTATATTATGATAGAAGATTTTGGCCATATCGCAGAAGAAAATCATCATTCGCTTTTTTTAGAGGGGCGAGAATTACATTTCTACGAGAGGGTTGGGTTGCAGTTGGAGAATTTGGACTCAGTGCCTCAGGATTTCTAAAAATTCTGGCTCCGGCCCTAAGTAGAAAACAACATAGTCCACACAGGGACTAACCAAAGTCCCTTTGGTTGACTGAGCCATCACAATCTTGTGCTTTGCATTCACGATACACATATTTTTATTTGGTCTCCGGGATCCTCAGGAGCCAAAATAGTGAGATGAAAAAATAAAAGCTAAATGGGCGACATCTCAGTCGGCCAGAGCTTTGAACAAGTCACATCTGTGGCTAATGCTTTCTCCGTGTACTGTCACAAATAGAGGTCAAAAGTGCGACGGAGACTCTGCCTAAAAACAGATTATAAATAAACCCGTCTACATTATTTACATCTGAAAGAAAGAAAGAAAGAGAGAAAGAAAGAAAGAATGAAAGAAAGAAAGAAAGAAAAAGCAGCATGACACAGACGCTGGACTCAGTGGCAGCACTGATTTGGTTAAATCTAATATCTAATCACATCTCTTCAATAATGGTGCGTGCGTTTGTGTGCAAGTGATGCAAGGAAAAGAAGAAGCTATACAAAAGAGTACAAAGCAACTGTGATTCAAGAGTCTACTTGTGCTGCAGGGGTCTGTGAGTATACGATGGCCAACCAGCTTCAGAGGAGACTTTGTGTGTTTGAGTGTGTGTGTGTGTGTGTGTGTGTGTGTGTGTGTGTGTGTGTGTGTGTGTGTGTGTGTGTGTGTGTGTGTGTGAGTGTGTGAGGAAGGATCTCTATTAATCTCTTGCATTACTGCAGTCATTTCCACTCTCTTCATCACCAGCCACATGTGCTCTCTGTGAGATTTAAAATATTTAAATCTGTAATCTGTCAGCATTATGAGGTTAACACACACACACACGCAACACTGGCGTCCTATCCGTCACCACGCTTTCCACTTCACGTGGCCCCCACGCATACATCACAAGAAACCTGACGCGGCCCCTTTTGTAACTCTGGCTGGGAAAAGACTTTGCGACCGGTGTCTGCGATTTCTCAACAGCAGTACACAGACATGCTGCTGGACCCCAGAGAAAAATTAAGGGAAATGCGCGCAGCAGAAAAAAAACAACGAGCTGCGGCAACTGCGAAGCGCGAGGAAGCCTCTAATTGTTTCCCCAGTGAATGTGACCCAGTGACTCTGGAAGAGTTCTTCCTTGTTCTTTTACTACGGATAAACCAGCATTCATTATTGATTTGGTGGCAGAGACTCTTACACAACACGGTCTTATGAGTGGGCCTAAGTGTTTTGTCAGTTTGGTTGCGCAGTTGCATTAGAGCCTCACTAATACACCCTGTTTCACCTTCCTCACACACACTGCCTTATTTTCCTAAAACTCTGAATTAATAACCAAGAATGAATAAATTGAATGGGATTAAAGCTTGAACGACAGTGACCCATATGTGAATATTAGGTTGATGGAAGACACTCCAACGTAGCCCATTTAGCCAGCTCCATGTCATGTCTTCATGCGACAGGCTTTTACTAAGCTCCTTAAGAGCCTGCCCCAAGGGGATCTATGGTAGGCTGGAGGTACTGACTCAGGCCTTATCTGCACTAATTTACCCCATGAATTAGACGGAGCTCTCGCTCCTGTGTCCTGCCAGACCCACACAATACTCACTCCATGTTAGGAAAATGAGGAGAGAAAGGGGGCTTAGCGATTGCTTAGTTGGATAAGAAGTGGTGGAAGTGACGGGGGAGAAGGCACACTCTGCCACGTCGACTTTACCTGGACAGTAACGTTCATCCGCGGGATTTAAAAGTGTTGATTCCCTGTCACTTGTCTGTCTATTCTCCGGGTGGATTAAGCGGAATAAAATGCAATTTGAATCATATGGATTAAGGTGAACTTTTTCAAAAACAAACAGGCAGGGCTTCACCCCCCGTCAGCCGCAAAGTACGGACAGAATGACTGTTTCTTTGTTCCTTTCAGACTTACCTTAAATGCTTTTTGACAGACAATTTAAAATTCAAATGAGCTGGCAAAGCTGCAGGATTTTAGAGGACAGAAAGTGCAGGACCACAGAAATCTATACATAAATTTGAGAGTTAGATGTTTGTTATGTCGTGCCGCGTGTGAAAGTGGACTGGGGCTGCAGCTAGCGAATATTTTCATTTTTGATTAATATGCCGATTGTTTTTCTCGTTTAGTTGTTTGGTCTATAAAATGTCAGAAAATGGTGAAAAATGTCTATCAGTGTTTCCCAAAGCCCAAGATGACGTCCTTGAATGTCTTGTTTTGTCCACAACTCAAAGATATTCAGTTTACTGTCATAGAGGAGTAAAGAAACCAGCAAATATTCACATTTAAGAAGCTGGAACCAGAGAATTTTTGACCTTTTTTTCTTCAAAATGTACTCAGACCGATTAAACCTGCAGTAGGCAGAAAGTTCTTGGCATCATTGGGCAAAAATTTCATAATAACCTTTCAACATAATTCAGGTGCTCTGAGAGAAAACTAGACTTCTGCACGTCCTCATGGCTCTGTTTTTAGGCTTTAAAAATCTATCCGGTGACGGGAGACTTTGACCAATCGCAGGTCATTTCAAAGATAGAGCGTTCCTATTGGCTCTTTATTCAACAGGCAGTTGTCAATCACTCGCGAACTCCGATCAAACAGTCAAACTAGGCAGCGCTGATGAAATATGAATCAATATTCTGTTACTGTAATGCCTATTTCTCACGTAAAATGTTAACAGAAAACATCTTGTAGTGAACTGTTTAGCTGTAAAATGAGGAAGTGTGCTCCGGCTGGTTGGCGGTGCTTGGTATTTCCTCAACTGATCTCAGCATGGCTGCTGGGTCTCAAACTGTCTCCTTTTACAGCTTACCAGTACACTACAAGATGTTTCTGAGAACATTTGAGGTGAGAAATAGGCATTACAGTAACAGAATATTGATTAATATTTGATCAGCGCTGCCTAGTTTGACCATTTGATCGGTGTTTGTGAGTAATTGACAGCTGCTCAGAGACGGCAGGATCCAGCTTGGCTCTGATTGGTTGTTTTCCTCCGGTCTGTGAAATCCTGCAGATGCCATTAGGAGCACCAGAGGACACAGAGGCACATGGTTTTTTTTCCGATTACCTGTCTCATGCACTACTGTCAGGATATAGTGAACATCTTATAAACATAGCTTTTTTAAAAATAATATTTGCTCCATTTCTACCCACTGCTGCTTTAATCAATAATCAAAATAGTTGGCGATTAATTAAATAGTTGACAACGAATCGATTAATCGTTGCAGCTCTAATGTGGACTATGCAAATCATAGTCTGCAAATAGGTGTGACACTTTCACAAAGCAAAATCAATGCGATGTAAACAAACTTGCATACACTGCTTCAGTGGATTGATTCCTGTACGCCGGTTTAAAAGGTCATTCATGTCGTTCGCGTGTTTCACATGAATGAAATGAGCTGAGCTCCATCCCAATCTGAGCTTATGCAAGTCTACAGTACAGCTTTGCATCTCTCTCCCTATCATGGCAGTCTGCCGCCCCCACCCCGCGCTGTCTCTCTCCATGCGATGCATTTTTAAAAAGTCCCCTTTTTAAAAAGGAAAACAATCGAAAATAGCTCCTCACCGCTGCCGCATATTTGGTTACGCATCCTGATTTTAACTCAGCAGGCTTCATCCCCTGTCTGTGTGTTATCGAGTGCTAGTTTTATAATTAATAAATAAATAGATAACTTCTGGCAGTCAGTGAGTGGAGACATACTGTGTGACATCTGCTTTGTAGTTAGAATGGCGATGTCCAAAAGTATCTTGTTTACTAAGCAGACATTGGTCTTTGGCAGGGAAACCTGTTAGTCAGGGGAGATGTTTTTGGGCCATGAACAATGTAAAATCTCTGCTAAATATGTTATGTGCAGTAGACTTGAGGCGTATCTTTGTGCCTCAGGCCAAAAGCATTTTGTTAGTCAAACAAAGACTCTTTCATCTTTTCACAGATTTAACAAATACGTCTTATTCATTATTAAAAACAAATGTGACACAAGTGTATCTGGTGAGTTGTCGCTCGTTTCGAGTAATATTTACAAAAAAAAAAGAAACAATTCTGTCACAAAAGGTGTGATATAATGATGATGAACGCGCATCCTCCCGAGCAAATAGGAAGAGACAAGTTTATCCTCCTTCATTAGTCACTGCACATCCATGACTGTAGCCAGATTATGAAAGAGCTCAGCTGACACATCATGATACACAGTTTGACGTGGGTTTAAAATACACAATTGTTGGGGCCAATTAAAAACCTTAAGGACCTTTGATTCATTTACATGTGAAGTGGTAACATAAAGACAAATTTCTCTCAACTAAATGAATCTTCCTCTTGCACTAACAGAAGAAGAGATAGTTTAACTGATTTGTGCCCACTTAAGTTTTTTTAGTGGAAGTGTTCTCTGGGCTTGTCTAAGCACAAATGTGAAGAAATTTTCAAAATCAGTCAAACCGTTTGGCTGAAAAGTGAGTTTTTCTTATCTTACTATATCTAGTCTTCGGCCACATGGGACTACTGTTTTTGCAATAAATTAAATTATATATTGTTGTCCCATGTGCCAAAATACTAGATACAGTATAATAAGAAAATGACTATCTCAGAAACTACAAGGAGCACAATCAAGTATTTGGTATCTATCATAGACTGTATAGATAGAAGAGCGACACGTCTCCACTTCCTTCCACTATACAGAAGTGAAGCCAAGATATCCCGGATATGGGAGCTTACATCTTGAGATTTTTACGTCATTTGGAGCCAGAGTCTGCACAGTAGTGATCGGACGGTGGAGCCGCGGTATCGAGGTCACCCGGCCAAACCAACGGCGAGCCGAGCGTGGCCGCAGCTTGTCAGCGAGAGAGACTCACAGCTGCCAATCATGACGTCTTACCTCCTTTTTTATAGCATCAAATAACTGATTAAAACCAAACTTGTCAGAAATATGAACACTTGAACATACATCAGCGTGATAAGAACTACTAAAATGACATAAAACCATCTTTGGGGAAAAATATTCAACGTGTACTTTGACTTTTTAGTTTGGCCCATGTCCCATCCACTAACATGGAGGGGGTGGGATTTATGACCTATACTGCAGCCAGCCACCAGGGGGCGATCAAGATGTTTTGGCTTCAATTTTGGGGAGCTGTCATAAATATATGCACACATATGCGATGTAAAAAAAATCATATGGAAAGCATTTAAGAAACACAATGTTAGCGTTTTTCCCAATTTTTCACAAACCCTGACTAAATAAAAGTGTGATTTTTCATGTGATCTAAAAATTCCAAAGTTGTACCTTTAGATACTTCCCCAATTTGGTATGTCCGTACCAAATTTCAAGACTTTTTACCAATCAGAACAAATGTTGTGGCATTTGTTCTTATCATACTAAATATAGTCTTTGAGCACAAATGGGTAAAAGGAAGTCTGCATATACTGTATGTCTGCTATGTAAGACATTTCTACACACTGTGTCTTTAAGAGCGCCGGCCATCAAGGCCAATGCAATCGTGTATCTTGTTTGTGTCGTAACGTAGTGAAAACTAATATGCATTAAATCAAAATTCACCACAACTGCCTATTTTCTTTTTGTGTGTATGACATTGCGAAGTGGTGAAAACAGTGCAAGAACAAAGACGGGCCTTTCTTCGGGTGTGGGATAGGCAGTGATGGGACATATTTTCAGAAGGTCAGAGGTATCCATTTGGGAAATTATTCAGCTCCCGCTCCTGCTGCTCCAAGACAACACGTCAAACACAATGAAGAATATTAGAAAACACCAAATAACCTTCCGCAGCCTTTCTCATATGTGCAACAACACGCCTCTGCATATACACAGAGGAGCACGAACACGCGCTCGCTCGCACACCTTCCTTTCCGTCCGAGCGTCTGAATGTGAGAGCAATAACGAGAGCAGGCGGAAAGAGGAACTGAAGGCTAACAGAACAAGAGGGCTCTGGGGCCGACGAGCGGCTCATCCATGTTAAGTCGGGCCAAGGCGTACTCAGGTGTATTCGCTTCAGGTCAGGACGAAGCCTCGCTGACCTTTGCGGCAGACGGGGAGTCTCATGGAGCTTTTCTTGAGCAGTCCTGAGACTCGCAGGGTAAACAATAGACTCAACGCTGCACTTTGAAATGCTAGTGTGTGCGATCACACGTTGACCACTTCTTCTCCGCGGCCCCCAAGGCTTCACGTCCAATATGTCCAGCTAATGAACACATCGAGCATGCAGCGCTTCTTGGTAATTATTCTCCAACAGCTGAAACTCATGATTGTTACACGGCTCAAGCACAAGCCCAGATAATTTCAGAAAAAAAGAATGAAGAGTGAAGAATGGATATTAAAACAGCAGGGAAGCTGAAAAAATAGCACTTTGCTGGACTGGAATACAAACTCTGAAGGGCCGGAGACAGAATTCACAAGCAGCAGCAGCAGCAGCAGCAGCATGCATAATCCTTCACATGATATTGAAGACACACATACAATATAAATGAACGCAATTTGCCTGCGAATCAAAATCCAAAGAGTGCTAATCAAATTTCATAGGGTGGTTTTTAAAGAAGCGTGCAACAAAAACTAGGAATTCTATGAGTCTGTGTTATTATCACCCATTAAGGGCTCCTTTCATCAATAGTGTGGAGCGCATGCCAAATAAAAGGCTGGATCGCTTCCTAAATGCTTAGGTTTCAGGGACACATTGCTTATTCAACCAATCACCATGACAACTCTTTGCTCGACATTTTTCACTCCCTCTTCCCTTTTCGGGATTCAACTCTCACGGTTAATTATTCTCTCTATACCATTGACCACAATGAGACTATTTATCCTTAAGCGTCTGCCATGTGTCCAGGAATTTCAATGGGAAGAAAGTAGACACAAGGCCGGGATCCTGCAGGATCATGACAGTGAAGGTTTGGATTTATACTCTCTTCTTCAGTTTTGTGCATGGGGTTGCTACAGCTGTCACAGGAATTACAAAAGATGGGAAAAGTGAGGTTTGCTATATATGAATTCAGCAGAGTCATGGAATCAAGGCAAAAGATCAATGATGAAAAGAGGTGGATTTATAAGCTGCTACATCAGAAATAATTTTCAGTGATGAGCAGGCATGAAAATAACAACTATAAGTACCAAATCCACAATTTAAGTGCACTCCTTTTTAAATGACAGAAAGAAATATCCATAATTAACCAGAAAAAACTCCCACTGAATCTCATGCATTATAATTAAGCATTCAAACTGAGAGCAAGAGCTATTTATTCCCCCAGAAACCACCAAAAAAGGATCAATTAATGTGCAAAAAAAATAGGAAAATGGGGATCCCCATGTAGATGCTTGTGCACAGATCACCACAACAGATGGAGATGGAGGTAGCCTGCTGCAAAAACTGGTGCCAGATCCCACTCACATTATTATAGCCTCTATATATATATTATATATAATATATATATATATATATATTATATATATATATATATTATATATATATTATATATATATATATATATATAATATATCTTAGATCTGATGTCATCCTCCTAGGCGATTTGATACAGTAAATCTTCTGTTTAATTTCAACTTTAGAGCTTTGCAATTTAATTTGCCTAAAGCAAGTCACCAGGCTATTTCATTTGTGCGTTAAAGGGAGAGCAATAAGAGAGAGAAGGAGAGAGAGAGAGAGAGAGAGAGAGAGAGAGAGAGAGAGAGAGAGAGAGAGAGAGAGAGAGAGCGAGAGAGAGAGAGAGAGAGAGCGAGAGAGAGAGAGAGAGAGAGAGAGAGAGAGCGAGAGAGCGAGAGAGAGAGAGAGAGAGAGAGCCTGCGCGTCACTGCTCCATCACGCACACTACAAGATGTCTTTATGCCCAAGTAACAAGTGCTCTGAGCTATGATCACATTATGTATTTAATGCATTTTGCAGTGTTGTTTTTAACACATTACATATGCTCCCAGGCAGTGTGTTGTTGGAAAAGACGCACACAGTTCTCCAGCCTTCAGTTCAGCTCCCTCTCTGCCTCTAATGAGTCTCTGGCTATATAGTCCGTTCCAAGTCACAGAAATCCAAATGCGTTTTGGGAACTATACAGCCTGTCTACGTGCTGCGCGCCGGTGTGCCGCACTAGCGTCGACATCAATGCCACTCTTTATATATTTACAGACAAAAATACTTAATAATTAGAGTCCAAGTAGCCCGATGTGCCTGTTTCTTTCCTCTATGTAACTCACTCCCCCACGCTGCACACTGCCTTGAGATCTCTCTCCTCCAGCTGCTCCTCAAGTATCATGAAATGACTCACCTGCCTTGTCGAGATGTAAATCCCCCCATGCTTTGCTTTTCTGGGAATAAAAAAAGCAATGTTTCACTGTTTTCGGGATCTTTTCACTTGCAGTCGGGTTTATGTACTCCAAATGATCCGTCCAGTCTGCGCGCTGCTTCGGTTTTTCTTGGATGACCTTCCTTATGAAGCGGTACCGTCTCTCATTATCCTCCTCCAATGCATTTTCTCCCACGTTAGTATTGTTGTTGGTGTTTTTTCTCCCAGCAGAAAGCTCTCCTCCTCCTATAGTCCGGGTGCGTTTGGTTTGGATGCTTTTTCTGCCTGGACTCTTCGACTCAACACGAGCGTCGCGGGAGCGCGCGGCGCGATCCCGGTGCTGGATATATTCGGGAGCGCCGATTGGAGATGGAGAGAGGAGAGTTACTAAGGTAACCAAGGGCACACGCATCCTACATGAGAAGAAGGATGGAGGAAGGAGGATTTATACCTCCCAACTGCTCTGCTCTGTCTGACAGGTCATCAAAAAAAAGGGATTTTTTTTTTTTTTAATGTTTCACTGAAGGGGTCCACACTTCACTGTTTCTCACATCATCCTAGAAGGTAGCATTCGTTCTTTCTATAGAGGGTGGCTTGGATTTTTACATTGCGTTTTCTAGGAATTTAAATCAACATTGAATTCTACTAAGATAAGCTATACATTTGAAAGATTAAGTGTTGAGAACAGAGAGGAGGACTTTTATGAGGCAGGAGAAAATTAATGCAAATGTTCCTTAAATGCTGAATAGGCTGGTTCAGAAAATAGAAAAGAAATATAATAAGCGCTGGTGTGACCATTCATTTAACTCTTCCTTAAAGAGGACTTACTTATACAGGAGAGAGAAAATATTAATCAGTTATATTGATTTAAAAAAAAAAAAAGTTAACTTATGGCTGTCAATCGAATAAATGATTTAATCGCGATTAATCACACATTTTTCATCATTCAAAATTTACCCTAAAGGGAGATTTGTAACGTATTTAATACTCTTATCAACGTGGCAGTGGGAAAATATGTTTGCTTTATAAAAAAATGTATGTATTTATTATTGGAAATCAATTAATAACACAAAACAATGATAGATATTGTCCAGAAACCCTCACAGGTACTGCATTTAGCATAAGAAATATGCTCAATTTATAACATGGCAAACTGCAGCTCAAAAGGCAACAGCTGTCAGTGTGTCAGTGTGCTGACTTGACTATGACTTGCCCCAAACTGCATGTGATTATCATAAAGTGGGCATGTCTGTAAAGGGGAGACTCGTGGGTACCCAGTGGGTAACCCATTTTTATTCACATATCTTGAGGTCAGAGGTCAAGGGACCCCTTTGAAAATGGCCATGACAGTCTTTCCTCACCAAAATTTAATGCAAGTTTGGAGCGTTATTTAGCTTTCTCACCGACAAGCTAGTATGACATGGTTGGTACCGATGGATTCTTTATGTTTTCTAGATTAGTTTCTAGTTGTTTTTTTTAGCTTTCTAGTTTCATATGATGCCAGTATCTTCACTCTAGCTTTAAAACTTCAACGTATATTGTGATATTACGATACTCTAAGCTCAGTAATTTCTTCTTTTTTTAAAAACTTTTTTATGCAATCAGAACAATGGGATCTGCATTTGCATTTGTAACAGCCTCTGTCCTTCAACATCATGAGAGGACGCATCTCTTTGCAAATGAAATAAAGTATTGACCGAGTTAATCTTTGCATGTAAACTATCAATTAAAAATCGATACAGGATCACAAAACACATTATCGCGATACTCAATATTTTCTTACGCCCCTAATCATAAAAGGATCACTTATCCACTTCTGTGAGGGGTAATCAGGGATTTCAAACATTATCAACATCGTGTTATTTAAGTCAATATAACAGAGGGCTTTCATTTAACTACACTTTCATATAAATTGTGTAAAAAAGGTGTTGATTGTCATTCATCAAGCTTTGCAACAGCTCAGACACACCTCCCTAATAAACCTTATTTCTACATTACTCTGAGAAGTGCCCTATAATCACAGCTGAAACTCCTTCATGGATTTGTTTTTTTGAAACCAGATCTCAAATGTTTGTGACTGTGGATTAACAGTGTGTTTATTGAAATGCTCTGGAGAGATAGCAATGATATGACTATGTGATTTTAGACCCACAGTATGATACTATGGAACAGTTTATCCCTCCACATTAAGTCTGCTCCCTCTGTTGACATTTTTTAATCTTGGTTGAAAACCCATCTCTCCTCCTTGGCCTTTAAATCCAATTGAGATCAATACTGCATCATCGGTGCTTTGTCTTTTCTGCGTCGTTCTTCTATTGTCCCGGTGTCCTTTATGTGTTTATCTGTTCACTGAAGTTGTGCAGCACTTTGGTCAACATTATTTGTTTTTAAATGTCCTCTATAAATGAAGTTGACATTATTTTTGCCATGAATCTGAATAAAGGCCTTTTAAATGCTCCTTATCGTTGGAAGGTGTTCTTTATCAAGATCAAGCTAAATTAAAACAAAGTAAGTGCATTTTAGGAGAGTTTAAAAGGCAAATAACAACAGTGCTTTAAGGATTAAACACAATTCAACTGCTAAACTGTATATCAAGATAAACCACAGTAAATAAGTGTTCGAGTTAAAGTTTAAAAAGAGCTAATTTAAAGGTGCAGTGTGTTGGATCTGGCAGCATAGATGTGAGGTTGCAACTTAAACTTCAGGCTACTGTAGAAGGTGGCCATTCCTGTTCAGAGGACCCGCTCCGTATGTAGATATAAAAAACTCATTCTAAGCAAACAAAAACACAACAATTCTTATTTCCAAGTAAATATACACTAAAAAAACAAACATTTATTAATATTATATTCCATTTCTGCCAATAGATCCCCCTAAATGTTACACACGGTTCCTTTAATGCAATGTTGACAAGTGTCACAACTGAAGAGCAAGGGATTGATGCTACAGCTATTTTTGTTTTTACTGACATTCGTGTAGAAGATATATCATAAAGGAGGCAGAGACACTGATACACATCTCCAGAATACAATGCAGCCATACTGTAACACATAGTGTTTTAGCAGAGGCTCAGTGAGCTTGCTAGCTTTATATATATATTCATAATAAACCAGCTGTGACTGAAAGCAGCAAGGCAGTCAGTAACATCACAAACAAACAAAACAAAACAAAACAAAACAAAATGCACAAGTATCTGAAAATGGTCGTACCCTTTAATGCCTAATGTTGCGGGGCACAGAAACAACACATGGGGCGTGTTGCAGTTTTACAGGTGGGTACAGGCCAGTCGTTCATACCCACAAGGACAATTTTTCTCTCAAGGAGAGTGTCAGCTCAGTAACAAACAGATGAATGTTGTGCCTGCCCTCGGGCGACTGGATGGGTTAGTTCAAAAGCATGCCGGAGAATAATATTTATGCCTTAGGAGTGAGTGTGAGCGTCACAATGTCATGTGAAAACACTGAATGGTGTCTGAATTCTATTTTTTGCCAAAGATTTAATTTGCGGTACTTGAAGCACAAATTCATTTGCTCACGTGGTAACTGAATCACCACCATCAAGGAAACAGTCACATCCGGATCAGAAAACTATACAGTAAGTGGAAAGCGAAAACAGGGATCTATGGTCACAATAAATAGCCTTCTTGATAATGTTCAATCAAACAATATTGCAGCACACAATGCCCATGATGGAAAACATTTAAAACAGGTGGAACTAACTACATGGAATCATTTTTAGTAGAGCTGCACAATTAATCAAAATTTGATCAATATCGCAATATGGTCTACTGCAATTTCCGAATCGCAGGAGGCGCAGTAGTCGTTAAAAGCTGAGATGTACTGGCCTACAAATCATTTTTTAAAGACTCAAGAAAATATCTTTGTTTGGTACAGATCCCTGCAAAAACAACACCATTATCATTTTAATGTTTTTCAATGAAAATGAGAATAATGACATAAAAATGATCATTCCCTCCAACATTGTGAGTGCAATATCATTCAAAATAATCGCAATTAGATATTTCTTCAAAATAGTTTAGCTCGGGATAGTATGTTTGAAAATGATTTAGTCTCTTGATTAATGGATGTGAAACTGCTCTTATTTTGAAGTATTTTCCCCCCACAAAACAAGGATACACTGCCAGGAAAATCATTTGGTTTGTCATAGAAGAATTCCGTATTTGGATACGATTTATTAGAATTTCTTAGCTTGTTAATTAAAAAGAGCGGCCATTAATGAACAATAAAAATGTAAATGAGCTGGAGTTACTTAAAGACCTAAATGGCAAATCTTTTTAGTTGTCTCAGGCCAGATGTTAAAAAGTACATTAAAATGGCGTGTGTTAAAAACGATAAAAACACTAGTTGTGAAACATAAAAGGTACACAGCAGACTACAGTACCGGATGCACAGAAAAGCAGAACACCAAGAAGAGGAAAATGGAACAACAAAGCTCAGATCTGTCAAATACTGTACAGTCAAGATTAAGGGAGGAATGTCAAGCAGGAGATGCAGGAAGGGGAAAATAAATAAACAAGAAAGGTCAGCAGGACAAGAGAGACCGCAGAGCAGCGAAGAAGACAACTGACATCCTGATGACCATGACTGTACATCAATAAAGACTTATTCTAGCTGCACTGTAAAGGAATGGAAAGACCGTGATAGGATTTCCTAAAGGGGACCATCCATCCCATCGCCACCAAAAACACACATCTCCCCGATCTGCAATAGCCCTCCAGTAACTCTCTACTTCGGCATCAGTGGTGCTATTAATTTTAACTATTATCGTTGTTCTGTTTTAATGTGCTCATCTTTTACCCAGATGATCCATATTATTTCTCCAGCTGCTGAAACAACAATCATTTTCACAAGAGGATCAATAATTCAATCTGTTAATGCTGCATGTGATTGTTACCCTCCCCGATCTTCTTTTATGTAAACTGCCTCAGAGCTGGATCTGAAAATTCAGACAGAGCTGTCTGCTATAGGATCGCTATGTCAGGCTCAATGAAGCCAGATAACTCCCACAAAAACATGTTCTACTCTTAATTACTGCCCTTTCATTAGGGCACAGTGGACAGAACGCAATCATCGGCTGCCTCCTCAGTGAGACAATCACTGTTGAGAAAACTATGAAAAACTTAAGTACAATTATCACAGGTTGTGGTCAAGTACCTGCTATTTGTTAGAAGCATGTTTTATAGTAATAGTGGGCCGTTCGTCTGACATTTATTACATCCCTGATGAATTATCACGGACAGCAAAGTGATTCTCATGCCTGTATTTTACAACGCCCACCGTGCTGTAGGCTTCTTGTCATTTTAATGTGAACGCGGTGTCTTCATCCATATTAAAGTCCTGAGGGAATTATGACATTTTTCTCGACAACTGTTGGTTGGAATTAGAAAGCATGCGTTCATATGTTGATCTCTGTTCTACCTCACCTAACCTGAGGTTGTGGCTAAAAGGTAACACGCAAATTGTGAAACTCTCGCGAGATGGTTAAGGTTAGGCGTTGAACTTGAATGGTGAAGGTTAGGCATTGACCTCAGATGGTTAAGGTTAGGCATTGACCTTGAAGGGTTAAGGTTAGGCGTTGAACTTGAATAGTTAAGGTTAGGCCTTGACCTGGAATAGTTAAGGTTAGGCACTGACCTCGAATGGTTAAGGTTAGGCACTGACCCTTGAATGGTTAAGGTTAGGCCTTGACCTGGAATAGTTAAGGTTAGGCATTGACCTTGACTGGTTCAGGTTAGGCATTGACCGCGAATAGTTAAGATTAGGCATTGACCTCGAATAGTTAAGATTAGGTATTGACCTTGAATAGTTAAGGTTAGGCATTGACCTCGAATGGTTAAGGTTAGGCATTGACCTCGAATAGTTAAGGTTAGGCATTGACGTCGAATAGTTAAGGTTAAGCATTGACGTCGAATAGTTAAGGTTAGGCATTGACCTTGAATAGGTAAGGTTAGGCATTGACCTCGAATGGTTAAGGTTAGGCATTGACCTCGAATAGTTAAGGTTAAGCATTGACGTCGAATAGTTAAGGTTAGGCATTGACCTTGAATAGTTAAGGTTAGGCATTGACCTTGAATAGGTAAGGTTAGGCATTGATCTCGACTGGTTAAGGTTAGGATAAGTCGCTGGGCAGTGAGTCTTGCAAGAGTTTTTTTGCAAGTTTTTGCAAGTTTTCGTAATTTGCAGGTTACCTTATAGACACGACCCTAACCTGACTGAAAGCAGGTTAGCCAGGTAGCAAAGGTTACCATGGAGATCGACCACTTTGAAAGTGAGCTATCTTTCGTGAAACCAACATAAAGTTGGAGATCAACCCAAAATATTCTGTCTAATTAATCTCACTGATCTCAGTTTATTAGACTGCCATCCGGTTGATCTACTTGTCTCTAGTTATTCATTCTTTTTTATACTATTTTTCAGACTATTTTCCCACTCTGTCTGTTCAATTAATACGGTTAAGGTCACAACCACACTTGCTACTTATTGCATTTATAGGCCTGTAGGGAGTTTATTAAGCAATAGGGTTTTTTATAACAGGCTCTGCCTTGTGCCTGGGTCTTGTGACGCCTGTGGCTTTCTGTAACCCTTCCTCTTTAGAACATCTCTCTGCCTCAGTGTCTCTCTGTGCTGGTGCTCACTCCACACATTTCTCACATTAATTTGAATTGTTAAAGGAGACATATGCTCATTTCATTTGATTGGCTTGCGGGAAAAATATGATTCACCTTTGCAAAGGTAGTTCTAAAGCAGTGGGCGATATATTCTCATGAGCTTGAAAGTGAAATAGGAAGGGTAGACACATCTGAATGGCTTGTTGAATCACATGTTTTCTGATCTAGGCAGGTCGGTAGGCACTCCAGATACCCAAATGTATGTGCACAAGCACTGAAAAAGTGAGTTTTTCATGATATGTATCCTTTAATAGAACCATGCTTTGCCTTGAAAGGGCTAGTAAAAGTATCAATTTCCATGCACAGCAATTCAAATGTGGCATTTACAGTAACATTGTGTGAAAAATGATATACTTTATGAATAGATGGCAAAAATGGATGGTAGACTGGTGTGTGTGTGTGTTTAAATTCTGTGAAACTCCTTTTCCCCAGAAGCTGGTAATTTAATTCAGCTTGTAATAAAATCATTAATATCGATATCTTTTTGTGAAACGATTAATATGTTTGATAAATAGGCACATAATGAGCAGGATAACGCAGCTTCAAATTGCTAGTGATCACAGATAAAGCCCCTGGCTAATGCTGTTGTGTGGTCAGGTGCTCTCAAAGGATTTGGACAAATGGGCTCTCAAAAACACACTGATATATTTGGGATCCCCAAAGACGAAGAGAGTGAGGATGAAAGCGCGAAAGAGAGACAGGAGTCCCTAAGGTGACACATTCACAGTTCATTCACACTTTTAATGTGAAAACAAGTGATCGTGACCCGATCGTGGCACTACACTGCTGTATGCAATGTCCTTTTGTCGTCACTTGTGTAGCCTTTGTATACGAGTAAAATGGATCCACAGTGCCTGGTTTTATCCTCACAATAGTAGAAGCCAAAAATATTCAGATTCTTCTTCTATATTCAACAGTCCTACTCAAGGCAAGACATGGCCAGTGCAGACAGAAGACGCCTGTGGAGCACATTGTTTTTTGACCGCAGTGAAGATGTTGCTCCTGAAAGGCTAAACGCCAACAAATATGGATTGAAGCACAATATTTCGTCAGATAAAAACATGTAGTGAATTTTGGAATTGATTTATCTTTTTTCAATAAATGTTGACTTTTGGACTTAACAAGGCTCTGGGGTTTCTGGAAATGTTTGGCTCACACAAGTCAGAAACAATTCTTCGTAGCCACAGCTGGAGTCTACAAAATAGAATCAAAAAGCCTGATCTTTATCTGCAACTGTGCACAAATAGCGGGTTTAATAATAATGTTGCCTATTAAGTATTAAAAAATATATAATTTTAAATAGTTTTGGATACAGACTTTTGTACAAATTATCCAGTAAGTGTGCTATTATGATTTTAGTTACACATGTGCAAATCTAATGTTGGCAACCTCAGAGCAGACAAATCCTGGCTCTCAACTCTGGGCTCATGAACTACTGTCTGCATGTCATAGTGTCTTTGAGCGAGACACTGAACCACAGGTTGCTCCCTGGGCGCTTTACAGCGGCCCACTGCTCCTACAATGCTTAGGATGGGTTAAATGCAGAAGTCAAATTTCATGTATGTACCTGTTTATACAGCAACATTTTTGGGGTACGGGGCACAGCTAACTTCTAACACACAGCCAACAGATGCTGTTGGGTACAGAAGGATTGGAGTTCACATATATTATAATATATCAATGCATCCTCATACAACGGTTTGTAGGATCTCTTACGAAAAGTTATTCCTCATTTTCCGTGCGTTTTGTACAAGTCAATTTCCGCTCCAGTCTTTTCAAAATAAACTTCCATCTTCACAGGAAAAAACTAGGTTAGGTTTAGGCAACAAAACAACTGAGTTAGGTCTAGGAAAAGATCGTGGATGGGTTAAAATAACTCCGGAAGTGGCGTAACATAAGTACAGAAGTTACGTGACTAATAAATCAACGTTAACTTCTGGTTTCACACAAGGTACAAACACCGGTCTCCTGGGCGAAAGTTCGCCAACCATTCACCCCGACCTCCTCCCTATGTGGCGTCGTTGCTCTTTATACTTCCTGGTATATATAAAGAGAGAGAGAGAGAGATGTCTGTTGCAGTGTAGTATTAAATGATTGCAGTATATATACAGTGCCTACAAAAAGTATTTACTCCCTTGGAAGTCTTCATATTTTGCTTGGAGCGTTTCTTTGTCATCATTGTGTAGGTTTTGCTACAATACTGACTCACCTGAAGTGGGACCTTCCTGATACCCATGGGTGATTTACTTATAACTCATTATGTGACACCAGTGATGATTTAGGTGTGCCTTATTTATGCAAACTTGTATTTTGTATTAATTTATAATACATTTGTAATTCATTTAGATCACTTTGTACAGTGGATATCTATCTCTCTTTGTCTCTTTCACTTTGACATTTATTTCTGTTGATCAGTGTCCAAAAAGCCATATTAAATTTACTTTAATTCAATGTTGTAAAACAATAAAACATAAAGACTCTAAGGAGGGTGAACATTTTTATAGACACTCTGCACTGCAGGCATCATTTCACTCATAAGCTCCTGTACACTCCTGTATGCATCAATACAAAATGCACTTGTTAATCAGGAACAATGGTTATGCAACATACTCAATCATATAAAGAAAGATGTACAACAAATACTGTGCAGTACTATGATACGCAAATAACACTTACAACTACACAAGCTCAAAAAAACACAGAAATGTACACACTTTGTCATTTTACAGGATCAAGCATTGCACAAAAATAAAAGTCAAAGCAGAATTTGACTTTTGGGATACTTTAAAGTTGACGGAATGTATTTTTAGTTGAACCTGTTACAAACGCAATCAGGATCTCCCGATCAGCTCTGTTGAGTGCTTCTGACAGTTATCTGTAACAGCTGTCCGCTGCGGAGCATTACACAGTTCTCACATGGGCACTATAAAATACTTCCTGTTCTATTTTGAGTCATTTGCAGCCTGTTTATTTCCCTTATTGTAGCATTACCCCAGAGATCAACTCCGTAATCTCTGCCGGAGCTTGACCAATTCACTCAGCACCTTTCAACCTTTTGGTTTGCAGATCGAATATTAAAAATAGAAAAGTGAAGAGGGGGCGGATGTAACCGTGGCATGGATTTCTATTCATATTACATCCTTATCTGGCTGTGAAATTACGCCAGACAACTATTAAAAGAAGATTTCCACTTTAACCGACAATCTTCTCGTCCTCGTAGCAGGGCTGAAAATGTGATGGGATGATGATGACCTTGTAGTTTATTACTTTCCCATTTAGTTTGCTGTTTTCCTGTTTATCGCAATGGCTGTGTCAAACACATGTCATACAGACACATGATCCCCACATTTTCAAAAAATATTAAGGATCTATTAACGAGTCAAGTGCATAATTCAAAATATGACGGTGCAGCAGCCGGTCACAAGGTGACAAAAACCCTAAATTATCTTGAGATAGCAAGGTTAAAAAGAAGAAGAAATACTGGCGAAATGAATAACATCTGATGCCAAGAAACTGCATAAAGAGGCTGTTTTGGGAAAGTCAGAAAATTCAGCTTTTCAGTCTTTCCGGGAATCTTGATGGCTCTGTAATACTTTCATGGTTTTACTCACAGTTCATGTCCGCAGTCAACTCACGTTAATCCCCCTGTATATTGTACATACCCTTTCATCATTTTCTCCTCGTAAACATCCATTTTCAGCTTGGTTGAACTGCTTTTTGTGCTTTCCGAACACATTCGTGGTATTTTGAGACACTTTCCTCTCGCGGTGATTGGGTCTCAGGCAGAGGCTGATTACAGCGCGCCACATCAGGCACTTTCCCAGGTAGCCTCGGAAATCAGGAGATCTCCCCGGGACCCCAATAGTGGAGGAAACAAGTTTTAATCAAGCTGTTGATGCATGCTTTTAATACTAATGTCTTCATCAGACACACTTTTCACTGGTTTGATGTTTGCCACCACACTGTATTTATTAGGACACGCTTTTTCTGTACAATAATCTCAACGCCATTATCGTGGAAAAGGGTTAGTCACAGCATGTGTCAGTGCCCCGGGGTGGGAGAGGGGATTTAGGGATATTTTTGTGCCAAGCGCCCAGGGCTGTGCTGGTCTTTCCCTTACACAAGTCTTTAAAAAAAAAGGCTGAATCTAACATGCACAAGATGATTTCACTGTCTCCTGTACCCATTATCATATCTGCTACGTATAATTGCTAAAAATAAGGTAGCCAGGATTGTGCAAATTGGAAATGTTTACGTGTAAGATGTTCTCAGAGTGATCATGTTGAAGTAAATAGTTGCCATTTCAGAAAGCTGCAATCTTACTGTTTGCTATCAGTCTGTTTATGCTGAAGTGATACTTGACTAAACTGTGCAATAGGCAAAAAGCAGCTAGACAAGAGCTTGGCTCTCATGCTCAGATTTCCATATTTATTGCCTGAAATCCTGCAGGGAGTTCAACTGAATGCCAATCGTAGAGCTGACTCACTGAAACAAATATGCATCTGCAGCCTGCACACCACAACACGGACCCCCGTACTGTATGACGCTTGATTGATTCAAATCTACCTTTTCAAGTTAAATGTTATAGTATAAGTAGCTCACTGTGTCAGCACTGAAACGGCTGCTGTTCTCTCTGCGTTATAACAACACAACAATAATCTCTAATTATAGAGATTCAAAACCAATGTTAAAAAGTTCTTCACATAAATTAAAATCAACTAGAGCTGCAACAATTAATCAATTAATGATAATCGATTAATTGGTTTAAGTAATTTTTAAGAAAAAAAAAAGTAAAAATTCTCTGATTCCAGCTTCTTAAATGTGAATATTTTCTGGTTTCTTTACTCCTCTATGACGATAAACTGAATATCTTTGAGTTGTGGACAAAACAAGACATTTGAGGACATCGTATGGGCTTTGGGAAACAATAACTGACATTTTTCACAATTTTCTGACATTTTATAGACCCAACAACTCATCGATTAATCAAGAAAATAATCAACCGCTTAATTGACGATGAAAATAATCGTTAGTTGCAGCCCTAAAATCAACAGACTGTAAAATCATTAGATTTTATAATAAAACAGATAAAAAAATGTCAGTAATCCAAAAAAATAATTAGAAATTTAATTAAATAAGGATAAGGTCTCAGAGAAAAGTATGTTGTAAGAAGATATTTAAAAGATAACAATATATATCCTGATATAGCATGTTTCTTGGTAATTCAATTCATAGTCTATATATGAACTATCCCCACGGTAAAGCCTATATACTCTTGTGCGAATTAAATACTTGACAAATGAAAAGCACTGAGTATTTTCACATTTTAAGTTAACTTTAGCGCAAAATGAACATAACGGTTCAAATGAAATTACAGAGAAAAAAGGAGTAAATATTTCCAGCTATACACTGACTATGTTTACATGCATGTACACAAATACATAGTAATCAGATTAAGACAATAGTTTGATTTAACTGAGTTTGATGAAAGATTTGAGTTAGTATGTGCTTGTTATTATCAATTTAGACAATGTAATTGTGTATCACGATATGTCGATATATGCTTTCATCGAAAGACGATAAATTATTATATTGAATTATCTCCCAGCCCTATTTCCAAACATGGAAGATATATTTGAGCAGTCACAAGATGACTAACAGAAGAGGCAAGCAGAAAAAATAACATATTTATGCTACGCAAAGATAAGCTTATAAATTTCTTGTAAATTACTAAAATAATATCAGGACTCTAAAAAGGAAAAAAAAAACCTGCAACTGATGACGAGGGGACTCAAGTTGACGTTGTTTTGAATAGAAATATTGTCCAGGAGTGCCTGTCTTACGCTACATGTCTAAACGGTTCTACTTTTATGTCAAGAATGTGTGTATGCTTACGGACAGTGTCTGCATTTTTTCTGTGTTCGATTTCATTTAATACATTGAACTTTAATCTCACAAGAAAAATAAAGAAAGGAGCAGAAAGATAAGGGGGAATAAACAGCGAGTGTGGTAAATCAAACGGCCGGGGGTCAAAGCAAACTAACAGACCTGAACAGAACCTTGTCAGAGTTATCAGCGCCACCATATACGTACAGTAGACCCTCAAAGCAGACTCAGATCCACCCTCAACACTGCATGATGCATCACTCTTTTGTCTGCACGCCTGCACCCACAGGCACATGTACACACACACACACACACACACACACACACACACACTCTCAGACACACCTTAGAGCACAGAAATGTCTAATTCCATCTGATGCAAATGTATGCATTGCCATTGTGAACTACGAATCAATTATAGCACCGTGGTTATTCTGAGCTGGCTGAAGGTGGAGGCACCTCGAGACATTAGTATGCCAATGTGTTTAAAGGCCAATTTCACCCTGCATGCCTCTGGAACAAAACCCTCAAAGAATTTGCATTTCGACAGAATATCACTTTTCAGTGGCTGTTTATGAATCTGCGTCCCGTCGGTGCTCCTATTTCACATTTCCTAGCCTGGATGCATAATCACTTTTGTGTCAAATTGTCTCCATTGAGTTGTAATAAGCTGAAAAAGATGCCAGTGGAAAAAAGTGTTTTGTTTTCTTTCTAGATTATACTTCCTAAAATTTAGCTGAGAGTTGGCGTTCTTGTTTCTTGCGGGGGTTTCCTCCAGTGTACAATGTTGTGTTTTTAAGCATTATATTCCTCATTAAACACAAGATAATGCTAGTCATCGCTCTCCGGATTTAAACGTAGGCCTCCTCGTGCTGTCTGAGGAATTATTGTAAAACTCAATCATATGTTTCACACTGTCCAAATGGATTCTCAATTCTCCTCATACAAAAAAAGGACAAATTAGAGCATGGTATCCCCTGTGCGGCCCTCCATCCAACCTCCCTTTATCATTGGTAGTAATGACAGCTTTACAGAGGGAACTAATTAGCGGGGTTTCTTCCTGTCGGTGCTGCCAGCAGACGAGCGTAAGCAAGGTCTCGCAGGTGGAGAAGAAAGCATTGGTCTCTCACACTTTTTGCTTTCTCTACTACTTTGGTTATTTCAATTGTTTGCTCATTTAAATGGCCTGCTCTCTAAAACAATGTTGCCATACTTTCAGCAGTTAAATGCAGTTAACAACTAATAAACATGTAGAAATTAGGGCTGTCAAAGTTAATGCAATAATAACGCATTAAATATCAATCAATCAATATTCCGGAGGTTGTAGTGGGCTCAGTTTTAAGCTAGAGTGAAGATACTGGCATCATATGAAACTGCAAAGCCTAAAGAATCCATTGGTACCAACCATGTCATACTAGCTTGTCACGAAGACGGCTAAATACGTTGAATTTTGGCGTGGGAAAAACTGGCATGGCCACGTTCAAAGGGGTCCCTTGACCTCTGACCTCAAGATATGTGAATGAAAATCGGTTCTATGGGTTCCCACGGGTCTCCCCTTCACAGACATGCCTTACAGACATGCTTTATGATGATCACATACAGGTTGGGACGATTTAATCGCGATTAATCGTGGACCATTATGATCGTGATTAAATATTTTAATCGATTGACAGCCTTAGTAGATTTATACTAATGCCTGTATGTACAGATGGATCCACAGCACAATACCGAATAACTCTGCGGTGAGATGGTAATTGAATAATAGATTCTTCCCCCAGACTTTGAAACCTTAATGTGATTTTACAATGAGAAAATCTAAACATTGCAAAGGCTGCACTCGAACCGTTTTGAGTGTATGCGGCGTGTATTGTATGTCAAGCGATTCTATTAAAAATACAGCACTTGCCGAAGCAAAAAAAAAAAAAAAAAAACCTTTCTGAAAGACAATTTCTCACTTTGAAATGTTTCTTGCCTGGAGCATACAATAAATGAGGCTCCGGTGAGCAGGCAATAACTTTTGTCAACAACACACTAAATGTTATGAGCTGTAGATGTGCAGTATGTAGTTTAACAACATCCTACACGAAGGAACCACATAAAACGCTCTTTGTTCCGACAATAATGCCATGTACCAGGTACAAAAAGATGTTGAGAGAAAGACACTTATCCAACCGTGGCTTTTGTAAATTAGCAATACTTGTGTCGCACCGGGCGTGCAATTTGTGTTTTCATGTATATCTTTTTCTTCCTGAAACAAAAAAAGTTGATTGAACCTCATGTGAATATTAAATTAAAGAGGCTGTCACCATGAAATCAGTGACTGTGCCGAGGTGCACTCTAAACTCAGCAGGAAAAGCAGCACTATGAGTGCAGACTTTTACAAGGTTGGTGAAAAAAGCATTAAAGTACATATCAAAGGAGAAGAGCATGTCAATTATTTATCAAAGCGAGGCAAAACCACAAGGCAGATGCGTAAACAAAGGTGAGGTTCTGCAGGATGGTGCTGGAAACAGAAAAGAACTGGGTGAACGGAGGCCGGCTCAAAAGCAACGTCCGGCACTCGCAACCCAGGCTGTTCTCATATAGCGTTCGTAGCTATACCTACGAAAAGTTAGAACACTGTAATTCGTACATATCCCATGGAATCAATGCAAATGAAATCCACGTAATGTGAACCAGGTCGTATAAAGAGCAGCAATGAGTGGGGTGGATGAGTGGGTCAAAAAACACCGGACTTTCACCCAGGAGACCGGTGCTTATATCCCGTGTCAAACCAGAAGTCAGCGTTGTTTTATTTATCATGTAACTTCCGTACTGAAGTTACGCCACTTTCTGTGTTTACCCAAATCACAATCTTTTCCTAAACCTAACTACGTAGTTTTTGTCACGTAACTTCTGTACTTAAGTTACTCCACTTTCGGTGTTATTTGAATCCAAACCACGATCTTTTCCTAAACCCAACTAAGTAGTTTTGTTGCCTAAACCTCACCAAGTTGTTTCCTGTGAAGACAGAAGTTTATTTTGAAAAGACTGTATGCATGTAACGAGCAGACATTGACACGTGCGTCACGTGTTGCTGGACATTCGTAGGAAAACACACGAAAAATGAGGTATAACTTTTTGTAAGATATCATACAAACTCTTGTGGAGTTGAGGATACGTTGCGCAACCACAAAAGAACAGTAAAAATATATAAGATACTCTGACACAAAATCAACCTTCAAGTCATTCCGCAACCACGTTCAAATTATTCCTCTGCCTTTTTGTTTGTTTAACCACACACTCCCGCCAAAAGC
This sequence comes from Sebastes fasciatus, assembly GCF_043250625.1. NCBI lineage: Eukaryota > Metazoa > Chordata > Actinopteri > Perciformes > Sebastidae > Sebastes > Sebastes fasciatus. Next base: position 14,054,832 of record NC_133804.1, on the reverse strand, counting down.
ATTAGCGTTTCTACATGTGTATACAGACTTTAGTGTTCTTTGTGACCCATAAAAGCTGCGGGGTGCAGAGAACCCTGCATTGTTTATTTGTGGAAAAAGGTCAGCGTCTGCACGTTTACAATGTCTCTGGTATTTACCTCAATTTGCAAACATGTAAGCACATGTGCACGGGCAGTCAAACTTGATTGCCTCTACTGTAATGCGTTATAAACATATACAGCCCTGTGTATGCATACATAAGATGTAATTTCCATGCGATTCACACACTGAAGAAGAACATAAACTGACATGTGTAAGCTCCAGTTCCTATAAGAATTACTATTTATATTTGGTTTAAATGTGTACAAGAGGGGGAAAAAAAAACCCAGAGTGACCAAATCATTGAACCGTGAACTTGGTTAGTGTCACTTTTGCGGGTCCATTTATCACCCTCAATACTGTGATATTAGGAACCCTGGAGGGGCTGGATGCAAGCGGCAGACATAGAGCTCATCCTCTCCCTGCTTCTACTGGGAACAGAAGCCCGATTCTCCCACCTGCAAAGTCTCCATCTGCTCCCGCTGCACAACACAACAACAAAAAAGCTCTACAACCCAATACACAGCCAAGCCAACCTTGACTGTAATACCCTATGACAGGTTGTATTTGACACAGGCATATCCGCCTGATGCTTTGCAGTTATTTTCAGCGGCTACGATTGTCTCCAGAATAAAATGCACTCGATGGCGCTCTGAGATATTTTTTCTGTCTTACCAAATTACATTCCGCCCGTGTTTTTTATTGTATCTCAACTCTTCGAGCTGGTGGTCTGCAGTGCATCAGGGAGAGATGGCGCAGCACATAGAGAGCTGGAGAGGAGAGAGGGTGAGTGTGGGTTTTTGGTACAGTATTAGTTATTCATGTGTGTCTGCCCTAAAGACCAAAAAAAAAAAAAACTTCCCCACAATCCGACAATAAAGCAAACGCTGTAGTAAAAAGCAGCAACGTGGACCTCAACAACCTCTACAGAGGAGATTTATGGGACCTCCACGAAGTGAATCTTCCATAGGTGATGGAGGAATGAGGGCACTTTAAATCCCATTACTATGTGATCAAAAGTCGTTTCTCACTCTAGGATTATCCAGTTGAGGCACAGTGGGATCCTGTAAAGACGAGCCTGAAATCCTGAGAGGTAAAGCATTGGCGGGTAACAATGGCGAGAGCGTGAGGGGCACATATTTCTCTTCATTAAGCGATAAATAATGCAGAGGGAATCATATGAATAATTTTCTCCCTAATGGATATTGCATGCTGAGAAAGGATTTCCAGTTCCACTTTTTAAAAATTTAGCATGTGAAATGATGCGTCGTTATGTGACAAAGTGATTTTTCGGGGCAAGAAGAGAGTAGCGCAAATGCATCAGGAAGCTTTGGAAGAAAAAAAAAAAAGTGAAACAGAGACGAGAGCTGGGACTTTTCCCGTTGAGTTCGACAGCATCAAATTACTTATCCTGTCGGGCCTCGCCTCAGATATGCTGGTAAACACCAATATATTTGATCTAATTGTTAAACAATCGGGGGGCTATAAATCATTTCTATACTGCTCTATTTTTCCTTTGCACTGGGCTGAATAACTGAAACTCAAACACCTTTACATAGCTAGATCTCACTGCACATAACTTGGTCTACTTTTATTTTTTGTACTGATTTGTTTTGTGTAATTGATGTAAATCAGCTGCAGGGTTTGACATTAACCATGGCCCGGTGGCCCGTGGCCACAAAAAGTTACTCGGGGGGCCACCATATCCCCTGTAGGTAGCCCCTTGTCGCCACCAAGTTTTATCAGGTCTCTTTTGAGAATGAAACTGCATTTCTCAATGACATTACGGTGTCTGTGTTTCTAACTGAAAGCGACACGAGCGTAGCGTCAGCGACAAAATCAGTTTGACTGCATTGTTTTCTATTGGAGCGTCCTAATTGAGCCCCGCAATTGAGGAGGAATGGCTGATTCGTGAAGGCTGATTCGTGAAATTCGTGAATTCGTAATGCCCTTATTCGTGAATAAGGGCATTAATACTTTCTATTCGCAAATCCCTTAACGTTAGTTGTTAGCTGTTAGCAGTCCGTGGACAGCAGAGTCCTGCTTGACTAAATAATGCCTAGTTCACACTACACGACTTTAGCCCTGATTTTCCACTCCCCAACAGGTTTTGAAGCTCCCTGACAAAAGCCCCAGATCAGAGGCAAATCGGTGTTGAAAACTGGCAGACGCATTCTAGATATGTAGCATGCTGAATATCTGGACCTGTCGGGGACTCCGGCCAACGAGCTACAGCCAATGACAGCACAAGACACAGGTTGAGGTTGGAGGAGGGGTCACCTGTTACAATAGGAACTTACTGTATGTGCTGCATTTGCAACACGGAGCAAAGTTGTTGGTGCACGTAGAGGAAACCAGTGGTAATGGGCTATTTTGTGAACACGTGCCAACAACAAAATCAGCAATATGTCTCGTGTATGGAAACACATGTAATTTACCGTGTATTTATTGCGTGGGTTTTCGTGACAAAACGTAGTTTGGAGACCTCATCGGGGATTCAAGATCTTGTAGTGTGTGACGCCCTGTCGCTGGTCAGTCATGCAGTGTGAAAACCACGACGACTTAAAGACTCACAATTCCAAGACAGCAAATTGTGTAGTGTGAACTTAGCTTAACTTAAAAAAAAATGGATTTGCTTTTATTTTTTGTATTGTTTTGTGTCATTGATGTAAGTAAGCTGTACTGTATCTTTGTTGGAAACGCGTGGGTTGTAGTGGGTGAAATACTCTCCTCAACTCAACTCTTCTAACTGTTCAGGAAATAATCTGGGAGCTGCAACCAGTTCCAGAAGAATCCAGTTGAGTCTTTGATTAGAAATCAATACGCTGAACATATGGTTGTCGAGTGTGAAAAATTGCATTTCCCATCTGTCTGAATACAGAATTCCTCATACGTTATTCTCTTCATCAAAAGTCTGAGAAATGGCACATCACAGATTGCATGTACATTGGAAATGCAGCCTGTCATCACTAGATAGGATGGGAAGCATGACAACCTATGGAAATTCAAATAGCATATCCGATAACGCACGCAGGCTCTTTCACAACGGCTGATCGGTTGGATGGATGAGTTTTAACATCACAATAAAATGTATCTCCTCGCTGTCAAAGTGTGTCATAACTTGCACTGACACATCTGTAAAGATGCGAAGGAAACAGCGGAGGCATATGACAGTTTACAAAGCCCGGGTATAAAGGATGTGGACTTTCTTTCAAGACTTCTGCAGCCCCTGTGATGCTACTTGCATTCAGCAGCATGACATACAATATGCATATGTTATCAAAGTAAAAATCTGGCATGAAACTTTAATGAACAGAGGGAGCGGTGCGAAAAAGAGAAGCTGATTCGCTGAAGGCGATGTGGAATTGTTTTAGCGAAGCGGAACGGACAAGACGCAGGAAACCTGGGAGAAGGAGAACAATCGCTATAGGCATTTGCATCTCACATGTGAATGTAAGAGCCACCTCTGCAATTATACATACCACTGAGTAAGGACATGGCTGCAATCCACAAAGCAAATTCCCCTTGCTTTGAACAGAGCCACAGCTTGCCTGGGGACTTGGCAGCTCAGGTGGCAAGCATGGTTAATTTCACCATTTGGGAGAACTTGTAAGCTTTAGTTTACATGGTCAGCAGCTAAACGCTACGTTCCCATCACTAGATGCTATCTGGTTTGTTGTCCTTGAACTACAGTCTCTTAATCTTATTTTAATTGCACCACACTAGTGTGCTACATTTCCCCCCTTTTTTAAAGACAAACAGCACAACAAGAATCCCACAACTGTCCTAGAGCATCAGCAAAGTTTGACCCCCGCCTACATGCAACCTATTTTGAAATCAGATTGCCCCCCGATTTACCTCCACACACCAGACAGCATTAGTCCGCACCAGGGCTGGAGTTGCTAGGCAACTGAAGACACTTGCTGCAGACTGAAATGATTCTTTGATTCAAGGAAAGATCTTATATAATGCCTTAAAGGGGAGAAATTTTATATAATTGCATAAAAATTGTCTTAGTAATTAGAATGAATGTAATATTATGTTGGTTGGCACAACACGCCGGATAGCAGCATGACTTGACTTCTAATGAAACAGTCCTCGCTGAAATGAATTTCCCTCCAAGTTTAAGTTCATGTAAAGTAGTTTTGCTGTTATGAATGCTGAAAAAATGCACACACATTTCATGCATAATGATTTACTGAATATTGTGTAAAGTATATGAACATATAACGTAATGCATGGTAATGAGTTCATGTGCTTAGATGGTGTTAAAGGTCAGAGAAATATCAAAGCGACGAGTACGCGACCCACGTGTTGTTATTAAAACATGCATTTCTAATTATCCACAATATTTCCACACATTTCCTCACAGTTAAAAAAAGATCTGACACACGAGCCGTCACTCTTTGTCATGTGAGTTTGTGTTAAAAAGAATAGAAAATGCTGCAATGCTGCACTGCACCAGCTATCCACTGTGCAAAACACGAGACTATTTCAGTAATATGTTAATTGTGGTTCATCTAGTTAACATAATATGTGGGTAGTCTGAGACACCAGTAATTACCATTTTCTATACGCTTCTCCGTGCCGCAGAAACCCCTGGGAAATTACCAGGGTTAAAGGTCGAGTGGTGGGAGCTCCATGCTGTGGGTGACCTAGAGAAGCTTCCCTGGAAATGAACTGGCTGCAGGGACGTACAGTACATAACTTGTATGTGCTCGGATTATCTAAATCATGGCTGAGGAAGCTCATAAATATGCATATTCATTATCCAGTGCTGCATCCTTCTCACTGAATCCATCATGAAGATTAATGAATATTATTCAGTCATTCATGACTTATTGTAAGCAGCGGTTTTCAAGTGTGAGCAGACAGCACCACCTAGTGGCTATAAGCAGTACTCAACAGCAGCAATGGGCCTGTTGACTGGAGGAATATCACATTCTACTTTAATGGCATTGATTCGGTTCTTTTGTGAATTGATTAAAGCCATTTTTACGGTCGCTGGAATACTAGGAAATTGATGCCACTGGAAAAATAAAGAAATAGGCGATCAAAGTGGGTTTTATGAATTGTTTAACCAAATTTTCATGACCAAACACCTCCAGTGTTGCAGTAAATGCGGTCTGGAAAATCACCACTAGATGTCACTGCGTAACCGTTGGTCGGGCGCGAGCAGTTTCAGCTGTATGACTGGAAAAAACTCAACGTGTGCAAATCATGAATAAATAATAATGTTTTCCTGCTTCATATGAAACACTACAACTCAGACATATTGATCGCAGACACGTGGGCAGTAATGTTGGTCTCACTGAGACTTTAAAGGAGGTCAAGTTACAGTCTGACCTACATTCACCCCGCAGCATGCATGCTCTTATGTAGAGGCATAAACAATAACACAGAACAAAACATTTTGTTGACTTGATATATTTATTTGCTGTTTGTCTTTTCTACTTCAACGTATATCCAGCCTCAATGACAAAGTGGTAGGCAAGTTAATGGAGAAAATCTCAGTATCTTTTCACATACAGTCTAAGCATGCCGTGAAAAGTTTGACTTCATAAAGTTATAAATCCTAAACCTATGAATTAGGGATCAGTTTCTCTTCCGTGGTCAGGTTATTGTGCCGCTTGTCTGTCTTGCTGATAGATTTTTTCTCCATGTAGTGGTTGACGGAGTTGCGCTGCAGCAGCAGCAGACACTGGTTCCTCAGCTCTTTGTTCATACAGAGCAGGATGATGGGGCTGGAGAGTAAAGGCAGGTCCAGCAGCAGATCTCTGACCATCTCCTCACACACAGACAGGTGCTCCGTCAGCGCAAACACAGCACCTACAGTACAATAAGTATAGTATAAGGACGGTTAGTAATTATTGCAACGCCTTTACATGTTTATATTTATATATTGTGATATAGAACCACAAATGAGTCTTCTAAAACCGTTATCTTCAATGTATATTAATACACGGTAAAAGCCTGTATTTCCTTTACTAATGGAGTATCTTTAAGTAAGACTAACTATGATTAAAAAAAAGCAGACAAATAAAAGTGAAGGTATGCGTTTAAGTTCAGTTTAGCTTTACCCAGCCAGCGAAAGGAGGTAGAAAATATAGTTATTTCAAATCATAAATATGAACTTTATTCATCAATTGTCATGTTTTGAATGAGACATTCCTAAGTAATACAAATGTTTGCCTTATGTAAAGAGTAAAAGTGACCTTGGTAATATTAATAAAGTTCTAGTTGTTCAAATACTATGGAGAGCTTTTTGATTTATGGATTTATTGTGTATGTATTTTTCATTAAACAAAATCTCCATTTATATAAATATAAAATATAAACTCGTGTCTCAAACTGCAGTCTCGAGTCCAAGCTCATTCATCAGACAATAGCCTGTATATTAGGGCTGTCAAAGTTAAAGCGATGATAACGTGTTAACACAAATCTGTTTTAACGCCACTAATTTCTTTAACGCATTAACGCAATTGATCTTTAGGTAGGAGGTTGTAGCGGGCTCAGTTTTAAAGCTAGAGTGAAGATTCTGGTATCATATGGAACTACAAAACCTAACGAATCCATTGGTACCAACCATGCTGTACTAAATGTTGTCGAGGAAAAAGTGTCATTGCCATTTTCAAAGGGGTCCCTTGACCTCTGACCTCAGGATATGTGAATGAAAATGGGTTCTATGGGTACCAACGAGTCTCCCCTTTACAGACATGCCCACTTTATGATAACTGACAGCTGTTGTTGCCTGTTGGGGCTTAAGTTTGCCATGTCATGATTCGAGCATATTTTTATTGCTAAATGCAGTACCTGTGAGGGTTTCTGGACAATATTTGTCATCGTTTTGTGTTGTAAAATGATTTCCAGTAATAAATATATACATATATTTGCATAAAGCAGCATATTTGCCCACTTACATGTTGATAAGAGTAATAAATATTTGACAAATCTCCCATTAAGGTATGTTTTGAACAGATAAAAAATGTATTTTTATGTAAAGAATTTAAATTGATTGACAGCCCTAATTTATACTTTTTAAATGACGATACACTGTACATACGAAGCTCTGAATCACATCAACAGACATATGGTTTAGTTACTTCCTACAACACTGGTCAGTTTAACAAGTTAAATTATATAGAAAAAGCTGTATTTGTGGAATTGTGTTGCTTCAAAATGGGCTCTGTACTGTATAAAGTACAACAGTACATGTTGAGTGCATGCAAATGCATTCTGCAAGTGTAAATTTCGAGTTATTATACTTAATTTCAGAAAAGCATTCCAAATATGTAATGGCTTCATGTAGGTTCAAAATATTCATTATCTTTCTAATTAGAAGCTTATGAAAATAGAACTGTTGTTAAAGCAAGTATTCACATTTTTAAGTCAATCTCAAAATTATATTCACATGGACATAATTTACATTGAAAGAATTATTGGTTGCTGTAATTTTTCCTCTTATCCAAATGGCTTCAATGACACGTCTCTCTAAAGTGATTTCAATGTAAGTAATGGGGGGACATTCTGATTTACTGGAGCTAATATGAGGTTTCAGCAGTCTGAGATAAAATCTAAATCAAAATTAGGACATTAAGAAGGGATCGTTTCACAGCTAGCACAGACAGGTGGAACAATCACAGCGACTAATAACTGTTTTAACGTACACACGGTTTTTACTGTAAGACAGACTTTAAAATGTTTAATAAGTGAAATTAGTGAGTCAAAGCAACTTACCAGGTACATGTGCTGTGAAGGTGATGAGGGATATGAGGCTGAACACTTTGGCCAGCTGCACGTTGACTCTCTGACTCCTGTTCATCACTTTAGCGCTCTGGACGATGGTGTGCAGAATGTGAGCGTAGAAATACAGGCTTAACGGCAGAAACAAGGCAGTCTTCACCAGCAAAAGAACCCTCATCACTTTGTCGTTAATGAAGGAGAAGCAAGTGAGGTTGACGGGATCCAGGTGAGCCACGTAGCCGCCCAAGAGCCACAGGGTCAGCTCCTTCAGCCCCACAGGAAGGAGAGGGAACAGCAGCTGCAGGGCCAGGAACACCCTGCTGTTCACCAGGTGCCTGAGGTCACACACCACCGTCAGGTAAACGGAGAAGGTGATGAAGGAGACGTAGTGGAAGGAAGCGGAGCTGGTAAGGTGCTTGGCGCTCACCATGAATTCGCACAAGCGAGAGCCGAGCAGCCAGCGGCCGTGCTGCTTCCAGTGGACGGTCATGGGCCACAGGCTCAGGTTGACGAGGTTGCAGCCGGTGCTCCCGAGGATGAACATTGCCACGTTGCTCCTTATCTTGCACCGCCCGCTGAGCAGACAGGACACCAGCGACACCAGGATGAAGATGTTAAAGCAGAAGCCGGGGACCAGGAGCAGGACTTTAGAGGAGGCACAGAGGTTGAGGTAGTTGGAGACGGAGCACAGGGAGTAGGACGTCTCATTCATGGCAGATGAAGGTGATGAAGGTGTACCGCAAAAGGTAAAGAGGAGGACTGATTTTCCTCTGCGTTTTACAAAACACTATTAAAGATGAGCCTGTAATACTCCTGAGTAACAAAGGTCAGTTTGTGTAACATGTGAAATGCAAACTCATCCCTCCATCATGTAAACATGTTTTCTTCCTCTATGTCCAATCACCTTGACTTTTGCTTTCTTCTGGAGCTTTTTTGTTTCTAAGACTCTTCCCCAGTGGAGCCAATTACAAAGGATTCAGTTCATAATCCCCTTCCTCTAGTTATAAGCCTCCTAATAAAACTGAAAATCTTTAACTACCGCGCACCAACATGACAAATGGATGGGACGTGACCTTATATTCCTCTTCTTCCTTCCTGTTATTTTGCAGTGCTTTCTTCTGCTGTTATCAGACGATGCCGATGACAACCACAAAACACCTCGTATTTGTTATATTTATGCTCTCGCCAACCTCAGAGGGCATTTTTTTTTCACTGGTGATTATTCATCTATTATCCCCACCATTCTTCTTTCCTCAATACAAACAAAGGTGCTTTTTGCTCAAATACCCTGATGAGACTGGGAGATGCATTCACCCTTCAGTCATAATATTCTGTCCATGAAATATGTAACGCTTTGTTAATTCTAGGTTCCGTCTAATTTATTACCTTGCGATCTGCACGTCATTACCCAGCAGCATCCTCCCGCTCTACCAGTGCGGATATAGTCCTAACGAGAGTGGAAAAACGTATTTGTTTACTTCTCTGGGGCTTTATTAATGTGACACAGAGTCTGCTTGATTAAGTAGCTAACTACTCTGACATTATCTAAAAGCAACGTATCAAAACGGCCTCCATTGCAGGAGAACAGAGATATTTATACGTGTGATTCAGTGTTGGATTGAATGCATTTTACGCCGCATGATGTTGCTGCCCCGTGTGAGCAGGTGTGTATTTAGTTATCACTGTGCATGCTCTTGCAGACTCTCACACCGGTGGAGAGGGTAATCCATAATACAAATTGCAACGGTCTGCTCAAATTTAAAATCTGCATTTTAAGCACTTACTAATCCAATATCTGGATGTTGGAATAGGCTTTTTTAGCGATGTTAGCCGGTAGGTCAGTTGGTCCAGCACTCTGGTCCAGACTGAAATATCTCAACAAATGGACGGATGGTTATTTGTCCAGACATTCATGATCACCACAGGATGAATCCTACTGACTTTGGTGATCACAACCAGCAGGCAAAAATTACATTTTTCCAATACTTTGGTTTTTGACTAAATACCTAAGATATTTTTTTTTTGCATCAGACTTAGCTGCACTTAGTTTTTACAGCTAATTAACACATGTTAGCATGTTAAACTAAGAAGGTGGACATCATGCACATTATACCTGCTAAACATCAGCATGTGTTAGCATTGTAATTCTGAGCATTGCCAGCTAGTGCTAGCATTTAGCTCAAAGCACCACTGTGACTAAGAACCACACAGTGCTACTAGATTGGCTGTAGACTTTAAAGGCCGTTATACACTGGGGGCATTTTTTTTTTTGCACGTCAATATATATTTTTGTTTTTTTTCATGAATACTTTCACACAGAACTGCATTACTGTATCACGGAGCAAAAAAGCAACATAATTTTTTTTTCATAACAAGGCCGATTTTTTTAGCTTTTGCGCCGCGATTAAAGACATCAACCAATCACGTTGTGCGGAGGTGGTTGAGTTGCACCTATATTTCTAAAGATGATAAAACAACAACACAGAGGCTCCGTAGTCAGAACCAAGATAGTAGGGATGTCACGTGAAGTAATTTTCCTACCAGTTAACACAGCGCTGATACGCAAAAATCAACTAAATGGGTTATATTTCTATACAAAAAAGCAAAACGACAGTGGGTAAGTTATGTAATCGGTGTGTGCCTTAACACCGTGTAACACCGTGTAACACCGTGTAACACCGTGTAACACCGGTAACACCGACTAGAATGGCAAGCCTACAAGACAGCAAAATGTATTACTCCTTTCAACATCGACAACGGTATATAGGGCATACCAGAGCCCCTCCTTCTGTTCCTACCTTTCACAATAAAAGTCTTAGATATAAAATATTCGCAAGCATTTCCTAGTTACGTGATTGGCCACCACAGCGTGATGTCGGGTTGTGTTTTTTCCCAAAATGTATTCTGTTTCAACCTTCGCTGCACCGCTGCAGCCTAAACGCACTACCCATATTCAAATGAATGGGAGGGGCTGATTTGGTGTGAATGCAATCTTGGTCTTCTTATTATGTAAAGGGGTTTGTTAATGTACACAAGCTCAAAATTCATATCGGCAAAAGTTATTCTCCATTTTCAAACACTAGCATTGTTGAATTTACACACAGATCATTTGAGAGAACTGATTCTTTGCACAAATAATCATTAATACGCATGAATTTACAACTCAAGCACCTGCTTGTTAAAATGTTTTTTTTTTTTTTTTATTCTAAATTCTCAGTGCTTTTCAGGTCTCATCAGGGTTTGTTTGTTTGTTTGCTTGTTTGGCATTGCTGCCTGAATGACTCCAGCAGGCGATCTGGTATAATTGGTCAGCATGAACAGGGCCTGTCTAATGCATCAAGGGCCACTGTGCTCTTCACATGGCATCTAATCAGGCTGCAGGAGAGATGTGATCACTGGGCACACAAAGCTGGACACCGCTGCAACATCACATCACATGCAGTGATATGTGAATACACGACTAGGATGAATTCCTCTCATAAAACAAACACTCATATTACTTGCTTTGCTTTTTAGTTGTGTTTTTTCAACCGAGTTGGATATACAGTATACTTAAAATAGGATTGAGGGGGAGGAGTGATGGCAGTGGTCCTGGAGTGTTATTATTCAGACTTGTATGTGTAAATGGTGAATGCTATCAGTTTGCGTCTCTGGCGGATTCAGCTTCCACTCCCTCCAGCAGTGGGTGCTCTGAAGGCTGACAGACAAGCAGACAACAGTGAGAGGTGCTGTTCCTGAAATTGATTGAAAATCAGAGATGCTTGCAGGAGCGGTTTGATCTAAACAGACTGCAGAGCAAGGGGTAGGAGTGATAGAAAAGGGAGATAGAGGAACAGAGACAGAGAGAGGGAGGGAGACGGAGCGCTGTCAGTCAGTCGTGAGCACCGATCGCCCTCAAGGTGACAACTCCTTCCATGAGATGGTTTTCCACCGAGGGTAATGGAGCTCGGGTCTTGTCTCACAAAAAGCAATTTATAGCTAAGCCAACTGAGGCCTGAGAGAAACAGAGTCTCGCTCAGTGTCAAATATTTTCGGCAACAAATTGTGCTGTGTCAGGCCTGTAGATTTCTACCTGAGGCGCATAACACTCTGCCGAAAACATGCAGCTTGCATAACAAGTTCAGGTTGTTAGGAGCTCAAAAGCAGGCAAACGGCGGTAAACAAATACTTGAAGACTAAGACGTTCTTCTAACAGCCGATATACCCACAAGCTCTATTAATCACTCTTTTCCAAGGTCCGAAATGAACACCCGCCTAGCGCCAAATGCGGGTAGATTTTACCGTTTGGCGAGTAAATCTCGGAAGGCTATCAGCCACACTGACGGGTAAATGTTTGTACCAAAATAGTCATATGATAAAAAAACTATAAGCTTGGTTATACTCAGAGTCTCTACTGCGTTTTGGTGTCATTTACACTGCTTCAGTCCTCTGCTCTATAATGGAGTTTGACACTCATGCACAGAGTGAGAGAGAGAGTATGAAGTTACAACATCACAGCTGTGAACGTAGCAGTGCAGTGTTTGTACAGTTTAGGCTATTCGTCGGTCAATAAATGCTGCAACTCCTCAAAGGGCTCAAGCTTCAGGACGTCCCGGGAAAAAATAGGATCGGAGAGGATGAAAATGAATTTTGGGCCAAATTTGGGGCGTGAGTTGAAGAAGAAAAATACCTTGCTAATGTTACAATGAATGGCGATGAAAATGATGTTTTGTGAAGCACACAGTTCTTATTAAACCTCCTTAACAACATAAACACACACAGAACATACTGCCGGCCTCTGACCTCACAACAGCCACAGCGGCAACAGGGAATCCAACCCAAGTCACTGGGTGACCTGAGTGACCTGATGATAACGTTACATTAACTACGAGGAATCAAAGCTCCGCCACAGCTCAAATCATGTTGTTAACCACTTATTTAGATCTCTCCATTGCATTTTGTCCGTGGCTACACGCTGCGCATCGCTCCCCATGACAAGTGCATCTTGTCCAGCAGCTCCTCCAACTTTAACAAGCTCCAGCTAACAGCTTTTTCTAGCTTTTTGGAGGCCCATATGCAAAACCTTGTTGTTGTTTTTTACAAAATAATACTTATTACACATAAAAAATATATTAAAATTTGTTAACATCAAAATCAAAACAAACATGCAAATTAATGATTTCTCTTAGTTTTCTATTGAACATAATACCTTATTAACTCTATGAAAAGTACTGATACAAATGTATATGTGACACAAAAAGGCAATTTGTTATTTTGGCCAGTAAAAAAATATGCTTGCATCTACCAATCCCCTTGGCCGGTGAGTCAAAAAGTTAATTTCAGACACTGCTCTTTTCACAGGAAAATCATTTTAAATACCACAAGTTCATAAATCACAGGCAGAGCAGCTGCTATCATACAGGATTACTGCTGTGCTCTGTAGTTGAAGTAAACTTCACACGAAAGTTAATATAAGCAGAGTGCTGTTAAGTATGAATATCTCAGAAATGAAGCCTTACCCTAAATCAGCCCAAAACACTCAGACCCCATAAGGCAAAAACAAGCTGTAGGGAAAAAGCATTATACATCCCTAATGTAAAACACTCGTACTGTATGCATTTAGTGCCATCTGTGGTGGCTGCAACGATGAATCTAAATTTGCTGGGAAGATTATCATCTTGCACTTAAAAACTGACTGACGGTGAGCCAATAAATCCTGATGAGGGTTACAACTGGGCGCTCTCCAAATTCTTGTTTGGAAGAAAATCCCAAAAATATGGCTGGCCTGGCTGAATAGGATTTAATGTTGCTTCCAGAGAAATGAAGAGACTTGTGCGGAAATCTCTCAAGCATGCCCACACCACTTTCCAAATCACACACACTCCATTCTTTGATCTCCTTGCCAATTTCCTAAGCTTTTGTTTTGCAAACAGACAATGTCGTATGAAATCTCGCTCGAGCAGAAGAAGATGGTGGTAAACTCGAGAAAGCTCTGATAAACAAGGAAGTTAACTGCATCGAACTGATGTTGATTTTTAAGTGAGCGGACCACGTTATGTGGTCCTTTTAGTGAAGCCAGAGGGAAGACACAGGTATCAAGTGGGTTTTTTTTATGACTGAGAAATACACAAAACTGCATTGTGCAGTACATTATACACACAATGATCCCAAATAGTTTTTTCCCCCATGCACTGGAGCCAGATATACTCTTTTCCCCAACCCTATCTCCTGTCCCGATGGAACAACTAATTATCAGACACAAGAGTCTTTGTCCGACAGCAATTACCAGACTCGGTAATGTGTAGTGGTGCTGATTCGAAACGTAGATTTCACTGTTGGAACTATCTGACAACTCTGCCCTTACAGCAGATTCACTGCAGCACAGTTTTCATTCGACCTTCAGTCTCTTTACATCAGCGTCTCTATAGCTGCCTAAGCCTGGCATGTAATGCCTTATGGATCCAGGCTCTGGGGGTGCCTGCCCGTGTGGGCTGGCGTTAAAACCTGAGAAAAAACTCAAGGACAAAGGCAGGCAGAAGAAACCAAGACCCCTCACACATATTTTATAATCATCTTGTACGGATAGTGCGGATAGAGAATTTGTGTGGCGTGACGATCAGGTGGAAGACGAACAGGGAGCAGCGGGCTAAACTCTCCCCTGATTAAACCATCATCTCTGATTTGAGATGGCTCCCAGCGATTGTTATGGTTACTGTATATTGTGAGAGTAGAAAGCTGTGGGGTTAATGCAGCCGTAATGGGAAAACGATCACATTGGGCTTGCCGTGGTGTTAAGCCTCCTTTCAAAGCGAGGGAATAGATCAATGATCTGTCCAGCTTTGTGTTTGTATATGTGCCTGGGTTTGTCTTCTTTCATGATATAAGAGCTGTGCAACTTTACAATATATTCCAAGTTTGAACAGTCCTCTGATATTTGAATTATGTGTCCTCATACATAAATGATAGAAATAGATTGTCAGTGCCCGACAGTATATGAAAACCATTCCAAAAATGACTCACTGAAAAGAAAAATGTCTAATCCATTCACTCTATGATTAAGTTTAGACAACTAGAGCTTTGTGGTATCCTCATGATTAAAAGTAACCTTTGTTGGTTGGTGGGAAATGGGATGAAAGCACAGTCTAACCAAAATCCCACGCACTGTTGACCAAATCATCAACCGAAAACGTTAACGAAAGCTATGACTATATGTTCGTCAACAACCTTCCATGACTAAGACGAGGCGATTACAATACGGCACCGACGTCATTAAACACTAACGGTGACTATATCAACATGCACTATTGGCAGGGTTTTTGTTGCAAAGAGAATTACGAGACGGCCGCCTCCGTCAAATTTGAGAGCCGCTGCATGCGTCTCTATTTGTGCCTGAAACAATATGCAGTCAGGAGAACTCAGAGTAGGTACTGAAATTAAAGTTAACAATGGCAACAACAGGGGGTAGGAGACAGAAACAAGGTGATAGATGGACTGAAATGTTCAATATAATCTGATGACTAAAAAACACTAAAATGTCAACTGTTTTCATCGACTGAAACGACACAGTTATCTTTGACTAAGATAAAACGAAAATGCCCAGACTTTTAGTTGACTAAAACTTAACTAAAAACAGGATGAGGTTGACTAACATGATATACACTAACAAGGACCTTTGACACAGGACTAAGACTAAATGAAAAAATAGCTGACAAGAGTGTTGTGGTGTTATACCAATACATGCCACTTCTGCCTTTGTTACTGAAAGTAACACATGCCAGGTTTCGGGTGAGGACAGTCATTGTCTGCTAAAGGTAGTTTTCCAGGAAGTGCAAACAAACATTTGAATGAAAGACCAATGTTGTCCTGAGGACAGTCTCTTGGACAGTGATCATTACCAGGCAGACTAACAGCAGGCCCCACAGCAAGAAATCTGCATTATCTTTATTTATTGATAAGGCTAACAGATTTGGGGCAACTGTGACTCAGGGGGTAGAGCGGGTCGTAGGGCAGCGGTTTGATTCCGGGCTCCTCCTGTCTGCTGGTCAGAGTGCTTTACAGCAGCCCACTGCTGCCAAATGCTTAGGATGGGTTAAATGCAGAGGTCAAATTTCACGGAGTCAGGGTGGATTGATGCATTTGATCAAATCCCAACGTATCTGTTCCATGAAACGCAAAAACGCTTCTAAAAACACTTTCTATGAGGATTGGCCTTTAACCTCTATTATTACTTATTATTTATTTTATTAATTTCTTCAATTGTCGCAAAAACACGTCCTGCTCTTCCTCCCAGTAACCGCTACAACCGTGTCAACTGAAAATGACGTTTGGAGAATAGACACACGATCTGGCAATTCAGTCTGATTATCAGGCCAGTGATACTGAACAATGTGATTTTTGAATGATGAAAAAAAAAAAGAAATTGCATTTGCTTCAGTGCCATTCCAAAGAAAAAAAAGTCACATCTTAATAGCAACAAAATTCCTCTACAAGCTCCGATTTCATAATCAACTCACAGAAAACTTGCAGTTTGTAGCAACGCCAGGGGACTTTTATTTGGCTAGTGGCTTCCTCTTTCTTCTTTCTCTTCATTTTCAGTTTCTAAAACTCAATCTTGCAAAACACACAGCAAATGCTGAATGATGAAAGTATGAATTCTACCTAATTTGTGGGCAGAATTCCCAATTTACTAACACATTCATCACAACATGTGACAAAACATCCAAATGGGTCTCTAAAACAACAAGTTCTTTTGGCCGTTGACTTTACAAGTCTGGTCCTCTACTGGAGGGATGTTGCTCGGTGCTCAGCTATAATCTGGTGGCTGTGAAGGCCGTAGTAAATGATTCACATATTTTTTCATACTCATCAAACCAAGCAGTGACCTCTCATTCCCTGCATTGATGCTTTGACGTGTTATGTTTCGACACTCATTCAGGTTCTCCCTTTAATGTGTCACCTATGCAAATACAGAACATGTCAATTTAACTGATATATCCACCTGGACAAGGGCACAGTCGTGTCTCAAAACTTTTGTTCCTCATATTTTAGACAATAATGTGTGGAGAACTTATGCAACAAACTAATAATGCCAGAGTATGAGCAGCACACACATGAGACTTCTCGGTAATTCTACTCAGCGGTGATAATTGACATTTTGAATCTATCTTGACTACCATCTGACAGATTTGTTTTTCAGTAAATACAACATGGCAATGACAAATTGTAACTATAACAAAGCAATTTTTCAAGTGGATCCAGCAGCCGTGATGTGTGCCTCGTGTAAACAGCTTTGATAAATGCACTCCGCTGTGTTTGTCATCCTTTTGCTCAATCATTTTCATGCTTAAATGAAGCAATTTGTTTCTCGGAGCGCAATCTGTTGGAGTTGATTATCCAAGATGGTGATGTCCACCTCGATATAAATAGAAACCCCAGTCTATAGCCACCCACTTCTGAACGCCAAGAGGACTACGGCGGGCTTTGTTATTCCGTTGAGAATCTGGAGTGATTGCGAGGAGTGACTTCTGTGGAAGAATGTGAGAAAACAGAACTTTAATTACTGTAATGAATCTTTCTGGAGAGGTATTGAAAGTGTGGCATTCGTGTGGTCTCAGCGAGAGCTCATTTTGGCTTCCCGCGCCGTGGTCATTCATCATCAGCTGAACAATACAGTGCGTGTTGGCGAGTATGATAAGAAACATGGACAGAGAGAGGAGTCAGAGAGAGAGAGAGAGAGAGAGAGAGAGAGAGAGAGAGAGAGAGAGAGAGGGGGAGATACTGTAAAGTTTCTGTCAAAACTAAGGAATCTCAGATGTTTGCAGAAATCTGTTGTAATCCTATTAATTAAAAAAATACAAATAGCCACAATAACTCTTGTAACATCATTAGAATAATTCCAAAAAGATGTCCTTTGGAAGCGCCAAAAGTTTACGCACAGCCAGAAAGGGTATAAAATTGGTTCTCTGATCAACTTTTTTGGCCAATTCAGAAACACAATTCAATCTTTCATGTGTTCGAAAATAACTGATGGATTCAATTAGCACGTAATTCAATCTTGTAGCTGCTCTGCTTTGAATTCTGCCCAAGCTACTTATATCTTGAAGCTTTTGTAATATATATGCAAATCTGTTTTCTGACACATTTCTACAAGCAAATTAAGAGTGCTAGTTTCTCATAATGGCCAATCAATTCCTCATTTAGGAGATTCATTTCAGCAACAAGCACAAGCCTTGCCCTCGCTCACACAGTAGAAGCTCTTCCGCTGAGTGATGCTTCTGAACCTTTTTTTTTTGCTGACAAATATTTTTGTGCTATTGAGCAGATGCACTTTACTGAACAATGTTCAATAGTTGGAGATGGAATCATCAGATTTGCACTCTGAGACAATTTGTAGTTGAAGAGCTGAAGCATTAATGTTACCAGCCAATGAACCAACTCATTGCTGCTGTGCTACCTTGTGAAGTGTCAACATTGTAGTTAAAATAAGAAAAGGAAAATAACCTGTCATGTATAATTTATGAGTCGTGTCTTCGCAAAGTTGTATTGTTTCTCGTTTTCTGTGAGTGCCAGTGTGTGAAAGGATTTGTGTTGAATATTATTGACTGTATTGTATTTGTCAATGTACTTTTAGCAACAGCTTCTTCATTTCATGAAAGCCCTGATCTGTTTTCTCATTTTGACTTCGACCAACACTTGATTTCTAAACACTTCTTCATTTTTTCAGTCAGATTTCTAAACAGAAAGGAGTGAGGATCAAGCTATTTTAAAGGAACAGTGTGTTGGATTTGGCGGCCCTTAGTGGTGTGGTTGCAGATTGCAACCAACTGACTACTAGCAACGGTCGCACGGCGGCTGGCGGTACCACGATTTTGCACTCTGTGGCTCACGTTATCACAGTTTCACTAACGTGCCGGAGAACTACGTATGGCGGCCTTCAGGTAACATAAAACGTGGTTTTTCCATTCTGGGCTACTGTAAAAAACATGGCAGACTCCTCGAAGAGGACCTGCTTCCTGTGTAAATATGAAGGGCTCATTCTAAGCAAACGAAAACACAACAATTCTCTAGTCCTGTCTACACGTATACAGATTTGTTTGAAAACGAACATTTTCCCCTCCGTCCATATCTCCGTCCGCACTCGAACACAAAAACGATTCCAAACGCTCGCCGTAATATTTACCTGTCACCACAAGTGATATCACAAGTTAAGGGTCAAGGAATTTTGTTACCCCCCTTCTCACTACCTCTCCTCCGGCTTCATTACAGTCAGTTCGTGGGGGGGAGGGGGGGATTCCTGGTCAAACTGCATGACTGTCATCACTCTGCTGTCCTCAACTGTCTCTTTACATACATAAATGATGAAAGGGAGGTCATTCAGGTTTATGTCTATAGCCCTTCTGAGTGCTCCAAACCTCGCATTCAATCACCATTCGGCCTCGACATGTTTAATGCGTTTTCTGCTTTGGCTTCCTGTGACTGTAACATTTTTCAAATGTAAAGTAGTAATTAGTCCGAGCCGTGCTAACAAAACGTTAAAAAGTCGTCATTCCGCCATCTTTGTTATTGTTTCTGACGCATGCTCATTACACAAAGCAACAAAAACATCAGTTGTTGTGACTCAAAACTCAGTTTGCGTGTGGACGAGAGGTAAACATAGAGGAAAATATCAGTTTTTAAAAATATCTTATATTTAAATCATAGACATGGCCTTAGTTTGAGGTGATTAAACACTAAGGAAAACATAGTTATGAATATTATATTCCTTTTCTGCTAATAGATCCCCAAAATGTTACACACTGCCCTTTTAAGTTTTGCATGCATTTCTCCATACTTCTTAACTTACTAATTGTTTTACACTTTGTCTGACCTGACATAAGTTAGATGGAGCACAGATGTGCACATGTCTGTTTTGTGTGCGCCTGAATTTTTCAACAACGCATGCAGCTGTTCTTTTGTGAGTCACTTCTGTGGGCACAACAAAACATAATTACTCTGATGAACAGTGAATGGCTGAGTGGTTTCCTGAGTTCACCACTGCGTAGAATCATGAACCCACACCCAAGCTATTTATTTACGTAGAGATAAAGGTAGAATGGGGTGAGAGACACGAAGCGCTGACCCCGAACATTATTGCTTATAAGACACTAGACCCTATTATAAAACCTGTTCTGTCTTGTACTATGAAATGGTCACATTACTGCAGTATCAAGGCAACAACCTGCAGTAGATAGGCGTAACATTAATGGTGTTTGACACATCTTTGTGGCATTATAGTGCTCTTTATTGTATGATGGATTACCAAAAACACAGCAGACCATTTTAAATGACTACATCCTTCACTACGGTAGATGTAAAATACTGTGTTAAACCAATGCACAACCTAGCTTTAAATAGACTTTAATAATGTGATAATGATGCATCAACTGAGCTTTAATCAACTGAACCACTCATGCTGCAAAACCCAAGTTGCTCCGAATCACACCACTAGGTGGCACTGGTCTTCTAATCTGGAGTGTGTGCAGCTTGTGGTGAGGGCGGAAAAGCATAACCACCTACCTGCAATTTACATTTACATGTCTAATAGCACAGGGGGTGCCTTCTCTCCGAGTGAAACTGCTTGAAAAAGCAGAGAAGAGCATTTCCCACCCACATAGCTGGAATACCAGTGTGCCCAATATATATTTTACATCAAACAGCATCTCGCTTCAGCAAAATGATGGAATATAGGTTTAGCATTACCACAGCTGCATCCATCTGAATGCATTATATTGCTGCACATGTGATTGAATGATGTTTTCCAGTAAGTGCGTGTCATACGATACAAGTATTGCAATTTCAAATGTTGAAACCACAATATAAAAAAGCAAAACCTCATGACTCACTTTTTAAAAAAGGAAAAGCGGGAAAGGTCGCGTGCCGGTGGTGAAAGATATGTGTTTCATTGATGTCAGCTGGCAATTCATTCTCATGATAATGCCCATGTCCTTGATTCAGACAGCAGCTATACTTGAATGATAATGCGCTGATGGGTTTGGGCCTCAGTCTGCCATGAAACAAGCATGACAGAGTGATGGGAATGGAAACGTGCACGGAGCCGCCCCGTGCCTTCCCATTTCACACCTACCAATCTGTCCTCTTTAGACATTAATGAAAATAACAGGGCCTATTCTGAAATGGATGCCCCCTTTGTCAACCCCCTTTATTCCTGGAGACCATTTCCACAATTTCACCATTTTTGACTCATTCGTCTTTCACTTTCTCCTTGATAGAGCGCTTCCCCTTTCATTGGATTACAAAGAAAAGTCATTGGGATTGTCACAGCTCTGCATTCTGGTGTATGCTCGTCAGCTAAACTCTATCTGTAGGTCACACACACACTGAAGGTCCACTGTTTAAACTCTGAGCTGGAGAATAGTGATGAGTACATAGGATTGTCCTTCTATATAAAAAGCTATGTCGTTTTTAACTTGTCGTCCTGACAACCCCCCACACCTGAAAGTATTGGTCGTCACAGGATGCCTACAGCTGTATTAAAGGGACACTCCTCCAATACCTGGGGCCTTGCAGCGAAAGCTCTACCGGAGAGGCCAGACACACAGCCACCCGACGTTAAAGGCTAAAGTAAGTGCGCTACACATATTGACCGTCATCTTTCTTTGTAAAATGTCCAGTGTAATCTGTACATTAATAAACTCATAACCAGTTTAACTGACTAGTATTTCTGGTGCAGAATAGAAACGGAAACGTTTAATCGACTAGTCAACTAATCCCGCACATCCCTAATGACAAGTGCAGTGTTTTTGCTCTGTGACCTCTGCTGCTTCAATTTTGACCGTTATTTTTTTTCCTGTCTCTCACAAGTCCCCCCCACTTTATGGAAGTTCAATACTAAATGTCTGGGCTACTCGTTTAACTCTGCTTGACATGAGATGGTATGATGCAGTGAAAGCATCTTATCATGTCAAACTTTATATTTTTTGACACCGGTTGTTTACAGTAGCTTGTTTTATGTGACAAAACCTGTGAAGACATTGATTTTTCAAACCGGCGGTGACATTATTAAACTCAAGCCGTGCTTCTTGCTTGACTTGTTTGAATTTTCGCAGTGCTTCCAACAGGCTCAGCTCAGTGTGTGTGTGTGTGTGTGTGCGCGCTGTGATTGATTTATAACTACAGAGACACAGATTGATGAGCAGACAGGTACCGCGCGACCGGCTCTCTCTGAGGAGGAATATGTAGGAAGAATATGGCTTATTACTGCAACACGGCTGTTAAAGGTGTCATTCAGGAGAGTAGTCGAGCCCAACCAAAACAAGCCACAATACAACAGATTACAGTGGCTAAGGAGTGTCCCCACCACTTAATATATATGTGATGGTATAATTTAGAAAAGCACTTGACCTGAGCTGTGGCACACACACAAATCTGGGCAAATGTTGAGGCAAAGTCTACAATACACTAAAAATGATTCAGGTAGCATGTTTTGTAATGAAACCCGAGTGTGATGCAATACAGTATGATTGTAATTACACCGTCCTTCACCCACACAGCAGAGTAGGAAGCAGAGCGAGCGCGCCG
This sequence comes from Sebastes fasciatus, assembly GCF_043250625.1. Classification (NCBI taxonomy): domain Eukaryota; kingdom Metazoa; phylum Chordata; class Actinopteri; order Perciformes; family Sebastidae; genus Sebastes; species Sebastes fasciatus. The sequence goes on along the minus strand of NC_133804.1, from coordinate 14,032,455 downwards.
ACTGATTTACATGCAGCAACAATATGAGCAATCACAGACTTAATTGGACTTCAAGAAGAGCACATCAAGGTTAGGATTGTCATTACTGACAGATTCTCGCTGACAAATTAGGCTAACCTTAGCCTATGCAATGATCAGCTGACGGTTGTATTGCAATAGACTATTTTAATTATATTTCTGGATTTATTGTGTTAATGATATACTTAATTATTGAGTCGCTGGCTTTCATCATCATGTGGCCTGACCTCGCCAAGGAGACATTCTCCATTGTGCTCCCTGGGCTTATTGTAATGTATTATTAGTATTCAGATAATATCCACTTATGTAGATCATCCATGGAAAGACATACTAATATAACTATGTATCTTTCTCTCGCTTGGCTCAGCGTCACAACTGATTTTATGATTTCCGTATGCGTTTGAAAAGCAACAGTAATTGCTTTTGGCGCCGACATAAACAACGGCGTGTACCATGTGAGACAGATGACATGACTTCACGTGAAACAGGGCCAGAATTTTCTCAATTAAATTTGGATTCAGGCGAAGGTAGTTTAAGGACTTGAGTTGGCTCAGATTTACCAGAGCCTTAAGGCTAGACAAAAATCACACAGTCACTCAACATGCTGTATGTCCATGCATTTTCCAAAGTAAAGAAAGTAATATACCGTACAACACTACAGCAAAATATGAGTAATGACTGAACACCTCGGCTCCTGGAGGCCCTCTTCATCTGCAGCTTAATGGCCCACTTGACAATTTCAACCTACTGTAGTTTGGAATACATGTCTGATTGGAAAGTGATGTACTGTTTACCTTCATGTCAGTTTTCATATACACAGGTTAATAATAATAATATTTATTGTCCACAAATGTGGAAATTTGCTTTTGACTTCACAGGGTTGTTAAAACATATCACAATAAATCACAATATATACAATGAGAGCTGCTGGAAGGGTTGACATTTTTAAACTAAGGCTGTCAAAGTGAATGCAATAATAATGCTTTAATGCAAATTTGTTTTAACTCCACCAATTTCTTTAACGCAATCGATCTTTCGGAGGTTGTAGCGGGCTCAGTTTTAAAGCTAGAGTGATGACACTGGTGTCATATGAAACTACAAAACCTAAAGAATCCATTGTCCATTGTTGTAAAAGGAGGTTAAATAACGCTCCAAATTTGCGCTAAATTTTGGGGAGGAAAAATTGGCATGGCCATTTTCAAAGGGGTCCCTTGACCTCTGACCTCAAGATATGTGAATGAAAATGGGTTCTATGGGTAACCACAAGTCTCCCCTTTACAGACATGCCCACTTTATGATAATCACATGCAGTTTGGAGCAAGTCATAGTCAAGTCAGCTCACTCACTCGGCTTCAGTTTGCCATGTTATGATTTGAGCATATTGTTTTATGCTAAATGCAGTACCTGTGAGGGTTTCTGGACAATATTTGTCATTGTTTTGTGTAGTTAATGGATTTCCAATAATAAATATACAGTATACATATAATCACATAAAGCAAGCATATTTGCCCACTCCCATGTTGAGTGTTAAATACTTGACAAATCCCTCTTTAAGGTACATTTTGAACAGATAAAAAAAATGTGTGATTAATCGCGATTAATCATGAACAATCATGCGATTCAATATTTGAATCGACTGACAGCCCTACTTTAAAGGTAAACTTAAAACCTACCTTTCAGCCAGGCTTTTGATACATTTTATTCTATTTTATTGTTATTTTGATAATCACCAATTTGATTGTATTTAATTTGAATAATTGTATTATTTTATTCATCTATTTTTTTAATTTCACACTGTTTCACATTTATTACTGATATTATAGCTCTTAAATCTATTGTATTACATTTTTATCATTTTATTCTCTCACGTGCATTGGTCTCAAATGATCTCATTGTTAAATTGTTGAATTGTTTTTCTCTTCTGTTTTCACGATTCACACTTGTTCTGTCTGACTTTCGGCTTGTCAGTCATCTGTGAAGCACTTTGAACTGCTCTTATCTGTATGAAAGGTGCTATACAAATAAAGTTTGATTGATAGATTGATTGAATAAATAGCATAACACTATAATGTCATGCAGCATTATTGAAATGCAGAAACACAGGATTCAATATATACAAATTCTGAATAGCATTACCAATCAATTTCTGATGAATTAGATATATCCTTGAGCCAAATATAACAACAAGTCTGGGAAGCGGTCGGTCGACAGTTGAATACCACTTCATAGATTATCAGTCTTATGTCCACTAATAACTAAAAGGCCAGGTGGTAATGGAAGCCACATCCAATCAATTCTTGTTTAATGAAAGAATGTTCTCACAAAGCACAACAGACATTTACTGAAAAGAAATGTTACGGTCAATAAATTAACTTTGTAAGAACATGACACAGGGTGGTATTTGTTGTGTTATTGAAGGGACATCCAGCTAAAGACACTTATGACGGCACAGCTGGTGTTTACGGCATATTATATATATATATATATAAAGTATTTGTTAGTGATTACCAAATGATTTGTAAAACTTTAAGAAATTGTTTGTAAAACATCTATAAACATTACAGATGGACCAGAAACCAATTATTAACCATTGACAAAGTATTAACTATCCATCTACATAATGTTTATAGACGTTTCACAAAGTATTTAACAACCATTTAATAAGGTTTTACAATCATCAATTGCAACTTTATAATAACCATTCAAATAATGTTTATAGGTGGTTTAAAAAGTACTTATTAACCATTCAACAAGTTATTATAATCATCAGTTGCAACTTTTGTAATAGCCATATAAATAATGTTTATAGATGTTTCACAAAGTATTTATTAACCATTTAATAAGCTATTATATTCATTTGTTGCAATGTTATAATAGCCATCCAAATAATGTTTATAGATGTTTTACAAACATTTTGTTATATATATATATATATATATATATATATATATACATATACATATATGAGCGAGCTCTGCAGATCTGCTGGAATGTAACCAGTTACAAAACTCAGGTAAAACCCACTATCCTATGGAAAGCCCACACTAATATAATATGCAAGGTAGATTATGATAAACTCTGTTTTGTCATGCTTAAATATGACTTATTTCCTTTATGTTTTTTTAGACTGCACTATTGAGGGAACTCACGAGGCTTCAGCAGAAAAAACAGATCCCATCTCAGGTGACTGCTGAAGACATGCTCAACCTCATTTACGAGGAGAGCAAAAGCACTCTGTGAGAACGGTGAGTTACTGAGACGCATACAGACGATCCTCCGCTACACCCTGAACTCTGCTCATGTCTCGATAATATTACTCTGATGGTGTAGAGAGAAACCATAAAACTAAAGCTTCTGATTTGTTTCTCTTTGAAGCCTTTGGGAGTTTGAGCTGGAGGGATACGATGATGCGGATGTCAAGTCTCTGCTGATGCTGGTAAGATAAGAATCCTGAGATGACTTGCAGTACTTTACAGCAAATTGTTACATTATGCTGATTTTATCCCCTAAATGTCAAAACTGTACTTCATATGTAATTCCTTTTTTCAGCTGCATGCAGTAAATGTCAGCAACAAAATGCGGGACATGGAGTTTGAAGCCTGTGTCCTCCTCAATTCCCCAGAGGCCTTACCTCCTAATTTTCAGTGAGTTATATTTAACACATTTATTAACAGTTAAACTAAAGTGGTTTCAATATCTCTGTGATATTCTGAAGGGTTTTAACAATTTATTTTAATGACTGTAACCTGCAGAAGCTGAAGTAGCAGAAGGAGGCTCCCAGCTCCAGACTCGGTCCTCAAGAGGTGGTGTTGGAGGTTGTTCCCAGAGTCCTGCAGGGCTTCTGGAAGCTTCCTCGCACCCTCTTAAATACAGTATGCCTTCCCAGAAACTCAGCCAAATGTCTGTTGGGGTAGCAAAGGCCGTGGAACTGATGTTGAGGCCAGGGAGGATGTACAAGAAAAGCCTCACCTGGAGCGTGAACCAGAACCCACCAGAGAACCGGACTCTGCTGCTGTTCCTACCTCTCCAACACCCCCTGAGGAACCTCCATCCATGACGGATGTTGAGGCCAGGGGAGGATGTAAAGGACAAACCCCACCTGATTGACCAACAACCAACCAGAGAACTGGACTCTGCAGCTTCTCCAACACCGCCTGCTGAACCTCCATCCACTACAGATGTTGAGGCCAGGGCGGATGAAAACCTGAAGCCCACCAGAAAACCAGACTCTGCAGTGAGTCCAGCTCCACTGACCCCTCCTGCTGAACCTGAAACTGTAGTACAGGACAGATTAACCTCGCAATGTTAGTTAGCCAGTCGGTCAGTTGGTCTATTGGATGGATTGCAATCATAGACTGTAAATAAGAAGTGGATGTAGTCTCGTCACCGTGACGTCACCCAAAACATTATTTTATCATTAGTATGTATAATATGAAATTATTAGTTTACAAATTCTATATTGTATCATAGCTGATAAGAGACAATAACAATTACATTCTGCTTACATTAGTACACTATCTATTATCAGTTTATTGTTGCACACACAATAACATTTTATATACTACAATAGTTTCAGCTGAAGGTCGGTTTGTTTACTTATGGAAAGACAATGAAGAGATGCTAAGAGCCTTTACATAGGCTGACCTTGATGTGCTTTAAGCTGAAGTTGGTGATGTTGCGTGGGTTCTGGTAGGTGCAATGCAAACAGAGCTCTCCGATCGTAGCTTGGGTCCAGGAGGACAGAGGCGGGGGAGTTAACGCTGCTCGGTTTGGAGCAAAGGCTGCAGGGTAACAGTGATTAATCTTTCCCTCCGCTCTTACTTTCTGCCTTTGTCCCTCTGCCGGTTTGCAGTAATTCCCCGTATGGATCTATTCTGTCTCATGGTTTGACAATGTTTTAAAAAATTGACCACGTTTAAAAAATTGTCTGGGTTTAGTTTGCATGGGGGGGGGGCTCACAAAGTTTATCAGATTTATCCGTTTCAATGCTATTTCAAAGGCATTTCAGGTGCCTTATTTGTTATTGTTGTGGCGACATTGAAAATTAAAGACAAACATTGACTTACCCAGCTCTCTCAAGCTGCTGTTGTGGGTAAATAGGTGGAATGGAAATAACTTACTCACTTAATAACACGGTTGCGTCAGTAGACTTTGGAAAAGTTTATGACCCGCACATGTGGAGCTTTGCCTTTGGCTACTTGTGGCATATAAAAACACATAGCAGATGTTTAACATATAGACGTTGTATTCATAATACAGAACAGACATATATCACACGGGCATCAGATCAGTCTACACTGTATGAAAATTAGGACTGTCAATTGATTATAAAATATTTTATCGCGATTAATCCCATGATTGTACATAGTTAATCATAAATTAATCACACATTTTGCATCTGTTCAAAATGTACCTTAAAGGGAAATTTGTCAAGTATTTAATTATCTTATCAACAAGGGAGTGGAATAATATGCTTGCTTTATGCAAAGGTATGTATATATGTATTATTGGAAATCAATTAACAACACAAAACAATAACAAATATTGTTCAGGTACTGCATTTAGCATGAAAAAGTATGCTCCAAACATAATATGGTAAACTGCAGCCCAACAGGCAACAACCACTTGCACAACACTGTATGTGATTATCATAAAGTGGACATGTCTGTAAAGGGGAGATTCGTGGGTACCCATAAAACTCATTTTCATTGTCATATCCTGAGGTCAGAGATCAAGGGACCCCTTTGTAAATGGCCATGCCAGTTTTTCCTCGTCAAAATTGAACGCAAGTTTGTAGCATTATTTAGCCTCCTTTGCGGCAAGCTCATATGACATGGATGCCAATGGATTCCTTAGGGTTTCTAGTTTCATATGATGTCAGTATCTTCACTCTAGCTGTAAAACTAAGCCCGCTACAACCTAAAAATAGCAAGATGCGTTTATGTGTTAAAAAAAATGAGCGGTGTTAACGCGTTATTATTGTGTTAACTTTTACAGCCCTAACAAAACAAACAAATAAATTAAAAAATTTAATTATAAAAACAAAAGTGTGAAGTGTTCAGGAAGGATGTGTACGCAGTTATGTTGCATACTGCATCACAAGTTATGGGAATTCAAAAACTGCACTGCTTTTTGGACAGAGGCCTTGATTTCCTTAGTGGCTCCTGACACACTATATTACCTGCCTGAGGGGAACTATACACACTGTGAGAAAAGGGAATATGTCATCAGTTTATTTCCTGCTTTACATTGGATGTGGGCTGCATACCAATTTGTGAACTGGGAGACGCAGCAGTGATCAAATGGGATGTTTTATTAGACATCCATATTTCAAGAGATACTGTTTGTACTTTATCATCAGTCCCACCGATGATATTAGAGCCACAAATGTTTAACAATCTGTGTGAGAGGCACGAGCAATTTCCTGTTTAATAGAAAATACAGTAAATTACACTGACACGGTTACAATTATAGACCTGATAATTCTTGTAATATATTACACTGTATTATCTCTCCCTTGTATGTTGAACAGCCTCTTGAAATTCTCAAGAGGGAATAAAAAGGCCCCGTCGCCTGTAGGGCACTAGCGTAGCGTCTCTCACCACGCGGGGCCTTTCTCGACTAAACACAGCATCATGGCTCACTGCCCATTGCCTTTTCACCGGGAACGCCAGCAGAGAGGTGCGCCCATGTGTGGACAGTTGCGAATGGGCCGTGGGTTGGTGGGAGTGTTGGGGGGGTTGGGGTGATGGAGGATGTCCCTTGAACCTATTAATAGCTCTCTGACAAAGCACCTCGGGGAGATATCACACGCTCTGCTGGCCTCCTGCACGGAGAATCGTCTGAGTGGCTCTCCAGAGATGGGCATTCCTTGCGGACACTCAGGAAACACAACCCAGATGAAGAGCATCATATGGTCTTCGAGGAGAGCTGAGTGCACCCGAGTGCAGTTCACGGCAAGTGTGAGAGATGGCTTTGTAAGGAATATATACTATAAGAACATACAAATGAAGAGGCTTCAGATGTGAAAAGAAACATTCCACACGTCTACCGTAATAGCTAACGAGCTGAAATGATTTTATGATGAGGTTTTACAAGGACTGTAACTTAACAAGATTAAGAGTCTGCAGCCAAGCCAGCAGCTCTGTGAGGTTGTATTTAGACAAAGCTAAATGCCATCATCAGCATGCTAACATGCACAGAGTGGCAATGCTATCTTGCTGAAGTTTAGCAGGTGGAATGTTTACCATGTTCACCATCTTAGTTTAGCAAGTTAGCAAGCTTACATTTGCTTATTAGCTGTGAACAGAAGGCTGGTGGGAATGTTATTAGTTTTGCAGTAATTAGGCCATAAACCAAAAAGTATTGGACAAATTGAAATTTTGACCTGATGATGGGTTCTCACAATGGAAACAGGAGTGTCTGTACCATATTTCATTGCAATCAGTGTGCAACCTCCGGGTCTGAAAAGAGAAGCCAATGAGGAAGTGTCTTAAACTTGCTTTCTTTCTAACAGCCAGCAGGGGGCGACTCCTCTGGTTGCAAAAAGAAGTCTGATTGTATAGAAGTCTATGAGAAAATGAGCCTACTTCTCACTTGATTTATAAGTTTATGTTCTCAATTGCTAGTTTCAAGTCTTCTTTAATACAGCATGATGTTCATTTAGTAAATTATGGTCCCATTTAGAGTCAAATAGACCATAAAGCAGGGTATGCTTTAGGGTGTGGCTACCTTGTGATTGACAGGTCTCTACCACGGTGTTGTCCGGTCTGGGAGTTGTCCATGTTTTCGTAGTAGACCTTTAACCCTTCGACAGTGTGTTTTCAGTTCATGAAAGTTAATGAAAGTGAAAATGTCTTATTCAGTGTTCGGTTGTACTTAGCTCCACCCGCTCGTGTCACTTCTGGTTGCAAAAACCAAGATGGCAATGGCCAAAATGACGAACTCCAGGCTTCAAAACGGCAGTCCACAAACCAATGGGTGACATCACGGTGACGAGACCACATCCACTTCTTATTTACAGTCTATGATTGCAATCCATCCAATAGACCAACTGACCGACTGGCTAACTAACATTGCCATCCACAGAGCCGCACAGCTTTCAAGGCTGAGAACTGTGTACTATGCTCAAATACAATCCAGTTTGAACACACACACTATGAATCTGTTCCAACTATGTGTTGTGTGAAATACAACATCACATTGCAATTTTGTGGCTGAAGCATTTGGGAACCGTGTTCTTTATGATCCAAGATTTTACCTCTGCCCACTGAGTTACACAGCAGAAAAATGAAATGAACGGGGGAATTAGTGCAAATGCAGCAGAGGAGGTCAAGAAAGCTGCATAGAATTGACAAGTGAGCTTCCAAGCTGCTCTTAAATGATCTTAGGACAGATCACCTAATGAGATGTGAGTGAGTCAAGGACACCTTCATTAGCATTCAGATCATCCCTTCATCAATGTAGGACGTGTTGATGAGTTTGACCCGGGGCTGGTAGATGCCAATGATTTCCTTCATTTCTCAAGGAAAGCAGTCTCAAGTCTCTGGAGTCGAGGAAGAGAGTTGCTGTATGGCTCTTCCATTATTAATACATCTGAGAGGGAAACTCTGTTTTCAAGCTTGTATAGTGAGGTGAAGTTTGCCAAATTATGCCCACTTGAAATTCAATGAATAACTTATGGCTCCATCAATATCCCCACTTCTATTTCCCAGAAAAATAAGAGTTATTAAAGCAAATGAAAGATATTAACTATGTTTAAAGATAAACTGTGATAATTGAACTTTTTTCTACAGCATATCAAGTGGGATGAGCACGACGGGATACTTTTTGTGGAGAAAAGAAACAAGCATTATATGGGCATGGTGACGTAAATTCGACAGAGGACTCCACCTTAAATTGCTCTTTAATGAACTAGTTATAACTTGAACTGACACGACCCCCACTTAATACCATCATAAATTGGATTAGACAACCATCTTTTTCCCATTATGACCAATTAGAGGAGTTTACAACAGCAGAGTGACAAGGGACCAGAATAATAGCTCACCTTGGCACTAATAAAAGCCAACTATATTTATCTTATCGTCTATAAAAATTTATCTGATACCATCCTGGTGCGCTCATGCCTGTAATAATGGGCGGATCAATAAAAGAGTACCCTTATAATTTTACAGAATTATAGGTGTAGGTAATGTTGATGATATTAACATTTTACAGTGGCGTTCAAGTGTTTGGGACTGATTGGATATTAATTTGACGCAATATGGACAGCTTCTAATAAATCATCCGTTTTATGATGATTGTATAGTAGCTGTGGAAGTGGCCTTGTAAATTCTAAGTCCTGATTCGGGGCCCTGACCATCTGGCCTGCGTGTCTTGCCTGTCAGCTCAGCAGAAACCTGGGGATAACTAGGCGTAATCAGAGGGCACCGAGCCACGAACTGCCACTGTGGCTTACACCATGCATGTGACTTTTAGCGAGACAGGTGTACACGCTATAGCAGGCAGCAGCTGGTGATCATGGAAATTGTTCACCGTGATGGTAGAGGTATGCTAATTGCCCATATTCTCCATCTTCTCGCGGCGCCATCACCAGTCATGATCTGTTACTGTGCGTGATGTCTGTAGCTCTCGAGCCATCAACGTGATTTTGTGTGAACAACAGATGCAGAGGAATAAAGAAGAGGCATAACGGGAGCACGTCAACAAAAGAAGTGATGATGATTTCATAGCGAAGCAATTATGAACTTAAGATTGCTCGGATCGCTGCAATCAACCTGATTGGCTCTCACGCTCATTTAGCAGAGGGCAGTGCTTTCTTTTCCATTAATAGTGGAGCGGATAGTGGAAAAACCGTGCAAATAGTGATACAAGCACCAAATTTGGCATGATGATTCCCGAGGGGTCACTTAGCAAATATAAACGATTGGCCACTTGAAAATCCAAGACGGCGGCCATTTTTCAAGATGGCCGCCAAATTGACCTGCCGTTAATGGTTTCTCTCATAGAAATTCATCTACTTGGTCAATTTGAGTGATCTTGGTGTCAAAGTATGTGATTTCTAGCATGCTGGATCTTATTTTGATAGTTAAATAATTTTTAACTTCAATATAAATTTAGTCGCGGAGAATGTTTTTCTTAAAAAAATGCATGATTTTGATGAACTTGAATGATTGTGATGTAGAATTATATGTTTTCTGGTATGCTATCTAATCTAACAATTTTTACAGCTTTAACATCCTCCAATACGTTTTTTTTTTTTTACTTTTGGCTGTCCGGTGAGTCTTTGCTTTGTGGTGTTTGCAAGGCTCAATTGGCTTGTAGGCCTGCTGTTGTAGATATCAATAGCTGCTGTTGCCATAGGTGTAGGGGCTTAGTGGTAGAGGTAGCACCTTTGTTTCAGAAGTCAGCCACATCCTCCAGGATGGACTACTCGCACTGGTTCACACTACTTGCCCAACTCTCATCTATGGCTCCATGAAGTTGCCAGTGCACGGCAATGACCACACCTCGGACACCATGTTGGCTCATGGGCTGAACTAGGTGAGGGTAAAACACAGAGAGTCTCTGTGTGATGGAGTATTTCTAGCTCCAAATTTCAAAGTGCATAGAGTCAACGAACCAGCCATCTTTATCCATGAGGTTCCCACACCAACATATCTATCAGTTGCCTCTTTCTGGTCTTGGAAAACACAGACATACATACACAGACATACATACATACAACATACATAGCAAAAGGTGTCTTCCTGTCCTTGGATTGCCTGTGGACCTGCGATCCTTCCCTGTATTTGGCAAAACAGCTCTACTGTAACAGTTGCAAGGTCAGATTTTGATGTGCCATTTTGGAGTTGTGACTTGATATCAGCCCCATGTTCAATCATACATACAAACTGAAGCAGTGATGGTGGGACGGTATCTTCAAGGTACCCATCATGAGACGTGCTGTTGAATTCTGATTTATGCTGAAACATGTCACGACGTATCATCTGAGCAGCCTTTGCCAGGTGGACTGCTTCTCCATATTTGCTTCCTTCTTCTGGGACAGCTCTTCTTTCTTCTGCAGCTGTTGGGCATTCAGATAGGCTCGTTCTCGTTTGTACAGAGCAGCCAAGCAAGCAGGCTGACATCTCCAGCACTCGGATTGGGAAGGAGCTTTCCATCACTGAACGGGCACTTGCTTGCAAGGGATACAGCTAGGTTCATGCATTATTTTACGCAATCTGTACACTATCTGGATAACTGAAACCCCATTATCCTTGGCTCGGCTCTCCCGCGCTTGCACATCCTGTCGATTCAGGTTTTGCTGCCTTAAACTGATCAGGGGTTGGTAGTAAGCAGCATTTTGGACACTAAGTATAATGCTGAATCCTACTTAGCTGACGTTAAACCCCATTCTGAGTTACACAGCAGCGATTGTCACCAGTGTGCCCTGGTAGTGCCCGACAATCACTCCTTTACAGTTCTTTGCTGTTTTTCCAATTCTGGCAGTTGGGTTGGAACCTCATGGATAAAGATGGCTGGTTCGTTGACTCTATGCACTTTGACATTTAGAGCTAGACATACTCCATCACAGAGAGACTCTCTGTGTGCTACCCTCACCTAGTTCAGCCCGTGAGCCAACATGGTGTCCCGGGGTGTGGTCATTGCCGTGCACTAGCAACTTCATGGAGCCACATGTGAGAGTTGGGCAAGTAGTGAGGACCAGTGCCAGTAGTCCATCCTGGAGGATGTGGCTGACTTCTGAAACAAAGGTACTACCTCTACCACTAAGCCCCTACACCTATGGCAACAGCAGCTATTGATATCTACAACAGTAGACCTACAAGCCAATTGAGCCATGCAAACACCACAAAGCAAAGACTCACCGGACAGCCAAAAGTAAAAAAAAAAAAACGTATTGGAGGATGTTAAAGCTGTAAAAATTGTTAGATTAGATAGCATACCAGAAAACATATAATTCTACATCACAATCATTCAAGTTGACCAAGTACATGCATTTCTTTAAGAAAAACATTCTCTGCGAGTAAATTTGACAGCCATCTTAAAAATGTCCGCCATATTGCAGTTCAAAATTATTAAAACTATCAAAATAAGATACAGCATGCTAGAAATCACATACTTTGACACCAAGATCACTCAAATTGACCAAGTAGATGAATTTCTATGAGAGAAACCATTAACGGCAGGTCAATTTGGCGGCCATCTTGAAAAATGGCCACCGTCTTGGATTTTCAAGTGGCCGATCGTTTATATTTGCTAAGTGACCCCTCGGGAATCATCATGCCAAATTTGGTGCTTGTATCACTATTTGCACGATTTGACTGAAAAATGGATGTTAGCCGCTCCACTATAACTACAGGTCTTTAAAGAGAGAATTGTGCTTTGCTTTAACGAAATCGTTCCCTCCAAGTTGCTGATGACAAATGCTGACATCTGTTGTTTTCCTGTTATGTTTGGAACGGGTTATATTTTAGCAGCAAAACACTTGGCATTGAACATACGGCCTGAGTGGATGGCTGGCTGCGCTAAAAATAAGACACTTCATCGTTACAGTAAAGCTGTTTTAAGCCAAAATGAATGCAGAGGTTAAAAAAGCTGTTTTCTAAGCAAAGTACGTTATTTTACATCAGTTTAACTCAGTATTAGGGCTGTCCCCAATACCATTTTTTGGGCTTCAAAGCTTTTGTGAGAAATATTAGAAGATATTCAAAAGTATTTGAAGCTTCTCAGTGCGGCATGGCAGCCTGACATGTTTGTCTGTCAGTCTGTCTCCATCTCCTCCGTTTAAGTGTCCGGGACAGTGCTGCTGTCTTATGAGAGTAACTAATAAAAAATGAATGTGAAATATGAATAATATATAATGTTGTGGGATAATTCCTTATTTCATGGGGTATTTTTGGGATTTATACATTATTATTTTATACTTATGTATGACATTTTTTTTTAAAAACGAAGCATTGGAATAGTGATTTGGAGGTCGAATACCATGGCAATAATCAAAGCTTCGATCATTCGGGTCAGCCCTGCTCCTCATGGTGCAGGGTCCAAAATGAACGCCCTCCAAGCGCCAAATGCGGGTAGATTTTCCATTTGGTGAGTAAATCTCAGAAGGCTATCCCGCCACATTTGCAGGTATATGTTTTAATATAAATAGTCATGCAATAAAAAACTATGCACAGTTCCACTGAGAGTCTGTACAGCGTTTTGGTGTAATTTTGGGCATTGTTTGACACACACACGCACCGTGTGCTTAACGTTAGCAAGTGTGTGGAGATATAATTTCAGTAGAGGTGGGGGGGGTTGTGTTTGTTTATGAGAAAGTTCAGTTTTTTGGGTGGCGATGAGACAAGATAGGATTCTGCCGGCAGGTGAAAAATATGCTTGGCCGGTGGATTTTTTCATCTATCAGCCCCCTTTGCTGGTGAGTCAAAAAGTTCATTTCAGACAGTGCCTCCAAGTTTCTGATGACAAACGCTGACATCTGTGTTTTTCCTTTTATGTGTGGAACGGGTTATATCTTGGCAGCAAAACACTTGGCATTGAACATATGGCCTGAGTGGATGGCTTGCTGCGCCAAAAATAAAACACTTCATTGTTACAGTAAAGCTGATTTAAGCCAAAATGAATGTAGAGGTTGATTGTTTTCTAAGTACATCATTTTAGATCAGTTTTACTCAGTATGGTGCATCATCACAACACACAAACAACTCTCTTGTAAAAGAAAAAAGATTAATAATTATCAAGTGGGGGGTTTATTTATTTAATTCCCCTTCTTGTCATTTTATTAAAATCACTTGAAGATGCAAACTAAATGAGAAAGGCAGCATTTTGCAGTCGGCTAACAGACATGTGCTCTCTGCTTCCATGACCTCAAATTTAAACATGAATAATTCAAAACTGCTCAAGTAGAAGTAACAATACAGATGTTACATTTCAAAGAACCAATTCTGTCTGTTGTTTTTTTTTTTTTTTTAGGTCTTTAAGAAATCTTTCTTATCAAAATGGATTTCTTGTTATGGAAATATGGCGCTGGTCGTTAGCTTCGGTAATGAAAAATGATCTAATTTTGTCCGTCTCCTGAAGTTGCTGAAGCATCAGCTCCTGTACACGCTGTGGTTGAGTATAAATACAATCTGTGCTCAATCAGTCACCCCCCGGAGCCCCAACCGACACTGCTCAGGTCGGGCTGAGCATCTCTGGGCCGGGAGCCAGAGCTCTCGAGACACAACATAGACAGAAAGCTCCAAACAATGCCACCCTGCGTGGCAGCTGCCATCCACTCGCCAAAATCCCAGTCTAGTGAAGTCAAAGCCCGTCAGATTTCCTTGTCAGTAGAGGATATCGCTGAGGAAAAACATGCACACAATCTATGGTCCAGTACATCAGAGCAGTTTTAACCCTTTCGAACTGGAACAATAGAAATGGTCTGCTAGTGCCTACATTGGTATTTTTGCTTATTGTGATGTAATTTCTTGGAGTATTTTCGAATGCTTCATATCCCTAAAATCTGTACAAACCTACAAGGGTATGTCAGTCAAAAGTATTAAAATTGTGTCGTAAAGAAATGTGTTTTTTCACAAAACATATTGATCCAAAAGATTTCTAAATGTAGAAACATGAACAAAAAATGTATTAACACTCCATAAGTTATTTGAACTAAACTATGTAATTTTTTTAGATTTTGAGATATGCTCATTTTTATGAGTGCAAAGGCGTTTTGAGATTTGATTCGTTCCGTAACGTAATGTAATGATGTCATCACAAGCATTTTGCCGCAAAAAGAATGAATGCTCAAACTATTATGGTTTGTATTATACATCAATTTAAACAGGATCATGCTAACAACGATCTCCCGCAGCCATTATGAAACAATACTCTGCAGCCAACGCTTATTTCACCATGTTTTGTACCACAAGTAACGTAACATAATGACATCATCACGAGCGTACAACTTGATGTCACGAAATACAGAAGCCTTAGCTTTCTGCTGCAAAAAGAATGAATGATCTAGCTGTTATGGTTTGTATTTTAAATCGATTTAAACAGGATAATGCTAACAACAATCTCCCGTGGCCATTACGAAGCGATGCTCTGGCACCACAGCACGTTGTTACAACTGTTTGTACCACATGTAACATAATGTAATGATATCATCACTAGTGTAAATACACTTAAGCAGGATCATGTAAACAACCATCTCGCGCAGCCGCACGTGGGAGGTCCATTTATAAAGGGTTACATTTTTTTGGACCAAGCCCAAGTCAAGTCTAAAGTCATGCAAGAAAACTCCACGTCATACGTCTTCATTATCAAATTGTCAGTCAAAAAACAACCTTTACTGGTCTATTAATATTGACTTTGCCATTTTTTCTGTCGTGCATCTTGTTGCAAGTGATGAATCAATGTACTCGTCTCTGTCAACTAATTTGCTGAGAACACTGAAATCAAATGTTTAAATATGTTTAATGATGCATAAAGCCCCGTGGTGTGTTTCTGTCTGTTTGAAATACAGCAGTGTGTTTACGTCAGTGCTCCGAGGTTTCTACCCCGAACACATGCCCGCCTGGTCTATCCTGCACACCCTTAAAAATAAACAAGCACCAAACCCGTCCAGGCCTACGGCGCGTGCGTGTGTGCATACTAACTTTATGGCTCATTTCCAGTTCTGCAACATGACTAAAAAAATTATATCTTCATATTTGTAGGCCTTGATAATATCAGGCTTTGGCAACATTGGCAACAGTAGTATAACACAGTACTGCCAGTATAAACATACATCATTTCTAATAATCATTGGTACCATGATATATGATTTTATCCATATTGTTTACCTGAGTTTGAAAGTGAAAAGACATTAATATAATATATTTAATGGTGTAAAAACTAGAGTTGTTCCAATACGGATACCAGTATCAGAAATGTGTCCGATACTGTCCCAAATGTAGTATTGGGTATCAGCGAGTACTCCAGTATATGCACCGATCCGATACCATAACTTATTAACCCAGAAAAAAATCAACATGTTTAACCAGAAATCAATTCTTCTTCGCCGCTCCAAAACAGTAGCCTTCACTCTGCTGTCGCCCTGGATGTATCATGGCTGCCACTGGCAACTACTGATTTAGAGCAGCGAAGAAGAACTGATTTCCGGAGTTTTACCTGAGCCAGGCCATACAACAAAGATAGTAATCATATCACATCCATACATGGTGAGTAGTAAACAGCTGTTAAATAATAATAATAGCTATATATATTTTTTATCACGCTGGTATTCTATGGGTATCAGCCCATACCGCAAGTTCAGGTGTCCGAATCGGTATCAGGAAGGATGGAATGGTATCGAACATCTTTAGTAAAAACCCACAATTTAAGAGACAAACAAAAAAATAGCAGGAAGTTCCACGTACATCAAACAAATCTGTGCATCAGATTCAGCAGTGTGGCTGCAGGATATAACATACATCTGCTGTGTATAAAACAGAAAAACTATTAAGATACTCATTTTATGTAATTAGTTCTATAGCGATAGGCTAATTTCTCTAATCTGAATTCAGAGTTGATGCCAGCTGGTGCACATTTGACCATTTATTTTTAGGCCTTGGAAACATTGGCATGCCCATCCCCATTACAATATACATTTCTGTTCATAACAGAGAACCTGCATGTGCAGCACTTCTTGATATTTACTGCTCCGGGCTACCAAATCAACTCCCGTGTAAATCAAGTGTTACAGCCAACATTTCCAGCAAATGTTCATTTCTTGAACTTGAGTCTGATGCATCTCAATTCTCCAGCGCTCCATATTATATTGTATGTAGATGTAAGACAAAAAGAAACGCAGTAGATGAGATGGACTGGTAAAAAGATGGACTGGCGTAGCGGTCTGTCCTCTAACAATGGAGCTCATGCAGGAATGTCTTACCATCGTAGACCTGTAAGTCTTTCCAACACTCTGAATTATCATGGTAATAAAGCAATTAAAATGTAAAATAGTAGAATTTAATCATAGATGTGTGAGGCCATGTATACTGCAATGTCAGAAGTAATGTGTCTAGATTAAACATGCGACAGTCCTCAGGTCACAAGTCAAAATCCGACTCACTTTCCTTCAGCTCTCTCTCTCTCTCTCTCTCTCTCTCCCCTCTCTTTTCTTTTTCAGTAATGTGGTGAAACAGAGTGAATTGATGAAGATCTTCAAGCCCTGGGGCTTCAATTGTGCCCAGAGATTATTCTTCCTTACTCCTGGTCAATGTGCAGTTAATCCGGCATGAAATTATATTTTGTTCAAGATGAAAAAAGAGAACGCTTGTCATCACTTTTGAATGTTTGTGCCATCAAAATGTAAGGCTTTATAGATAAATACTTGCTCACAGCAGGGTTGGGTTTACTTTATTTCATAGCTGTCACAGGGCATTATGCACCCTTCCATCACCAAAGCAGATATGTAAAAGCTAATGGAAACACTATCTCACATTTGGGGCACTCCACCGTCCAAAACTCCCATCTATTTAACTGAATTACTGTAGTAACTTGGCTACATCTTATGGAAATTGTATAATTATTATTAGTATAATTGGTTGAAGAAGGAATAGTTGAAGCATTAGATCTATGTTTTATTGTTGGGGAAAAAATTTATACAGCCTAGTATCGCGATATTTTGCGTGGCAATACTGTATCGACACACGGATGTCAAGTATTGATCCTTTATTATATAAACTATTAACCTATTCTGTCTTTCAGAGGTTGTAATGGGCTCAGTTTTCAAGCTAGAGTGATGATACTGGTATCATATGAAACTAAAAAACCTAAGAAACTAAGGAATCAATACAGTGCTAACCACGTCATGTTAGCTTGTTGGAAAGAAGGCTAAATAACAGTCCAATGTTACGCTCCAAATTTAGGCTACATTTTGACGAGGAAACACTGGCATGGCCGTTTTCAAAGGGACCCCTTGACCTCTCATCTCAAAATATGTGAATGAAAACTCTGAGATGAACAGAGTGAAAACTGTATCTTATTAGATAGAACAGATGTTGACAAACTGCATAATTTACAGTTGAATAAAGGTAATAAATCGCAATATATCTTATCGCAATACTCAGCATATCGCAAATTGTTCAAAATCGCAATAACATAGTATCGTGAATTAAGTATCGTGATAATATCTATCCTGGGGCCGCTGGTGATTCCCACCCCTAATAGCTGTAGTAGGATGTTGCATAACAGTATCCATCAAAATATTACAGGAAAAGCTCAATCACAAGGTTATATTATTTTTCATTCAAATGAGAATTGGAAGCCTATAGATTAATATAACAGATATGATTGATGAGATCTGTTCATTATATCTTGTATAACCATAATCTGATGAGTTTCTCTGTATCCGTGTTCATTCTATGAGCCCATGCAGTCCTGAGGCTGGAAACACACTCCAGGTAATTACATTGGCCATTATCTTTTTTTACCCAGTATGTTATGCAACAATGGTAATATTAAAATTTATGTAAAATCTGCAGGAATATCATTTTGTTTCTAGGATATCTGGTAAAACGATGCAGCTAAGTGTGTCTTTCCTGGTGGCTTTTAACGTAGGTTTTACAGTCTGTACAAGTCATCTGATAAACTTCAACAAACAGCCTGGAGAAGCCCCACAACATGCTCTTCTTCTGTATTATCATTATGTCCACCACAACAAACACTCAGAACAAACAGGCCAGAGACAGAAGAACAAGAAGGGCGTTTCAGTGCTTATTGTAACCCCTTGCCTTTTTAATAACTAACAACCAAACTCCATCCAGTCTTCAAGCAATCTGGCTGGTGACACAGCACTATAGTGTGTGGTGGCAAGTGATAAATGGCTGGACTTTGCTGGACCCTATAGTGTTGTCATCTCGGCAGCGCATCAAAGTGCAGCTTGTACAGAGCAGAAGTGCTGCAGGTTCTTTTTTATTTTTTCGGGTTGCAACGGATGTTAATAATAAACAGCCTCACCTGAGCACAATCCTGTTTAACATGTAGTGATTAGGCAAGCTTAGCTGGTTAAGCCTAATCCTCCGCGTTGTAATCCGCACTGTATTTCAACATATCAAACATTTAATTTGCAGCGTGGTGGAAGATGTCATGGTGCAGCAACAGAATGTGAACTGGAAATTATTTTTAACAGAAGAAATTCAGATTTATCAACATCTGCTGCTAATATTGGCACAATAGTCAGTAGATGTGTGTATGCTTAGTCCTCTTTACAGTGAATAGTAGGGGTGTAAGAAAATATTGCAATATTATGTTGAGTGATACTGTATCGATTCTCCCGAACGCTTTATGATTATTAGTCATAATCCATGTCAATCAATGTCCGATGGCCCGCCATTGGACCCGGACGTTCTTCGAGTTGTAGCACAGTGAAGATACAGGCAACATATGAAACTAGAAAACCTAAGCAATCCATTGGTACCAACCATGTCATGGCTTGTCACGAAGGAGGCTAAATAACGCTCAAAATGCCGCAAAATTTTGGCAAGGAAAAACTGGCATAGCGATTTTCAAAGGGGTCCCTTGACCTGAAAATGGGTTTTATGGGTACCCACGAGTCTCCCCTTTACAGACATGTCCAGATTATGATAATCTCATTCAGTTTGGGGCAAAATCAATGCAGTTTTTTGCATGCAGTATAATTGTGTTATTTTTGCCCATTCTCAAATGGTTTATTTCTGGTGTGTTCTTTATACTATGACAGTTTTCGTAAAAAAATCCAATTTAAAAAATATCAATATATTGCCTTGCTTACAGTATCGCGATATATCCCAATATATTGAATTGCTACCCCTGTATCATGATACCTATTCTATCGCCAGATTCTCACCAATACACAGCCCTAATGAATAGTAGCAAGACTTACAAAGGCGAGAACGCTGAAAGGGTTAAATAAAATCTCTTGAATTTCTATGTGCAAACTGAAATCATTTATCTTTTCCAGTCCGTCTCCCATTATGGTAAAGGACCGACGTAAAAACAAATGTAGCCGCATCAATAAGTAATTACAGTGTGTCTTCGCCTACACTACAGGATCCCTTAAGAACAATGAACAAGAGGAAACATTCCAGTAAATGGCTGTGAATAATATCTTAAGAGGTAGAGTCATGTTGCAGAAAATACACTTTGCTATAACCTTCCCTTGTCCCTTTAATCAAGTGTGAGAAACCTGCATAGAGAGTTGGCTTCCCTGAGAGAATCCCGAGGCTCAACATGAAGCACATGAAATCTCACACCCACCGCTTCTATACCTGCTCCTGACACTGATCAAACCAATACTTACAGCACCTGCAGTACAGTAAACCACAAAGACTTCGCCTATAGCTGCAGTTGTACTTATTCCACAGGGTTGTGAACCAAATTTTCAAACATAATGTCAGTTTCACCTCCACAAAGCCAATAAAAAATGTCTGGTCCTGCCGCTTTTCAACTTTCCATTCAGCAGTTCTCAAACGCCATTGTAGTGAACCAGCAATCGCAGTTTAATGGCTCGGCCTACCCCCCTGGCTTGAACTCAAAACTTCAGAAACAGTGTTTTACTGCCAATCACACATTAATGGAACAGATGGCTCGTTCTGAAATAAAACAGCCATTCAAATGTTCAAAAACAGAATTAGCTGAGGCTGGGGGAAAATTTTGCATGAAGTGACCTGCTCAGAAGCATACAGTAGAAAGTCAATATGCAGAACAAAGTAGAAAAGTATTGCAACAGGAGAGGTGCACGGTATTTCATTAGACTGTGCTGCTTTGAGAAAAACCTTGCCTGTATTTGGAGGTTGAGCAAGTACAAATGGAATCTTGGGATTTAAGCATATTTATTTATTTATTTGCAATGCCAATGAATTTAATCCTGCATTTTTTTTTTTTTTAAATCTACTTTCAACTTAACATCTTTGTTTTCACTCCTTCCCACATTGTGCCCGCTTAGCTTAGGAAGCTGTTTTGGCACAACTTACTGTTTGCTCCACTGTATTGAAATCGCTGCCAACTTCCTTTTTTGTATGCATGTGTCTTTGTTCCACTCTGGTTTGCTTATGCCAAGACCAAGACCCACATGACCTTGAAGCACATGCCCTATGATATGCCATGTCTTAGTGCCAATTGTGCTTGCTGAGTCGCTTCTTATGGGTTAATTCCCCCACTCTGTTAAAGAGAGTAGCTGCTATTCTTAGTGGCCTTGTGCAGTGCATGCAATGCAGAGAAGATCTGTCTCTGCAGCTGCACATCTGTTTATAAAAGCTACGTGGTTGTCCCTTCAAGTAGAAACTGAAAGTCAACCCAATAAATCAAACGACAGTGGCTTAGCTCTCATTAATCAGTCTTGGAAATGTGGAGTAGTTAAAAAGTGCATGTCAACATACATGTCAGAAAATATTACCAATCTTTTTTGTCAAAGCGGATTAGTTCTACTCACGTCCCGCGCTATCGAGGGAGGCCATCTTTCATTGTCTTTGATTCTGCAATCTGAGCTTTGAAGATAGACATCAGTAATAGACCAACAGGCGCGGATTTTACACCACGTTCTTGAACTCTTATCAGAGGAACAGCGTGCCATAATAAATCTGGAATTCATTTAAAAGAAATGACATCCCTTAGTATTACCTGAAATTAAGTCATGCTAAGTGAGGCTGGATATATTCCCAAAGGGTAGCCAACCTTGGTTTTAAATTTATCCTGGATTTATAGGGATGAATATAAAGTCAGAGCTGACTTTTGTGTCCAGAGACCGGGGGGCTGCTTTAGAGGAAGTGAAGTAGCTGACAGACACACAGTGATAGATCTCAGATCAATGAAGTAAACTCTAAGGGACTGTGATACTCAGTTAATGTTAAAAAAAAAGGGAAGACGCTGAAACATTGTTCCCACGAACAACTAAAGCACACTGATAGCAGTAAGCTGTGCTTAACACAGGTTCCTGACATTATTATTAGTTGCTATTTTTAGGTCTTATACAGGGTTGAGGTTGAGTTAGGGGACAGTCAGAAGAAGAATGGTGTTCTGTTGCTTTATCTTAGAAGAGATGGGAACACAGCTCCAGTTCACTGGGAGAGCAGCTCCTCACTGAAAGGGGCCAAAGCAATATACTGTATACTGTCTCCAACTTCTGAACCCGAGGCCATTAATAACACGGTCTTCCAACATGCAGCTTGCACTGCAACGGGGCCTGCATATCAGATTAGCCATTGCATGAAACATCTGCATATTGTTTATTGGAAAGAAAACCATCCAGAGTCTGTATGGTGTGAAAAATATCAAAGTTATCAATAATATAATACACATCCAGGGATTTTTTTGATGTGGGTGTTGCAACGAAAGAATGAAGTTGAAACAATGACATTTCATTCTTCAGTCAGAAAGCAGGTAGTCAAAGTAGACAATGAAGTGAGTGTGCAACACTTAAACCATTATAACTTAAATGTGATAAGAGTTCAATCACAGCTATTCAAAGCTGTGAGGCTGTTTCATTGTGTTCAAAGAACACGCTTTAATTACTTTATGGGTCAGTGTTTGAAGATTACCTCAGTGTTCAGTGTGCGTCTGAGAGCATTGCATCTGACAAACTAGAGCTGCGTGAAGCTGATGCAGTTCAGAACACAATTGTTGTGATGGCAAAACCCGTGAAAATTAGGTTTTGAAAATAAGTGGAATCATCCTTTTAAGGTCTACTTAAGGAGTTTTCTTGTAACAAACAAAAGTTATGTTAACATTCAGTGTTACTTAACATGATTGTTGTACCTCAAGAATGCACACAATGCATTCTGTTGAGTGCATTTCCTTCCTCGTAAAGCATTTGCAAAGCTGATTTTTCTTTTCTACTTTAAAGCCAGCATTGTTTACATCCATGTTTATTAGCTTGCCGTTTTTTCTTCTTCCCTGTCTTTGTTAGCGCACTGCAGCATATCTTGGCATATTTCCTCCACCCGTAGATAGGGTTGGGTACTGAAGTCGGTTCTTTTAAGCTACCGACCAAATTATGTTAGTACTACCGAGTACCGAATTCAAGTTAAATCAATTGGTGCAAAATTTCGAGCACGATTCAAGCGTTTTCGACGACATATTTTTTGTTAAATATTCAGTGTAATTGGCAACACTTGTGTTTATTAACCGGTGGGAAAAGTTCCTCACCGGGGCGTCCCTTTGTTCTGTCTGACCAACAGTCCATAACCCAAAGTTGAAAAGCTTTCACATGAAAAATGACTGAAATATTATCTAAATAGTTGCTGATTCATTTTCTGTCAATCGACTAATTGAGTCAACATTTCAGCTCCAACGTGGAAATCAATGTTTAGACCTGAGCTCTTCAAAACAAGGTTGACTCAGATGAAGAAATTGTTGCAAAAGAAAATAGATGTGATCAAGCCAGACAATCATCAGGAGGCACATGCACGCACATCCACAAATTCTTTGCAGATGCTGGGTAACAGTAATCTGCTCGTCTCCAGTTCTGCTTTTATTCTACATGGACATGACAACCAAACACCCGGGAAAGACCGTGTATGGTTTTGGACGTCATGTCCACGTACAATAAAAGAAGAAATGGGAACAAGGTAGCAGTCTGCTGGTTATTTTTTATAAATTTTTCATCTCCATCAAACAAGACGTATCCAGGACAATGTAACCCTTCAGAGTACGCGAGGGCAGAGGGGCAGTGACTGAGGAGCCGAGGCAGCTGTTGATGATACACAACCGCTCAGCGAATAGGCCACCCAAAACCCACATCATGGATTCATAATGAATTCTAAAAGCTAAATCGACGTTTCAAAGTTTGATGCTTATCCCACGCCCTTTGTTTGTTGAGGAAGTGGCTGTTGTGATGAAGAAGCCAAGTCTTTCAAGTAGAACCCTTCATTCACCAAACTGCAATTTCTTCAAACAAAACCTTCCTAGCCATTGTCCAGAGAGGAACTTTCATCGACCGCCTTCTTGTTTTTGATTATCGTATTGCACTTCTCTCACCACCTACCCATTTCCAAACAACACACACACACACACTTTCAGCGAGATTATGGCCTGTTGATTTACCGAAGATATGATGCAATTTCCTGCGCCATGCCTCGACGTGTTTCCAAGATACAGTTACAAAACCGGTCCAACCAGCTCTGCAACTGCATGCAAAAATCGACACCACCGCCACGCTGTGCATGCCTGTCCTGGTATGTTGATAACACTGTAGAATAATCAGAAATGGCAAAACTAGGTATCAGTAATTGTAAAATGTATCACAGGGGCCTATTTTCAATTTAGATTCAATCTGTAATGCATTTTCTGTTTCAAATTATGACATTAGAAAAAAAGAAATACAAAAGCTCCTGCAGCTGAGCTGATAAATGTATTATACTTTTATGCCTGCTAATTCCTAAAACTATAATTGACCACTTTTTGCTTGGTTTATTTTTGTAAAAGGAGACTGATACCACTGGGCGGCACACAAGGGCTTGCAGCTGAACACTCCCCCCCCACCCCCCGCACACACACACACTGCCAGCCCTCCACCCCACTATGGCTTAATACTCATTCTTACAGGAACACTGCAGCTCTTAGTGCCCAACCAGCCAGGCCAGGGTGGGGGTGCACTGCAGCACAGAAGGCTCGCTTCAACAATAGTGACTCAGATTTCCCTCTATTATCTTTGAGGAAGGACGACGATTTGGTTTCAGGCTTTTTATTTGACATTGGATGGTGTATGAATCTATGTGGCAGTGAGCATATTAAATAATAATTTGGCAGCTGAATTAAATTCACAAGATATCATATCTTAGAATATTTTAGATTATGGACAGTTAAGGCAGTATTTATACTCACATTTTGAGAAATACCCAAAGATGCATGCTGCTACAGTATGCTCTCCATTAGGGCTGCACAATTAATCGAATTATAATCGCGATCACGATTTTTGGCTTCCCACAATTAAATGAAAATGATCGACTGCGATATTGACGTTTAAAATCTGCTCATAGGAAACTCTGCTGCATAAATCAAGCACTCCCTAAACTAACAGCTAGAGATGCACCGTCAATCAGCAGCCGATTGACGTTGGACATTTTTCAGCAGTCTCATATATATGATTTTTTGCCAGTCACACACATGTGCAGCCGCCACATGATTTTTTTTACGTCGGCACACAGCGGCACAGTCAGTAACGTCAAACACACACACATACACACACACACACACAACCAACATGTCAGCGGTGTGAAAGTTGATGATGCTGCTCAGAGTAATCACAGTGACCGGCTCCTCTGCTGACAGCACGGAGCTAAAGAGCTCCGTTAATGGAGACTTCATTGAGTTACATTATGGTGCATTCATGCTCTAGTCAGTAAACAATGAAACTGGACGATGGTAAATTATAACGCTATCATGATGCGTTCAAATGTAATCTTGTAAAATGTAGTTTTTGGCGAGAAATTTGAATAAATCCAGTTGTTTGAAGTAGATGTTTTCACAACAATATATAATAGATAATAGAGGGAATTATGACCTGTTTAACTTCCTAACACTAGCTCTAAGCAGCTTATAATATATAATTAGAACCACTAATGCAAAGATCTTTTTTTACTCAAAGCAAATATTTAAATAAAAATAAAATCACTTATTTCCTAATCATTTGAATTGTGTGTTTTTATGCAAAAAAACACTATAGATGACAATAACAAAGTGAAAGGATAACATTTAGAGTTTTTGATGGTTGGAATGTAGCACAACATTGAAGTGAAAGCAGCGCTCTGTTTATTTAAAATGTGAGATTGCGATAAAAATATTTTGTCTCTAAAATCTATGAATAATTGTGATAAATAATCGTGATCTCAATATTGATCTAAATAATTGTAATTATCATTTGGCCATAATCGCTCAGCCCTAGTCACCATTCTGAAACGACCAGTCTATGTGCTTGTCTACTTGTGTACGTCGATACAGGTATCTGGATTTACGCGAGTCTGCCGCCGCTATCAAAACAAAATCATATTGCCTCCTCCTTCCAGACATAAAGTTGCCCATGCAGTTTGCTGCTGAAAGAGGTCTTCCAGCTTGGAGGTTAATCTGGGATTTGTGCGGCTGTATGAATCAGCATTAAGCCCCTGACATTGACATAATAGTGAGGTTGCGTTCTCAGACACAGTTTAACAGAGTAATGGAGATCTCATTGCTGATGTCCGTGAAGCCGGTCTGGAGGAGGCCAGATTGCTGCAGTGACTCAGTCTGCTGTCCTCATCAGTCCTGCTATCAGGCTGGGCTGCTGGAGATGACCCCCGTCCGATATCACCCACACCTACATCTCTGTCCCCCTGACCCTTTACCATCACAAACGCGAAAATAGAAAAATATATGAGGCATTTTTTGGTTTTGACACTAATGCCATATTATTTCCTCCAAGAAAGAATTATGAATAGTGTAGATAAAAAATGCCCCAATTATAAAAAGAAATTGCAAAGTGATTTACTTAGCAATAAAAAGACACCAAACAGACAACTATCTTTGTATTGTAAGTTTTCCTTTCCCTGTTTTTAATTCACCATCCCCTACCACTCCCATGATAAGACGTAGCATTGACGTAGCAGAGCAACTCCACTTAAAATGATGAGCAGATGACTGGAATGGTCTTTTATCGGAGGGAGGAGGAGAGCTCAAACTCAGAATTAATGCTGAGGTGCGTCAGTGAGGTAATGCCATGTGGGAGGTGCAGCGATTTTCATTTCCAGAATCAATTCAGTCAGCACTGTAGAGAGATCATGAACTCGTTGAACAATTATCCCGCTGATGACAAGGAGAGTCCAATCATGGCTTGGTAATGGTGTTCTGTTTTCATTCTCTGTGAAAAAGCCTCAAAATAAAAGCTATAATCACTGTCGCGCAATTGCAGCCCGGCACCTCGTTTTCCTGAATGGTCTCCTGAATTTGCCATGGAGGTTAAACTGGACATCCACCCTCTTATTGTTATTATTTGTCATATCTGTGAAAGGAACGTGGATCATTTTCTTAATGGGGGGGATCTAAAGGCTCTAGAAACACAACTCACTACGCAACATAAATACATCCTCTCTTAAAAATCAGACTGGAGTGCAACTACTGTACTGAAAAACATGCTCATGTGATCAAAGTTGGCATCTAAAATCAAAACAGGGTTGGTGCCGCAGGGGGGGTGCCATGTGGGAACCGCCATAAAGAAATTCTGTTTCTAATTAAGTAGAAAATGTGTACTTAAATGTGTACTTATTGCTATACTTCATTATAAAATGTGATACAAAATAAAGTTGCGTAACCATTTTGTATGTCCAACAATCAGGCAATAATAGTGTAAAGCAGATTACTTGCTTATCACTTTGCTATGCAGTTATGAGCTAGCTAATAAAATGGGCATAACCACTTAGTTGTATGGCCAAACTGGGTCCAATTGCTGCAGATTAATCTGTAGGTTGCACTATCCCAACTCAACACATCCAAGCAACTCAATTTTCTTTGGTGATGAACTGCTCAAGTGTGTTGTTGAAGCGCAGGTGATGTGGTTTTATCTTTTTGTGATGTGTGATTATTATGTGTATTCTGTATCATCATTTGTGAATAATAATAATCACCCACTGGTGCCCTGATTTGTTGCATATCTTGATATTCATTCTTCTGTCTTCGGTCTGTAGCTCTCATGAATTTGTGTCCCCCTGTGTCAAACACCCACAGCCTTTAATAATACCATCCATAATACCATAATAACATCTATAATACCATAATACCATCATACCATGAGTTGTAATGAAATGGAGGGAATCACATTTAAAGTTACTGTGAGGAACTTTTAACTGGTTATGAAAGGGTTTCAATTTAATACTGATGCCTCTATAGAGTGCTCCAGGGATGGCGTATTTTTGTAGGTTGACCAGGAAGTTAGCATCGCCCTGGTTCCCTCAACAAAAGCCAACGGGATTTTTCCATTGGGTTTTGGATTGTTGCAGAAAATACACTCTATGGTACACACATGTTTATGATACTAAAACGTTTTGTTCAGCAAAATAATCTTCACAAATGAACACCACTTTTATGATTTTTGAAGTGTAAATGCAATCGCCAGAAGTAAAAAGCTAACGGCTATAAACAAACTACACCAAGGTCGCATCAGTGTGAGTATACACAACGAGGCTGTAAAGGCAGACGAGTTGGCGTGATGACGTTTAGTAGTCTCATTTAGCCACTTGTTAGCAACCGCCTTATTTAAGACATCAAAATTCAAGAGTGGGGTATTTACTGATGTATTTTTTTATGTGGTAGAACAAAAAACGTTAAAATCTCTTCAGCTTGTGTTAACCACAGACCTCAATTCAGGCCTCTAACTTAAAACCCATTTAAAAAACCCAATGACTTCCAGACGACGGAACCGGAAGTGACAAAATGCTAACTAATTTTAGGACTCATTCCTGTAGCACTCTATATGACTTACATAAGTAAACAAGACCATCAGCGAG
Organism: Sebastes fasciatus; assembly: GCF_043250625.1. Classification (NCBI taxonomy): domain Eukaryota; kingdom Metazoa; phylum Chordata; class Actinopteri; order Perciformes; family Sebastidae; genus Sebastes; species Sebastes fasciatus. The sequence goes on along the minus strand of NC_133804.1, from coordinate 14,003,950 downwards.
AAGATTGGCTATATCTATATAGTTGGAGCCCGCTGGAGGGAAGGGAGACTGGGCAGACTGTCAGACACAGCTGCTGCAGCAAATTAGAGGTTTTCTAAAGAGACTCTGGTGCTTGCAAACACTACAACGTTTGTCCACAGGGACCGCCAAAATCAACACAAAATTAAAGTTCCTTGTAGTAACTTTAAATTTGGGGTTGAAAAAAAAACAACAATGACACAATGTAATTAAAAGAACACCCACCACTTACAATATAATGTTGCTGTTTGATTCATAATTCCACCTAAAACTGACCATAAAAATTCAACAACTACATTATTCAATTCACCAAAACCCTCTTGACCAAAAGTTATCCCAAAGAGACAGCATTACATACTTTATAAATAAAAGTAAAATATAACTTCAGCCACTTTCTTTCTAAAGTCACTTGAGAACATTTTGTAGTGTACCGGTGGACATCTGCTATGAAGTTTGTGGGATCTGATAGCCAATGCCCCTAGCTTTAATTAGCTCACCACACCGGGCATGAACATTACACCAATTATCTTTCTTCAGCCATCCACAGGGAGGAAACGTTACCCGCTCCAGGTTCTCTATAGGGGATGCTTGGGCAGCTGCACATCTAATTACACCTATGGGGAGAATCTCTTGGATATCAGAATGGGCAAATTTATGCTCATACTGGGCAATTAACAGCCCCTGTATGCCAGTGGCAATGACTGAGCATTTAGTGTTAATAAAAAATACACTATGTACATGTGTCATGCTTAGAAATGTATTCCGTGGTGAGCTCTTTAAGACGCTTTCTGTGAAAAAGTGTGACATGCATATGAGGCTTAACCTCCTCTCAACCCCCGTACTCCACGTGTAGTGTTTAATTGCATGAATATTTCAACAGCTACTGCAAGTCCTTTCACATGTTGTATCAGCAAGATCGCAAGTTTTTAGATACCCACTTGAATAATTCATTTTAACACACAATATCGCGCAATCCCCTCTGTTTCATGCAGAGCGTGGATATGGGAAAGCCCATAAGTCAATGGGCTTTTTGCCTGTATTAATATCTCATGTTATCCAAATTCTATCAATGAAGTTGATGTCTTTCTTCTTTACTTCTCTGTAAAATATGAAAGAGATCCCACGCAAACAAAGACTCAGGCATATGCTTTAGTGAGTGGGCCACGCATACATATTCTCTCTCAAAGGTCAGTAGAAGATCTGTCCATTAGACTTGTTTCCAAAATTGCCTATTTGGCCAAAACAACAACATGGAAACTGAAACACCGTATTTCCATACACCACATGCAAAGCTGTTGAGTTGAAATGTGAGCTGCAGATAAGACCTATACACTTATTTCAATATTTTTCCATTCAAAGTAATCAGAGATTACATTTTCAAAAGGTCAGTTAGAATAACAGCCCACGGCAAACTTGAGGCACACCGTTTCAGGAGGGTCCACGTTCAATAATGTATGAACGCATGCTGTTTCATTAAAATCTATCCCAATTCTGCGATGTCTTTGATGAATATCCCATTACTGAGATAACCCTTTTATGCAAATAAAATGTCAGTGTTCTTCCTGTTTTTTGGCCAGAATTCAAAATGAAATGATTCAGTGCCCATTTTTTTCAGCTGGGCGGCTTTGAGGCCGACTGCGCCCCACAGTCAGCTTGCTCCCGGTAAAGCGGGATGGCACTCCGGAGCTGTTTCAGCATTACTGATGATTATTCTGTGCTTTGTCATGCACTTGCATGTAAGATTGGGACAGTCATGATAAAGCTCATACATAATATAGGTCTGTTTTTCTTTGATATAACAGATGACTTTCTAACTGCAGTTACTGCGAGTCAGCAAGTGATAATCTTTGTGGATTTGTTTTTGGTTATTAAGTAGCATTTATCAATTTGTTTCTTACTTGAGTGCACTTATGTGATATGCCCCTTGGCCATTTCTTCAAGAAAATATTTTCCGAGCGTACGTTGCTTTAGGTCTAATGGTATGTCAGTTTATCCATATGGATGAGCCTAATTTTTATTTAGCCTTTCAGCTGCCATGCTTGGATGAATGGAAAGAAAAGCCCCTGGAAACTCTGAATACAAATGAGAATGCTTCGACACATGCCGTGTCAGAAATGATAAGTTCCCATACAGTTTTCCTGGTGTCCTCCTAAAGTTTAGATTACTGACAGCTCCACTTCCTATTTCCAGATTTTGAGCGAGAGCAAGGTTAAAGGCTTCGCCTATAGCGAGTGACCACAGGTCATCCTTTTGATAGAGAGGGTCATGGTCTCACCTGCTTTGCCCTGCCACTTGGCAGCTTGCCTTTTTCAGGAGCATACTGTAGCTTTTTTACACCCGTTTCGTGCATGAGGCAGCTGACACTGAGGCCACTGGCCCTTACTTGTTTGTTTTTAAAGCAGTTGGCAGAGTTAAGTGAACTCTAACCACTGAATAAACACAGAAGAAGACACAGATGCTGTAAATATTAGAAGCAAATATCAACATAAATCGTGCAGTAGATGTTACTATAAACTCAAACTTACTGAAACCTTTACATTTTGTATCAAATAGTGTGTCTACAGTAGATGAATCCGGCTACTGCTTTGTGTTTTCCACAGTCTAGCTGGATTGGGCGAATGTATGTATTTGAATATTTCTGCATACTGGGCTCCCTGAACAGTCTTGGAATTAAATAAATTGGGTATGACTGGAAAGCTGAGACTCTTGTGGATTTAATGAGTCCAATTGTATTGATGTATGATGATGTTAATCCCCATAGTAGCCATTTCACATAGTGGCTTTTTTTTTTACTCAGATTTCAAACATATGGCGTTGTGGCTTTATACTATGACAGTTTTCCTAAAATCAGATTTGAAAAAAATACACTTATCACCATATCACCTTGCTTACAGTATCACGATATATCGTAATATATTGAATCGTAACATGTGTATTATGATACGTGTCGTATCACCAGATTCTTGCCAATACACAGCCCTAATAACGCCACAGTTTGTTGATTGAGTTAATTCATTCTGTGGGACCACAGCGGCCTCTAGACGGAGCCCACTAACATTAGCTACTAGGGATGCCAATTTTGAAAAATGTTCTTAACCGATAACCGACCCACGTTAACCGATAATTAACCGTTAACTGACAAGATTTGTACCTCGTTTGTACCTCATTTGTACCTCGCATGCAGAGGTGCGCCAGCTGCAGTTTATGAGCAAAACAGACAACGGAGTCTCCAGTTCACCCGTCAGAGGAGTTAGCAGCCAATCCGGCATGTAGTGTAATTATTAACATCCCTATTAGCTACGCTAGCAAAGCAGTGTTAAATTAGCTGACGTTATCCGTTTCACCATGTGAGGCTAACGTCAGGCAGCTGAGAATTGCTCATGTTCTTCCCGAACTCCTGTCGTTGTCAAAAGTAACGTTACATAGAAAGTAAAGGTAAAAGTAGAACATTTTACACTTCTTAGGACAGCTTGCATTCAAACGTGTGCGTATTATAGGGAGATGCCACCGCAGTAATTGTGACTCATTTACTTCCTGTATTCCCCCGGATTCGTCTACAGAATAGTATTGCATGTTTAACACTGAGACACGTGTGAATTAACCTCAAGTTCACCCAAGTAACTTTCTTGATTGGTCAACAAGCAAATGAAAATGCCAACTATACAATATACCTGATTGCTTCATGGTCAATTAAGGCTTAGGGGGAAGCAGATGAAATCAATGCTGCTCTTCCAGAGGATTTAATGGAGAATTAAGACATGTTAGGAAATGCCCAACATCTCCCACCATTAAAAACTTTAGGGCTCGTATGGGAGCCTATGTGTAAATAAAAGAGGGCAATAATAAGCTCCCTAGTCCTGATAATTGCAGTCAATTTAGCTATGAGTAGATGTGAGAGTGAATGGAGCTGGTGTTATCTACATGGGACCAGCCTGTGATAGTAACGCAGAGTCCCAGGGTCCTGGGAGACTAATAACACAGTAGGATTACTGAGCGCTCACTCTGCTTGCACCAAGGACATTTGCCAATAACAACTTTATCTGCGTCCTCCATGCGCCTTGGGTTCTGGCATTTGTAACTGCTGGAAATTAAGAATCGCTTTGTTTCGTCTCCAAGCCGGGGATTGTTGACTGCGGCTGTAATCAAGACAAAAAAAAAAGATTCTTTCAAAAACCTTTTTGATAAAACCTTGAGCAATTTCATCATGTTGCTGTCATTTCGCCGCGTCCTTATCAGTTGATTAATCAGGGAGAGTTGTCTGCTGAAGACAACCATTTGAGATTTTCTAATGATTTTCTGTGTGTTTCCAGAAGACGACTGCTGTCCGAGACTTTAACAGGGATGTCATTATTACACAACCTACTAACCCTATTAATGGGGGCTGACGAAAGCCTACACATTTTGATTTGCATAGATTTGGCAAAGCCATTTTAACCTCCATCATTTTATGCTTTGGTCTGTCTGGTAACCGTTACGCATCTTCAAAATCTCCCATTAAACAGTGGAAACCGCGCTGCGGTGGCGCAGAGCCGGCCAAAAACAGCAATGCCTCACCCTTGATGAGGGAGAAGGCAGAAGATTTGGCAGCGAGCCAGTAAATAGCGAAGCGGTCCGTTTCATTACTTTGTATTAATGTAATAAATATACAAATGTCAATTAGATGGTAATCTGCATGAAAAAAGAAGCGCAATAACAACATTTTGAATATAATAATCAACCGCTTATAGTGATAAATTTGACCCAGTCAAACATGATCACTATAAGCAGTTTCCACTGTAATCTATACTACGTGGTTATGATGTGATGTGATAACTTTTTACAGTAGCAATAATCGACACAGTCTCCAATTTGAGCTGAAACAATTGAGTACTTGATTAGTTGATCAACAGAAAATTCATCAGCTACTATGTTAACAACTGGTTAATCGTTCAAGTCATTTTCCAAGTAAAAACCTCAAATAGTCTGTATTTCTAGCTGTATGATAGTTAATCTATCAAACGCATATCATATATTTTGGGTTTTTGGGTAATTGGAATTTGTCACTATTTTCTGTTTTTAGTTATAGACTATACAATTAATCAACTGATCAATTAGTAAAGACAATAATCAGCAGGTTAATCATTAATGAAAAAAGATTAAAAGATTATTTCCATAATGCTGTCTTAACTATAAACTGTATATAAGAAGTGGACGTAGTCACCGTGACGTCACCTATTGGTTTGTGGAATATGGTTCTGAAGCCTCGAGTTTGGCATTTTGGCTGTCGCCATGTTGTTTTTTTGCCGTCGCCATCTTGGTTCTTTGCAACCAGAAGTGACACGAGAGGGTGGAGTTAAGTACAACCGAACGCTTAAGGTGATCAAAACGTTACAATTAACTTTCTTGAACTGAAAACACACTGTGAAAGGGTTGTAAGATAAAAACACGGACAACACCCAGACCGGACAACGCCGTGGTAGCGACCTCTCAATCACAAGGTAGCCACGCCCTAAAGCATCCCCTGCTTTATGGTCTATTTGACTCTAAATGGGATCATAATTTACTAAATGAACATCATGCTGTATTGAAGAAGACTGGAAACTAGCGACTGAAACCTTAAACTCATGTTTACAATGTTTACTGAGGTAATAAATCAAGTGAGAAGTAGGCTCTTTTCCACATAGACTTCTATACAATCAAACTTCTTTTTGCAACCAGAGGTGTCACTCCCTGCTGGCTATTAGAAAGAATGCAAGTTTAAGGCACTTCTACATTGGCATCACTTCTCAGACCCCGGAGGTAGCCCACTGGTCTTAACCCGCCAAATGCAGAAATGCAGTCTACTCTAATAATAATTGGACTGGCATTCCCACCAATGCCTTTTTGGTAACGCCTTTCTAGTCTTCCGACCACTCAAAGCGCTTTACACTACATGTCAACATTCACCTATTCTCCTATTCACACACACATTCATACATGGCAGAGGTTACCATGCATGGTGCCACCTGCCCATCAAACTCTAACCTAAATGCTCATTCACACACCAATGGCACAGCCTTCGGGAAAAATTTGGGGTTCAGTATCTTGACCAAGGACACTTGGATGTGGAGGAGCCGTGGATCAAACCACTGATCTACCGATTAGTGGACGACCTGCTCTATCTCCTAGCATGGCAATAACCTGTAAAATACAATTCTTGCTTTTGTTGTAAAGCATGTCTTCTTTCCACTTCCTGCTTCTCAGGATCCATATTGCATATTGGTGCCAAAGAACTAGTGCTATTCCCTCTACCTCTCATACCTGAGGTAACAAATGCAGATGTTCCCCCCTTTAATTTGTGCCATTGTACCACACTGCATGTTAAGAAAAATGTTGGCCCTCTTCCCTGAAATGAGCCAGATGCTCCTGACATTGCCGCACCGTAGGGAACACCTGACATTAACAGTGTTCTTCAGGGCTGTGTTTAATATGTAGAGGAGCCCTTTTCTATTTTAGCAGACATACCAGTCATCGGTGTGCCTCGCCATCTCACTAGCTTGAAGAGATGAATTCAAACACTGACCCCCATCCAGTAGCTAGCATGCACCTGCCTGAGGTGATGAAGTAAAGCACAGACGGAAATGTTTTCAAATGCTGTCAGCTGGGTGTAAATTTGTTCAAACATACTAATCTCTCACATGTCAATTATTGGTGTAGAGTTCAAACCACGTACTTAGCCTTGTTCCTCCCAGGCTATAAGCTAAGTTTACAACTTAATTGCTGCCTAAGGCTCATCTTCTCTAGCTAAGAGGTATCAAAAGGGATCTCAATGGACAGGTCTCTCATTCGGATATGTTCACACTCAAAGCCTATCGAGCAGGCTAGTAATTCGCGGGTTTGGGACTTTTAATATCTGCGTCAATTCGACCCGTTATGAGAGCCAATCCGCATCGCCTAACCCACAAAAAAAAATGTATTAATCAACCACCCGAACCCGATCCACAAACCGCCAACTTTATGCATTAGCACAACTGTCAGGACTGAGGACTGAGAGACAAGGACACAGACTCGGAGTTCCTCCCACTGGGAGCAGCTACAGCTGTCCAGAGTGCTCTCTTTCTCCCTCGCCCACACTAGTGGGAAGATCTAGGCTAAATAAACAGACTTTATTGTTGAATACCAGCAAAACAAGTAACCCTTCATCAAAGACATGAACTCTGTCTTTCTCTTTCTCTCTCACAGACACACACACACGCACAGACGCACGCATGTTAATTGTGCAGCTCTATGCAAAATATGTAGCAGTGAGATGGTTGAGCACAATTCAATTAAACTACAATCCTTACAGTTTTCCCAAAAGGCACTTTGCTTTTAAAAAAAAAAAAAAATGGCACACACAAACTGCCATAAATGATTGTGAGGCTGCACTAGATGTGAGCTCAATGTGTGGTTAGGCTTCCTTGTCTGGCTGAATAAGTTCCTTTCAATTATAGTGACATAAACTGTCTCAAAGATGATAAGAACCTGAGCATATGCCACTGAATAAAGTGCTGGCAGTTCACACAGTAATGTATAAGCCATTCTTTGTCTCACACTGAACAGACAGTGCTGTGAGAATTGGAGCTTTTTGTCATGTTTGATATGAAACTGGTGGGTACGGTTTTCATAGTAAGGGCATTTATTACACTGCAGACCACTTCCAGCAGTAAATAAATAGCAGTATATCAAAGGGCAGAATGTTACAGTTGAGAGTTTTTATAGCATGTATAGTAGGAATGTTTGTACCTGGTTCAAACAAAACCTGTCACCTCGTGACAGTCTGGTCGACTCAACATCCCGGTATCTATTGCTCACTGCAACCTTCCAACCTGCTCAAACATTAGCAATTAAAAAGCGACAGCATGTGGGTTCAGAGTAGCAGAAGAAGTGCAGGTAGCAAAGGGAACGGAGCTGGATGGTAGACAGAGAGGAGCTGCTGTAAAGTGAAAAGCATTGTACAGATGTGTTACATAACAAAACATAAAAGCGTGGCATGAAAGAGACATTGTATGATGGCATGAGAAGAAACACAGAGATGTTAGTCGCGACTGGCTTGCCCAGTCTTAGAGCTGACGGGGGCCTGCATACTGGAGCTCGGTGGCTATTTCAGTGCTTGTTCCCATCGGGGATGGGTCTTAGCAACATGCCACAGGACATTTCATGCATCACTGAGCTGCCTTGAAACTAATGCAGCCAGTTCTTGATTTTTTTGGCTTCTGCAGAGCTGAGTTTTTATAGAATATTTTGATACTTTTTCGTCCAATCCGTGTAACCTCAATGTATCTTATCCCTGTATATAAACCTGTTGGCAAATTAAAAAAAAAAAGTTTACAAACTAACAATGGAAATTCTTGTTATTCATTTAGTATCAAAAAGGAATACAGTGTGTGGTAAAAGCATACTGTAGCACTGGAGACTGAATTCTCCACTCGCTGCACAATGTGGAAACAAAGACAATGCGAATTAGCATTTTACAAGTCCTGTCTTTAAACTGTGAATGCCATTATAACTCTGGAAAACAATGGATCTCTAGGAACAATGGTTGGAGCACAGTAGCTACACATAAAACTATGCAGAGACCTGTAATTTGTGCTTGTAATTGTATGCTGTCTTGTCCGGCCCCGATTACTCCATACGAGCCTGCCTAAAACGTGATGCGGATCTTTCGCCTTCTCCAAAACACTGGGGTATTTTTAGAGCACAGAATAATTACTAGTGTTGCAATTTGTAGATATACAGTTATTTATTCTGTGAACTGTGGTCATTAGGTTATTGTCACAATGTTCTTTATCATGACAATACTCATTAGCTCCATCCTGATCCACAAAGAGAGATTCAGCGTGCTCTGCTTGTGTACATCCGTCATTGCAACCTTTTAATATGGTGGCAAAAATAAACTGGGAAACCCAGTGTGATGTCACAAGACAAATATGTAGTGAGGGTTTAGTGGTTCCAGTTTCTTACACTTAAGAGCGGGCAACAATAAATTGTGAGCCGCGGTCCGGACCCAGCCCGAGTGGCGGTTATGTCCAGACCCATGACCACATTCTGATAAATTAATGAGAATAAATAATAATCTTCACGGAGCGTTGTGGTTTTTTTTCTGACGGTTGCGGCTATAGGCCACGGTCACAGCTAATCCAGTTTCTACGCTAATACTTCACTCAATTGAGCCGATAAAATCCATTGTTTACCGTGCATAGACAGTTAGAGATATGTGACTGAGATGACAGCATGGAGCATGAAACATCAGACCTTATGTTATGAAATATCTTACTTTAAAATTAGTCAGGGATTAAAGTTACATGATATATTCCATATTTCTACTGTCTGGTACCACTGACTCAGTGTTTACAATTCTAAAGTGTTCTACATAGATTTCAGAAGAAGAGTAGCCGGTAGAACTGTTTAGTGACCTGCAACAGTGGCAGCCAGGTGAGCAAATATCTTAATTTCAGACCCTGCATTCAAGCCAAGATTCACAGGGGGGCCATTTCTCTCACTAGGAAGTAAAAAAAAAAAAAAGGAAAACAAAAATAATGATAATGATAAAAATGATAAAGATAAAAGGGGCTGCTCAAAGCTCTGTTTGGACTTTTTCTAAAAGAGCCCATTTTTTTATTTATTTTATTCAGAAGATGCCGTCTTGTTTTCTTTTACTTGAAATGTAGGCCTTGTGTTCTTTGTGCTAGAACTAATTTTATTCATGATAAAGATAGCTATTTGTTTTCCATAAAATATATATTTTTTTCTCTGTTAAAAGTGTCCCTCTTTGAAAACTGACAATAAATATTGTTAAAATGATATAGAAATGCACATTGTTGATTTCATTTGATAGATGTAAGGGTAGGCTGTAGGACACAATTTAGACATTATTGTCCGACCTTAGTGAGAGAAAATGTTAGTAACTGAACCTCATACCCCTGCTTTAAAGCCTATGATTGTAAAGCTAAAATTGTGCATAGATATTAAACTTACTTCACTCTAAATACTCAAAATCAAACATTTACCTAATTATAGTTTATACAGTATAAGTATGGAGCACCTTGGTAGCCAAGTGGTTACAGTGCATGCCATAAAACTGCAACTTCCCGGGCCTTGGGACATTTGTTGCATGTCATACCCCTCCCTAAAGAATACCCCCACAAAAAAAAAATTGTATTGGAAATCAAACTGATATCTGGGTTTCAGTGTTGAAATTTCTAACACATGATATGACTGTGATCTGTATTATAAATTGATATCAAGCTATATTCATATTGATAACTGGTCTAATTTGACTGGATGGATGTTGTATTCTAATGCTTTGATAAATGTTTACAAAGGAACCACGAGTCCAACCTTTCCTGATAAACCTCTCACCTTTGTAAAACGGAATAACCTTTCTCCAGAAGGCTGTTCTGTGAGACATTATACATCCCTTGTGTATTTTTCTCTGGTTTCAAGAACTAAAAGTATCAAAATAAAAAAATGCTACAGTATGTACAGTTGTAAAGATACGCCTTTTCTTTTTTTTTTTTTTTTTTTTTTGATAAAAGTATCCATTTTGTGCCTTCTTGGCGTTCTTGGAGATGGACCAAGGCTAGCTTTGCTCCAGGTAATCTAACATTACTTGCATGTAAGTGGGTTTTGAAAACAGATATACATACACACAAACACAGTGATTCATCACAAACAGAGATAGCGCATACATAAGGGAAAAAAAATCTTGGCAGCGCCTTGTGATGCAACCATTGCCCTGACTGTGGAAGATAGTGTTTCCTTTAAATGTTAATCATTGGGCCAACATAATTAGCCGCTGGTCCAGTGTAACACCCCGTGTCAAATGAAGAGCCGGACTTTCCACTGGAGAGTGATTGCACTTGAAAGTCTGGAAGATTACCACACATAAGCATAGCCTCAGACGAAATTTCCCGGTTGGCAAACTTGATATTTTGCTATGCAATTGCCTTGAAGGTTTTCGAAGATTTAGCAGAGAAAGTTGTGATTGTTGGACAGAACATCTACAGAGACTCACATACTGGAGACTTATTTGAATTCATAGTGGGCATTCACGGCCATGCTATATGCCTCACCAAGAAGGCTGAGGGAAAAGAGAGAGGCTTGATGATGAAGTTTTAAATCTTGATGCCCTTACTTGTTTTGTCATTTAGTGGAGTGGAAACATCAGCAGATAATGGCATTAGAATAAAATAAGACCGTCCCCATTTATGTCCTCGTCATTTTCTTCACCGCAGACGTTTTGTTCAGACCCTTGAGGTTTAAAATCTCTCGAGGCCTCGTCCGTTAAATTAATTGTGAAGACTCGGGCCGGCTCTTTCTCATGATAAAGGGAATTAGACTGTCAAACGGCAATATCCATTTGCAGCGTCTCCCTGTATTGATTTTCTGAATTTTGTTTTTGAGACACTGCGACATATTGTGGCTCTGACTGAGAAAAAACCTCTCTGAGTCATCTGGGATACATTTACCGACTTCAGACGTGGTTATCTCTGCACAATACTTTACATTTCTCTCCGGGGAAATCAAAGAGGTAGAAAAGAATGATTAGTTGAAAATGATTCAATAACTCCATTTTGGTTAACCAAAGAAAAAGGGACGTTAAACTGACGGAGGATTAAGGCATACATCTGTGATGGTGATCCATGAGGTGCATTCACAGTCAGTTGACTGTAAGTAATGCGGAACCTCGTGACCTGGGTCCAAATAGCTGTCTGGCATAAATATTGATAAAAGAGGCCGGCGCTTCCACAGGCTGACAGAGTTTAAAAGGCAGGACAGGCCAGACAAAGAGAAGTGGACAGCTATGTGGATGAATATACAAGTGCCCCACAACACACACACACACACACACACACACACACACACATACAAGCTCACTGCACTGTTAGTCCAACAAGATAAAAAGCACTTCAATTAGCGCAGGAAATATTGATTGCTATGATTTCTTCATGTGCACATTGAAAATCGGGACACGCAGAGCACGAAGTAGATATAAGGGGAGATGGGTAGGGTAACTCCTTCGGCATCTAAATTTGGGCATAACAGTCTGACATTGATACAGGGCAGGCACCTTGTTGGTTTTCACCAGATTCATTATGTGCAAATAAAATAATTTACCAGCACAGTTTTGGAGCTTTTTGTGGGTCCGAGCCTCACATCGATCATTACAAGACTGTGTGATTTACTCTTATGAAGAAAAAGCATTCCATTGTTCCCAGCCGCCCACATTGTGCTCTATACGCTAGTTTCTGTGACTATTTTAATAACACAATTATTAATGTGACAGCGGCGTTTACATGTGTCAGCATAAATTATTGACATTTGCACGCACTCGGCTATAAATAGTGTTGCGGGAGAGAGAGGGTTTGTTCCTTTATCCTCTGACAGCCTTTCCATCGCCGTCACTGGCCACTCTGAGTTTTTACAGTTCAATAGTAAATGGGCATACGGACGAGGAAGTGCTTCTCTCCCACTATTCATCTGTGAGGCAGGTCGATCTGCGTTACACATTTCACATATCTCACCAGATTGATGCACCTCCCACAGACGGGAGAAACTAAGCTTAAATGTGTCTTAAACATATCTTGTACATACTTTTTCCGATCAACCAAAAAATGTATTAAGCATCCATTTTGATAGTCGATTAATCAGCTATTTAAATTAATGTAAAAATGATCATAAGCAAAAATGCATTTTGCTCAACCCCAACCAAGTATATTAGCTAATTGTAGGCTATCACAGATATCACAACACCATATATGTTGGCCGATAAGTAAAAAGACATTGCATTACAGCAATGCCAAAGATATGCTTGAGATAATGTAGAAATAGCGTCACCAGTTCGAACACCAGAAAACATTGACACTTTAAATTTTCACCTCTGAAAAGTCCTACACAGTTTATCTCTTGGTCAAAAGTCATTTATAACCAAATTTGAGCACTTCTTATTAGGGCTGTCGCAATAACCGTAATATTGCAATACCGCGTTATTGACAAGCCAACCTCATGGGATGGCAAGCCACCGCCACAACCGCTATGTTCACAATTTTCTTTTTTTTGCAATGGGAGTGCCGCGTATTACACCATGCTAAAAACACCCACAGTGTGACAATTCTGCGCTGAGCGCTGCACGTTTAGCATTTTCTTCCGGTCGCTGAGAGTTTGAAAATGTTCAGCTTTGGGTAAAACGCTTGTCACTGTCACTTTTTACCCAGCCGTCCAATCACAAAGGAGGAGGGGCGGGACAAATACCACAAAAACCAACCGTCACATCCTATGTAGGCTACAAATGCTGAACAACAACAACAACGGAGGAGAAATTAATACACAAAGAACGGCGAGTCCGACATTTTTACTTCAGCGGATATTCCGTATCATAGCAACCAAACGCAACCAAAACGTCTCAGCTGAAAAGAACACTGTGCCTCATTGCCCTTCTGTGTTCTGCATTTAACAATAAACTAGTATTTAATTAGTGTTAAAACTGTCCTCTTTGTCATTCAAAAAGCAACAATATACCTAATAATAGCCTAACAATAAAGCTTATTTATATATATATATATATATATATATATATATATATATATATATATATATATATATATAGTAGCTCTAAAATCAGGATAAATTAAGTAATTTGCAAAAAAAAAGGCAATGATATTGCATATCGCGCTGCTGAGCCAATCAGCCCTACTTCTTATCAAAAATGAGTTTGTGTTTATGTTCAAATATAGATACTGTCCAATGTTTTTTTATCAGATAAATATTGGCCACAAAAATAGTATCGGTCAGGCTCTATTTTGCATTTTCAAAATATTTACGATGCGTATTTGAAGTATCCAAAAGAAAAGAAAAAATAATCCCTCATTAATTATGTGTGAAGTCCAGAAATCTTTAAAGGCATATTAAAAAACTCTGCTTTGAATAACATTCTGAGTCTGATAAACTCAATAAACTAGTTTACTACTAAATCTACTCCCTATGAATATGCAAATATTGTTTGTTTCAAAAGTTTAACTACAGGAAACAAGAGGTTTCTTACTTCACTGAAAGGTCCATTCTGTGTATGTGCGCTTCAAGTTTCACACTGGCTTCCAAACCAGTCGTGATGTCACATAATAAGCTCGTACATACACGCCTTGAACTCAGATTTAAGGTAAACACTCTCTTCCTTCAACAGATGAATTTTAAAACAGCCTTCTAGTGTCAAACTCTGCACATACATCACTCTGCACAGTGAAGGTCAAACATCCAAGCAAAGTAGCAATAAGCAAAACACATTTTTGAGTGACGGGAGACTTGAGAACCGTCAATGACAAAGTGATAAGAAGGTATAAAAAAGTTTCAAGTACATCTACTACTTATCTGTGAGACGTGGATTGTGAAATTTAACTTTATTCTTAACTTTTGATTCCAGACAAGGGGAAAGGGGGGATTCTGATAAATACAGTTACATCCAAAGAAAAGAAGATTTAAATCTCTTTCCTTATCTTTTCTCTTTCCCTCTAACCCCCCCTGCCTTACTCTAATAATGATAACATCATTTACTTGTCTCCTCCTTTCTTCTGTACTCTCTGTACTTTTTTCAATCCTCTGTTTTTGCTTCCTACTCCCTTCTGAGGCCTTGTTGAGCGAAGTCAGTCAAAGCCGGGGGATCTCCGGAAATCCAAACAGATTACCCAGTAAGAAGGACCTCGGAGAAGCCAACTTTTTATCCTCTCTGAGGTGATAAATGTCAGCCTTGGTTTTAGCTGTGGCAATGATGTACATTACAAAGGGGGCATTCAATCAGACGAGTTCATCCACTGAGATTCATTTGTAATAGTGGCCATATTTGAGATATTCATCACAACTACTATTGGTTTTCAAAACGGATTACACCTGACAGGGGCTTCCCTCCAAAAAAATGTTAACAAGCTCTATCATTTTCCCTCGACTACAATTACAGGTCTACTGGTGAGGATGGATGCTGAATGAGCGGCTGCAGTGGCAGGCTATGCTGAGGAGCTACATGTTGTAATGGTTTACCATTGCTCAGTGTCCGTATGAATGAGAGAGCATGCCATTAGCACCACAGGCTGCTCCATGTTGGTGTCTTCAATAATGGACCAATCAATGGGAACACAGGACTCGAGTACAAAAACAAGGAATTGTAAGCATTAATGATGTCCATCTAAGGCTCTCGGACAATAAGTGCGCTGTATGTTTTCACCCTGTAAATATCTAAAAGACCCTTGAGTACACAGAATAGTGCACATGAGTCTGATGCATATCTGCACACATAAAAATAAGAGCTTTTTTTCGTGGTATTACGAGGAGAAATTCTGCATTGCGGCATTAATATTTCTGAACAACAGCACTGCCTTCTATTGAGAGTCCCAAACAGAGGCAGAAATCTTAAAAAGATGTGTCCGTGTGCTCCTTTCCCATTAAGAAGAGAAAGGGTTTTGGAGGATAGGCGTTTGAAACTCTCCACATCCAAGAACAGATTCCAATTATAGATCAGGGCTGTGCCCGTCTCAGTCTTCTTTCCTTCAGATCATACTCTGGAGTGCATGCATTTTCTCCCTCAGCAAAAACAAACACAAAACACATTCGCATTCTAAACCGCTCGCGGTGAGGACAGCAGCAGCAGCCGGAGAGAGCAAGAGAGAAGGACTATTTGAAATCGTGTCAGTATGTTCTAGTTGGAAGATAGTTTTACCCAGAGCTCTCCGGCATAGGAGGGAGAGGCCCACTGCGAAGATGCAGCTTCAAAGTGAATAACTGTATGAAACTACCATCTGTTTGCTCAGATCCCGCGCTTTAAAAAGGGCTTATTTTAAGAGCAGGATGTTGTAGGCTTTGATGTCGATAACATGCTTATAATGCTTTAAAAAATCTGAGTTATTATAGATATTTCAGCCTGAATGAGCTATTCTTGGACAGTACTTTGCTGCAAAATAACAGAATAACACACTTTTTATTATTGTTATTATGGCTGGCTTATTTCTGTACGTGCATATGTCCTGTACACAATCCACAGGCCATCCTTGTTACACAGCACTGCTGTATTAGTGCAGCGGGAGCTTATTTAATTTGAAATATAGAGTATGCTGTTGAGATCTCTCTGGTGCAATGAATGAATTGGTTCTGTTCTCACTGGAACATCCCTCTCTTCTCCTTTTTAATTGAACAATCAGTTTGTAAACAGAGCAGATCTGTGTCACCTCCCTGTGGTATGACTGGACACCAAATATCATTGCCACTGAGGGTGTATTTACTAGGGCTGCCCCCTCGGTCAATTAGTCAACTAATCTATCGTTTTGGTCTAAGTCAACTACGATTTTTTTTAGTTGATTAGTCATTTTTTATGCTTTTTTCATGCTGAATTAAAAAAAAAAAAATTGTTAGCAGATCTCTGTTAAATAATACAAGTTTTGTGATGCTTTGTGTGATTTTTTAGTGGAGAAACTGATTTTACAGATCTGTCTATTAAATCAAATAATCGATTAGATGACGGAATTGTATGTGTGTTAGTCGACTAAGAATTTTATTTGGTCGAGGACAACCATAATATTTACCCAACAGACAAGGACATAAGACTCTAAATTCATCCATGTGTAGGGCTGCAACTTACGATTATGTCCGACATGGATTCATTTAATATCACATCTATAAAATGTGAGAAAAGAGTGAAAAATAACCATCACAAATTCCTAAATCTCGAGGTGACATCTTCATCTTACTTGTTTTGACAATAATAAACTACAAATCAGTGAAAGGCAGAAAATCCTCCCTTTAAAAGGCAGCAAATATTTTGCAGTTTTCTTATTAAATGACCAACAGAGTATCACACAATTGTTGGCAATCAACTAATCAAATAAAGTGTCAATGGCAGCTTGTGTTCAGTGCACCATGTTGACACACTACAGTAAGTTAGTTATCAACTTCAGAAGAAAAGAAGAAGAGCCTTCTACATGCAACAACAGCACAGCACCAACCTTTGCAGAGAGTTTGTTGAACTAAGAACAACCAAAACTACAACTAACTACTGAATACACATCTACACACCACATAAAGCAACATATGGCCAGATGTATAGATATAAATCAGGTCCAGATGTATAAAGATAAAGACGTACTTACCATTAACATAGATGAGTGGTGGTTAGCATGTTAGCATCTCTGTCTCTCCATCTAAACTTCTTCACTTGTCTTCTACTTCACACGCGCCTCACCAACAAACACCTCAGCAACATATTAACTATCCGCTGTTGTAGACGTATGGTCACAAGAACTTTAAAACCAGTTTTAACGCTGAACTAATTGATTTTTACATTTTAGCTAGTCAAGTTAGGCCGTAGTCACGTGGTGAATCCACTTCCGGTTCTTAATTAACACCTGAGGGGAACAAAACCCGCAATGTGAGGTTCCGCTTTGTGCGCATCCACCCCCCAATATGTTTGCATTTTATTATGTTTTTCTATTTCTATGTATCTGAAATGTACCTTTATTCATTTGCATGTTTTAATACCTATTTTTTACTTTATTTGGTAGCCAAATTACTCTTGGGTGGGCATCAGGACGGTCTGCAGGACAGATAATAGTGCATACAGTGCACTTTCATAGACTAAGCTACTGGAGTTACCCTGCACTATACTCATTTTTAACAGTCTCTTCTGCACTATACTCATTTTTAACAGTCTCTTCTGCACTATACTCATTTCTAACAGTCTCTTCTGCAATATATTCACTTTTTTAATAGTCCTGTATCACAGCTGTTACCCTGCACTATATTCAGTTTTAACAGTTTTTCTTCATCTCCTTGTATTTTTATATCTGGTATATTTTTTTGTACTTTGTACTACTAACTTTTTTACTGCCTTTTTACTAACATGTTTTGCACTATGGAACTGTAATGCTGGAAACTTGAATTTCCCTCGGGATCAATAAAGTTACTATCTATCTATCTATCTGTCTATCTATTTATCTATCTATCTATCTATCACATTATTATTATTATTATTATTATTATTATTATTATTATTCGCATCACGTGTGATCATTAAACATATGTTTAAGAGTTAGTGGAGTACCAGGATGACCTTCCCACAGGGCGACATGTCTGTTTGCATACTTGATTATGAAGGTTTTAAGAACTTAGCGTTGCTTCAATTAAACCCTCACCTTTAAGCATATGATGGGGAAAATCTTTCATTGGATTACAAATCAGTGTATGCACTCAAGCAATTAATTTGGAAAATAGGAAAGGATACCTAAGTAAATCTGCATGAATTTAAGACTTGAGGGTTTTTGTATGCAACATATTTCAAGAAGTGTCAAGTAAACAATATTATTAAATACAGCACTTTATTTCATGAGGTAAGGAGAAGATCAAATGAAGTGCACAGTTTTTCTCTCTGAATTAATAGCCATTAAATTGTGGATCTCCCCAGTGATGCCAGCAGCTCAGTGCCACTGCAGCACCTCTGCTATGACTAATCATTCATTTCTAGTGGCAAACAGCCTTAAGGCTTCAAGCATGCATTGGCAATTCATGGCAACACTATGGAAAATGGAAAGATACGACCACATGGTACACACTGTGTAATGTGATAGTGGCAAAGATGTTTCTTTCTATCTGGCAAAGCAAAAACAAATGAAGCTTTCTGCAAAAATCATTCAAATATAATAAAGTTTCTCAGGATAATATTCACTTTTGTCGTTGAGTTGCAGAAGGTGATTCAACCGGGGAAACAAACACATTTCCATTATTTTGCAGAAGCAGTAGCATTCAGTGTGAGGTACAAACAACCTCAATAAAATGTGCTGGGAAATGCTCATATCATGACTGCTAAATTTATAAATAGTGCAGAAATAGGCCGCAGCAGGGGGTGACTTGCAATAACTGTGGCCACCTTAGAAACCTAAATAAGTGATAGAGGATGAATGATCTTGATCTGCTGTAGTATTTCCTGATGCTGTTTGTCTGCTACTGCCTGATGCATGTGTACTATTCTGCATATTTTTTATGTAGTACTTTCTGTTAAATGTAAAGCTTGTTGTGATTGTTTGTCTTTACTACTTGCTACTCTTGTTCTGTTACTATATTGCCTGATACTGTTTTGTCTGGTACTGTCTGTTGATTGTGTGCCTGCCTGCATTTTTTTTCATGTAATGCTTGTTGGCATATGTAATGCTTGTCATGTATGCAGTCTTTTTAACTTTTGATATTTCTTTTTACCCCTTACACCCTAACTCTCAAGAGGCTTTTGCCAGGCCGCCATTGTAAATACAAATTTGTTCTTAATTGACTTGCCTGGTTAAGATAAGATAAGATAAGATAAGATAAGATATTCCTTTATTAGTCCTGCATTGGACTTGGAACATTGAAATTTGCAGTGTACAGCAGCAAAGGGGATAGTGCAAAAAACAAGATGCTCCAGCTAACACAGTAAAAAAAAGAGCTACACAAAATATGAACCATTTAAATAGAAGGAAGTATAAAAATAGGAGCAGTATATACAGTATTGACAATAAACAGACTATTAAAAAAATTGCACAAGTGGAAAATGATATGGCACAGTGGGAACAAAATTAAATTCCACCTGAAAATATTGCACAGTATGAATTACACCGGAGTAGTAATAATGATAATGATAAATAAATAAAGTTTAAATAAAATAAAATAAAATGCCAAGAGGCTGAAGTTATTTGAATGACAATGTCTGATTTACAAAAAAAAAAAAAAGACAGATAACAAAACACATAAATGACGTGTAATAGTCTTTTCTTTAGAGGCAGAGAGCCTATTTCATTATGTGATCTGCAGCCCCATGCTATTACTCTGGCGGCCACAGGGAGGCGCTGTTGCACACTCACCTATAGTAAACAACACAGTTTCCGATAGCGGGCTAACTAAAGCACAGATCAAACAGATATATCAACTCTCAGGCTACATAATTGACATGTTACCTATTGAAGCAACAGAGAACTACATCGATAACGCTGGAGAGGATGGTGAAATGACCATCGGGCTTGGAAACAGCAACTCTGCTGCTAGCTAGTTTTGGATGTATCGAAATGAGTGTTTGTGGCGCCCTGTATGGAGGTGGTTGCTTCTGTACAGGACAGACAAGAACAAACACCTGGTTTAAGGTAAAAGACATCTCACTCTGTCATGGTGTGTCTCCATGTGTTTACTGTTGGTTAAATGAGGAGTGCAACAGTTGCTGCATCTTTGCTTTGCTTACTGGTAGGCAAGAAGGCAGCAGTGTGTTGTGTTGTTGGTGCCAGTTTAGTGTAAATCAGGCTTGATTGAGGCGGCAGACTAACAGATCTGGATGGAGAATACAACATTTATTTTAAAGGTCCCATATCATGCTCATTTTCAGGTTCAAACTTGTATTTTATGTTTCTACTAAAACATGTTTACATGCTGTAATGTTAAAAAAAACACATTATTTTCCTCATACTGTCTGCCTGAATATACCTGTATTTACCCTCCGTCTGAAACGCTCCGTTTTAGTGCATTTCAAGGGAATTGCAACAGAATTGCGTCGCTAGGCAACAGTTTGAGTCCATGTTTACTTCCTGTCAGCTGATGTTATTTACATACACTGCAACAGGAAATAAACTGGGACACATTGAGAATTTTTGCGTTTAAAACCGTGTAATGGTCTAAATATTGTATATTTGTGACATCACAAATGGACAGAAATCCTGACGGCTTGTTTCAAACGCACAATTTCTGAATACGGGCTGTGTGTGATTCTCCGTATATTGAGCGTTTTGATAGTTTAACAGTGTTTATATAGAACCTTAAACCTGCTTTATAATATAAAAGACATGAAAATCTAATTTTTTACAACATGGGACTTTTAAGGATTTATCAGAGAGAGTCACCCACATATGTTGAGTGATTGAGTAGTGTGCATGGAGCAAGTTGTTGATGTCAGTTTAACCGATTAAATCTTGTGCTAATGCATACTGGTGCTTAGAAGTTGTGAAGCTTTGCCTACATACAATGCAGCTACTGTGTGTGTGTGTGTTTTTGCACTAGTATTTGTTTTTTTGAGGTTTGAGTTGAGGGTGCTTTTTGTGGCAAAACCCCATAAATATTATATTGGTTACCACTCTTAAGGGTTCTTAAATCTGTGCTTGATATCAGCCTCATCTCCTATAACACAGTCAACTCTGAGAGAAGGACCCTGCAGAGATGTAGAGACTAAAAGAGAAGCTGGAGTGTGTGTGCTCCTCTCTTTGATATGGTTAAGTGTGAACGCCGACTTGTCAAATTTTTACATTGCTGCAATATTGAATAATTCTTATTTGTTGCCATTGTATGGTTGAACACTTATGGCTATTTATCTCTCAAGTGTATTCTAGATATTTGAGATGAGCCAAGTCTTTGTGGTGCCCTGTATGATGGTGGATCTTTCTGCACAAGAAGGCAAAGAACACACACCTGGTTTAAGGTAAAAGACATCTCACTCTGTCATTGTGTGCAAGTTTACTGTTGGTTAAATAAGGAGGGGTGCAACAGTTGCTGCATCAATGCTTTGCTAACTGGTAAGCAGTTGTCTGTGTATTGTTCATGGCCAAAGTGTGACTTGCAGGTGCCAGTTAGTGTAAATCAGGCTTGATCGAGGTGGCAGACTAACAGATTTGGATGGAGAATACAGCATTTCTTTTAAGGATTTATCAGAGAAAGTCACCCACATATGGGCCAAACTCCAATCCGCCCCCTACGCTCCATTTGTAGTCACACTCACAGCTCAATGAGGCACCCTTCTTTAAGGTGCAGGGTATAAATACAGCAGCAAGCTTCGGGATGAACTTCCCTCTCTCCAACAAGGAAATAAATATCAGGATCAGAAATATCTCAGTGATTCCTGGGGGGAAATTGAGTTATGTTTTGCTCCCATTCTAGAATATATATATAAGAAATATGTGCAACAACAGAAGAAATAATAATGCTGAAAAATAGGATTATATTCAAATGATATAAATGCATGCATAAATAACAAAATGCAAGAATAGTATAAATAAATAACAATTTTACTTTAAATGCACTGTATAAATAAATCCAGTGTTAATGCCAGAGTAAACCAGATTATTGTACAGCTACATTATTGTACTGTTAAGTCAGTACTGCACAGTTGAAGATATAATAAAGTATGGGGTTATAGCTGCTGATAGGAGTAAAAAATAAGAAATATATGTTGTGTGTATATATATGTATAAATATACACCACTTTACAATCAAATGAACATGTCAACCGTTTTCTAGACTAGACAAGAGTACATTTGATCCTAAATACAATCTATTTACTTTAAAATGATAACGTTTGTACGTCAATAAAGAAGAATAAATGTTTGTACCGGTAGTCACACGGAAATGACATTGGAGCAAGTTCCATGACAAACACAAAACGGCGTTGCATGTCTTCAGTAAGGGCAACTGGTTAAGTCGGCATCGATGCAGACTCGCTGTTAAAGGGTTTTATAACCCACTTCCACTCCCCGTGAATTGATTTGGGATGGCAATTAATATGGCGGACCCTCCACGCGAACGTGCAAACGGAGTGGAAGTGGGTAGGGAGAGGGTGTAGGGGGTGGTTTGCAGTTGGGCCATGGTGAGTGATTGACTGGTGTGCATGGTGCAAGTTGTTGTGATGTCTTTTTTACTGATTAAATCCTGTACTAATGCATACTGGTGCTTACAAGTGGTGAAGCTTTGACTACATACAATGCAGCCATTGACTACTGTGTGTGTGTTTTTGCACTAGTATTTGTTTTTTGGGTGGTTTTTATACAGTAGCAAAACCCATACATATATTGGCTACCAGTCTTAAGGGTTAGGTTGTCTCCTCAGGCCGCTGTGTTCTTAATCTGTGGTTGATAGCAGCCTCATCTTCTATAGTCAACTCTGAGAGACGGACATTGCAGAGATGTAGAGAGTATAGAAGACAAGCTGGAGTATGTGTGTTTCTCTATGTATGTGTAGTTGTGTGTGAAAGATGCATTTTTATATAGCTGCAATATTGAATAATTCCTATTTGTTGCTATCCTATGGTTGAACACGTATAGCTATTTATGTTTCAAGTGTTTGCTAGATATTTGAGGAGTGTGGGCAGACATAACCACCTACTTGCGTCGCTGAGAAAAGCCATATATATATATATACTGTCTGTAGTAGAAGCTGACTGTGCTGCTCAGCATGGATATGATCTTTTCAGATCTCACTAATTTGGCCTTGGGGCAAATTATGTTTCATTCAGACCTTTTCTAGCTTTTTGTATTTCTGCCACAACAGCCTTTCCAGTGTCAATTATACCTGTATTAAAACCAAATTAAAGGTCAAAGCTGACAACTATTGGGGGAACATGGTGTTTAGACTTGTCTGTCTGTGACTAGATGACTCACACTGTATACAGATGGAGCAGCAGAGCCTATAGGAAGCCATCACGGAGACAATAAAGCCTCTTTTAGTAAAGTCTGACGTCCTGAAAGCAGTGAAACTGATCGTATAATAAAATGAACAATCATACTTTGGTGGAGTCGTGCTGTTTATTGTTTGAGGCAGGCGTCTCATGCTACATCTCACTCCCGCTATTGTATTTACAGTAGAAGACATTGACGCGTGCCGGTTGAAATGCATTGTTTGCTGCTCCGGCCCCTCATCTCTAATTATAAAATGCCAAACTTCATTCTGCCTGGTTTCTCTTTCTCGTAGGTCGACAGCTAGTCTGTTCATGCTTCATGGCACTTCCCCCTCTCGAGCTATTTCCCCCTTAGCCTAACCTAATATTGACTGGAATAGGAAATCCAAAAGCTGCAGTAAACATTCAAATGTCTGGCAAGCCCACTTCCAATTTCACAGATACAGGCCTGGGAGTTATTATGGGAAAACAAACCGCAATCTCGCTGCGCATTAAAGAGAGAAAGACAATGCTGTTTTGCTTTCAGTGCAGGTCTTCCAATCTTGTACACCAAAGAGGCAACATTTTATGGGGAGAGCTAAATCAAAAATATCTGGGAGATTTGTGTTTTCTCAGTGACGTGTAACCATTTTACAGGTTAATGCACTGCCTGTGCAGGGAGTTTGTTGAAAATGATGGTAATAATTGCCATTTAAGGAGCCAATGTTTACTTCTAAAGCTTATCTCCGCTGGGGTCAACCCCATGCCTCGCTACAACTTGAGTGATTCTGTACTAGCGGGCCTCGGAGGGGTCAGAAAACCATGTCAACGTGTCTCTCAGTTTAATTCTATTAAGCACAGGTTCAAGCTCCAAATTAAAATGCAAATTAGCTCCGTAATAAAAGCGAGCGAGAGTACAGGCTGAGATAAGGTACATCCTTCCCTTTTATTGCCGGCGCTTATGAAGTGCAAACCTCTTTTTAATGTAAAACTTAATTTAATTCTGAAGAACAAAGTGTCTCAAAATGCATTGTCTCCTGTCCAACTTGTGTCATGTTTGCAACAAAGAGGAACGACGGCTTCAAAGCACGTATTGTGTCCTCTCTCATTTTTCCACTGGAGGAGAGTTTTTGAACAACTTGGCCAGTTTCTGTGCAATTGTTTTGTTAGAATTAAGTTCAACAGCATCTTTAATTCAGATGACTGTGTATCTGTCATTAGGATTTATGTCAAATATAAATATAAATTCAACTAATTCAATCTAAATATCCTAAAAAGAAATCACATATGACCTGAAATAACCTCAAAATAACGACAATACAACTGCTTCCTAGGCCGGTAGGGGAAAAATCAATACAGCATAGTATCGCAATATTTTGCATGGATATTGTATCAATACACAGACGTCAAGTATTAATCATTTATTACACAGTAGAAACCGTTTATAGTGATCACAGTTTCAGTGATCGACTGCTTATATGGATCAAAAAGCTTGGGACAGAATCATTCCCTATACAAACGGTTACAGTAATCAAGTAGTCCACTTACAGTGTTTATTTTGAGTCTTTTCATACATGATAACATATGAAAAAAACATTTTAAAACCACGTTAGACTAACGTTATGAATTTGTGTTTTGTTTTTTACTTTACTCCCTTGATCCTTTGCCTCGCAGACCGTCTGCTTTCCGGTTGGATACCTGTGCTGCATGTACATTGAAATCATGACGGGGAAAAAGAAAGTAATTTTCTCTGAATGAAAAACGAATGGTGCACATGGAAAGCGCCCTCATCAAGTGGATTGATAATACCTGGTTACGTAATGCCCCCAAAGTGAAATCCTCAACCGGCTCTGCGGCACAACATGCAGACTGGCGCCCATCTCCCTCCATGCCACTACCAGGTGAGAGAGTGGCAAAGGGGTGCCGTTCTGCATGCACGCTCGCACTGCAGAGCCGGACAAAAACGGCAATGTCTCACCACATGGTGAGGGAAAAGTCAGAAGAAGAGGCAGCGAGCCAGTAAATAGCGAAGCGGTCCGATTCATCACTTTGTATGTATGTAATATACAAACGTCAATTAGATGGTATTGCATGAGAAATGATGCGTAATCACTATAAGTGGTTTCCACTTTATAAACTATTAACCTCTTAGCAATCTGACGGACCGATTGGTACCAACCATGTCATGCGAGGGAAGAACGTTCCAAAGTCATGCTGAATTTTGGTGAGGAAAAACTGGCATGGCCATTTTCAAAGAGGTCCCTTGACCTCTGACCTCAAGATATGTGAATGAAAACGCTGAGATGAACAGAGTGAAAACTGCGTCTTATTAGATAAAACAGATGTTGACAAACTGCATAATTTGCAGTTGAAAAAAGTAAAAAAAAATATATATATATCACAATATATTGCAATATATCTTATCACAATACAAAATGTTTAAAATCGCAATAAGATCGTATCTTGACTGACGGGATAATATCGTATCGCGGGGCCTCTGGTGATTCCCACCCCTCTAGGCCGGCTTTGCTGCTTTCTGACAAGCCAGCTAACAATAATAATAAGTAGTAGTAGAAGCAATGGTGCTAATATAAAAATGGATTAGTCAAACTCGTAAATCTGCGCCTCAGTAAGTGGATCTGTCTATTTGTGAATGCATGTCATGTTTAGCTGTCAAAATGTGCAGCAGTCTTCCTTCACAGTGTTGTGCCTCCTCGGTTCCCTGCAGCTCTCTCAGTTAGAGCACTGTACCTTCTGGACACATGTTGCCAAGTATATGAGGTGAATGTCAGCATCAAGGAGATAACAGCTTGACGTCTCGCTGGTCTGTTATCACCGCGCAACGCTCCAGAGCAGCACAGCTGCAGGAGCAGAAGTCTTATCAATCCCAGAGTTAAGGTGAGAGAGCAGCGGGAGGATGAGGCTTGAAAAACCTTAGCATGAGCCCTTCAGGCTCCCCCCAGTGACGCCCTCTGACTCCCCAAATGCAGATAGCACGACTAATATTCTGAAGGCCCGACCTTTGCATTCCTATAAGGGGGAAAAAAAGAGGAAAACAGTGTCATAATCCGCGCTCTTTAGTCATCCAAGGACGATTAGCATGGTGCCCTACGACACAGAAGGTGACGCAGCCTCTTTGACGGCTCAGTGCATACAAATTAGGGCTTTTACTGTGCTAGGTAGACAAACTGTACACTGCAATTATAGGTCACCTCAAATCTCTGGGCTGAAAATAAATGAAGTAATTAAAACCAGAAAAAGCATGCCCCGCATAAACACCCTGAAGAACACTATGAAAGATGCAGAAAGAGATTCACAGAGTGTGACGTACAGACATGCATCAATGTCTCCAGTACATGACTTTGATAGCATCACCTTGGTTATCTTACAACACAGCATTATTCACAGTCACAGCGAGTTGTTAAAAAAAATTCCAGCATAGGTTAGCTGAAAGGAGCGAGAGGTATTTAAAATGAATATATTTTGTTTTATGAATGAACATCTGGTAAATGCCTGCAGGCGATTCTTCACCTTTCCCGTGGATACATTACTTTAGCCTAGCGGTAAACAATACATAATAGATAACTCTTGTACTCGGAAGTGTTTTGGCCTATATCAAGGCCATGTGTACTTGCAGTTGTTGCACGTCACAAGCTATGTGAAATGACAGTGACAAGTATTTCTGTGTTTACTTAGTGCTGCAGTGCCTCCCTCCTTTTCAGCTAGGGCTGTGTTGTGTAATGCACACCAATGTATCAGAAAATACCCAGCGTGTCATTTTCTGGGAGGATAAAATGCCAAGTGCGAACATTAAGTGTGATGATTTGTCTTTCATCAGAGATTTTGCCTCGAGCCGCTATAGCCTCAAGCAGACATGAGGAGCGGTCTACAGAGGTCTGGTAAACCTCTAGGGATGTCACAATACTAGTCATTTAGTAGTCAATACCAATACCAGGGAAGTTCCACGATTATATACCAATTAAATACCACAGTAAATACAGTAAAACCATAAATCCCATGTACTTCAACATACACTCCTTTATTACCGTTTGCATACTGGTTATTGTTAGGAGGTTAAACAGGTCATAATACCGTCTGTCTCTTTTATATTGCTGTGAAAAATATCTCCTTCAAATAACTGTAGTTATTCAAGTTTCTCGCCCAAATCTACGCTTTACAAGATTACATTTGAACACATCATGATAACGTTAGAATTTACCTTCACCGCAATTCACATTTTTACAGAATAGTGTCATAATGTGGATCAATGGAACCTCCTGTGTTGAAATCGGCTAACGTTAACTAGCTCTCGTCCTGCCGATTTCAACACGGATTTGTTGTTCGCAATGTAGCATAATCAGGGAAAAATGCATCCCCTGGACGCGACGATATTGAGTTTACTGTGTCCCAAACACATTTTCTGTCGTCCCCTGGAGGACGGGACGCCGTTAGTCTCGAGCCCTGACAGTACCTTCATTACCTGAGGTACTGTAGGAAACAATACCCATTTTCAGAATTTTGGCATTGACTTGGTACTGAAGTATTGAGTTCTCGTGAAATCCCTGGAAACCTCACTTCTTTCTAACTCCACACCCTCACATTTTTTTTTCATTTTCAAATTTGTAGTCTTCAGCCCCGACAACGCTGATTCACGTGACATCGTGGAGTTCCTCTTAAAGGACCAGTGTGTAACAATTAGGGGGATCTATTGGCGGAAATGGAATATGATATTAAGAAGTATGTTTTCTCTAGTGTATATTCACCTGAAAATAAGAATTGTTGTGTTTTCGTGACCTTAGAATGAGCCGTTTATATCTACTCTCTCTCTCCTGCTTCACCACTCACTTCCCACGTACACACACACACACACACACACACACACACACACACACACACACACTCTACGCACTGGCTCTGCTCCAACTGGTCCTTGAGATCGCCATTTGTGTTTTTGCTTCGGCCACCGTTGTTCTCCAACATGCTTGGCACACGGGAGAGGCTTCAGTTTGTAGTAATCTCAGCCTCACCGCTAGATACTGACAGATCCTACACACTGTTCCTTTAAGTGGTTAGATTTTTCCTGCAGTGTCTCTACAATAGTATTTCCCAAATCAGCCAGATGCCACATATACATTATATATGTAACATGGTAAAAGATTTGTCCTTTTCGCTTTCTTAAAATAAGTGAAATAAGTGTCATAACATAACATTAAAAAAATAATAGAATTAGTTTGAAATTGGATTTGTTTTGAATGCCAAAGAGGGGAAGTCATTTCTAATGATAACATATTACCTCATAATTTCTAAGTTATTCCATTCAGTTGATGTTATGATTTAAGACATATCAAATTATTAGACTGATCTAAGTTTTTTTTTCTGAATGAAATCAAGCACTCCGCTTTTCCTACAGTGTTAACCTTACCACCACACGACCTTCTGTTCGTTTTCTAACACTCATTTTGAAAGGCTCTGGGAAGTGCTTGCTCATAGGGTTCTGGTGTTACATAAGTGACTGTGCAGACATTGAGGGCGAGCCAAAAATTAATCGGCACGATTAATTACAAGAGCCATATGGTCAGCAGTGTCTCAGTGCCATTTCCAGTTAGACTGCTTGGGAGGTGCCGAGACGCCTGCTGACATTTGCACAAAGTCCCTGAATCCAACATTTGTGTTTGGCTACATTCTCCCTCTCTCTCTCTCTCTCTAATTCAAATTCAAATAGCTTTATTGGCATGACAATAACAAAATACGCTATTGCCAAATTCATTGTATGAATATTGACAAGTCATTAGAGTCCAGACTTCAAAAGAGGTCACATGTTTGTTCCTCTATTCCATCTAGCCACAGTGTTTGAGGATGTTTGGGGGGAAAAAATGGAAATTGAAGTCAATAACACCAGAGAAGATTCAAGAGCTTACTTAATCAAAATGACAGGTGATCGTGCACCGTTAAAAATGACAAAGCAGAGGATGGCACCAACACATTCCTGAGAAATTAGATGGATATTGTCCCACCTGCCACGGGCTGCATGAGTCACGGCAGACACTGGTTACATGGTGAGTGTACTTCATGCACACAAGCCGTATTAATCATGCATACATCGCCACGGGGAGTGTGTGGAGTTTTAAGCTGAACTCGGTATCTTCCTGCTGATAAACACTTTGCTTGGCCAGAGGTGCAACATGTAGGAAATTCAGAATAATCATAAGCTGCGTAGTTGTTCGAGGAGCATCGTGCATGCACTTGTGAATGTGCTGTAGTGTTGCATTATTGGGCAATTTTGATAAATACAAATCAGTAAGGGTATTATGTCTGCGATGATTCCAGAATCACATGCATTTTATGATTAACAACTATGAAAATGAAAACAGATGATTTTTTTAGAAAGAAAGAAAGACTTAGAAATGATTAAAAATGGATGTTTTAAGGTTAAATGTGATAATGATGATGTAGATTTAACCATAATTATCTGCTATTTTATGGCTGACGTACAAAAAATCCATAATCATAATTATAATAAATATACAGTAGGTGTTGTTATTGTCGCCATTGCTGCTTCTGCTATTTCCTTTCTCTTTTTTAATTGTGAGAAAGCCTGCCGAGCTCCGAGCCAAAGAGTGATGACATCCTCGTCCTCCGTGTTGACAGTGTTCAGCGTGGCCTCTCATTCATCAGTTCGTTATCGCGGAGCACTCAACACTGAAATGAATTATGTGGTCGCAAACTGTTAACGTGAATCTTAAATTTCCGCTGATAAAGTCATTTTAATATTCATGTCCAATACTTTGTTAGGTTTAGAAATGGAACTTCATAATCAGTGTTGCCCATTGTTAACAGTGACAGTGCCCTCTACAGAGGTGAACGGAGGCGATGAGGGAGGCAGCTATAAAGAACAGCAGCAGCCGGCCAACAGTGAATTATTGTGAATTATTATGATATGAAATATGAAATATATCAACAGTTTCTGACACACTTTCTCTTGGTAATTATGTTTTGACTTTAAATCTTTTGAAGTATGCTGTAACACTAACTTCAAGTATAATATAGCTGACACTGCAGCCTTTATTTTGTACATTTCGTATCACTCCAATTTGGGCTGAGTGATTTTGGAAAAAAATATACATTTGCGATTATTTTGACTGATATTGCAATTGCAATATGATTTGAGATATTAGAGAGAATGATAATTTTTACATAATTATATCTAATTTTCGTTGAAAAACATATTAAAATGATTATTGTTGGATTTGTGTGGGTATTTGTACCATACAAAGATGCTTTCTTAAGTCTGTAGAATATGATGTGAAGGCCAGGACAAATCGAGCGTAGCGTTAGTTCAGGCAGGCCATGAAGTCAAGCGCTGCTCATGTGACAGCTGTCGGCTGATGGCGGCCGATCTTAGGCCGGCCAATCAGCTGACGCATCATCTGACAGATCAGCTGATTCCCTTCTAGGCATTCATTGGCAAATTTCATACAGGGCGCCTTATTTAAGCTCCTTCAACCTGGCCACCTGTGCTGCTTCTTCTACAAAGCCGCTCGCAACCCACCTCCACCCCACCACCTCCTTTAATAATGTGTGTGACTAAACCAACATCATTCTGTGTTATTGATGCTGGCTCTGTTCTGCACCCGGGGGGGTCTTTGCTGCTGCTCTCCCTGCCTTTGGCTTTCCATGTGTGCACATGGAAGGGCAAGGAGGAGTGCTCTCCTTGTCTCACGCTACCACATAGGCTCGCGGATCCACGTATGCGCGTGGATGGGCAGGGAGATCCCAGAGCAGAGCCATACCGCCAAATATAAATGTATATATTACTGCATGTAAATAAAGTTCTTTGACTAAAGTGGTCCTGACTGAACTCTGCAGCACAACAATATGTAATTTCAAATGGTGTTTTGACACACATTTTGCCTTAAACAAATATTGCGTCGCCATATTGCAATTTTGATAACATTTTGATTAATTGTGCAGCCCTACACACAATATGTGTGTGTGCCCATGTGTTCAAAAGATGAGTGTATGCATGTTAAGACCATTTATATAATTTATAAAACACAACCAACCAGATCTCAGCTCAGTTGAACACCTATTGGAGATTTTAGACTGACATGTGAGACAGCGCTCTCCACAGCCATCATCAAAACACCAAGAGTATCTTTGGGGAAAATGGTGTTTAATAGCTCCAGTAGAGCTCCAGAGAATCTATGACAAGGAGCACTGAAACTGTTCTGGAGGCTCACGGTGGCACCACACGAAGACACTTTATGTTGTTTTCTTCCTTTAATCTGTACGTTGTGTAGAAACAACTAGCTGAGATCAAATGCTTGAGCGGAGTTTAGGTGTTTCACTGATAGGTTTTTATATACCTAACCCCTTGGTAGACGACGGAGGGAAGTTGCTCATTTATCACAGAGATCATACTGTCATGCAGTGGTCGTACTGGGCAGCCTCCAGGTGTAAGCGCTGTGTAACTGCTGCTGAGTGTGCTGGAAAAAAAAGCAAGCCCATCTCCGGCCAGCACGTTTTACAAGACGCTGCATTATGGTCAGTGAGCGCCCAATGCCAACATCCTGTCATTACTCATTTTTTAACTAATATACCACGTTTGCTTTGATGGCCAACATCAAAACAGCATTTTCAGCATGTTCAAACTCGGGTAATGTTGTAGTGTGTGATGTCTTGTCTTTTGAGATTTGTAAAAAAGTAGGTATAACTGAGTTATAATCTGTTTTTACAAATTCCTGTTTCCTCACGGATTCCTTTGAAATTCATCAGATATATCTTACACACATTGGTGAAGGAATTAATGAATAGTGTACTGACATTATTACACACATACCAGGGTTCAACGTTAAGGTTTTTCTCTCTTGCCAGTCGGGTAAGTGGGTCAGAAATCTACTTGCAATCGTTCCATTTATTAGCGGTTATCAAATAACAACAAGGACCAAAGTTAATTGTCATTGTCATCTTCATTTAAGTAAATTAATCTGGAGTTTCGCCCACATCCTCTAACAGCACCCAACTAAACTCCTGTTTCCAGAATAATTGAAATGCTCGCTTGCTGCTTCAGCTCATAAACTTTGTCTTTACCAGTCAACATTCTCTCTACTCAACAGAGAAGAGAAGAAAGCGAGATGTCTCACTCCTTAGCTACTTCCATCATCAGCTCCAGAAGAAAACAATGAGTTTAATTCTTATTAAGGGCATGTGAGTTGCTAGATTTACTAGCCCAATGTGGCATTTTACTTTCCCTTGGCAAGCGGGCAATCCTCACTGTTGAGCCCTGCATACATGTATATTTATCTAGAGTGTGGCTAAATAAACTTGATTATCATTTGCAGCAAATAGTAATGCAATATTTGGATGGAGCTCCTGGCCCCATAGCTATCAAAGTTAAACCGAAACTGAACCCATGTCCGAACCAAATCAGTTCTCGTAGTGGCTTATTATAAAATCAATTAACAAATGTCACACGTCAAATTAATTCATCATCTGTGTTGAAATAAATGAAGAATAAAAAATCCCTACAAGTAATCCGGTGTGGTCACTCTGATTGCAGCGCCGGTGTGCTGATCGATAGTAACTACAATCCCTTGTATCTTATTCCAGCTAGTTGTGGAAATAGTCAACCAGATGAGGACTTGTCAGACCAGATCCAAATATGCCTGATTTTCCGTGCAGTGATTGACAACAGCTCCTAATGCTCCAGGATATTCTGTCTTCCCACCATCCCAGAGAGATAGGATTGAATGACGGCTTTTCTCTCTCTTCAACAGCATTTTACTTATTAATCACATTGAGAGTATGAACCGTGAAATGAAAGCCATCCCACTAAACTACTCCGGCCTTGACTAAATAAATGGTCCTCCAAGGGAAATAACTTTTCATGGGATTGGTTTGGTGGCAATATTCCGAGACTATGCAAAATACCCCAAATATGCTGTAAATCAAAACACAGACGTGAACCTCGAAGAGAATGAAACAAGCTGCTTCTTTTGCACATAAGAAATTTAGATTACTTAAATAATCAAAATATGCTTCAGCTATTACTCATGCAGTGCACATTGATTTAATTGATATGTTTTACTTGTTTTATACTTCTAATGTTGTGGTCCAGGAAAACCTGGCATGTGTGTAGTTCTTGAAAAGATTTGTATTGATGATTTAAGGGGTATGTGCTACAGAAAGGATAGAAGAGACTGATTATTATACAGTGCAGACAAGCTGAACACAGACTTCATTTTAAAGGAGACCTTGAATATATATCGATGGTTGTATTTTCTGTTGCATTCAAGTCATATTATATGAGAATGGTCAATGCAAAAGTAACACATCAAACAGAAGTAACAGTACATGCACAATGTGGGAAGTTATTCTGTATTTAGGAGGTTGTAGCGGGCTCAGTTTTAAAGCTAGTGTGACGACACTGACATCATATGTAACTAAAAACCTAAGTAATCCATTGGTACCAACCCTATCATTCTTGCATGTTGTGAAGGAGTCTAAATAATGCACCAAAATTAGGCTACATTTTGGCGAGAACAAACTGGCATGGCCATTTTCAAATGGGTCCCACGATATAAATAAATTAGGAAATAGAGACTTTTGTGGATCTAATGAGCCCAATTGTATTCATGTGTACTACTGATGCTAGTCCCCAAAGTAGCCATTTCACATAGGGACTTTTTTTACTCAGATTGTATACATATGGTGGTGTGTCTTAATACTTCTTTATGTTTTCCTAAAATTAGATTTGAAATATATTGCCTTGCTTACAGTATTACAATATATTCCATGTTGAGAGCCGTGTGGAGGCAATAAATGTGCTCTCAATTTCCGTATTGAGCACCTTTAATTTGAAGCCTTTTAACACCAAAACCCTCCCCACCTCCCTTTTGAAACCACATTTTTCATAACAACGTAAAATTTACAGTATGGCCTAATACTGAGCAGTGCTTGGCATCAGCTTTGCCATATTATATGAAAATGAGTCAGTTGCATCTTTTGATTCATTTAAATGAGCTCAATGAACTGTGAAAAATGTTAATTTTCTTCACGGGGGCCCTTTTGTGCTTCACGTCCCTAAGGAAATGGCAAGAATACATTGCAAAAGTTGGACCAGCTCGAACTTGGTTCAAATCCAAAAGTGATGTCACTCTGCGGTATACGGTAAAGCATGTCCTTATTTTAGGTGAGCTTTGCTTCACTGATCCTACATGGCGCTTTGGGTCCAACATAAAGGCAGTTAAGTTTGCCCGCTGAACACACGGTGATACACAGGGACTAACAACAAGACAGAAATACAGGCTCTTCCATTTAACAAAGACGGCACTTGAGTAGACTATTTGTCAGAGAATGCACATACACATGTACTGTATACTGTTGGGGTGCAATATCTCAAGCTAAACACTCAGGTTTCAAAATAGTCAAAAAGTTTAAAAATCACCATATGTATGTATATCATGTACATCAAACTTCTATAATCATATATGGTACACTATGGTGCATAGTTTTACAGCTGATCAAAGACTTATTTTCTAACACGAGATAGACCAAGTAGCACATATGCCCCCTGGTATTTGTGGACATTGTTATGCGTAAAGTGTATAAGCCGTGATTATAAACTATGCATGTTCATGATCAACTCTGACATCTATAATTATCATGATATAATCCATCAAAGAAAACGTGACTCTTTTTAAGACCTTTCATCATTTAGTTCAAAGAAATCATGTCAGCCATATATGATACGTCTTTCATGTTATCTGATGGCTCCGTTTGTAAGAGGCTTTTAAAGCTATGTAAAACTCACTCGAGTGATAATGACACCGCTTCTCACTTATGGTCCTTTTCTCGTCACAGTCCCCTGACAAAACTGTTGTTTTAAACAAAAAAAAATCCACAATATTACACTTTGTACCCGACAACAATTCCTTTTACAATGCAGTGAAGTAGTTAAATCTGCAAGGGGCAACAGAAAGGGTTGAGGGTGAACACAATAAGAGTGACCATATTGTTGTTTGTTGTTAGTTCATATAAAAGGCCACCATAAATATGAAAATGTGTTTGATTATAGTTACCACGTACACTGGAGACATTAGACCATGTGGCTTGGTTACTGGAGAAACCCTTTGATTTGGTATTATGAAGCATTTTTTATTAGGGCTGTGGCGGTGAGGGAATTTCCACTGTGGTGATTATGATTGGCTCAACAGCGCGATATGCAGTATTATAATTGCAACTTTTTCTTTTGCAAATTACTCTATTTATTCAGATTTTAGTGCTATATAAATAGGCTTTATTGTTAGGCTATTATAATGTATATTGTTTAGTTAAATGACAAAGATAAATAAGAATTAAATACTTGCTTATTCTTGCGGTCGGCTTGTCAATATTGCAGTATTGTGGTTATTGGGTTATTGTGACAGCCCTATTTTCTATACTGACCCACCATCAGGCTGATGACTAAATTAATATGACCATTACTCTTTTCCTACTGGGCATTGCATGCCCCACTTGCACACATGACGCACACTGATGCAGGCCACTGCCACAGCCAGAAAGAGAGAGAGAACATTCATTTCTATGTTTGAAAATAACCAAACCTGAACCTGACCCAAGCTGAAGCTAAAACTACCCAGACCAGATCCCAAACCTGATACTGAGTCAGGACACGTCAGGCTCAAGTTGGGGACCAGATCTCTCTTTATTATAAATAAAATAAAAGGTCAAGAAAGTTTAGCAAATTTATGTGAAAGGCCATAGTCAGTTTCCAAGTATAGTTAGGGCCCGAGCATCGACAACGTCGGGCCAGCGAAGGCCCTATTGAAACTGAAGGAATTATTATTATTATTTTTCAGGCAAATGAATCGCCTTTTTGAGGCCTTTCCCATGCTCAAAAAGTTGTTAAACTTGGCACACTTATCAGACGCGGTGACATTTTTTACATTTTAAGGGTCTCTGGCTCGGGTGTTGCAAAATGGCTCGCTAGCGCCCACTAGAAGTTGGAAAAATTGAGCCCCTCGCTCTGGATTAACGTACATGTATGAAATTTGGCAGACAGATGTAATATGTGGAGACGCACAAAAAAGCCTCTTGGAGGTATGCCCAAAACTCAACAGGAAGTCAGCCATTTTGAATTTAATTACATGTTGTTCTCAAAGTCTAGCGCAAGTAGATCAACAAACAAAGGCGTCTGCGTTTTTTGCTCAGACAGGTCACAAAAACTATGAATAAATGATCTGATTTGGCTCAAAATAGTTACAAAGTGTACCTCTAACCCTTCTTGATATGTGCCATGTGTGTGTGAATTGGTCAACAAACAAAAAAGCCTATATATGTACTGTATATTATTATTACTATTTTTTTAGTATTTAGTCAAATAGGTCACAGAGTTGGACAGTCCAATCGGCTACATTATAGAACACGTCTAGGGAATAAGTGTACCTCGGTTTTTATAAAACAATATAGTTATGGCTATCACATTTGTAAAAATTTGGACTGCAATTATAGCATACTTTTACATTTATAATGAGTTTCTATGACTTCCAGGCGACCCTAGAGGCTTGAAATCTTACATAACCCATACAGATCAGGAGAACAATACGGTTATAACCCTGTTGTCTTACATCCTGAACTCTATAAAAGTGGCCTCAATCAATCTGTATTTTCACCAAGTATTCTGAAAACAAAACAGCTCTGTGCATCAGCGCTTCCATCGCACCAAAACAGCTGGAAATAATTGCAAGTCATTAATTTTTTTTGAGGACAGTTTCCTTTAATGGAAAAAAAGACAAATGACCTTTTCCCTTGTCTGTGGGAGAATA
Source organism: Sebastes fasciatus (assembly GCF_043250625.1). NCBI lineage: Eukaryota > Metazoa > Chordata > Actinopteri > Perciformes > Sebastidae > Sebastes > Sebastes fasciatus. The sequence continues at coordinate 13,966,702 of NC_133804.1, read as the reverse complement.
TTAATTGAGATTTATACCTTTAGGTAACTTTGAGTGCAGCTGTCTTGATGAATGTGCCTCAGAAAGCGATTCAGGAGGCCGTTATAAAAGTGTCAGGTTTGTGCTCCTTCAGACTCCTGTCGCTGAAGATGAGAGCGGGTTCATGTGGCGCGGTCTGTGACGAGGCAGGGCATTGATGAAGGAAACAGCAGGGGCCACACACTCTACGTCCCATCTCCATGGTGCAACATATTAAAGTCTCATTTACTGACAAAAGACATTCAGCCCTGCTGTTAGTCACACTAGTGCTACAACAAGTAGTGGCAGAATGAGAGATGGCCTCTCTTTGTCTTAATCACCGCTCAACATATCTGTTCTCTACTTTGAGCTTTTTAGTGGTTCGAAACCTCAAATATTAAATGCAGAAAGGACACACACATATCACAAAATTCTTACTTAACAACTACAATAACCGGCAGGAAGGTACAGTATGCTGCTGAAGAGAGTGATAGTGTTTTCTCGTGCATGTTTCATATCCAGGAAATGTAAATTTGCTCCGCACATTTCGGCTCCTATGTTGATAGAGTCGCTATTTTCCATTTCAAACAGGAATTAGAGCGAGAATCCTTTTTAACAGAGCAGTCTAAATTCTTACAGTACGGTAAGTGGTTTAAAAGCTGTGGACAGGGATAAAAAAGTCTGTCTGTCTGTTTAATGGTTGGATTTTGACACAGAAACACCCTAATCTGCTGTTGCTTCTGCTGTAAACAGAAGTGTTCAAGACGGCTTTGTCAAATGAAGCACCATCATTTTATGCCACTGCTTCCATCACTGATCAAAATGCTGTCTGGTATTTTCCTAAATGCATTTTCTTTTCTTTTTTTCAGTGTGCAATCATTTTAATGGCAGATGTTGTTTGTATATTCAATAGATTCAAAGCTCAGTTTTTGTTATTAACTCTGTAAGTGCATATCCAAAGCCCATGTCATGCTTTATTGTCAAAAACCACCACTTACAGAGCAGAGTTTCAGCTGTATTATTCCATATTCAAACACAATTTACAATGTATATGAACAAGAAAATTAAAAAAAAACGTAGTGAGCTCTGACTCTTTAATCTTTAGAAAAACATTTACTGTTATTTTACAATGAGTTGATTTACACAAGATAATATAAATGCAAGTTTTCTGCTTTGTGTTTTGTATTTAATAACTCTCTGTTCATTGATTTAGCCGTACAATTACTTAAGCGTAATGAATACTATAAATCATACTGTGTCCCATAATTGTTTTTCCAACTATTTTCCAAGTTGTGCACGGGCAAAATGTTTTATGTTTCATAAGCTCATGTGGCGGAGGAGGTGTGTGAAGTGGAGGAAAAGTAAAGGTACTCATGCAGCAGAATGGACCCCGTCCATGTTCTAATATTATGTTTTATAATACTGGATTATTATTATTACTGATGCATTAACGTCTATGCAGCATTTTAATGTTGTATTGGGTTAAGGTAAAGCTCCTTTAAACTATTGTATATACTGTTTGGTAGTTCAATAACAGCTAATCATACTTAATCAACTGAACACGTGTAAAATCTTAAACTGCAAAGTAGCAGTCACATAAAAGTAATGGAGTAAAAAGTACAATATTTCCCCTTGAAATCTAGTGGAATGGAAGTATAAAGTGGAAATAAATACTCGAGTAATGTCAGTGTTTCACCTAGGATCTTTGCCAGTATTTTTATTTTGCGCTGCCGGAAGATATTTAGCGCTTTCGAGAATTATTTGTACACAGTTGCAGATGTCGAATTACGATTAATAAAATGCATCAGGACTCAAAAATATACACTTTTATTGACCATATAATACATTACAAATAACATCAAATCAAATCATGTCAAATCAAAATTATGCAAAAAAAAGAGGTCAGTGTTTTACAAACAAGAAGCTTCAGTGACATAAGTCACAAGTCTGTCTCCTCCAATATAACTATAATGTTTTGGAGGAAATTGGTGGAGGTTATTGATGCTCCTGATGTTAGGTATTGCTGAAGGAGCAAACATTTTTAGCTGTTGACACATTGCAAACAAGTTTAGCTTAGCTAATCAAATCGTAACAGAAAACGTAGCCCAGTAAAAACCCACACCGTCTACTATAGGTATAGACTAGGGCCAGGGATAATCACCATTATTTTGATCAATAGAGATATCACGATTATTTATCACAATTATTCATTGATTTTGAGGACAAAATATTTGTATTACACTTTCACATTTAAGTTAACAAAGCGCTTCTTTCACTTCCATGTTGGGCTACATTCCTGCTTATGTACAAATCGTTGCACCAAAATAAGACTAGTCCTTATACACAGTTCATCTCCTAGAAGCAAAATAAAAATGGTAGCAAAACTTTTTACACAAAATTAAATCAACAGAGCACTGCTTTCACTTTTCTGTTGTGCTACATTCCTGCTAATTAACAAATCTTTGCATCAAAATAAGACTTGAAATAAGGTTCTTCTACAACTGAATTCAGTGCATTTCGTAAAAACGGATGGGCAAAGCGGGTAATATACAGTATGTAAGGAATTGACTGCAGCCGCTACATTCAGGAACGTTGTTCACAGGCTGGCATTGTAGGGTGGCATCACAGCTCCCCAAAGTGAAGCCAAAACCTTTCAATCACCCCCTGGTGGCTTGCTGTTTAGTTTAGGAAGCGCTTGATTCGATTTGCAGCAGAGTTTTCTATGAGCGGAGCACACATTTCAAACGTCAATATTGCAATCGATCATGTTTCCTTAATTGTGGGAAGCCAAAATCTTGATCACGATTAATATTCAATTAATTGTGCAGTCCGAGCATAAGCCTGAAGTTACATTCATTAATAAACCGTGAATTTGATTTGATATTTGCTACTGACGTTTCTACCCCGGGACCACCCTCGATATGCCCACAAGCGGGGACATTTTGGTCCCCTTCCATAAAGACAAAGAGGGTACCCCCTTTGACAAAGAGGAGTGGTCTAGAGCTGTTCCACGTCATCTCTACGTCTTCGCTGTTGTAATAGGTAGGTACCGAGACCTGCAGCGGAGCCCTCGTTGCCAACTGCACTTTGGAACAAAATAACAGGCTGATAAATGGTGGCAATGTCTGGGGGTGTTCGATTCATAATCTGGCTCATCCCCAACTTTGCTGCTTAAAGTAGAGATAGCGAGTTTATTGCATTTGGGGAGATTTCTATATGGCAGCATCGCTTATCATTTAGCAGCGCCACTGTGAAATGCATATAGGAGAAACACTTAAAGTACTTCAAATACAATGTTTTTTCTTGTACTTCTCTATATTCAGATTGTTAGACCACTGTTTTTTACATTCAGCAACATTATGAAATTATGTTTCCACTGAATTGCAATAAAGCTGTCATAGCTTAGTTCTTCTTGAGCCATGACAACACATTTAATTAAGTCCTATATATAACAACATTGAATCAGCTAATGTAAAACAATATCCACCACACACACCCATAAGCTCCCATATGTCCAGCTTGTAACCAGCATATGCTGAGCTGTTGGAAGACACATTGTCTCTCTACTTTAATCAAAACTGCTGTTGCAGTGTTACATCCTCCTGAGGTCCATTAACGCCAGGAAACTTTTTACTTTCCTTGGGAAATCTACCTTTTAGCTTACTGTGTATTTAAACGCTGAGGGGCTTTTAACAGAGATGAGCGACATGCAAATATAGAAATGTACTCGAAGATTACAATTGCAGCATAAATGTGGACTTTTTAAAAAGAAAAAACTAAAGAAGCAAACAACAAAAATGCTGCTTCTTTTGTTGTTTGTTTGGACCACTCATATAGACCACAGAGGAGACTCTGATCATTCAATCTTATCTCTCTGCATGCAGGCTTAAGTCTGCAAGGTCTATAATCCAGCAGAATATTGTAATACCAGTATTTAAAAAATGCCTTGATTCAACTGAATGCAATGTTTTCTACAACATGACCAGAAAGTTTTACAGAAAGCTTTGTAGAAACATTTGTTTCTGCAAGATAAACAGACACAATAGTCAAGTTCAACAATAACCGGCACCGGTGTTCTCACTATGCCAAATGACTACTTCTGCCTAATCAGGAAGGAAGAAACAAAAAGGCAAAATTCCAGACATAGAAGGACAAAGCTGCCAGAATGAGAAGACAATTTTAACACACATTTTCTCAGCTAATGATAATGTAAAAGTTTGCCCTCAGGTCCTTCAAACATCACAAATCATGGAAAAAAACAAAAGCTCTGCTGTACAGAAACTGCCCCTTTCCTCACTAAGTCACCCTGTTTATGTAACATATTATAATATGAGGGTAGGAATAACGATGAGGCTCTCTTTATTGCAAAAAATGAAATGTGATTTCAACATTTCCTTGACTCAAAGCCCAGTGTAATCTGTATTCCAGGCTGGAATGGCTCTCTGCTATTGCCTTGTCTTTGCTCATTCACCTTGTTCACAGCAGCTTTGGGTGACAAACCTAAACGGAGCATAACACACCGAGGGGTGTTGGAAAAAGAGGGATCAGTGCCCAGGGAATGAATGCTGTTCGCCTCAGACATGCTCATGTCAATGAAGTGTGATATCTTAAAGACGCCGAGGCCCAACTGGACACAGTTTAAACGGTGTGAAAGCTCAGGGGGAAGCCCAGCACCGATGGTGAGCGTGTTACACTGCCAATCGGCATTCAAAGGTTCATGTAAAATTTACACACATGGATCTTGTTCATGGAAAGGGCACCAATTTAGATTAGCTTGTTTATTACATGAACATGGTTGTCCAACGCTGATTGGATTATGGGGATCAGACAATTAATTTTCACCTGTTTGCCAAATAAATGAAGAGGCTGTGCGAGTTAACAACTTTAATGAGGGTTAGGATTGTGTTTACAAAACTAAAGTGTTCATTAAGATTAGGCCTGCAACTAACGATTATTTTCATTGATTAATCGATTAGTTGTTTGGTCTATAAAATGGTGGAAAATGTCGATCAGTGTTTCCCAAAGCCCAAGATGACGTCCTCCAATGTCTTGTTTTGTCCAAACTCAAAGATATTCAGTTTACTGTCATAGAGGAGTAAAGAAACCAGAAAATATTCACATTTAAGAAGCTGGAATCTGAGAATTATGACTTAAAAAAATATTACTCAAACCTCTCAATCGATTATCAACATAGTAATTGATCAATTAATTAATTGTTACAGCTGTAATTTAAGATTACAACAAGATTTGGTTTATGATCTTAAAGGTGCAGTGTGTAGGATTTGGCAGTTGCAGTCTGCAACCAACTGAAACTTCTAACGTGTGCCATGCGTGTAGAAGATCTATGGCCAACACAAAAACATGACCAGCCCTATCTAGAGCAAGTGTTTGGTTTGTCCGTTCTGGGCTACTGTAGAAATGCAAGACCTGCTCCCTATGTAGATATAAACGGCTCATTCTAAGCTAACAAAAACACAAAGTTCTTAGTTTCAGATGAATATACACTGAAGAAAACATACTTATTAATATTACATTCAATGTTTGCCAATATAGCCCCCTAAATGCACACTTTTCCTTTAATAAATACATTTAATAAAACAGACAATATTGGCTTATTGAAGATAAATAGGTATACTTTTGTATATGTTTTCTAATTTGTGGTTATTTAAAATTATAAAATAAATTCAGGGGAAAAAAATATTTGGCAAAAAGTTTAGGCAAATTGACGCCCCTGCAAAACGAGCCTGTCCTTCCAAGAAGAATGACGGCATCCGCTGTTTCAGCAAGTGCCCCAAAACACCACACTGTACTGTATGCTTACGTTGAAGTGACAAAATCCTCTAGTGGCTGTCCAACTTGTGATGGGAGCAAAGGAGGAAGTCAAGTGATGTTGTTTTAGAGAGCAAAGTCCATGTAGGGAGGAGGTCAACAAAACATCAGAGTTTCCAACAGACACTTTTTTTTTTAAACACGAGCCCCATCGTTCTATAACCTTAACCACGTGTTAATTAATGTAACCATGATGACAAAGCTCCCCTAACCTTAAGGGTACGTCACACATGCACGAATGAAGGCAAGTGACCATTGCTTGCGGAGGTGATATTCGCCTGAAAGTTCACCAGAACTCCACGCGAATTCGAAGATGCGAATTTGCCTCACAACCGTAAGCGAATGTTGTTTTCGCCCCTTTGCTCGCATAAAATGGAAGTGAACGGGAGGCAAATTTTAAGTAAATTTTTGCGCATGTGTGACCGTGCCTCAACAAAAGCACTTATTTTAACCCAAACCATGATCATTCCCTAAACCTAACCAAACCTTAACCATCAAAATCACCACCAAATATCGTACCATTTATTCTTCAATGGTTTTATTAACAGATGACATATTTTGTAATTTAATTTGGAGGAACTCCATGGCCAGTGTTTCCCCCATGTTGCACTATTTCAATATTGCATTAATAAACATTTGTAGCCCTGTGTGCTTCATACATCCATACATCATAATCATTGTTTCAGTGAGAGAAATTACAGTATTTTATTTTAGAGACATCTTTTCTTTTGCTTTTTTTTGTATTTGTCATGCCATGTCACCCCACTGTGTGCATATTATAGTATTTAGATGGGATTAGATTATATTTCTAAGCTTCAGACGACAACGTTTGTCTCTCGTTATATAAGGATAAAGCTCCATGGTGGTTATTTAAAACATGACGAAGGAGTTGATTTAAGAATTCAACAATTTGTCCCTTTTCCTCTCTTAAACAGAAACAGTAACTTTGCACCTACAGTACTGATTTAATGGCCTTCAGTCTGCTCATTTAGAATTGTGTACTTTTTCAGTGCACAACTCTGGGTGGCTTGTATAATACCGTTTGTGTTTAGTTAATTCTGTGGAATAACAAAGGTGTTGCATTTGGGGCCCTTGTAGGAATAAATCATTTTATAGTACGTTGGTGTTTTGACTCTGCCTTTAGAGCTCAGTGAAAATCCCATTACCAATTACTGTAGCTGCCTGACAAGTTACCACATGAGAGTAAAGCCTTTATTGTAATGCAGGTTCATTTTTTAGACAAAACATTCTGTAGCAAAAAACTAGAGGCAGGGCCAACTGTTTATACAAATTGTATTACTTATTAGCTTTGTAGAAGCAAGAACCACGTAAACGACGGCAACATTTCAACAGCTAATAGAGACATATTTGTGATATTGTGTTGGGAGTATAGTGGCAGTAGAGCAGATGGAACCAGATTGTTTCATGCAGCCTCTCAAACACTGACAGCTCTGGAGTAGCTTTTTGTGTAAACCCACAGTACTGTACTCAAGTACATTTTTTGAGGTACTTTACTGACTATTTCCTCTTTTTGCTACTTTATATTTCTACTCTAATACCTTTGAGAGGGAAAAGGTGTAGTTTTTACTCCACTAAATAGCTTGAAGACTTTACGTACAAAACATATGATCAGCTTTCAAAATGCGATGCTTTTATATAGATATAGATACGGTACTGTGGTATATTTTCAGGTCTTGCACAAGACAGCGAGGCCCCTAATTGTAAACATATGTGTAAGAAGCATACGTGGAGACATACATGGTCATACGCTAAGACCAGGGGCTGAAAGATAAACATGTAGGATAACGGAGACATACATGGTCATACGCTCAGCTCAGATGTTGCATGACATGAACCCGATATAAGGAGGCGCGAGAGCCCCAAAGTGGAGGACTTTCAGATTTGACTTGAGACCTCCGGACGCTCTAGACGTCCGTTATGACATTTGTTGCTTGTTTGTAATAAACTCTATTATACCAGCAAGAACAGTGTCCGCGGAGCATCCTTCTTCATCACTTCAACAGCACTGTCGCAGGAAAGATACGACAGTACATATGAAGTAGTTACAGTAGTGGCATACAGTATCATCTTTGTGTGTCAACTAACTAATGGTTTGGTCCATAAAACATTAGAAAACAGTGACAAATGCCCATCACAGTTTCTTAGAGCACATGGGGATTTCATCAAATGCCTTGTTTTGTCCGACCAAACAGTCCAAAATTCAAAATAATATTCAACTATCAAATTTATTTTTTTGCTAGTTTTGGGTTGAAAAGTCACGCAATAGTTGCTGATTAAGTTTGCTGGTTAAAAAGTGTCCATTGCATAGTATCCACTTGGGGATTGACAGGACAGCGAGGTTGTCCTGTAAGCATTGGTGTGTCCCAGTCTAGAAAACAAACAAACTAAGCAAGGACAAACTGTGACACTGGTTATTATGATTATACTGACTTAACTGTACCATGCAATACTCTGATTTACTCTGGAATTAATACTATATTAAACTCTATATTTCACGAAAAAATATTTATTTATACTATATTCCTGCCTTTTTCAGAATTCACATTAAATACACATATTTCACATATTTCTTACTTCTATTTTTCCATATATATTGTTATTTTTATTGTAGTATAATGCACACATGTTTACATTCTTATTTCTTATTTTTCTTATAACTTCTCTATGTTTATATATGCTTTTATTCTACAATGGAACAACTGTAACCCAATCAATAAAGTATTTCTGATTCTAATCATACAGTAGTACACAAGTCTGACTATACTGTAGGCCTTTTGGCTTACTTGTCTTTGCCAAGTTTCATATAGTTCCATACTGTAAATACTGTACATACTGTGATCCATCTCTGAGAAGTCTTTATAAAGTCAGTTACTGCGAGGCAGTACACTACAGTATATTCTGCTCTACCTGTTTCAGATTTCATCTAGATAGGCAGATTCTCCACGGCAAGCTGTGTATTTATAGCAAAGAGAGAAAAAAGCTTAGTCAGGACTCAAAAGCCAAAGCACAGATGAAAATATCCACATATCTAACAGTCCTTGCCCACAAAGGGAGATCACAGACTTTATCCAAAGTGTATGGCCTAGGTTGACATCAGGGCTCTGTGATTTATTTCTGCCCAGACAGGTAAGAATACCCAGTGATTCAGAGACCCCCAAAGGACATCTGAGAATCTGAGAAATGAAAGCAAAAGGTTCACATAACACTTTGGTTACAGGCTCTCATTTTTTCCCTGATACATTCATGAATGAAAGACTTCAGATTAATGAATTCTTGTAAAAGTGTGTGATCCAATTATTTGCAAATACAGATGTATTATCACATTCTGGGGTGAATTGCCTTGTCCCCTTTGTGTCAATGAGGAAAAATGAGTTTCCTCCTAAATAGTGCTGTGTCCACTTCACACAACAGAAACCCAGAGAATGTCTGAGGGGCTAATGTTAACTACACAATACATAAACTAATCGGACCCCAAATTTGATGCTAATGCAAGTGAGCTGTTGTGGCTAGCCCCATTACGTGACCAACATAACGTAAGCAAGTGCATATCAGATGCATTACCATCCTCATGGTATCCCAGCTGCTGCTGCTGGGTGATCTTAAGCCATATATTGTCCTTTATTTGGTTGTTGAGGTAGTTGTGTTTGTCGTACATTATTGGGTGTTGTTGGGTGAAGGGGACGGCCCATTGTTATTCCGAAACACCAATAGTCCGAAAAATGTCCCATTGGACCGAAAAAAGCCAATTTGTCCGACAGTCCGTTACCCCGCAAACAAATGCTCATTGTATCCAAGTGCAACAAACAGAAGCACATGGCTAATTATTATGCAGAATGACGGATATCAGTTGGAACAAAGGATTTCCGAAATTTCAGTCGAAACCCACTGAAATCAAGGTCCGTCCGAATATTTACGTACGAAAATCCGTGCTTGGTATGAAACGGCTTTTCCCATATAAAGTAGGAGCTAGGGTAGCGTAGCAGTCATCAGAGTCGTATTGGATTTAAAGTTATTTGCATCGTTACTTAACATATGTAGATCAAATGTACTGATCAAGTGTATATTTATTTAGAAATTTACTGTGTAATCATATTGCATGTTACATATAACTGCCTGAGAGAACCCTTTTGAAAGAGACGTGCTGTCATATCTCAGCAGAGTCTGTATTGTTTTATGGCAGCAGTGATCTGCAGAGTGGGAATACATAGAAAACCCATCTCCTGATGAAGTGGAAAACTTATTGTGTAAAGTAAGATAAATATTGAAACGCTGACGAGAAAAAATGACACACTTGGAGAAAATCCTTATTTTTATTACCCCAGAAAAATTACAAAAACACGTAAACATGAATTCACGTCTTTACTGAGTACAGCAGCTCCCATTCACTCAGCCTGCAGCCCTTCCCAGTGTCTCTCGACAACATCTGAAGGCTTAGCTGAGCAAAAACTGTCTGCTTTCAGTTTCAGGCCATTTTCCGCAGGCAGGTGCCCACTCTGAAGTTGCAACAGCAGCCTCGATGGTGCTCAGGGCCACTGCATGGGCAGATTATATAATGTCTTAATACTGTACAGCGAGGCAGATGAAGTCTCTCAGTGATGCTGTCTGTTTACCCCTTGACGTAGATACAGCATGATGACTAAAAAAGCCAGACAAACAGACAGTGCATGCAGTAATATTATGGTATACTAGGGGTTTAACGATTCATCTGCTACATCGATGTATCGATTTATATTCCTACGATCCAACTACATTGATAGGTACTCGGCAAGTTGTCCTTCATAGGGGACATATAGCGATCTAAAATAAAAAATTTGCAAGGTAAATAATCAATTATACCGATACTAAGAATTTGCACCTTGTATTTAAATTACCGTCACTTTTTTAAAATTTTGGCATCGACTTGGTACCGAAGTATCGGTTCTCGTGACATCCCTAATTTAAACACGACAAACTTTATATCGATGTATTTTTTAGCACTTATAATAGTAAAGAAATGTTAAATGTTACTCCGGTTCACGATCCCTGTGTATGACATCATTGACATGCGCCAGCAGTGCCAATCTCAGAAAGACAAAGACAAAAACAAAACAAAGCAGGGCTGATGGCGAGGAAGAGCCAGACGAGCGAGAGAAAAAAAAGTTACTGTATCAATTTCAAGTCACCGCATCGTATCGTATCGTATCGTATCGTATCGTATCGTATCGTATCGTATCGTATCGTATCGTATCGTATCGTATCGCATCGTATCGCTCTAGATGAACCAAATATCGTCCTTGAATCATATCGGAACCATGGAAAGTGATACGTATCGTATCCTTGTATCCTCGTTGTAACACCCCTATGGTATACATATGTGATTCTTGTCATTCAGAGATTTAATGAATTGTAAAATGACAGAACAATCTCACATCTACTATGGATGGCTGCAGGTCAGGGCCACCGCTAAAAGCATCCGATTCTTTTATTTCCAATCACTGAGTGCTCCTGCAGAATAGTGTTTTTGTTCGTAGCATCCCTGCCACCAGCACTTTTTTTCTCCTGGAAACACACACTAAACAAACACACACAAGCAACCACACATAACCTCTACTCCTGTGCTCCAAATAGTCAACCACCAGCAGTCTGCAAGGTGACAAATGAATCCTGTCACTTGGCTAAACACCCACTTGCACTTTTATTACAGTTATGTACTGTTGTTCAGTGTTTTTGTTGTGGGGGTTTTTCTGTATGTGTGAAAATTCTCAAAATATCACGCTGAGACTTTTCTCTTTCATACAAAACCCCTAACCTTCCTCCCAATCCTCACACACCAAGCAAGAAAGATAAAAATACACCCTTTGCTACACGAAGAATGGGGTTATTTTAAATGATAGTACTATCACTGGTATCTAAATGTGAATGCTACAATAATAGAATACATTTGACTAGATAGAGAAGTGGTTGAATAAACCTGTAACCCCGTGTCCTTCACGCCACCCAGTTTTCTATCTGAGGGCCATTAGGGGAGTCGCTGAGAGAGCGAGTGTCACTCTGCATTAGTCCACCGGTCTCGTCCGTCCATTCCTTTCTGTCTGATAGGATACAGTCTTATATCATAACCCTGCTGTGTCAAATCTGAAATCACATAGGCTGTAGCGAGCTTTATCGCCCCCTGCACTGATCCTAATCACGCTAATGCATTCTTTTATGCAAAGGCCTAGGACATAATGTCTCGGTGAAAATATCAAGATGATGTCCGTACATGAGGATCCTGATAAATCACTATATCTTCTGCAGCTGGTCAGCGTTGCTCATCGTGTCCAGACAGCAACATGAGTTCTGGGAATCACAATTTACCTTAAATTGAGCAGAAGCTGCACAAGACGTCGGGCTCTCCTCCTGATTGACCAGGAGAGAAACAACATGAAAATATACCAATTTGCGGTTCTGCATGTGTGTCAGTTGGAGGGGGGAGTTCCTGTGCGGCTCGCAGGCCGTGATTACCGAGGTTTGTTTGTGTCTGTGTAGAGGACACGAGGGCACATTGTTACATGTGATGAGATTTTGTTCATTTTGTCAAGAACTAATGTCTGATATGAGAGCAATCAGCTGAATGCACTTCTTGAACCTGTCATTTCGCTGCATTGTGGGGGCGTTTTTATCAGCGATGTGATTTGATTATGTAAGATCTTAACGCTCCGATTAGATCCTCTGGAGCTAGAGGAGTGATATGCAGTTTCTGGAAGCCAGGGACTTTGTGCTACCGGTGTTTAAAAAGACCATCCAAGTTATATCAAGGTCAAATTATTGCTGCATGCAGATTTTTCACAGACGGACAATCTTTAACAAACAGTGGCAGACATACCACTCGAAATTCTTGATCATTTTCAAAACAATGAGACCTTGATTTCACACAGGTTGAGAAAACCAAACATGGCGTTTTGGCTTAAAATAACTATGTTTCATCAATCCGATCTGCGGCCATTTGCTGCATGTCATCCCCTCTCTCTCCCCCTTTCATCCCTTTCTCTCCCTATCAATGGTCTTATCCATCACCCCCGACCTCCACCCCATACGGAGTCGCTATGTATACATGTCATGCTATGTATACATGTCATGCTATGTATACTACAGCGCCTGACTTTCAGTTCTTCTCCTGTCATAATTACTACGGTCACTGACGTGTTCTTTACCTTCTTTGATCTACCATGTGAATAGATGGTAAAACCTACTAGTGGGTCTAGTAGGTCCCTACTGACCCACATCTATGGTGCTTATAGCGACCAATAACGCCTATATAATGGCCTAAGAACAGTCTAATCGGCTGGTTAAACTGTAAAAATGTGTCTAATAGTACAGTATTTCCTCCCTCTACTACTGTATCTTCAATCCTACATGCTGCTTCTGCTTCCTCTAAAGAGCTTCTAAATGATGATCTAATATTTGCGAGACACATCACCACAGTAATTAGCTGATATTTTTTTCTCTTTGAGAAGAAATTATTTGATTAGCTTGACCTTTTCAGGGAGCTCAACCTTTTGAAATGTCAGGTGAAAAGGTTTTAAAATAAGTGTGCCATATTCTCAGAAAAATCCTGTTTTAGGGGGCTCATGATGACCTATAGAAGAGTGGCAAAAAGAAGGTCTGACAGTGATGAATCTTACAGCTCAGAGCAATTTGTTATAGTTCAGGTATGTTCTTGGAAACCCCTTAAATCATAAAGCAGAACTCCCACTGAGCTGGCCTGACCTGTCTGTGGGCTGGTATAGCACCCACCTGTCCTGACTTTTTAAAGGGATTTATCATATTAGGTTTCTGCTCACTAGGGTGTTTTATTTCTAGATAACATTAAACTAAAATCTGGGTTTACTAGATGGGCAATAGAGGAGAAAGTCTAACTGTTCCCCTCTGTGACAGGGCCATTTGTTTGCTTTGAGGCAGATCAATCCAACTATCTTTTCTGGATTTCCTCTGCCTTTGTTGTCACCACTCTAGCTGTCTTTAGTAATCATCAGCTTTCATGTCAAATAAATGAGCTGTTTTATTGCCGGTGTTTGCCGCAGCTCCACCGCTGGTCAAAAATAAATGGAAATGAATAAGGGTTATTTCGCAAGGACATACGTACATGCAGAGTAAACGTGGACGAGCAATAAAGGCTTCTGTCAGAGCGAATTGGATCAAGCAGATGACACATCTGGTGCACTTTACCTCGAGAAGAAAAAGAGAAAATATGTAAAAATTTAATGACACTAAGAGGAATGTGGTGTTCAGGAAAAATGACACGAGAAACGTGATAAACTGAAGGATGTCATAGAAGTGTCCTGGAGACAGGATGTTAAAAATAAAGTGGAAATTGTGGCAAAAAAAATATCTTGTTTTAGCACGGTGAGTGTTGAGATTATGTTATTTTCCAGCACAGTTCAATATTGCAGATCATTTTGATAAAAAACCATAAACCACAGCGTGCATCGTCGTAGGCCATGACAGCTCTGTGGTAATCAGTTAAACTGCAAGCAGTATCTTAATCTTAATGAACACTTGAAGTGACTAAAGTGCTTATGGATAACCTCTCCAGCTGTCAGGTGTGCACTGTATGTTCTAGACGTACAGTAGAACATCTGCGTCTCCTCTGCTGGCATCAGTAAATAATGCACTCCTGTGCATCTGCAGCCCAGCTTAATATATAATTCACACAACGTAGGCAGTGAAGCAACCCTTATGCCATTCACACTACGCTGCTTAAACCTACCGCAATATGTTGCTCCTGACTTTTATTTGCTCCTTTAAAACGCTTTGTGGCCAGTTTGTTTTGTGTTCTGTCAATAGGACCATTATCATCAGCTCTACTACCCACGGCTGATCTATCTTTACATGAAATCTTAATACAAAGAACATGTGGCTTGTACTGTAAGCTAAGGGTAACATTGATGGAGAGAATAATGCGCCTTGTGGATGTTTTATGACTATGTTTGCTGTCTATTTTCTTTTTTCTTTCACACTATTATACCTCCTATGACTCACAGCTGATGGAAACCTCTCTGAGATGGCTCCAGCTTTGCGAAAATGTTTTACAGAGTCACACAAGCGTGCAGAGATGGTTTTTGAAGGTCTGCAGGTGATGTTTATAGGCCGGCGGTGGCCTTGCAGACGTCCTAATGTAATTATAGCAATAGTCGTCTGCCGAGCTGAACAAACACCGAAGCGCCTCCGCGCTCCACCGCCACCCGCTGCTGCCACTGACAGCACACTACATGAGAATATGTAAATAATCATCAAAAGAGGGGGAAAATTTCCATTTAACTTCATATTCCAAGGTGATGTTTCCAGGGTGATTTGTATTGGGGGGGAAAAAAAGCTTAATTCGCGTGCAGACGAGCCGCCTGGACTTGGCCTTGTCAAGCACTCGTCAGTATCATACATGAGAGATGTTGCAGTCCAGACTTGTTGGGTTGTGCTCAGTCGGGCAAAAAAAGTGGGGGGAAAAAGTGGCTTCATTTCAACTTGCACCGCTAAACTATTCTGTTGAGAGCATTGCATTAGCTAGATTACAGTTTTATCTGTCAAATGAATGCGCAGAAATAGCTGACATAACATTATGTTGCAAATCCAATTTGGTATTGATTGACAGTGTGAGATTCACCAAGCCCCGTGTTATGGCTTCCTGCGCTATTAGAGCATATTGCGGTGTTATTTGCATTGGAAAGATGGGGCCATTTGCTGGGAGTAATTAGTTAAGCTCCTCTGACTTTGGAAATTTAATTGCAGGTACAGTAGAGCGGTCTAACAATGGGATAACTGAAGCATTACAGTCTGTGAGGGACTAACAAACAGCAGGAGCTTCCCTACTGACAAACAGCACTGGAACACACAAAAAGAGCATACATCGCCTCCTGACCTCTTGATTCTTTGATCCATTAATGACATGCAATATTCATACTCCCAGCTCCTGAATGTTTCATTATAACTGCAGAGATGTGGAGTGCATTATTAAGAAGTATGGCACATGCTATCTACAGAATGTTTATCATTTATCATGCGCTGTTGGCTTAGCGTGTTGCTTGACCTTGAATGCTGCGTTCATGTCTCCCTGTATGTTGGAAATCAAAGCACAAGGGACTACCATTAGGTCAATATCAGGCGCTAAATGTGCCTGCAAACCTGCACGTCTGTGTATACAAAGAGAAATATTTTCCCTTGCTTTTCTAATATGCCTGTGGTTATCGTAATTTGCTGCACTTTATGAACATGTACGTTTAGTGTTGCTCATCATGTTTGCCGTTCAGCAGCCTACACAAAACCGTATGTAACAGTGCTGTTAAATCACCTCAACCTGTGGTATTTACTCACAGAGAAGATCTATCATACATTATAATATGTAAGATTGATTTATTAGCAGGTTTATCTTAACACCCATAATAGCCGGAACATCACTCACAGGCAGAGTGCTGTTAACGTGACACAGTGGACACCGTTAATTATTTAAAAGGATCACTGACTGGTGAATGGTATTTTGCCTCACCTTTCCCATTATCTGTAGCAACCAGTTTGTTTTCCTCTCAATTAGGCACGCAGGCAGTGAGCAACACCCATCTCCTATTACTGGGATATGGCAACAGAGGCCATGGGGGAAGGGAAAATAACAGGCTGCTGTTGTTGTTATCACTGCTGCTACTGCTGCTGCTGCTGCTGCTGCTGCTGCTGCGGCTGAGGGATTGTTTTTAGCATTTTCTTGGCTGCCTTTCATTTCTTTATTCTTTCCACCATAACTTGCCTCTGCTATTAAACCTTTGTCGCTCCCTTTTGAAGGTCTAAAATGATTGGGTCACTGAAACCTAACCCGCGTCAGAGCCATGATGTGGTCGGTGTGTTTTTTTCTTACACCTCTGTGCTGTGCAGATGACATTAAGCGGAGAAAAAAAACCAAGCCTGAGATGTAATGAAAGCATCTGAAATTCTGCCAGTAGTGGGCAAGTGGGATTTGACATGTTCTTTTAGCCAGAGCTACAACAGCTAGCGCTGTTTGCACTTTGGAAAAATGGACAATTACATTATCAGACAGGTCATTTGATTGATTGTTTTGACTGTTTGACTGTCAAACAGTCAAAAAGGCTCTCAGACAGTTCTCGGACACATATTGATTTTCGCCCAACTAATAATCTAAACCCCAAAGATATAGAAGTTTATAATGATGTAAAGAAGAGAAAATCAGCAAACCCTCAAAGTTGACAAGCTAAACTTAACATTTTTAGAAGCAAACACTAGAATTTTAGATGCTAAAACTAACATTTTTAGAGGCTATAATTACCATTTTTAGAAGTTATAACTGGCATTTTTAAGCTAAACTAGCATTTTGTAGGCTAAACTATCGATTTTAGAAGCTATAACTTGCTTTTTTTAAGCTAAACCTAGCATTTTTAGAAGCTTTAAATAACTTTTATTTTGTAAGTTAAACTAGCATATTTAGAAGCTATAGATAGCATTTATTGAAGTGTAAAACAGGCAATTTTTTTTTTCTAAACCTAGCCTTTTTAGAAGCTATAACTAGCATTTTTTAAGCTAAAACCAGCAATTTTAGAAGCTAAAACAAGCAGCTTTAGCATTTTTACAAGTGAATACTATACATTTTTGCATTTTCTTTTGCATTTGTGCTTCTTATATGACTTCAGTGTTTAATCAATTATCACATTAGTGTCTCTAATCTTTCTGTTGACCCACCAATTGTGTAATAAACTACTCATTTAAGCACTAGACCATATATAACCTTCTGACCGCCCACACAAATGCACAGATAGCATGAATAACCTGACATGTGTCCTGTGATTTAGCTTGTGCACATGTGCATGAACATTTATGTCCATTGCATATTTGTGTGTTAAGCGTGGGGTCCCCTTCTGGGTGCACATGGCCGGTTCCATGTAGCTCAAAGCTCATGCGGTGAAGATGTCTTCCCGCCACGCTGCGCTGACTGCTGCGGCCGCATGCTTCTGACTGTGCAAAGCCAGAGGCAAGAGAGTGAAATGTGTCAGCCTGTGCAGCTGATAACGCCGCCTCTGTCACACTCAGGCCAAAGACTGTTTGCTGGGAAGCCAAAGCGCGTGATGGGTTTGTGACGCAGCACGCAGCGGCATTTAAATAGTGAAATTGGGGTGGGCGCTTTTTCCTCATCCTTTGAACTATGTCACGTCATTTATCTTATGCCACATGATGCGTTTCCTTTTTTCCTCACGGGGAGTTCACAGGGAACGCCTTTTCCATCAAAACGCTCTGCCACTTGACATACACCGCGTTTTATCCCACTGGAGATTTCTTTTTTTTACACTTTGTTAACCAAATGTGATTTCCACATTGTACGGTGTTTGCACAGAATGTTTTATTCAACTCGATTTGTTGTTTCTTTACATCTGTGTGACACTCTGCCACAATGGCAAGTGCTTCTCTATCTCCTTAGGCCATAGCTTTCCCGGAGTCTCTTTCATGGGAAGAGGCACTGACAGAATAAAGAAGAGCTCCTTGAGAGCGGAGTCTCTTATCAGCCTCCAACATCTGGCCAAGACTGATGGGCTCTTGGAATAGCTCTCCAAATATCATTGAGTTTGAGCTGCATAATGCTTGTTTAACTGCATCCTTCCTACAATACTAATTCGCCCCCTCTCAATATGTGTCTTTCACCAGAGGAACCCGTTTCTATGATTACTGAATTTAGTTTCTCAGCGGGGTGGGATTGATGTGAGACAGTGCACTAAATGGTAGGAGAAAAAAAAAAAGACCGATTTGAAAGTTGAGTCATATGAGAGCAAAAAGGAACTGAAATGTGATGTGACGAGTCCTGATCATACAGAAAAATATTGAATTTTCAAGGTGTTAAGTGTTTAAATCTTTGACATGAAAAGCAATTTTCTCTGATATGCACGCTTTTTTTTTGCAGGAAAATGAGCCTTGTTAAATTGAAGTCATCATTGTAGATTTAAAACGTATGGCCTTGATGCGCTGCAACCCATTTGATTAAAGCTCTGAGGTAATCTGCAGCTGATTTAAGAATTTATCTGAACACCTGGTTCTGTATCTGCAAGTCGCTGGATGCCAAAGCCTCTGATCACACATGAGGAGGGTTTGGAGCAGATGTGTCATACTCAGCCAGTTTTTTCTTGTCTCACAACAGTATGACAAACACATGGGCAAGACGGACCAAGCAAATTATGTTCATGTTTTCTCTTGATCACAGAATAATTCTTATCTCGGCACAACACGCTTTGTTTTCTTGTGATCATGAAATCATCATTTAGCCTCTATGTCTAATCTAGAGTCACTTTATTGTGATTGCAACAGCAACCTTTCAGTCAGTTGCAGCTCTTAAAGTGTTATTTGCTGATGTTTTTTTTAATTTATTTATTGGTTTTCTTTTTGCCATTTGTCCCCATTTGTAAAAGCCAAACCTCCATGTACCATGGACCCTGCTGCGGTAATGCCCACTGCTCTCCTAGGGAGGGTGTAGACGACCATGTGCTCCCTCCGATACGCACAGAGCCGCCAGATGCTTCTTTTCACCTTACAGCGAGGAGCTTCACCGGGTGGGTGCAGCACACGCAGAGGTTCAAAGGATCTCCTGCAGATCTTAATACAACTCCACACAGACCGACCAGTAGGAGTCACCATTGTGGCTATAAGGAACGCTGCCAGTTGGGTTTTATGGAGCTGGAAACACTGGAGCCACTGGATTAAAGCTGAATGCTGCAGTGGTGGGCGAGTGTTTTCACTCTGCACCTCCTGGGTATTGCATTTAAGCAATGACATGGGCTATTTGCTTCCCTTGGACTCACAACACTGTAGTCAAACATTTGAAAGGAAGACAGTGTTGTGAGTGTTTTTTAACTAGAAACCACTGTGTAGCTTTAGGACTCAGCATCTGGAAAAGACAGTTGTGTTTTGCACACTGTAACATGAGCTCCCAAGATAAATCAGAGAGGTCACAAGATGGTTCAAGGAATGAGTAAAAGATATGTGTGTTACACAAAATTATGTTTATTTCGTTCAATATTTCTCTATCTTTTGTTTTTTTTCATGAGAAATACTGGATACTTTCACCTCCTTAGGCCATTGAGGATTATTATTATTATTTTATTTATTAATAGGCTGTCAATGGGTTCTATGGGTACCTACGAGTTTCCCCTTTATAGACCCACTTTATGATCATCACATGCAGTTTGGGGCAAGTCATAGTCAAGTCAGCACACTGACACACTGACAGCTGTTGTGGTTTGTTAGGCTTCAGTTCGCCATGTTATGATTTGAGCATATTTTAATACTAAATGCAGTACCTGTGAGGGTTTCTGGACAATATTTGTGATTGTTTTGTGTTGTTAATTGATTTCCAATAATAAATATATACATACATTTGCATAAAGAAATCATATTTGCACACTCCCATGTTGATAAGAGTATTAAATACTTGAAAAATCGCCCTTTTAGGTACATTTTGAACACATAAGAAATGTGTGATTCATTTCCGATTAATCGCGATTAATCATGGACAATCGTGCGATTAATCGCGAATGAATGTTTTAATCGATTGACAGTCCTATTTATTAACTTTTATTTGACATTCACAGTCTAGAGAGAGACCGGAAAGGGAGGACGTTGACGTTATATGGTATGTGCTGTAACGCCTTAGGCCACTTGGGGCGCCCTCGCTCTGTAGCATCCCGGGGATCTATTAACAGAAATATAATATTCATAACTGTGTTTTTATTAGCGTATAATCACCTGAAAATAAGAATCGTGGTGTTTTCGTTAGCTTAGAATGAGCCCTTCATATCTACATAGGGAGCGGGTCCTCGTCCATGGAGTCTGCCATGTTGCTCCGTCATGTTTCTACAGTAGCCCAGAATGGACAAACCAAACACTGGCTCTAGAGAGAGCCTTTAGTATTTTTACGTTACCTGGAGGCCACCACAGTTCTCCGACACGTTTGTGAAACTGCGATAACGTGAGCCACAGAGTGCAGAACTTTAGTACCGCCAGCCGCCGTCTGGCCTCTGAGCGAGGGGAACGATGTTACTACAGTTTTCGCAAGGGAGGGGTGAACGGAGGGGTACTCAGTTGGGTGCAATCTGCAACCACACCACTAGATGCCGCTAAATCCTACACACTGTCCCTTTAATGTCAGGTCACAATTAGACATTGCTTCATTTTAAAGAGTCATCACTACACGATTACTTGATTTGTCCACCAGAAAGGACCGACCAGTGTAATTTTCATCTGTAAAATGTCCCGCTCAGTACAGACTGTGGTCTCAAATCTCGATATCCATTAGACATGTTTTTATCATATGACCACAAGAAGAAAGTTTGTGTTAAATCATTATTTTGTGATCACAAGAAAACGCGAGCTCGTTATTTCAAGATGACAGCATAATTATCCAGTAATCACGAGTAAATCAACCCTAAAAATAATCACACCCGTGGCCCCTAAACTCCCATAGAGACAGGGGCTGTCAATTTTTTAATAAACGTTATAGCTTCTAACTTATTTGCTCGCGTATCCTCAAAGAGGCAAAGATGAAGATTTCACCCTGTTGTGTGAGGACGAGCAGGCAGGGAGCAAATGAATAATTCTTGCTGGTGAGGCTCGTAGTGCTCAGAGCTATAGCCTGTGAATCATCATCATCATCATCATGAGATAAAAGGCAACATCTTTTCATCTATTTTTCAGCCTGTTTCACTTCGCCTGCTCGAGTAACACTCCTGTGAGCAAATCCAGGAAGGCATATCATATAATTATTTGTTTTCATATAGATCATATCTGGTGAATTTCTACACTTTGTGTGACAAAATTAAATGCAGAGGTTGAGCTTAGATGATAATGCAGCGTGGCCAAAATGTCCTAATGGCAGATAATGCAGCACAATTATCCCCCTTTAATATCAATTATATCGAGGCCTTATCTCAAATGCTCGGGCTCCCCTTGTAGCAGGTAATGTTTTTCCCTTACTGGTTTTTGTTTGAAATGACGCATGATTACCTTGATTCACACTGAGCGCCAGCGTGCACTGTAAATGACCAATTAAACGGCTCCTTTGGTATGCCGTCGATTAATTGTTCTTTTAGCAAACCAACATCACAGGTGGCCTCTTATTGCTGCTAAAACAAGCATTAACCGTTCAGGTGCAGGTGTGATGTGATGTGAGTTTGTGGAAGTGGCAGCGGGTCACAGTTTGACATTGGTCATGATGACTTCAGCCATTAAGGTCAGGCGACTCTGACACAGAGGCTGTGGCGAGCAGAGAATCAATGTGATGTCATCCCAGATTCATCCCCAGAGGGCCGCTGAATCGTGGGAATGGAGATCAACTTTGACTCCGTTTTGGAGAGGAAATCCCCCCTCTGATGACTTAGGTCATACCATATCATTACTTGATTGGCATTATTGATTAATACCACACTTTCAAACACATGTGCCCAGTCACTCTTATGTTATTTATATAAAAAAAGATCCAACTCATCATCCGAGTCTCTCCGATCTTAAACATGAAGTTATTTTCTGTTCTCTCATACACAACACAGGCAGAATATACATCCCTGTATTTGTCATCTCACCACTGGCTCTCCCAGAAATAGTCACAAAATTGAAATTGATTTGTGTACATAGACAAGAATTTCAAATTTTTTTGTGATGGTCAGCACAATTCGTATGTAATCCACGTACTTGTGAAATGGGAAGTATAAAGAGCGGCGAACGCCATGTAAGGAGGAGGTTGGGGTGGATGGTTGGGTCAAAAAACACAGGACTTTCGCCCACGAGTTTAAGTCAAAGTTGATTTATTTGTCACATACGTTCCGTACTTAAGTTACAGCACTTCAGGAGTTATTTTAACCCAAACCGCAATCTTTTCCTAAAGCTAGCTAAGTAGTTTTGTTGCCTAAACCTAACCAAGTTGATCTAATCCTAAACCTAACTAAGTAGTTTTATTTTTGAAAAGACTGGAGTGGAAATTGACACATACGCGACACATGTTGCTGGACATTCGTAGGAAAATGCACAAAAAATACATTGTTGGAAGTCATGCCCAACGTCATGAAAATAAAGGGAAATTTGTGTTTATGTACACAAATCAAATAGATTAAATTTCGTGACTATTTCACAAACTGCAATGAGACTGTGTTGTACCAACAGAGGTGGAAGGACTCAGACTCTTTACTTAAGTACAAGTAGAAATACCATATTCTAAAAATACTCAATCCCAAGTAAAAGTTCTGAATTCAAAATGTTACTGAAGTAAAAGTACAGAAGTATTATCAGCAAAATGTACTTAAAGTATCGAAAGTAAAAGTACAATATAGTAGTATGCACAATGTTATAGTAGTATTTCAATGTTGTAGTTCGTTAACATGGAACTAATTTTAGATACTTTGTGTACTACTGTGTAGATTAGTAGTATAGTACTTCATCATTTATAAGCATATCATATGCTTTTATGTAAGAAGTACGTAGCCTGAGTGTCATATACATATAGTGGAGTAAAAAGTACAATATTTCCTTCTGAGATGTAGTGGAGTAGAAGTATAAAGTAGCAGCTAATGTCAAGTACAAGTATGTCAAAATTGTACTTGAGTACATGCATTTGGTTACATTCCACCACTAGTTACCAGTCATTCATTTTTCTTTAGGATCAGGTTACGCAGTGTAATCCTAACCCTGCACACATCTTTTACTGCTAAAAAAGTTTAAAACATGACACGCAGTCCGTCATATGTTAAAAGCACCTCGGTGCATTGCAGTATCAATAGCTGAAGCTTCAGCCGTTTGCAATGCAATTAAAAACTCAATTTTCAAAGCGCTTTGCTGAGGGTGATGAATGGGCCAGTAATCCCTTAATTGTTCTCTCTTATAGACAGAATCACAGAAATGATAGATATTTTATTATGAAAGAGTGAGACTTGAAGTAAATAAAATAAGACTGGGAGATATAGTTATAGTTTATTCAGCTGATTAGACTGTTGTCAGGCTATTAAATAGGCGTTATCAGTCGCTATAAGCCCCATAGATGTGTGTCAATAGGGGCCTACTACATCCACAAGTAGGTTTTTATCATCCATTCACATGGTAGATCACTGAAAGCAGGAATAAAAAACATGACAGCGACCTCTAGCGGCCGTAGTAATTATGACAGGAGCAGAAGAGGAAGTCAGGTGCTGTAGGAAGGGTTTTCACCCAGGAGACCGGAGTTCGCATCTTGTGTGAAACCAACAATTTGTAGTTGTCTTTGTGTTCGTAGTTATTTTAACAGAAAACAAGATGTTTTTCCCTAAACTAAACCAAGTGTTTTTTTGCCTAAACCTAAAAAAAATTTAGTTTTGTTGCCTAAACCTAACTGTTTTTTTTGCCTAAACCAAAGAAGTTGTAATTCTGTTGCCTAAACCTAAAGAAGTTGTAGTTTTATTGCCTAAACCTAACTGTTGTTGTGTTTTTTGCCCAAATCAAAGAAATTGTAGTTTTGTTGCCTTAACCTAACTGTTTTTTGTGTTGCCTAAACCTAAAGAAGTCGTAGTTTTGTTGCCTAAACCTAAAGAAGTTGTAGTTTTTTTTTTAATAAACCTAAAGAAGTCGTAGTTTTGTTGCCTAAACCATCCATTTCATTCAGTTTTACAACATTTTAGAATGTGTTGCTTTTTAATTTTCACTTTTATAACACAGTAGGCGCAGTAGGCCCCTAATGACCCACATCTATGGTGCTTATAGCCACTGATAACCCCTAATATGTAATGGCCTGACAACGATCGAATCGGGTGATTTATTATAATCTAACCTCCTAAAAAAGGCTTATAAATAAATGTGTTTCCGGCTAGGTAAAAAAACAAAATGCAATGAGCCAAAAACATTTTTTCAGTCACTTTCATGATCATTTTCAGGACCATAGACAGTTCTATTGGCTCTATGTATACCTCACATGTGTGTGCCTGTATGTATGTGGTATTGTATGTAACTTTGTCCTCTCATATATTGCTTTCCCCTCTCTCTAACCTTTTAAAATGCCATTGCATGCACTGAAGATAAAATATGGATAGAGACAGATCACAGAATGCATGAAAACTTTCCCCACTGTGGGAATAATAAGAACCGCAGCATCTCTCTCCATGTTCGCCTCTGCGCGGTTTCTCTGTAGATCTGCAGCAGCAGCAGCAGTATTTGGTGAAGTGGCCAGCAGGCTGTTCGGAATCATTGGCCACCAGAGATTGCAGTGTGTTTCTATTGATTGAGGCCAAACAGAAGGCTATAATATTGACAAGTGCAGCGCGTATTCCGAGCCGTCGTAATCTGGTGGGTTGAGGCTTTTTTTTTTTTTTTTAATTTAACGTCAGATCAAGTTTGACCAACATCGGCTCCAATCGGAGTTCAGATCAGCTCCTTCTTCCTCTCCTCCACCACTAGCCCACCCTCCTCCTCCTCCTCCTATCCCTCTCTCTCTCTCTCTCTCTCTCTCTCTCTCTCTCTGTCTCTCTTAGTTGCAAGAAGAAAAAAAACCTCTCTGCAGCTGCTGGGCTGCACCTCAATGAACCTAATTGGTGCACTGTGAGCGACCATCATCTATCTCTCTATCCGCTGGATTTGCGTCGCGCCTCGGCTTCCATCCAGAACATATGAGTCTGCTCCGACAGACCCTTTGAGAGGAGTTGAACACATCAGGTTCGGAGGGGGAAAAATGGCACAACAACGAGTGGTTTTGTTTCTTCTACTGTGGCTCTTTGACAGATCGTTCGCGGGATTTCCCAATCAGATTAATATCGGTAAGTGTCTTTTTTTTGCTTGAGAGGCTGCAGATTGCGGTGTTTGTGTGGGAATAAAGATTGCAGTGTTTTATTATAGGCTACCGGAGAGATGTGACAACGGAGCGCGGAGCTCTGCGCAATGACAACTTGATATGCTGCGATCTTAAAGATGCTGTAAAACTGAAAGATTAAAGCTTCACAGAGTCTGTGTAGTCATTTCTTTAAAAAAAAACACATAAGTGTAGCCTATAATAATAATAATAATAATGATGAAGGAGACGCTCGATGTGAAGAGTTCCAGACAGGCGCACCGTATCAAAAAATGCATACTAGTTCTTCTTTCAGCCTCCTTTTCTATGACAGTGGGACGTTTATATAGAGTTCCTTCTCACTGAATCAAACCAACATTGACTAAAGAAGAAGGCACAGATGTGTGATCTTTGGTTTCCATCTCTCTTTGTTTTATTCTAAGGTGGACTGTTCATGCGATCCACGGTGCAGGAGCACAGCGCGTTCAGGTTCGCAGTCCAACTCTACAACACCAACCAAAACACCACGGAGAAGCCTTTCCACCTCAACTACAACGTCGACAACCTCGAGTCGTCCAACAGCTTCTCGGTCACCCATGCGTGTAAGTGTGTGCTTTCTATTTCAGTCATGTCCAGATTCAGATTCACCCCCCTCTCTATCCCCCATCCCACACACACACACACACACACACACACACACACACACATGTGTCCACAGCACAGCAGAGCAGAATTATTTATGTCAGATCTCATCCATATGGAGCTCATTCATAGAGGAGGCTACATCTCAATCCAGAGAGGAAGGAAGGAAGGAAGCAGTCAAGTTCATCTCACTTCAATCTGGCTCATAAAGTCCCCATGGGGGGAATGTACAAATAGAGATTTTTTCTAATGTACACAGTGTTCTTCACATATTTACCCGTAACATCGTTTGCTTGGGTTTTTACCACAAAATGCAAACATGGATACATTATTTTGTTTACATGTAAACATTTTACAGACAGTAGCATGTGGTTGGAAATAGGGGTGGGGAAAAAGAAATCGATTCACATATGTATCGTTTTTGAAATTGTATTTTTAATGCCAGAATTGACATATTTGCTTCATTTGAGTCTATGCGGAGGGAGAAGGAAGTTACCGCTTTTGTTGTTGTAGTCTGAGTAATGTGACGTCATATCCGTTCCGTATCCGTCAACCAAAACAAACAAGCAGAAAGTAGAAAACGGCGGAGGGTCCCACGTGGATACGATCTGCTCCCTTTACATTTTAAATTCCAAAGTGGTAAACACTTCAAATACAGTAAAGAATGGAAACACTTTAGGTTTGCCAGGAAAAGCAGAGCCGTATTGCGGTAACATGCGGTCAAGCCAGCCGTTGCTCTCGCCTCCGTGGTCAAATCATGCCGAAGCTACAACTGTAGAGCACCAATATACTGACATTTATATTAAATGCATTGAAACGGCCCCGAGGGAGCTGACCATGGATGTATAAAGAGAACGGAACTGACGGCAGAGCTAGCGACGCACTTGGAGAAGTTAGAGGAAGTATACACGTGCGACTACGTCTGGTTCTCAAAGTCCCTTAAAAAGAAAATACCACTAAAATGTGAGGGGAAATGTCTTTATTCTTTGATTTTTGGGTTGCTGGAACAAAAATTGATAAATAATGCCTGAAAATGACTGATATATATTTGACTTTAGGACATCTCTGACTACATACTGTACATGCTGAAAATTAAACATTTTAATGTATTCATTTAGATATTTTCCAAATGAAAAGTCCCTAGAAGTGTATGATTCAGCTTTTTCCTATCACAATAAATCGTAATATCGAATCACAATACTTACTACTACTACTACATATCGAATCGGCACCCAAGTATTGTGATAGTATCGAATCGGTGGAAAGGTGAATCGTCCCAGCCCTAGTTGGAAACCACATTCACAGCGTTTATGTCTGTTTTGTCTTGAGGTGATATATAAAAAATATATAAATTCCACATTGTAAAATAAGTCCCTTTGGTGAAACGCTAGCTGTATACATGCTGGCCTTGAGAGTGCAGCCAATTGCACAACAAACCCTGTAACAAGGACTCTGGAGGAGTTCATGTGTCATGGGACACAATTGGATGTGCGTTGACTTGAAGTGTTGACTCACTATCCGAGAAGGAATTATATAAATTGGTATAGTAAAGAACGCTTTCCTCTCCATGGGTGTTATTATGTGGTTATGGTGCATCCCATGGTGCAACTGGTGCAGTGGCTGATCCGACAGATCATTTCTACACCCCCATTGGCTGCAGTTTCTTGAAATCAGCAGACACAGAGTGGACGAAATAGAGTGGAGAATGCCATTTTGTGATGTCATTCGAAATGATGAGTTCAGTTTGACTTAAGAGACGGGCGTCTCTGTCTGGCCGGTCCCTCTAACCCCCTGTGTGGCACGCTCATAATGGCCCCTCTGACTCTCCATGTGCCGGAGCATTCCTCCCGCGCCGTCCTCTGACTCCCCCCTGTCTTTCAGAGCATCTCCCCCCAGCATTGCAGAGTCAGCTCATTAGCACCCAGCCCTCATAGCGCCTCACCGTGCTGTCATTGGGCGAAAGGGGGGGAAAGAGAGAAGAAAAAAAAAATCCATAGCTCCCCCAACCAACGCCAGCAAATGAGTCGGGCTCAGACCTGCAAGAGGAGGCGGGTCTGAGGCGGCGAGGGGAGATAAAGCGAAGCGCCGTATCACAGGCAGCAGAGCCGCGAGTGCCCTAACGAAGGCATTCGTAAGAAACAATAAGCAAATGAGAGTGAATAAATAATAGATAGTGCTGTGCAATTTCACGCGTGTTGAAGAGGAAGGGAAGCATAGTAGGAAAAAGGCTTGATATCAGAATCTAATTAAATTCAGGGGCAGACAGAGCTTTAGCGAGAGAGGAAGGGGTTCCTGTGGGAGCCGTGGCCCCGTTTCTTGTTTCTCGCTGCCACGTCTTAGCATCTCCATCAAGAGCTCTGTCTCAGGACCGCCTTGAACTTCAGATGCAAGAGAACTACGAGCTTTTAATGATGCAAGGAAACCAACGCTTTAAAGAAATGTGTTGCAAAAATAGGAGAGCGATTGTCAAATGTCATTAAAATGTTTGGCGAGAGCATCTCTTTTCGCTTTGATGTGCGTATTAATAATCTGCTCTGCTTGAAATGTCTCTGTCTGTTTAGCGTGCTACATTATAAAGGAAGACGTTTTACACTTTACACTACTTAATTGTAAAATAATCAACAAACTCATAGCTGTTAAAACAGTCTTTCCAATCTCATTTGTGTAACGTGTGATCTGAGACTTTTTTTTTTCAAGGTAGTGCCCCGAGACTCTCGTCAAGCTGAGTTCGCAAACCGCCGACAGCTCACGCTGAGCTCACAACAGTCCATAAGCACCTCGGATTGTCTCTACCAATGTAGTGAGCAAAATAAAGATGACGGTTATTAGATATCACTTATCTGCTGATTTCCAGAGGCCGTTTGAGGCTTTGACTGCGCTGAGTGAGGACCTCCTGCGTTTCTGAGTTTTATATTCGTCAGCGTCGTTGTGTTTGTTCCGCGAGCTGTCACAATTATTTAGTGGACACTCATCTTTCCCTTTGTCATCAATAGCCCCCCCTGTGGTTGACTCAGACCTTTGTCAGCAGTAACACACGTCTATTTTATGATTGGGCTATCGGAACTTTTTTTTTTTTTTACAAAAGTTGCAGGTTTGGGGGGTAAATCTATTTCGAGCTTCGTTGCTTTGATCGAGATGAGTTGTGGCTCTCTAAGGACGAGCAGAGTGGTTGAAATGACAGCATTTTTTTTGTCTTATTCTGACTTTCTTGAAGCTGCTGCTTTGGCGTGCTTTACTCTGGGACAGATGCTGCCAAAGCCCTTTTCCTGTGACTCATCATGTAGATCACTCCCCCCTCATTTGCTGTGCATCCTTTTAAAAAGTACCATAATGGAGACAGAGGAACAAGAGGACACGCATAACACAATAACCAAACATGCTAGAGTTTATTTCGCTTTTTTAGAAAGAAAATATGGAAATCCTTTAGGTGCGATGAAGGCAGGACTGTTTTCTTTCAAGTCGGTTTAAAAACCTTTACGCTATTAATTGAATTAGTGGCCGGCAGCAAAAAACAATGTGTGGCTCCTGTAATCCTTAAGGCATGGCTTTGTACTGCAGAGGCATGGCGGTGAGTGCTTTGGTGGCAACACTGTTGTTGCTTTGAAGTGACATCAGAAATTGTGAAATGTGTAATTACCGGTGCAGGGTCCATAATAGCTGTGGAAACTAGGAGTCAGGTACGCTTCACAGAGAAGACCGGGGTAGTTCAAAGCAGAGGGGACCAGTTTGAAGAAAGCAGAGTAGACAGCATTAATGTTCCTGATGGTCACGGCTAGCCAACTTAATGACACCACCATCCCTTTCTCTCCTGTTTACCCCTTCTTCTTCTTCTCCCTCCTTTACCTGAGGCGAAGAAAACATCAAGCACCCCCCCCCCACCCCCCCACCTTCGCCTCTCCTCCTCCTCGCCACGCCATTTATTAGATTACTCGCCTTGATTCCTGTTAAAGGCAAATTTTGCAATGCTTGGCTTTTGAATCTCATCTCCCCTATTCCTCATTCCTCATTCTGTCATTAAGCTAATGGTCTGTGTCCCCTCTGCCAGCCTTCTTACATGTGCCTACCCCTCTTTTATCGAATCCTCCAGGTCCTCAAACCCTGGCAGTTAGCAGATGCTTCTTTTTTGCCGCACAGTTCAGCCACTGCTGTCAGCTACTGTAGGCAAAGCTACTGTAGGCAAAGCTGCTGTGCTCCGAGAGTATGGAGATAAAACAAGAGTCACTGTGATTTGTCATTTACCATGGCAAGAAAGAAGAGCAACAAGCTGAGTGACTGTAAGGTGTGATGGATCTTATTGTGAATAGAGAGAAGATGAGGTTTAAGGAATAGTTTGACATTTTGGGTGGTATCAATCTTCTCATCTAGCTCTTGGCAAGAAAGCGGACAGGTGTATTTCCCAAAATGTCAAACTATTCCTTTAAGACTGCTTCAAGTGAGTGGCAGTTCATGTCAAGAATGAGTCCTAAAGCCTGGACATGAATTAGCATTTTAGCACTTCCGGTTCCTTTGTCTGATAGTTAATGGTCTGTGGTTAACACAAGCTTAAGAGATTTTATTACACGGCTTTGTTGAATACTTGATTCTGATTGGTCAATCATGGTCATTACAGTCTTTTATTCCTTTATAGCAGACCGTTGCTATGGGCGCAGCTCTGATGTAGGACTCTGGTGGACCGTTTTTAGGGCAAATGATTGATTTCTTAAGTAAGTAATCGAGTAATAAGTGGGATAATGTACGGCTAGTGGGTCATTGTTGTGAAATAAACCCTGCAAGACGCCGTCAGGGTTAATTTCACAACAATGACTGGCTTGCTGTACATTATCCCGTACTTAACGTTTTGTTCTACGATATAAAATATGTCAGTAAATACCCCACTCGTGAATTTTGAAGCTTTTATGTGTCTTAAAAAAGGCGGTTGCTAACAAGTGGCTAAATGAGACTACAATACGTCATCACGCCGACTCGTCCGTCTTTACAGACTCGTCGCGTTTACTAGTGCTCATGTGACCGCGGCGTAGTTCGTTTATAGCTTAACGTTAGCTTTTTACTTCTGGCGATTGCATTACCGCTTCAAAAATCATAGAAGTGGTGTTCATTTGTGAAGATTATCTTGCTGAACAAAACGTGTAAATATCATAAACGTTTGTTCCCCACAGATCTTATTTTCTGCAATAATCCAAAACCCAATGGAACAATCCCATTGGGTTTTTGACGAGGGAACCCGGGCGATGCTAACTTCCTAAATACGTCTATATAAAACACTCTATTGTCAGTGTGAAGCATTGTACATCTGACTGGATGTTGTATTCCACATGATGCAGGTGGGTGATCAAGGTGTGTGAGCAACATTAGGACAGTATCAGGATCAGAAAGTGTGTGGCTCAGGAAGTAAACTCCAGCAGATGCTTGTATCTGGATAGAGCATCGCAAACTCTCAATAACATAAGAGTGCACAAGCCTATTTTTGTTGTCTAGACACAACACAGTCTTAGAAACATCTTCTCCACTGACCTTTACGCCCACCCAGAGCGCGCTAGCTCTGCACATGTTGCCCAGAAACACCAACGGTCTCTTTCCCACCGGCGGCCCACACTATGACTGAGCGCATGTGGCAAATGGCATATGTTGCGAAGCGCAGTACGAAAGGGGCCCTTACCAAATCCTTGCGTGTATTGTTCTGTATAGCTTTTGGGGCTGTTGTTGTTGTCGATGGCGATGGTGGTGGTGTGTGAATGGATGGTAAACAAAGCGACAGGCAGGCATGTTTTCGCAGCGCATCATGGCCTGACAGATGCAGGCTATGGTCGAGAGAAGCTCCTCAGGTGATTGTAGTGGCGCTACACTCCTTGTCCTTGCAGGCTGTAACTCAGCTTGAAAGGTGTGACCGGGGGAACATGGTGGGAGAAGCTGAGTAAGAGAGGGGGGCGGGGGAGGATAGAGACGAAGACTGCAGTAAGAGAAAGCAGGATTGGATTAAAGGATGTTTTAGATGTTCCTTATATAAAACAGTTTGTGTGTGCACGAGTGTATGACTGTGTGAGTGAGTGAGTGAGTGAGAGCTCTCCAGGCTATGGGGGGTTGTTCTGGGACATGCCATCACAGTCCAGCTGTGTTAGAGGCACAGATGGAGGTTTGTTTATGGACGCACAGGCATGATGTGCATATGCATGCGTGTGTGTGTGCACATATGCACAGAGCCACGCGAACAGACACCGTATGCATAGACACACACATCCTGTCTCCCCCCTTAACTGAGTGCATTTCAGTGTTTTGTACTAAAGCTCCCGTGACACACTTCATCATTCATCCAAAGGAAAGGTCACGGTGAAAAATACGCTCGGCTCACCCCGTGTCTCTTTGTGCAAACACTGTTTTAGAAGATACAATTTTTGGAAATATACGCAGGCTTAGGATTCATGTGAGGTGCGATGAACAAACGAGCGTATTTGATAAGCACCATGACTGTGCAAAAGAGAGAAACACAAGCCACTGTAGAGTAACGTAATGGTGTGATTTCGAGGCCAGGCGGTCTCGGAGGTTCTCCGTCGAGGCGGCTGGATCAGTTAGATGAGTGGTACAGTAATGGGCCGGGATGAGGTTACATGCTCTGGGAACTGCGAGGCCTCTGTGGAGAGGAACGGGACGTCAGCAGAAAGGAGGTGACTGACAGCACAGCTCAGATATAGAAAGGATGAGTCAGAGAGAAGGTGGAGCCTCTGTCAGATACAGTCACATGTTATGATCTGACTCGAGTTTAAAGATGTCTGGCTGAGTTATTATTATTAGGGCTGTCAATCGATTTAGATATTTAATCATGATTAATCGCAAATTAATCACACATTTTTTGTGAAATATTTAATACTCTTTTTCAACATGGGAGTGGGCAAATATGCTTGCTTTATGCAAATGTATGTATGTATTTATTATTGGAAATCAATTAACAACACAAAGCAATGGCAAATATTATCCAGAAACCCTCACAGGTACTGCATTTAGCATATAAAATATGCTCAAATCATAACATGGCATACTCAAGCCCAACAGGCAACAACAGCTGTCAGTGTGTCAGTGTGCTGACTTGACTATGACTTGCCCCAAACTGCATGTGATTATCATAAAGTGGGCATGTCTGTAAAGGGGAGACTCGTGGGTACCCATAGAACCCATTTTCATTCACATATCTTGAGGTCAGAGGTCAAGGGACCCCTTTGAAATAGCCATGACAGTTTTTCTTTGCCAAAATTTAGCGCAACTTTGGAGTGTTATTTAGCCTGCTTCCCGACAAAGCTAGTATGACACGGTTGGTACCAATGAATTCATTAGGTTTTCTAGTTTCATGTGATGCCAGTATCTTCACTCTAGCTCTAAAACCCTCTACAACCTCCAGGATATCGATTGCGTTAATGTGGTAAAGAAATTAATGGAGTTAAAAGTAATTATTATCGCGTTAATGTTGACAGCCCTACTAAATAGCCAACATTAAAATATTACTTGATACCACAAGTGCTACAGTAATTGCTAGCAAGAAAAACACTGCCTGACTAACTGAAATTCAGTACTGATGTATTACTAATTAATGGGGCTGCCACCTCTTGGTCGATTAGTCAACTAATCGGTCGTTTTGGGCTTAGTCCACTAAGATTTCTTTAGTCGATTAGTCATTTTTTTAATGCTTTTTTCATGCTGAATGAGTGATTTCCAACAAACTTATGAGCACATCCCTGGTAAACACAAGATTTGTGGAGAAACTCAGTATTACAGATCTGCCAATTAAATGGGCAATATGACGATATACAGTATATTGTCAAAACAATATAAACAATATAAACATATTGATTGTATATATTTTTCTATATAGTTTCTATTGCGATATAGGCCAGGCATTTGTTTATTTATTTTTTTCTCTATAATTTCACTGTTTTGTTAATTTTGCACCCAACTTCTTAAAATGAGAAAATACTATTTAATTCACACTGGAGTATACAAAAATAGGCTTTACCATGTGGTTATTTCATATTAACTATTTTGAATTTCCAGAAAACATGCTGTATCGTGATTTATATGACTCAAGATATGAATTGACCTAAATTGTGATAGAACATTTTGGCCATATCGCCCAGCCCTAGAGTGTTAGTCGACTAAATTCTATGGTCGAGCACAGCCCTACCAATAACTTATCCTATCCTGCTGGCATGACTACAAACACTGGTACTGTTTGTTATGGTCACATGAGGTTAAAGCTTTTTCATACTGCAAACACATAAAAGGCAGGAAAATAGTCCAAAGGCTAAACCTCAAAAACGGAACATTATTCTGACCTAATTTTCTGGCCATGAGATGCCCTCCGCTGTATTTTTTATTTATTTATTCTGAAGTCAGGCGCACAGCTGAAGCCGTAATGAGATGCAGACTAGAAAACATAGAACACACTCCGAGGCAGATTCAACACAATGAATTTTTAATCAGAATATCAAAAGATCCTCTTAAACCCAACCTGAGGAGAAGTGTTGCTGTCGGAGAGTGCTATTTGTCTTGGAATCAATGACGCTGCCGGCAGATGTTGTTTGATAAAACAACAGCTTTTCCTCCCTCGCTGCTGCTGTGGTGGCTTCAAATCTCCATATATCTTTCACAAACACTGGGCGTTTGGCCACTTCAGCAGCTATGGAACATAAAAAAGGATCTGGTATGGGGACAGATTTTCTGATTTGGAAGATGGGTAAATCACATCACAGATGTACATTGGTACTTTTAAAGCCCCGACAGTTATCCATCTTTTGTGTTGTGTTCAGACCTACTGTGGGGGTGTTGGGGTCTTTGGATTTCTTATTGATTTCCTTTATCTATCTGCTCACTTTCCAGGGCCAAATGTGATAAATTGCAAATGAGAAGAAGGATTAAGGGGAAATGATTATGAATGGACTGTCATGGCACCCTGGAAATATCATCACCCTATATACCCCACAGTTATTTCAAACAAACAGCCAACATAGAATTACTGCTTATTAGGGCTGTGTATTGGCAAGAATCTGGCGATACGATACATATCATGATACAGGGGTTACAATTCAATATATTGCGATACTGTAAGCGATAAGGCGAACACACTACAATATGCATAAAATCAAAATTAAAAGAAGTTTACTTTTTTATTCAATCAAAACAGTTGGATCTGCATTTGCATTTATCACAGTCCCTGTAACATCAACATCATAGCTCTACTTTGAGAGGGCACATACACTGAGAGGGCGCATATCCATGCAAATTAAATTAAGTTTGACTGATTGAGTTGATCTTTGCATAAAAATTGTTGATTAGAAATCTATACTCTTTTTGAGAATCAATACATAATATCTAGGGCTGTCAAAGTTAACACGATAATAATGCGTTAACGCAAATTAGTTTTAACGCCACTAATTTATTGAACGCATTAATGCAACTTGCAATTTTTAGGCTGTAGCGGACTCAGCTTTAAAGCTAGAGGGAAGATACAGGTAGATACATATCATATGAAACTAGAAAAACCTAATGAATCCATTGGTACCAACCATGTCATACTAGCTTGTCGTGAAGAAGGCAAAATAACGCTCCAAACTTATTCTAAATTTTGTTGAGGAAAAACTGGCATGGCCATTTTCAAAGGTGTTGACCTCTGACCTCTAGATATGTGAATGAAAATGAGTTATATGGGTACCCACGAGTCTCCCCTTTACAGACATGCCCACTTTATGATAATCACATGCAGTTTGGGGCAAGTCATAGTCAAGTCAGCACACTGACACACTGACAGCTGTTGTTTCCTGTTGGGCTTGAATTTGCCATGTTATGATTTTAGCATTTTGTTATGCTAAATGTAGTACCTGTGAGGGTTTCTGCACAATATTTGTCATTGTTTTGTGTTGTTAATTGATTACCAATAATAAATATATCCATACATTTGCATAAAGCAAGTATATTTGCCCACTCCCATGTTGATAAGAGTATTAAATACTTGACAAATCTCCCTTAAAGGTACATTTTGAACAGATAAAAAACGTGGGATTAATTGGGATTAACTATGGCCAATCATGCAATTAATCGTGATTAAATATTTGAATCGATTGACAGCCCTAATAAAATCGCAATATTCAATATTTTCTTACACCCCTAGTGCTGTATTCCCATGATAACTGATGCTTTTATATAATGCATACTACAGTGGGCCTGCCAGAAATGCTTTACGTGTATGAGAGACGCTACATTATTGCTCATAAAGCTTGAACGCTTAAATAGATTTTGTTGACAATAACATTTCCACAACTATAAAAAAACATTTACGCCACAGCTGAGCAATGAAAACCCTGATGTAACCATTAACCATCCAAGAATGGGTTTAAGAATAATTTGTGCACCACTGACCCATGTGTGAGCTCCATGGCGAACCCACGAAGGCATGGTTCAAGACCCCCTTGATTTTTTCGCCAGCAGACATGATGCAACATGACAGCCCATCTATGCTCCGCACATCTGTTCATCACTGTTCAAATAATAGGGGCGGTTTCTGAACTATAAGTCAACAGTGACAGGCCAAGTCTGTGTTCCCTTATTGAAGATGATATCAGCGCCGCGTTGTGATGAACAAGAGGAGCCGGCTGACTGTATAAAAAGCAAAACGATAAACACACTATGAGGGACCGCACAGGAGGAGAAGAGACGCACAAAATCCTAGTGGTGCATTAGACACATTCGCCGCCGAGCTCTGTGTGAGGGAAAAACTGTTTATGATAAGAAAAAAAGCGACACACGTGGTGCATTTTAAGTAAAATGAACAGGGGGTTGAGCTGCCATTGTGAACTATTCATCTGAGGTGCATCAGGGATGTGTCTGCCAGCAGCTCGGCTCCGTGTGATGGCTGCTTTCCATTTTGTTTTCTCAATGAGCAAAACCTCTCAAGGAGAGTGGAATACGTCGTTTGTGGCGGAGATTATTTTTCATTTGGAAATGCCATTTACCCTTATGCTCCTGTTGTGAAAAGGCAGGGGATGCAGGAGGTAAAGAAGAAGAAAGGAAGAGCATTTTTTCAAAACGCGTCTCCTGTAAAGATCTCTTATATTGCAGTCAGCATTTTTTTTTTTTTTACTTTTTACTCCCCCTCTCTGTCTTTCTCATTTCTATATTTCTCCCTTTATATGTATTTAATCTCTTCCTCAAAGCCCATTACGGCGATGTTCCCGCAGCCGCTGCAGTCACACTCAGCTAGCTATTGGCCATTCACTAGACTCCCCTACAATACCCGTAATCACTGAATCAGTAATCCCCTACTTGAGCTGGAATAGCACATCCGCATCGCGCCTCATCGGAAGTTGCTGCATTGGCCTCTGAAACTCTGAAGTCCTCCTCAATAAGAGCTGCTGACTGCATTGTCCTATCCAAGGTCAGATAGCTTATGGAAGAAAATACTTTTGAGTCTTTTTATTATTTCTGAAAAGCGCCCAGAGAAAAGCATTAATTGGCACCTATGTGCCGTCTAATCTTGTCGGTCCACTTGGACGGCGTTATCAGCTGTTTATTGTTTGGGCGCCCCCTCTGTGTGTGTGCGCGGCGGAGTCTGATTTCCGCGCAAAAATGTCAGGACATCAGGGCGGCGTTGTGATGAATACAAAACATCAACAGGGAGTGTCACGAATGTACTCTCCCACCAACTAGTAAATATTGGATCACAGTGCGACGAGGGCTTCCAGCTTCCAGCTCTCTCTCTCTCTCTCTCTCTCCCTCTCCCTCTCCCGTCTGCCGACTGAGCAGATTGATCCGCACGTTCCTGGCCCGTTTCAAAAGAGGCAGTCGCTGGCAGAGCCCTGCCAACGCTGCATGTCTGTGCAGAAACAAGGGCTCCATCATAACTGATTGCTTGTGACAGTTCACAGTCGCCGGGCCACTGGAGCATCATAACCTTGTGAAACTAGTGTATGGGCACTCTAGCATGCGGGCTGAAGGAGAGGAGGAAGAAAAAAGGAAGGTATTAGCATACTCCTCGCAGTGATACAGGGATGCAAATAAGACGTGCCGTGCCATGAATAGCCTCTGTGGTTAATATTAAACACGTCTTATGCAATGAATGCAGACCAACACATCTGGAAACGGAGGGGGGATTTATAGACAATTACTGCAGCTGGGATTGCAGTTGCTGCAGATTGAAGAGCCCAGAAATGTCAGAGCGGGATCTGTTGACGTGTTGACGGCGAGGCCTGAGGAGCCACTCAAATCACTTTATCCGTGTTGTCACCATAACAAGCGGCAATGTATTGCTGATTGTTCACTGATTCACAGTGAATGAGTTTAATCGAATCTGCATGAATGCCGTAAAGAGTAGAATGGGAGTCAAATGGCCGTGAGTAACATGCGTGGAATTGTGACTCATCCGCCGCTCGGGTCATCAAGGAGGTGGTAGCCATTGCTCTGCGTCAGTTTTTCCAACTTAGATTAACCCTCTGAGACCCACAATAGACCCACAATAGACCCATTTTTGTCTTTTTTAGGGGGGTGCAGGGGTTCTTTAGGGGGAGATAGCAGGTCAACAGTAGATGTCACATAGAGGTGGTGTACATCATCTGAAAGCTGGGAACCTGCATGCAGCTCAGTACTGTGTGTCAAGTTGTTCTAGTAATAAATCAAAAATAAACATGAAGTAATTAATTAATTAATTAAAATAAATTATAAATTTGTATAAAGGTTTAGAACGACACTCGAGAATTGATCAAAAATGATCAAAAATCCCTCCAAAATACCACATTAAGACATCAAGACCTTGAGGAACACCACAGAAAATGCCATGCTGTGATTTGGTTTAAAAAACTTTTGGCCATTATATAGCGAGTGCTTATTGTCAATAATCCTAAGAAAGCCATCCGTCCTCTGAATGCCCAGAGAACCCATTTTCAGTCACATATCTTGAGGTCAGTGGTCAAGGGACCCCTTTGAAAATGGCCGTGGCCGTTTTTCTCGCCAAAAAAAAAGCCCAAATATGGAGCATTATTTAGCCTCCTTCCCGACAAGCTAGCATGACATGGTCGGTAACAAATGGATTAATTATGTTTACTAGTTTCAAATGATATCTGTACCTGATATCTGTAGCTCAGAGGGGTTAAGAAGATGTATTAGTAGGTGCGAACGAGAGAAAAGATTTAATTGTGACGCGGTGGGGTCTATCTTACATTACACGCGTCTTACCGCCGCTTCTCCTGTCTTTAGTGCTCACTATCCTCATGAGTGAGAATTAAGTGAACATGATGTGCTCGCCCAACCATGACCCTCCTCTGTTTCTCCCTCCAATGGTTAATTCTGAGAGTGCTGTTGTGTGGCTCTTGCCATTTCACACATGGCTACATCAAACCTGTGGGCGGTTGCTCCCAGGGCCGCTGTCCGCGTCTTGTGTGTCCACGCATGGCCGCGTGATGAAATATTGAAGTGTTCCCATCATCGACCGTTGGATAGCCGCCGGCGCGATTCCCTTAATTTTATTTTTCTCCCCTTTCTTCTTCATCTCGGCGGCGTGGCTTTATTTTCTCCGGCGTGGCGTGCAGATCAGGAAGGCAAACCTCATCTGGACCCGTGACAGAGCTAATCCATCGCAGCTGCGGAATGAAAAGGCCGTTTGGAGGGAATCTATTCCAAAGGGCCTCAATGGAAAGCCTCTCTCAGATGCCGGTGCCCTTTGCAGCCCCGACAGTGCTAGAATATGATGAAAAAGGGACCTGGGAGAGTTCAGTGGCTTAGCTATGTTTATGAGAGCAGGGAGTAGTGGAGGAGAGAGGCGCAGCGCTGGAGATGGAGAGATGAAGTGACCAACCACTGTGTTTGTGTATGCCTGTGTGTGTGATGTGAGCTGGGTTGTAAGCACACAGCACAGCAGCGCTTCCTTCATCTCTCCACCTACCTGTCTTCTATAGCGAGCTGAGGCGAGAATAGGCTGTGTGAGGATTTGTGAGGTTTTATATACGCCTCTGTAGATGAGCTGCACACATTCAATAGCAGACCCACAATGGCTGCGATGTGGACAGTGGACGAAAGTAGCAAGATGTCCGGTTTGAAATGAAATAACCATAAAGGAACGAACAGTATGCGTGAAATAGCACCTTGCTCTGTCTATTATAAACGGGCAGTGAGGCTAAAAACATACCTTTCTTTAAGTATGCCAAGGGCACAGAGAAAGTCTCATCAGTTCTCTTGCTTTTCCTCAACTCTTTGTGGGATGTATTTTCCTCTTGCCCATTGTAGAGCTGCTGCTACTGTACCAGGCCCCATCCCTGAGCTGTAAGGGGATAGACTTTGGGTCTTTTATGCATAAAGAAGCTTAAGTTTGGAAATTGCTCTCAAGTGGCCGAAGTTTGAGAAACGTCAGCGAACATTTCACTCCCAATTTCAGGGGTTTGTCTCCGAGTTAAGCTTTTCAGCCCTAGGACTCCCTGTAACTGAATGAAATATTTAGGTGTATAATGAGGAGGAGTTTCCATTGTAGAAGTTGTGTAGCAGCCATGTTATGTTCACAATCCAAGAATGAATGGGATTAGCACTAAATGAAGGTATAATTTAAAAAAAACTTGTATAACATGGTCTTAAATTGTCCGTGTCACTTACTAACAGTGGTATTGAGCCTCCACCTGCCTACACCCAAATACGATGGACGTGATTGAGCGTTCCTTTTACTCTGAATTACCCAGAAAACATGGTGTTAAAGGAAAATTATGGTTTATTAAAACTTGAGTTTTATTTGTGGAAATTCAGGTCATCAGTTCTATCTATTACAATAACATTGTATAATCACTAAAGTAATGCTGAGTAAGACCACTGTGATATCGCTAAAAATAGGTTCAGTGAGGCAATAAACCCAAGCAGTGACACGGTCATAGAGGTTTAAAAAAACTAAAAACAATGGTATTAGTCAATTTTATTTGGAAGAGAGGCTGAAGTTGAACAATCCAAATAGTTTACGGCCCAACTTCCTGGTTTAACTTTTGCTGCAATCCATTGTACCCGGAACTCGGACAAAAACGACCTCTGACATGGAAAAGAACAATAGAACGGCCATTCAAGTTGAAATTTCGAAAGTCGGAAGCTTGGGAAAGATTTATCTAGCCCAAGTTTTCCGACATAAACGTCACAAAAACATGGCGGCGCACACACTGAATTACCGTTTCATCATTTTTTGTGTTGTGAAACCAGCTGTAACAACGTTGTAGCTGCAATTTCCATTTCCATTCAGTTGATTTGTGCTTGATAGAAGTCTTTGCGAGCATGTGGTACTAGTTTACTCCTTCCGTCTCTTTTAACCGGGTTCCCGCAGAAATAAATGTCATAATGTCATTAATTCGATTTTCAGAAATATTTCCAAACAGGATTCTCTAATTGTTCATTTAAAGATGGTTACATTATATGCTTCTCTCTTTGCTGATGACGCTGTGGTAATTGATGTAGGTCGTCTGTAGATGCTTCTGAAGCTCAGCCACTTACATACGTCCATGTTTTGCCAAGCAGATGCACTGGGACGGAATTATCGACTTCCGACTTGCAATGGATTGCAGTATTTGTCCAACTGTATTTGCCGTGTACTTATTTGTGTCATTCCGGGGTGCTCTCACTTTAGGTTTTACCTCCAAAGAAAGTTGTAGCTAATCTTGCTAAGCTGTTGGCTTGTTTACAACTCGGTATGATTGTCTGACCGTTGTGCTTTTTCGCCCTTTGGTTGTATTTTTAACACCGTGAACCGATATCTTAGCAGTTACTTTGGTGAGTTCAACGTTATCATAACCCATAGAACTAACGGCCCAGAGCCAAGAAAAATAAAACCTAAGCTGTGATAAGTCATAGATTCCTCTTAACTATTTTTATAGAGACTATCTCTTTGCCTGAAAGAAGTTTCACTGAAGACAGTTTAAATTGAAGCCTGTGGATCATCCTGAGTAATCAGCACATTGTAAATATATGATTTTAGTGCAACACTTAAATGAAAATCATCACTTTATCTAGCTTAGAAGTTAATTATGCAGTATTTTGCTTTTGATCAGTCTGCCACGCGGCTCCCATCCATTTCAGGGTGTCTCTATCGTGCTGTCATGAGACTGATAGCGTTAAACCTGGGACTTATTCTGACTTGACTACATTGCAGCACAGTGACCATATCAGACAAGATATCAGACAGGCGCCAAATTACACTGAATTTCCTCTTATTGGCGTCCGTGCCCAGCACACATCCAGACAATGAAAGGTCCGCTGAGAATCCATCTTTTCATCTAATACGAGAAAACTTCTTGCTCTCCTCTCTCTAAATGTCTATATGAAATGGCTCCAAAGTGAAGCCCCTTGCTGAGAATCTTTATTGGTTTTTGTGGGGAAAAAGTGAGGTGAGTAAGGCATATTCAAGGGTTTCAATGCCAGGGCTCTGCCACATATAGGATTGCAGCTCACTCACTGTCATAGCTCTCTGTTTTCCATCTCTCTCCCTCTCTGCTACCTCCAGCATTATCATTCAGGGACGGAGCGCCATCTCAGCAAGGGCACTAATAAGATGAAAAGTGGTGCTGGACTCTACATACTTAACCAAGCTTGGATTGAGGCTGAGAAGGAGAGGGAATTATTTAAGTGATGTCTTCAAGGTTAAACAACTGGTCCCATCTACCATCCTCATTGACTTATTGTATTATTCCTGGGAGAAAAGCGAAGAGCTGGGAAAGAGACTGGAGTCCTGGAGAGGTAATAATCAAGCCACCACAATGCAAATCCCTCAATGGCTCGGCTTGGTTTGTTTCATCGGCGTAGGATATGAAATGTGACATGTAATTTGATTAGCGACACCGGGGGCAAAGGCTTAGTTTACATGCGCAGGAAGTGGACCTCGTGAGAGTGGCAGATTGTCATCCCACCTCTTGGTGGCCCTGTGCGGCGCACTCATATAACCCATACACGAGACACACAGATCAGAAATCTCCCTAAAGGACAGAAACAACCAGTCAGGAAGCATTAAACTCACACGGTTTGCACTCTAACTGGAATATAGATGTTTGGAGACTCCTCGCTGCCCCGTCTTGCAGATTAGGAAAAGAGAAAATGACAAACAGAAACTAGTTTAGCAAGCAAGACTGAAGAACAGATAGAATTGATGTGAGGCGGGAAAAACAATCCAGCATTTTTGACAGTGATGGAAAAATATATGCGCCTGGCTGCCAGACATCCACAAAGT
This sequence comes from Sebastes fasciatus, assembly GCF_043250625.1. Taxonomy (NCBI): domain Eukaryota; kingdom Metazoa; phylum Chordata; class Actinopteri; order Perciformes; family Sebastidae; genus Sebastes; species Sebastes fasciatus. The sequence continues at coordinate 13,923,230 of NC_133804.1, read as the reverse complement.
TTACTCTGCTTGTTTTTTTCTCAATCATCCAAAATAGGAACAGGAACCGGAGAGGTTTGCAGCTGCCAGGTATTTCCCCCGCTGTGTACAATTGGATTCAAAACAAGTCAGTCGGGTCTATACCTGAAATATCACCGCGAATCTTTACCCAGGCGGGCCCGGCTCTGCTGCAGTCAAGTCGAATCATTTAGAGGCGTCTTCTTAAACTTATTCCTTTAATCTCTTTGATATGGCTGAGAGTTTCTCTCCTCGTGTCCTCTTTTCTTAAAGGCATCTGTCACGGAGACCCTAAAGTGAACTGTTTCCTGTGATTCAGCAAAGCTAATCTTGCCCGTTTGTTGTGAAGACAGAGCCACTGACCACTTCTGACAGCGACAGTTTGAGTGTTTGCTGTGTTGGTTCCGACGGGTTGAACTCCCTCCCGTTTCTCAGGTGCTCTGCCCTCCTCTAACTCGTCTCACTCCCAGCACGGAGATGCTGATCAGACCGTGTGTGGTCTACAGATGGACGATGCGTCTCCACTTCCTCCCACTGTGCAAAAGTGAAGCCAAAATATCCCTGATACCGGAGCGGTATCGAGCGGTATTGAGATTTTGACGTCATTTGGAGCCAGAGTCTGCTCAGTAGTGAGTTGGAGCTCTGGTATTGAGGTCCCGCCCTCACACACCTGCCCGAGCCAATCACGAGCCGAGCATGGCCACAGCTTGCTAGCTTGAGCCACCTAGCTGCTACGTTAGCACCATGGTAGCTGTTTGGCTAGAAAGACACAACTTACAATAATATCTCTATATTTACATTACGCAGACTCAAGAAGGTTATAGAAAGTTATAGTTACATCTCCGTTCTCCCCTCTCTCCCGAGTCTCCGGTTGCGACTACTTCACTCATAGCAGCTGTCAATCATGACGTCTCACTCTCCTTTTTATAGCATCAAATAACTAATTAAAACTAGGGCTGTCAATCGATTCAAATATTTAATATAAATAATAATAATATATTAATTGCATGATTTTCCATAATTAATCGCAATTAATCGCACATTTTTGGTCTTTTCAAAATGTACCTTAAAGGGAGATTCGTCAAGTATTTAATACTCTTATCAACATTGGAGTGGGCAAATATGCTGCTTTATGCAAATGTATGTATGTATTTATAACTGGAAATCAATTAACAACATAAAACAATGACACATATTGTCCAGAAACCCTCACAGGTACTGCATTTAGCATAAAAAATATGCTCAAATCATAACATTATTATTGTGTTAACTTTGACAGCCCTAATTAAAACCAAACTTATCAGAAAAATGAACACTTCAGCGTGACTACCTAAAATGACAGAAACCGTCTTTCGGAAAACTTTATTTTACGTGTGCTTTGACTTTTTAGTTTGGCCCATGTCCCATCCACTAACATGGAGGGGGCGGGATTTATGACCTATTCTGCAGTGAACCACCAAGGGGTGATTTAGATGTTCTGGCTTCTGTTTTGAGGAGCTGTCATGTCGTCCATCTTTATATACAGGTTATGGTACACGTCGGCACACCTTCAGGGGCCGTCCATCCTTATGTCGTGGCTCAATCCACACCCCTCTTCATCTGCGATCCCCGTGCTCTTCCTCGCTTCACGCTCCATTCGCTTCACTTCCCTTCCTCCATATTCATCTGCGAAGAAGAGCACGCTTTAGGCCCGCAGTGCTGATTGGGAGGATTAGTGGTGTGTGAGGGACTTTGTCACCAGCTTTCTTGGAAATCCAATTACAGAATATCATAAGCCTTACATGTTTCATCCTCAGCTGAATCCTCCTTAAAAAATGCACACAGACGCACTCAAAGGGTCAGCGTTGAGCAGCTGTCCTCGCTCTGTGCTGTGGTGTCCTGAAGGTGAGAGGAGTGATCATCTTTGAGAGGATAAGACAAGTCCTGTAGCACTCCTCTCTCGCCTCTGCATTGCAGCAAATGGTGGACTGCAAGAGCCTGTCGGAAGAATGGGTTGTTATTTGTTCTACGTGATGGGGATGTCGGAGCACGGCTCTCGAGGTGAAGAGAGGGGCCAAAGGGTTTAGGTCTGTTATCTGCTCGCATAGATAGCCCTTAATTGCATGTGTCAAGGAAACGACATGCAGCGGACGAGGGCAGAGTGAGATTTCTGCATGTATCCATTGAGTCACATCGAACTGAGATATTCAGCAAACGTACTGAACATTTGAACAGAGTTGAACGGACCTACGCGGTGGCGTCTGTTTGACCCGCCGAGTGCTTTCAGCCTCGCGTGTTGCTCTGTGTTCAAACAAAAGCATCATGGTAAGACCTTGGAGGTGAAAATATCTGTCAGGCTGGGAGATGGAGTTGAGAGTCATTGACTGCCTTGGGGATTGTTCACCAGCCACTCTCACGACGAGTACAGGACTATATCATCAAGATGGCAGGTGGAGAGGAGAAAGGACCTACAGAGTGCTAGACGAGAGGAAAGAGAATAGCTGATGAACTCCAGTGATGGGGAAGTAGGATGTGCTCGTGGGCCACTCCTGACCTTAGTGACCATCATTTTCTTATCTTCAGGGCACTACATGCATAGTAATTTGTAGCAGTCAAACCTTCAATCTGTCAGACATTATTAATGATGAAACAAAGGTTTTTAATGCAGACCAGGGATGTGAATTTTTAAAATGTATATAGAAGGAAAAGGTGTGCCTTTTAAAGAAAAAAAAATCTATTGGCCAGATTAGTTACATCAAGTAAAACCATAGACTGTATATAAGAAGTGAACGTAGTCATCGTGACGTCACCCATTGGTTTGTGGATTGCCGTTTTGAAGCCTTGAGTTCGTCATTTTGGCCGTCGCCATCTTGGTTCTTAGCAACCAGAAGTGAACCGAGAGGGTGGAGCTGAGTACAACTGAACGCTGAATAAGACATTTTTAGGGGACCGAAATGTTACAATTTAACTTTCATGAACTGAAAACACACTGTGAAAGGGTTTAAGTTCAGCGACAAAAACACGGACAACTCCCAGACCGGAAAACGCCGTGGTAGCGACCTGTCAATCACAAGATAGCCACGCCCTAAAACATACCCTGCTTTATGGTCTATTTGACTCTAAATGGGACCATAATTTACTAAATGAACATCATGTTGTATTGAAGAAGACATGAAACAATGTTTACTGAGGTAATAAATCAAGTGAGAAGTAGGGTCATTTTCTCATAGACTTCTATACAATCAGACTTCTTTTTGCAACCAGAGGAGTCGCCCCCTGCTGGCTATTAGAGAGAATGCAAGTTTAAGGCACTTCCGCATTGGCTTCACTTTTCTTACCGCCTCGGTAAAACTAGGATTCGTGTCACTGAGCAATCCTGATTCAAGACTTAAATGATTTCTGTTTGGAAGTAAAAGTATTATGAAAATATAAATCCAATTTTGCTTATCATTACATATTCTCGTATTAAAGGGGAACACCACCTAAATTAAGAATTTCAATATGTTACTTCCATGGCCTAGGAAAGTTCAGTCAGTATTTATGAACATGAGATACTCTCTCTCAAAGCCAGAAACCAGAGAAGTAAGTCTCAAACCTGTGATGTCACAGGGTACAAAGTCTGGAGCTGCTCCATGGACGATGATGGATGACTGATTTTGTGGACCCACAGAATGATTGTTTTCTTTTTTATACCCGAATGAGCTTTATTCTATTGTAGAGTTCTCAGTTGTGAAACAGAAAATGTTCCCATATACTCACAACATCCCCCTGGGTGCTCTCAGTGTTATCTATAACATTGTCTATGGAGCAGCTCCAGACTTTATACTGTACATTATGACATCACAAGTTAGAGTTTTAGCACTCTAGGTTTTGGATTTGGGAGAGAGTTGTTCATGTTAAATAATATTTTTTGGACTGTCTTAGACCATAGGAATAACATGTACGAATTTTGAAAATGGGCGTAGCCCCCCTTTAAAATGTTAAAAACTATGGTCGATACCTCCATAAATCCCTCATTTTAAGGAGTCATTTCTCTACAGTCTTTCACCGGCCATTAACTCCTGGTTTTATTAGTATTTCTATTTTAGCCATCCTATTAAGTCACTTAAAGTTGTTCATAAACATTCTGTTTAAATGGAATATTGGATCAATTTAAAAAGCAGACAATTCTAGTTTGCATGAGTAATCCTCCCTCGGCTTACTTTGGCAAAGATTTGACAGACGGAATCATATCCCCATAATTCAGATGTGATTTCTTTCAGTCTTTCTTGCTAACAGAGCAGAGGTCCACTCACATCTCATTAGTGACTGACTGGGGTTGTAGGTTGCATATGAGCCTTCCAGGCGCAGCATGGTATGAAATAAGTGCTTTTTCCTATAGATGCCTTTTAGGCCCAATTTTTGAAGCTTCAAAGAGAATGTAAATCACGTTAACCAGAGTTAGAATTTTATGCTTTCTCTCAGATTTCCATAATGTCCTTCTCAGTTGGATTCACCGCTCTGCATCGAGCTCAGAGAGAGAAAAAAAAATACCTAAACTGAAATTTTAATGTTGTACTTTCACACAAATTTCCATTAATTCCTTCTCGGAGGATATTTGACTAGTTACCTGGTAACTATACAGCTCTGTGAACATGTTTTCTATTGGAATACATTATGATAAGTTTTACACAAACCAAAGTAAGTCTTCTGACTTGAGTTTAATTAAAACATAATCACTGTGCCATGTTAATAAATGCTTAACACTGTTGCTATACACTGGATAACATTTCCGTTTGCTTGTTCTGGGAAATGACTCTTTCTCTGCTCTGCTCTTCATGTGTTATACTAAAAATATGAGCTTTAGAGGTGTCGAAAAATGACTTACACTTGTTTCGATATAAAACCATTTCACATATTGTTAGAGAAATAAACTTGTGTTATTTCTCACGTTGCATTCGGATCGAAATTGTAACTGTGAGCAAGAAACTTGACAAAAATCTCACACATGGCGATTGCCATGTTGGAATAAGATCATGTTTCTTCAAATAGTTGACCTGTTCTCCGTGCATCAAGGCAGTGGAGACATTTACATTTAGTCATTACATTTTGTGACATTTACTAATGTATCTAGCAGAGAAGGAACTTTCCCTTATATATATAGTATACACTAGATAGATACAATGAAACGTACACATCCATTTTCTGATAGCATGCTCTATTGTGGCTTTACATGACCACAGCATGATCTATGACTCTTTATATGAGTTTATTCAGTTACAGAAGTATAAATAATCAAAGTTTATAATAATAGATAGAATATGTGATAGGAGGAGAATTGACTATAGGTAGTCGTCAGTATGTGGAGATGCTTATCTCTTGGTGGGTGAGCTCCAGGCTAACCAGCCCAAGTGACAGAGCATCCCAAGGCCAGGCTCCTTACCCCCCTATCATCCATCATACACTCAGACACACACACACACAAGTACATGCGTGAAGACACATACACAGTCTGAACTCACCAGTGGATTGCTTGTACTCGTACAGCAGATGAGGTCGTTAGCAGAGGTGATTCCCAAACTGGCAGGGTGAGCAGAGGGCAGGAGAGAAATTGGACATTTTGTTTACATCCTTGTTTACTTGCTGGTTCTTCTTCCCTGCATTGCTGTGTTTCTCGGCCACCAGTTATGAGTGTGAAACCACTGGCAGGACTGTGTACTTGCGTGCACATGTGTATCCACAGAAAAACTGCTCCATAGCGCTACTAGCGGTCAATAATCAACTTTTTTTGCAGATTTGCAAATTTGATGAAAGTGTGTGTCATAGCCTACGACAGTTAGGGCTAGGTGATAAGGCTGAATTTACAGTAATTAAGGGCCTCCTGTGGCTTAGTGGTTAAGAAGCCGACCATGAACTTCACCTTCCTCGGTTCGAGTCCAGCTAGTAGCGGTCCGGGAAAAAAATCGATACAGTATAGTATCGCAATTTTTTGAGTGGCAATATTGTATCGATACACAGACGTCAAGTATCAATCTTTTATTATGTAAACTATTAACCTCTTAAAGCTGAAGTAGGCGAGATTGGAGCAAATATGATTAAAAAAAGTTATTTTTATAAAACGGTTGCTATATCATGACAGTAGTACATGAAACAGGTAGCCTGAAAAAAAATCATGTGCCTCTGTGTCCTCCGGTGCTCCTAACGGCATCTGCAAGATTTCACATAACATAGCAAAACAAGCAGTAAGAGGTGATCTGAGGTCTGCTGTCCAGCTGCTGTCTATGAGAGCCGGCTGTCAATCAATCGCAAACGCCGACCAAACGGTCAAACTAGGCAGCGCTGATCAAATATGAATCAGTATTATGTTACTGTAATGCCTATTTCTCGCCTCAAATGTTTTCAAAACCATCTTGTAGTGTACGGTTTAGCTGTAAAATGAGAAATGTTGTGACGCATTGTGAAATCTGGTGAAGGAACGCCAATCTCCGGTCACCTGACCGGAGCACAGCCAATAGAAACTCTCTCTCTCTGAAATGACCTGTGATTGGTCAAAGTCTCCCGTCATGGGCTAGATTTTTTAAAGCCTGAAAACAGAGCCATGAGGAGGAGCAGAAGTCTAGTTATCTCTCAGAACACTTGAATTACAATATGCTGAAAGGTTATTATAGAATTTTTGCCCAATGATGCAAAAAATATACCGCCTACTGCCACTTTAACAATCTGATGGTCTTTCAGACGTTTCAGAGTGAAAACTGTATCTTATTAGATAAAACAGATAAAAATAAAGTTAATAAACTGCAATATATGTTATTGCAATACTCAGCATATCGCAAAATGTTTAAAATCGCAATAAAGTCACATCATGACTTAAGTATCATGATAGTATCATACCGTGGGTCCTCTGGTGATTCCCATCCCTAGCTGGGGACCTTTGTAGCTCTCTCCCTTACTTCCTGTCATACTACCACTATCTAACAAAGGCATAAAATACACCTGAAATTACAGTAATATCAAAACATTAATGAAAATATTTTTCCAATATCAATATATATCATAATATAACAAATGTAGGCAAAAATCACCGAAACAATTATCAAAAAGGTGTATTGCATTGAACTGCGTTCCATTGTTATGCATTACCTCTGAAAAACATGTTATACTGTATGTGTACAACAACTTATTTAGTTAAATTATAGTTTGCAAGTAAATATGTGTTTTAGATTGCTCTCTCTCCACAGTGTTTGTGTATCGGTGTCATTTAGCCCAGCAGGTAATTTAAAGTGTAAATGGATGCTGGCTGTTGACGGAACAGGACTAGTAGCAGCTTCCTTTTAACGTCTCACGGCACCACTGCAGTTGTGTCGTTCTTGAATCTAGGTCTGCCATTTGAATTAACAGTTTGAAGCACTTCACATCTCTGTATGACAAGAGCCGATGCAATCCCCCAGGGCTCTTACGAGCTATCTCCCAGTGACAGCATCCCCTCTTCAGAGCAGGACATGCTGGTCCCGATGTAGGCCGGTGAAAACTGGGGAGGGGGAGGAAGGGAGCGTGGGAGGGAGGGGGTGACCAGAGAGGAGCTACGAGGACCAGGGGGGGTGGGGGGGGGAGAAGAAGGATATCAAGACACAGGCAGGAAATGGAGGCCATGAAGCTGAGAGGAGAAACAACGGAGCCAAAAAAGAGAAAGAGAGAATGTGGGTTTTGAAAAAGACGAGGAAAACAGCTAAAGAGATACAATCATCGTTGACATTTACTCGTTCCCAGCTCTCCCCTTCCCAAGGCTGTGCAAAGCTCTGGCTCATGGGCTGCGAAAGAGCACCAGATTCCAAATACTGTGAGCGCATGAAAAGGTTTTTTCTTTTTTTTCTTTTTTTATGAATTAGCTCAGCGTGCCTGCAGGATACCAAATATCCCTCTGAACTAGCATTCCAGGCCAGCCATCTCAAGTGATGCATCAGAAATGTAACATCCCCGTAGCTCTGCCGAGTGTCCTGATTATAGAAGGGAATGAGGGCGGCACACTGTGTGTGTTTGACCAGTGAACTGGAGATGGGATGCATGGTTCCCTGCAGCAGGGAGGGGGAGGAGGAGGAGGAGGAGGAGGCACGGTTAACTGCAGAGGAAGAAAAAAAAGGGGGGAAATGGGATCGTAGGAGAAGGAAAATAGAAGGAGCAGATGAGAGAGAATAATCTTTGTGTTGTTTACCACTCAGTCCTCCAGCAAGCTCCTCTAATGGCTACATGGTTGTCTGTGGACCTGTGAGTAAATTGGCGTTATTGAAATTCAAGGTGACACTCGCAGAATCATTGGATTATATTAACTGATGTGTTATTTCTTCAGGTTCGGCCGTCTTGTTTCCACCTACATTTATTCCGTTTTTATTTAATTACCGAGAGGGATGAGGCCGAGGCAGCAGCAGCAGCTCTCTCTCTCTCCTGAATGCACTTTTCTTTTACTTTTCTTTTTTTTTTAACCACAGTCCAACACCAATCTCTGCTCCGCTGATGGAGCGGGGCGATATTATGGGGGAAACAATGTGAGAGGAGAAGGAGAGAGGCACTCAGGTGGAGAGAGATACTGCCACGCTTGAAGAGGATGTATGCTTTGGGGGATGACCAGATGGCTGAGGCAACAAAAGGAGAGGTCAAATAGAGTGGTGAAGAGAGAAGGAAGAGGAGAGTGAGGTGTTGGAGGAAGGAGGAGGAGGAGGAGGAGGATCAGTACTGCATGGAGGGACATCTCTAGGAGGAATACATACATATACAGAGTATAGCAAATTTTTGGCTGCGAGAGGGTAATCCAGAAGTTTCCATCCATACAGTCTGTCAAAAACAGTTTGACTTCTGAGTTTGGGTGCTAAGAATTGCAAATAATAGGAAACTATGTTCAGAAATGAAGATACAACCAGTCATTTGTGTTCTTCTATTGAACTTATTAAGCTGCAATCTTGAATTGACTTTCCTTTTCACTGCAAAGGAAACATTCAACTCCTCTTGGTCAATATGTTTCTACTGATTGCTTTTTTTTGTTCCTATTAATAAACTTCCCCTCCTTTGTATAGTCTACTCATTTGTACTGCTGTCTTGTTATTCACCCTTGACTGAAAGAATTAGAGTTTATTAACATTTAAAAGGGTAAGAAATTTACATACGCCGCAAATTAGCGAGGTAGCAAATCGGTGCAGCTTGTAACAAAAAAAAAATGCAGATTAATTAGAAAGTTACACTGTGATGCAAAAGAATGCGTGATTTTAAAAGAAGAAAAAAAAGAAACTAGCTCATTCCTCGCAGGTGATCCCGGCTGTTGGTGATAAGAGCCGACACTTCTTTTGTTTTCCTCCACCGGCAGCGCTGGAGTGAAACAGCAAATTGTTTTTCTCACAGCAGTTTGTGAAAATGATGGTTGCAGCCTGCCAAAAGGGAAGGGGTCATTTTTTTTACTAATGCGGGGACGCATTTGCTTAATCGATCATGATCAACGGCGCTGCTATAGCTCCACCTGAGAGCTCAGATTTACCATCACCTCCATGCTACAGTGTATAAACACCTTATGACGCCTCAACGTGTGGTGTGGCCTGTTAGCCTCTGACCATGGAAATGTGCCAGTAGTGATTAAAAACAAGAAGTTTCTGCACAGCGCAACGTATGGCTCTCCATTAAAAAAAATAATTACGCTGCTTTCATTGATTGTATGTAGCGTAACATTAACTGTGGTTGGGTCTATTTATAGCATGCATGTGGCTGCGAAAGCAAGCCCTGTAGGGCCACAAATGCTCTGGAGAAGGTGGAGGTGCAGCTGTGATGCAGGATGCTGGCAGATCTGGTGCAGTGAGACCGGCTTGTGTGTGCCTCCAAAACAGAACAGGTCATGTCAAACCTCACCGCCATGGGAGAACATACTCAGATCGCTCTAGATGGCACAGCTCATGGGATCCCCGCGACACGCAAACCTTTCCACTGCAATAAGGTGGCGACCCTGAAAAAGGGTGCAGTGTAAAGACACTGTATGTCTAACGGGGTTACAGGGAGCGAGATGAGTGTATGTGTGCGTGTGTGGACATATCTGTTGTTGAAGCTCGCTCAAAGCTCAACCTAATAAGCAAGAGGACAGCCGAGCAGAAAGAAAAGAGGCTGCCAGATCTGGTCCCCTGGGAGAGGTTCTGTGTCAGTACTGGCCCAAATTAAGAGGGAGTGCAGAGAGAGAAAACTGGGCCTCGGCGAGGGCTGCGGCTCCTACTGGCTCCCCATTCAGCGTGGGAGATTGCACCACTCACCCTGCAGCACTTACCCACAATACTGCTGTCCATCTGTTGATTCACTTATCAGTAAGCAGCGTTGTGTGTGTGTGTGTGTGTGTGTTTGTATGTCTGCATCCGTGTGTGTGAGCTTGCCTGTGTGTGTGTGTTGCTGAGAATGGATGCTTATACCTTGGGAGAGAGGTGTCTGTACCAGGACAGATAGGGAGGGAATAGAATTAAAAAGGATGAGGCAAATCCCACCAGCGACTAGATCCCTCATTCACACGGCAATTGTGCTTAAGAACCGAATACGTGAGCGCTGTCATGTTGTCCTCTTGAGTGTCTGAAAGGTTTCGCACGTACTGTAGCACCGTTCTTCACAAAGACGGCAGAAAAAGATTGTTATTGTGTGTGTGTGTGTGTGTGATTTTTATCTTGATTAGGATGAAGGCACAAAATGGAAACTGTCACGTTGGTGATGAATTGTTTCCAGTTCAGCATCGGCAACCTCGGAGAATGCTAAAACTCCGTATTTTGTATTTAAATAAGCTATCCCACCATGCCAATTGAATGAATCCCCGTCAGCCAATCGTAAACAAATATTTAACATAGCCATTATTGGATAGTGCCTTCCCTCCTGTCATCCAACCATTGTACTGGAATATTCAAAGTGTTTACGGATGTTAAGAATACTTGATTACCCAGCGGGAGCACTTGAGAGTCAATCAGAATAAGTGAGCAGCCATTCATGATAGGGCGGGAAAGCAAAACACACCTGTAGCTCTGAATGTTAGTTTACGCATTAATGGCTTCTGACTGAATGGAAGTCGCTCCTGCCTGACAATTTCACGCCATCCCACTAGAGCGCCTGATGATGAATACACAAACAAATGGAAACATTTTTTTTTTGCCTCTCAAGAAATGTCATCAGATGCACGCGCTGATGCTTGTATTACTCAGATGTTCATTCCCCCCGAAGTGGTTGTTATAGATTTGTTCAAGTGAAAAGCATTCAAATGATGGTGTAACTGTTTATTTTCTTTTACCTTTGGTCGCCTCAGATAGTCATTTCACTGAGCATGAGTCTAGTTTTTGTGCAGCTTGTCAGAAAGGGTTGTTTTTTTCCCTCAAAAGTGGGGTCAATCTTGTATTGAAATACCTTGTATCTATGCAAAGACACCAAGTAGCTGTTACTGACATGGTGGCGTCAACAAAACACAAACGTCGTGGGTCATTGGAAGTGAAACTGCGTTCCACTCGAGGCAGAAAGAGTTGTCTTTTTCAGCTCCTTCGTAGGAGGCAGCAGCAGCAGCGGTGACAGGCAGCAGTGGCGCTCCCAGCTGCTGCGAATGCTGCAGTGAGTCGTTCAACGTGGATGAGGGAACAGAGCGATAACTGGTGGGAGCTAGAGACCTTCGGTGAACGCCGTGGCTTTTTCTATCCATTGGCTGCCACTTTGCTACCAAAACAAACACACTCACTGTACCGGCGCCTGCATTTACTGCTGACAGCCTGTCACATTGCAGTCCACTAGTGCAGCGGTCCCCAACCCCCGGGCCGCGGACCGGTACCGGTCCGTGGGTCATTTGGTACCGGGCCGCACAGAAAGAATAAATAACTTACATTATTTCCGTTTTATTTATTATCTGAATCTGAATGATGTTTTATTTTGAAAAATGACCGGATTCTCTCCGTTACATCGTAGTGATACGTTAACGCTAAAATTTAACCCACAAGCTAGCAAAATGAGTAAAAAACAGACGTCTTTGGAGAGTTTCTTTGGGAAGGGGAAAAGGCCCAGTGAAGAGACAGAAGAAGGGCCAACGACTTCCAAGAAAAAGAAAGCTGCATTTAACAGACAATACCAGGAGTCACTGTCTCCTATTACCCCTAGATGGGACCGTCTCGTTGCAGAGAAACAAGCTCAGGGCTCACATTGATTTAGCGTTATGGTGAGTTAATTTTTTCATGCACTTTATATTCGTTTTTGTGGTGTATCTGTATCTTATTTTTGTAGGCATGTTTAAACGTTACCATAGCGACCAGAGAGCGTTAGGGGGCAGAGAGGATGATACTCATGTTATGTTGTTGGCGCGATGTTAAGAGGACGCTGCTAATAAAGTTGCATATGAGTACACAGTGCATTCACGTTTATTATTATATTTACAATATACCACTGTTTTTATGCCGGTCGTATCATTTTATTTTGTTGTATTTATCCGCCACACCTTGAAGGCCTGTCCGTGAAAATATTGTCTGACGTTAAACCGGTCCTTGGCGCTAAAAAGGTTGGGGACCGCTGCACTAGTGCATTACCAGATTCTTTCACTATCTGATGCAATGCATGCGGTCTTGGTGCATTGTTTATTAACATGCATTTCTCTTATTCAGATAGATTATCCATATCCAGATAATGAATGTTGGTGCCAGGTGTATATTGAATTATATTGGGATGGGTATTATTTAGAGCTGCAACAAAAATCATCTTGTCATTATTGATTAAGTCACCAATTATTTTCTCAATTAAACAGGAACTCCAGTGATTTCACAGTAGAGGGGACTCGAAATAGACAGATTAGAAAAGAAAATTCGACCAAGGACTTGTAGTTCTTAGTCTCCAAACTCTAAAAACTCTGGATCCTTCACTTCCCATAATGCTACTTGATAGTGTCTTTCATTACACCCTTGCTGTCTGGTAAATACCCACATCTGTCAAACTCCACAGCCCCAATGTGTAACACAGGATACGGTTATTTTTTCAGTCCTTGGGACAGGCTGAGTAGTATCCCTAATGACAAAGACCATTGGCTACATTTTTTATTTAAATCCTTTGATCAAAGAATAATAGAGGAGCAATGACTATGTTTGCATGCACAAAATATTCTGTTTTTTACTCTTATTCCGAAAAAGACAATATTCCTACTAAACTGTTTACATGTATATTCCGCTAATACTCCTGTTTACATGCGTGTACTCCGATTAACGTAGCCGGTGGCGGACTTGTTCGACCGTGTGAACACAGCCTCCCTCTTTCATTCCTTCAAACACCATTTTCAAAAGGTCGGCGTTGCAATATTTGTGCATATCCAAAAAACCTGTTGAGATCCAAGTCTGTCATAATGTTTAAAAGTAGGTGTGTTTCTCCTGTCGACCAGAATTGTGGACTTTTCTATTGGGCATGCATCTACGTAAACTATCGGCTAGTTGGTTTGTGTACAACGCACAGAGCTGGCAGTAAACAGGCAAGAGGCTGTGTTTCTCAAACTGCTGTAAAAACACAGATTGAGACGCATATTCCGAATGTGCTGTATACATATTCAAAAAATGCTTCTAAAATCTGAATAATATCGGCATATCCCACATGTCTTAATCAGAAAATGTTCCACTCGGAATAAGGCCTAACTCAGAATATCCAAATTGAATATGCTGTTTACATGACCCTTATCAAATTTGAAATATTGTCATATTCGGAATAATAGTGGAATATTAATGTGCATGTAAATATAGTCAATGATAAGTCTATCAATTAGTCAATCGTCAGAAAATTCACCGAAAATTCAATTCAAATTTTGCTTTAGTCATTTTTCAAGAAAAACAATGTCATATGGACAGATGGTCAACTAAAACAAACAATTTGAATACATCACCTTGAGATGTGGTTAATTATTACGGTCATATTTCACTATTTTCTTACATTAAATAAACAAAATAATGAATGTATTAATCAAGGAAATGAATGTCAGACTAATTGATAATGGAAATAATTGTTGAATGAGAAAACAAGTTGTTACAGTGACTTTATAGAGTTATATACTGTTGTTGTATAATTATTCATATTTGTACAGGATATGCAGTATTAGAAATGCTTTGTCAACATGCCTTTGGGGTCATTTAGAGTCACATAAAGCCTTAATTGGCTATTAGTGGTGGGTCAAACCACCCAGTTGATCTATTTCTGCCTGAAGTGATGAGGCACACATTTGTGAATGTGCATATTTTGCTGAATAATGTCTTAACGCTCGTGTCCTCTTCTCGCCCTCTGCTGTCCCTGCAGTTTGCTCCCAGTTCTCCCGCGGCGTGTACGCCATCTTCGGATTCTACGACAAGAAGTCCATGAACACCTTGACCTCGTTCTGCGGCGCTCTGCACACCTCCTTCGTCACGCCCAGTTACCCCACCGATAACGAGGTGCAGTTTGTCATCCAGATGCGCCCCGCCCTCCGGGGCGCCGTCCTCAGCCTGCTCTCTCACTACAAGTGGCAGAAGTTTGTCTACCTCTACGACACCGACCGAGGTAGGTGACAGCGTGGGCCTTGAGTCGGGGGGCTTAAACCTTGAGTTACAGCGTGGAACCACAGGAAATGTTCCAGTGGCTCAGAATAGCAGCTGCACACCAGGGTTAGCGGAGGATAGATTTACCCTGTAATACTTTATGAAAGCCCTGTAAATGCTTGAACTGTTAACACTGCACTATTTTATACAGTAGTTTGGTGTTATGTAAATGGGAAATCTACTGTATTCGCTAGCAGCTCGTAACTCTTGTAATAACACATTACACTTTAAGAAACGACGCATCTTATGAGCTATAACCTTTGGATTGGACTGGTTGGTGCCAGTTAATCTTCTGTTTAATCATGTTGTTGATATTGGCTCGTCTTTCATCTGAAATGAGGTATGTCACAGCTGCTGCTGAAATGTTTTCTACAGGAATCAGAGTCTGTGCCTGCCTGTGGGGGCTGCTTATTGTGTTGCGTCAATGAGGGTTTTTTGTGTAGCACCCAGATTGCATTGCCTTGTTGACAATAGACACTGGCTTAATGCAGCAGCGCGCCGCCTGTATGACGACCTGTCAACACGGCGAAGTGCTCGTTTCTGGGTGTTCTAATGTCAAATGAGAAAATGAGCTCATTATCTCCCAATAGAATAATGATCCCCTCCTCCTACAGAAACTTCAATTTGTTCAAACAGCACCTGGGCAGGAGGGATGGATGTGTTCAGGATGTGACAGACAAAGACACAAGATGTCTTCCTCTTTGTGAGGGTGCCAGAAAGGGTGGCTGCATATTCCTCCCGCGCCGCAGTTCGGATTTGCTATGTTTATTTGCTCATTATAGAAAGGTCCAGATATGCTTCAAGCTATCTTCCTCTGTCTGAATGGTTCTTTTTCCCAGCCTCACGCCGGGCCCCCACCTCCCTGTGTCTTGCTTTGAGGCAGAATGTGAAGTGTGCTTTAGTCCTCTGTCTTTGGGTCTCCGGGCCTTTAGGGTCCAGAGCTGAGGGCCTTAATCCTCCGCACAGCCTGCAGATAATATGTGGTTAATTAGGGTCACTCTGACGAGAACACTCATCGGATCTTCCCTGCGGATGGCAGCAACCCACACGTCCTTCAGCACAACCAATACTGCCCAGCTACCGGTCCCCATCCCTCTGCTTCTCCTCTTCTGTCTGGCAAAGTGAGACTGTCTGGGGCAGAGTTGGATGCATAGCGGAGGTGGGAAAAGAGGCTGAAATACAAAAAAAGAAGTTAGAGAGAAAGAGTGATGACAAATAGGCGCTACTTTAAAGAGAAAAGAGAGGGCAAAAGAAGGAGGGGAAGGTGAGGAGGAAATAAAACACCTATTCAATCCGGCAATTAAGGCAACAGCAGGCGCGTGTGATTTACAGGCTGATACCTGTGTACAGACAATTCCCTGCGTACAGTACATCCCCGTGCAGAGGCCCATGCCAAGCCACTTTTAGCTCTCTCCTTGCTGCCAGTGGTGTAAGACGATCCCTTATTAGTGGGAGGACATTGGCCCCAGGAGGGGATTAAAGTCGTTTATTGATGCACTCCATCCAGCACTTTGGGGGGCTTTGACACTTGGCTCATCAAGCAGACAGATGTGTCAGAGAGCCTCTACCTCCGCTTATCAGGTAGTGCAGCTCCCCAGGCAATATGGACACTGACTGCTGGCTAAACCAGGAGGAGTGACAAGGGAAAATAGTCTTCAAGGGTGTATGTTTTTTTACCCTCTGGCTCTGAGGCAAAAGGAAAATTGACAGACAACTGCGTTTGTCTGTATTATTTTGAGTTATTTATTTATTTTTTTGTGGTTCCCGACCGTTTTTGTCTGACGTACCCCGACAACCGTGTCAGATGAGCTTAAGTACCCCTTCATTGACCCCACCCGTCACGTGCCAAATGTGTCTATTAAAGTGTATGTCAGTAACACCACATGAAGTGAATATTGTTGCAATATTTACAATTGAATTGTTCATGTTAATATCGGTTTTAACCACTTATCCATCACCTTTAGCTAACTGTTCATGTATTCAACTGTTTATCCAAATACTTTTACCCAACAATTTAAACTCTTTATCCATTACTTTTAGCTAATTATTTCAACTATTTATTCATCACTTGTTCGTTCCATTCCATCCATTACTTAGGCGTTATTACTGACCCATGTTGGTGGGTGCAGTTAGCTAAAAGTAGCTGTAGGTTACTGGTTATTGTAACTATACATTTACTGAAGATCAGCATCACACCAATTCATAATTCTTTTGGGATTTTTTATTTTCTTCCTAAACAGAAAATATATGGATATATATTTTTACTCAACTCATAATTTCTTTTTCTTTTTTCCAAATTAGTTGAGCTAAGCCACAATCGTTCCACCTACCCTGTTACAGCTACAGAAGTATACCCTGGGGTATAAGTACCTGGTTGGGTATGACTGATATCTTTAGGCTACAGAAGTATACCCTGGGGTACAAGTACCTGGTTGGGTATCACTGGTATCTTTAGACTACAGAAGTATACCCTTGGGTACAAGAAACCCCAGTTGGGTATCACTGGTATCTTTAGGCTACAGAAGTATACCCTGGGGTACAATAAACCCTAGTTGGGTATGACTGATATCTTTAGGCTACAGAAGTAAACCCTGGGGTATAAGTACCTAGTTGGGTATGACTGATATCTTTAGACTACAGAAGTATACCCTAAGTATAAGTACCTGGTTGGGTATCACTGATATCTTTAGGTTACAGAAGTATACCCCGGGGTACAAGAAACCCTAGTTGGGTATCACTGATATCTTTAGATTACAGAAAATATACCCCGGGGTACAAGTACCTGGTTGGGTATCACTGATATCTTTGATTCGTTGTTCACTCTCGCACGCTGCTTTGGGTCACCAAATTGGAAGTCAATGAAAGATCATTGATCCATTGTGTTATTGCTTTGCTGTGATTTTCTTGTTAGCATTGTCTGAAAAAGATGCCTGTCATGTTGAGAAAAGCCGCTAAATGATCTCTGACCTTAAATGCAAAAAAATCTTTACACAAGTTAAAAAAAAAAAAGCAAAAGCATGTAACAATACATCTTCTCAGATTTCTAATTTTGCTGTTGATAAAACAGTGAATGAACAAAACAAACCCACATGACAAATGACCTTCTGCTCATGATGTGCGACACAGAGCACCTGTTGTGATGATGTATTATGTTCTTGAGTGCCTTTTTGGCTTTTAATTTGTATTTGATAAAAGCATTGATCATCCACAATACTGGAAGCAACTTTGCAATTATTCTCCGAACTCCTATACACCTACTCTCCTATTCTGTGGTGAAAAGGCAGTGCATTCGCTCGCTGAGTTCCACCAAGAGATTTTATTCAGTCAATAGAAAAGATTAATTACGGCCACACTATTCATTTGGCTCTTATATTGGGGCTGGCAAAAAAATGCTTTTAGGCATTAGTGTAGTGCTTTCAGTCAGAGAGCGATGGTCCATATGCTTCAGGCTCAGATGTATTGGAGGGAAATGAAGGTAAATTTGTACCCTAAATGCCATTATGAGACAGCTGTATGAAAGCAGACGTTATGATGAAGGAACTGCACTGGAAGCAAATGGAGCTTCCGTAGGCAGTGATATTAATGATTGGCTACTCTTCTTTTATCTGATGTAACATATTGACAGGATACCGTACGTGTGTGTGTGTTAATACATGTGTGGGTAGATAGAGATGAAAGGTCCAAGCTGACATCACCACTCGTTCTTTTGAATCACTCCCAAACATCACATATGGCTCACCGGGAAAAAACTGACAATCCCCGCAACACTCCTTTGACCAAATCCTCTGTTTACCCCCGATTCTTTACTCTCCAAGAGTGAATATTGCTTTTTCTGTGCTTTCGGTTTGCATCAGCAGACAAATTTCCCCTTAAAAATCTCAAGCTCTATAGGGTGAAGGTAGCTGGACCTTGCCCTTTCTGTTCTGGCGGTCAGGTATGGGCAGATAATTGCCAGGTCTGTGCAGCAGAGACAGATGATTACAGGCTTTATTGTCTCTCCCAGGCACAATCAACCCTGATTCAGCAATCTCACCTCTCCTTGATTTATGAGTCGCTTGCTCCCTCTTTTCTCTCTTAACCCCTCTATACGGTGTCTTTATATGCTTTTAGCTTTCTCTTATGTCCCTCCTTCTTCCTGAGTGTCTTCCTTTAAGCTTGCTACAGCAGTCACAACCTTTCCTTCCTTAAATGCCGCAAAGTGGTCAAGAAAAGGCAACTTATGAAACAAACCACAAGTGTGCAGTTTACAATGACAATAGTGGCAGATTTACCACTCAAAATTCATATTTGTTTTTAAAAACAGTTCAGACAGAGGAAGGCAAAAGCATGCTTTTCATTCTGTTGTTTGCCGGCTGAAACAACGCCTGTCTCTGGCAGATTTTATCAGCTGTAGCTTCACAAGTTGGTTGAAAATGCTGTCTCCAGTTGACTTCTTAATGTTTTTAGTCAACTCATTTTAAAATGAGAACCCTGTAAAAAGGCGGTATAAAAACACACATGATGGCTACATAGGCTACATGATATTGTGCTATGAGGCTGAAGCTAAAACTAACATGTCCCAGTGTAGACAAAGAACCTATATTGCTAAGAAGTGAAAGTCAATTGTTTGTTCCATTGCAACGTCAGCGCCCAGCAGCAGAGCTACACCTCCACCATTCTGAACTGAAAGGACGCCGGTAAAACGTCCCCCTACAAAGTGCCGTACAAAAGTAAAATCAATATTATATCTATTCTATTGTCATATATTTAATGTCTCTACCAAAATGGCCTGTGTTGAACAACAAAATATTATAAATATGCATACCATTATAACTAATTACTGACTTATTTACTTATTAAACTTTTTTGCCCAGCTGCTTCCCAGAGGAGCATAAAGTTAGCGATGGACATACATGGAAGTTAGAAAAATCCAGCACACAGATTGTGAGAGCAATCTCAAACTTTTTCATGTCAAGGACCTACAAAATAGATTTCTCTTTATACATACATGGCCATAGACATCATTGGCATTTTCAGTCCAAAATGGCGGCGGCGCCACAGCAGCGTCATCTAGCAGCTGTTGTCAAAAATGCACCGGAGTTTCGTCTCTTTGCTTCTATATTCTTTGGTGTAGAGCTACTGTAGTTAGTAGGAGAAATGGTTAGTTTGTTCTTACATAACCTTGTTTGGCTGCTTAACTTGCATATTTGTTCATGTTTTCAAACACTTTTAAAGTTACAGTACAAGAGAAAAGTCTTTTAGGATGAAGAGTAACCAATGTGTTTGGGAAACGCTTTACTATAACGCTATCTGAGGTAACGTGACTGGGGTTGCTGGATTGTAACGTAATGGATAAGCTATTCATCAATGGGCATCCTTTTAATGTAACCTATAACCCCATAAACTTAGGCTGCTGTGTTCACAGATATTAGCCCTAATACTCGGCTACTACTGTAGGTAGTGAGCTACATGGCCAGACATGCTAACAATTGCATCTCAAAACAGATAATCCATGACCTAGGTACTCTGTTGCTCTTGTGTTTTTGGTTTGAGAAAGGCTATTAAAGGACACCACCATCCAACCACTTTAAATGCAGAGTATCGCTCTAAATCTAAAGCTTGACAAGCCTGCTGTGCTTGGTTACAGTTGCTAAGCCATGATTGGACGATCGCCGTAGGGGGGGGAGGGGTTTAGCAAAGGGTCAATCGTATGCCTGTCCTCCCTTCATGGCCGCTGTTTCCCTCTGCTCCATCAGTGTCTACATCGCTCCCCTGCCTCTCTGTGTTATTTTTATTTTGTCAGTCTTGAGATAATCCAGTTCACCTTGAACTGAGCAGCAAGACAATAAAAAATAAAAGAATGTGAATGAAGATGTAAATATGACTGACGGAGTCCTCTGACGGTGGGAAAGCACTTATATTTTCCATTGACATTTAGCGAATACCAATCTGCAGAGAGCATTGCCAGTGATATTTTGTGGTAAGACCTGGAGCTGCCACCTCTTTATATTCGTGATGGCGTTGTAAGACACAGGATTTTAGCCCGTCTCACAATATCCATCGCCACACCACAGCGTTGATGACATATGAATAACAATGACGGGCCTCATGCCGTCGCTTTCCATCATTTCCTCTACGATCAATATTCTGAATGTGATATAGTTAGGAGGAAAGCGATCCAACACGTTGCTGCCGCTGCTCTGAAAGCACAGAGCTATTTACTTTTATCATTTAACTGCTGACAGTTGAAATAGTGTTCGATGTCATAGCCTCATTATAGCACCAGGAAGTCAAATGTTCTCTGAACAAAAACCTGCCAGGTGGAAACTGTATTCTAGCAGTCAATCCAAAAATATCTCCGGGGCACTTCTCTTTCATTCACTCTGTCGATTTTTCCAATGACCCCGACTGCTGCGGAGTCAATTCACCAAACTTATCTGGAACAATAAGGCGCATGTACCGTATTGATCATTAGAGGCTACTGCAGTATTTTGTAACCACAAAGGGAACAGTTTATTCCAAAACATGCAAATATGTGCAAATTCTGACCTATACTATATGGTCTCCAAAGTGTATGCATGCAGGCATTTATACAGTATTTATCAGAATCACTCGGCAGTCACATTTATTGTTAAAGGTCTTAAAAATGTCAATATTGAATTGAAATGTTACTTCTTATAGCAGAACACAAGAAAGCCCTTACAGTGCAGGAAGAAGTTGACTCAATAGAAATATAATTACTTTCTAAAAAAAAATATATCACTCAGCTGTCTCCTAGACAACAGTCTGAACTTAAACCTAAATCAAACAAGCTGATTTGGGTTTCTCTCTCAGTGGAAGCAATGATATGATTCTGTGGGTTTTAATTAAAACAAATGAAATCATAAATATGTGGTTCCGTTCTTTTTACAGTCAAATGTGTGGTTGCGGGACACAGTGTTGTAGTCGAGACCAAACTCATAACCAAGACCAAGACTTTGAGGGGTTGAGACCAAGTCAAGACTAAGACCAAGGCAGGCGAGACAGAGTCAAGACCGGACCAGTACCAGTCCCAGTACTGCTGTGTGTTTTTAGGTAGCCAAATCTTCTCCCAGACAGCAACAGCTCTGCGTTCACTTTCTTGGAGTGTGTGTGAAGGGGGACAGGAAAGGGTGACAGCCGTTAACAGTAACAAAAATGCAGGACTTGAGGCAAGGTGTTTCAGGTAGTTCAGAAGAAGTGTTTCCGTGGGGGAGAGTAACTCCCTTTGGCGTGGACTTTGGGCTTTGTAAATTTGCAGACCTTTTACATGCACAAAAAACTATATACCACACTACAGGAAAGGGGAAAAGCATAATAGGTCCCCTTTAAAAAAAAAAAAAAAAAAAGGATCATTTTAAGCTCCTATTGTGATTCGTGAGTCAGAAGATCTTGACTGCATGTGACAAAAATGACAGAGTGGAACCGGTGTGACACTGACAGAGGACATGCAGACACTGCTGACACGCTGCTTGTGTAGCATTCACGTCACATGTAGTAACCGTGTAGCCAATCTGCGTCCAACAGCAGAATTCAGCTGTTCAGCATGCTCAGAGCAACAGACACAGCATACTTCATTGCAATTATACAAGGTTAATGTGCAACTAATTTGAATCACCCAATACAGTCTTAACCCACTCATTCTTATTTATCAGGTGTTAGAAATAGAACGTCGTAATATTTAGTCTGTCATTTTATTTCATTTTAATTTTATGAGTGTTTGAAGGGCCAAATTGCCCTCCTTAGCTTATGTCAATTTTAATCTATTGGTTAAACCCTTTTAATACCGGCCCTGATGACACACACCTTGTCAGTGTCCAGACAGAGTTGTAATTTTTCATGCTAAATAGCGTTGGTACCTGCGGACACCAAGTGTTTTTGCTTAATAAACAGTGCAATGAAGTATGAGTTTTGGGAACCCACAAGTCTTTCCTTTCCAGACATGCCCACTTTATGATAATCACATGCAGTTTTGGGCAAAAACCATGCAGTTTTTTGCATGCAGTACAAGTGTGTTATTTTCACCTATTCTAAAATGGTGTATTTCTTGATGTATTCTTTATACCATGACAATATGTAATATATTGTCATGCTATCAGTATTGCAATATATTGCAATATATTGAATTGTTACCCCAGTATCATGATATGTATCACTAGATTCTTGCCAAAACACAGCCCTAGTGATTGCCTCTGTAATGGCTGTTATTGTCAGTGGATGTGTAATTATTATGATATGATTATTTGCAAGCATGCTAAAATGTAAAAAATGAGATTAATGATATTCTGGTTGCATCAATCAGGACCACTTGGCTAGGAATGAAACCCTCATAAGTCACCACAGAGCCTGTTGATCAGCTGTTAAACAGACAGACAAGATAACTCCGGCCTGACACAATTGGCAGAACGATGTGCCAACAGGGCCAAGAGGCTTGTGGACGGGAGGATTGGATGGCCGCACATAGTTAGCCCCATTTCTTCTAGTTCCTGCCAAGCTACTGTAGATAGAAAAGATAGGACAGATATGAGGGGGGGGGGGGGCAATCAGGCAGATACAGTGAAACCAAAGCGAACCTTGCTCCCTATTCTTCAGCAATCCCCTCTAATTGGCTATCCAGAGACAGTTGCCTTTGTTCCCCCAAAAGAGTCAAATAATTAATGTCTCCCGCTGCTCTCCTGTATCCTTTGATGGCGAACCAAATCAAGTCTGTCCTTTAATTTGATTGTAGTCGCTTGGCATTGCTCTCTTACTGTTGTAAACAACACAACAAATCAAGCAATGTGATGCACTACCAAAAGGATAGTCCAAACTCCAGTGATGAAACGCACAAAGACAAGGCATGAAACGGCTAATCCTTTTTTGTCTTTTACACAATCAGTTAAGAAGGTGACATGTTTGTGCCATTAGTTTGCGGATGTGCGACAAGCCAAAGCGATATTTTTCTATGTGACTGCAAACCATCAGCTGCCGATTTCCCCTTTCAATCGGTTACACAAGTAATTTTTATGCCACTCCCGACACATTTCACACAAATAATGTCCAGTCAAGTGCAATATTGTCACCCACAATTGTTGATTTATACTCTAGGCTCACAATGTGAGATAATAAGTGTGAATGCTGGCTCCCCACTGCCTCCCCATGTCTATATCATAGAGCGCAGCTTGTTTCCTTGGCTTTTGTGGTCTCATCACAGCCACTATAATGGCACATCAGCTGCACCCAGCTGAGACTTTACACACACATACACACACACACACATATGCCTCTTGTGCTTTAGTGGCCTCTCTCCTTCACGCCGGCTTCATAACAGCTAAATTATGCATGCATCAGGAGAATAAATCAGCTTGGACACGCTGACAAGAAAGGGCACATCAGAGCAGCCATAAAATGCAAAAGAAAAATAATATTAAAGAAATATGGATGAAGCTATGCATCACTGGTGTTTTCTGTTTTTTCTATTTTGCACACATAAACAGGTGCCAAAGTGACATCCCAATATATAGATAGCCCAACCTGCAGTCGCCAACCTCTGTAATTCAGTAACCTCCTAAAAAAATACAGTCAAGCACAGTGCTTGGTGTGCCGGTACTCACCAGTACGCAGTACCAGCACTTCTTCATTTTACTCCTTGGGGTACCGGGACTTTTTCCTGCGTACCAGAACTTCTCACAAGCTGCCGGTACTCTTCTCTGCCCTCTCCATGTCAGGTTCTCTGGGCGATTCATAACGGTGCAGCGCCAGTGTATTTGGGCCTAACTGGATGCGATGCGAACGAGCGGACATCAGATTGTATCAGTTTTTCACAATGAAGATGTCCTAACCTGCTCCGTACATCAGCGAACAGTCTAAGTGACGTGTCACGCTCGCCCTAGCAGACGAAGGCTGTGATAAATAATAAAAATAGTAATTTAAATAGTAATAATAATGGTCCAAAATTATGTAAAATCGCATTGTTTTAAAGCTGCAGTGGGTGGAAATGGAGCAAATATGATTTAAAAAAAAAATATTTTTATAAAACTGTCACTATATCCTGACAGTAGTGCATGAGACAGGTCATCTGAAAAAAAAAATCATGTGTCTCTGTGTCCTCCTAATGGCATCTGCAAGATTTCACAGACCGGAGGAAAACAACCAATCAGAGCTGAGTCTGCCGTCTCTGAGCAGCTGTCAATCACTCAGGAACTCCGAGCAAACGGTCAAACTAGGCAGCGCTGATCAGATATGGATCAATATTCTGTTAATGTAATGCCTATTTCTCACCTCAAATGTTTTCAGAAACATCTTGTAGTGTACTGTTTAGCTATAAAAAGTGAAAGTTTGTGACCCAGCAGCCATGTTGAGATCTGTTGAGGAAATACCAAGCACCGCCCAGCAGCTGGAGCACAGCCAATAGGACCACTCTCTCTCTGAAATGACCTGTGATTGGCCAAAGTCTTCCATCACGGGCTATATTTTTTAAAGCCTGAAAACAGAGCCATGAGGAGCTTTCTCTCAGAACACTTGAATTACAATATGCTGAAAGGTTATTATGGAATTTTTGCCCAATGATACCAAAAACGTTCTGCCTGCTGCAGGTTTAACTATTAACACTATGGGTAAATATACAAACACGCCACCGTAATCCTATAATGTTCCAGTTGGAATATTACTGGAGTATTATCGGTCTACTGTAGAAGATGCATAGCCCAAGTATACTAATATCGATAAAATCACAACTGATTATGACTGACACAGTATAACATGCTTAAAGAAATAATGAATAAATAGGAATAATTACAAGAGATTGCTGATAGCGGCAATACACACGCCAACATGTGAATAAGGGGGCACTTCCACTTACATCACTGGTCAAACACCTTAAAAAGAAGAGGTACGCGGGAGGCCGTCGTCCGTCACAATAAGCACACAATAAACCTCTACGCTTTCTCAGTGTCCTCCTTTAAGTGAAGCTGGAATAAAGCCACTTTACCACCTACCCACTGCTAGCTTCAGCAGCCATGAAATTACTGCTGGGAGCTTCTTCTTCTTCTTCTTCTTTTTTTCATTATAACAAAACGTCCTGGCCTTTGCTTCATGCAGCCATAGTAGAGGTTGATTGCTTTGATGTTACACTATGTCACAGGGCCAATTTGTTTGTAGAAACAGCAAATAACATATATATATTCTCAAGAGTAAACACGAGTAAAATAATATTTGGACTTTTTTCATTAAAGGTTCTCGTCCTTCAGTTTCAGCTGATCAGCCGAAGCTGCCCGGAGAGTTTTGTGCAGCACTTGATCAATCCCTTCTCACACACACACACACACGACTCTGTGTGTGTGTTACGCTCATCAGTGTACATGTGCTGATACGTCACAGTGTGTGAGTGAGAGAGACCGGGGAACAAAGACAGGGAGAGATGGAGAAGCTCTGTGGGTGGATTTTCACAGTGGAAAAAAGGCGCTACTCTCCTCCCTCCTGCATGTATGCACTTCTAAAGATACAGACAGCATGCTGCTTCTGTTTTATTTGACATGTGCTGTCTTTTTGATTAGGACAACACTTGGCAGTGAAGCTGTTTTTGGTTATAGGGCCTACTGTACACACCACATCAAAGCCTTTGGCTGCACACTTTTGGGCTACTTTGGCATTCGCGTCACGGCGATTGTTGCGTTTTCCACCACTGAGACGTGGAGGAGCTCGTGCTGCGGCTCCGGCTATAATGTTTCTTTCCTCCTCTGAATTGCGTAAATTGAATGGACCTGTTTTTAAGACTATATATTTCTTCCTCTCTTAATTGTCGGTAGTTAAACACTTTCCTCAAAGGCACCTCAATTACCATGTCTTTACAGCACGCTCAGAGATTCTCATCTCATTCTTCATCACCCGTCAGACGTTGATTGCCTGTTTTCAGTTTGCTGGACAAGTCAAGCGCACGGGTCATATAATCCCAGCAAAGCTCAGCCTGTTTTATATAAATTGTGGGCCCGTGCCAGATGACTAATGAGAGGAAACATAAAGCCGTCTTCCTCTCCCAGGCCCAAGATTTTGATCTCCACTGCACAAACACTGGAGGGATCCTCAGAGCCCTGTGAGCATACTTAGCCCAGAGGCAAACACTCAGCAGGCCCTAAATACTGTACGTATTTATTTTGGCTTCCTTCGAAGACAATGGAGACGAAGCAGCTCTGGGAATATTTGTAAATTAGAACATACATAGAGATGTAGTTAATGAAGAGTGAGGGTTTGACAGCTGGAGAATGTTAAGTAGATATTTCTAGTGTGCTCTCGGCACAGAGGGGGTGAAGGAAGCTGTCAGCTGTTGTTTTATGACCTCCCTACTTGTCATATTCCAAGATCCAAGGCCACTGAGTTTGCTAGGATTTACAGTGTTATTGACACGTTTCATCCAGTTAAATCCACAATTCTTGTGAATCTACCCAGTGTCAGGGATGATAAATCTCATGGTATCTAGCCATGAAGAGAAGGGTAGATTTGTCTATAAGATATCTGGAATTTCTTCTGTGAAATTTCAGAAATGGATATAAAAAAAACTGGCCAAAAAAACCCACAAACTATCTGCATGGCTCAATACCACTACGTTAGTCATATACATGTATTAAAAATCCAGTATATTATTTTTTTTTAGGGCTGTCATAGTTAACGCAATAATAACGCATCAATGCAAATTTGTTTTAACACCACTAATTTCTTTAACGCATTAACGCAACTTCGGATTTTTAGGTTGTAGCACACTGACACTGACGGCTTAAGGTACATTTTGAACAGATACAAAATGTGTGATTAATTAACTAAGGACAATCATGCGATTATTCGCAATTAAATATAATCGATTGACAGCTTTGTTTTTTGTACTTTGGTGAACTGACCCTTTAAAGTTTGCTCTGACCGATGGGTACTTGGTCTTGTCTCGACTATTTTCAACATAGCTGCCGGGTCACAAACTTTCTCATTTTACAGCAAAGCAGTACACTAAAATATCTAGGCATTACAGTAACAGAATATTGATTCATGTTTGATCAACGCTGCCTACTTTGACCGTTTGATCGGAGTTCTTGAGTTTGGTGAGCAGTGATTGACAGCTACCCAGAGACTCCTCGACTCTGATTGGTTGTTTTCCTTCAGGCGCGGTGAAATCTTGTAAATGCCATTAGGAGCACAGGAGGACACAGAGGTACATGATTTTTTTTTTCAAATTACCTGTCTCATGCACTACTGTCAGGATATAGTGACCGTTTTATAAAAATAACGTTTCATCATATTTGCTCAAAGTGACCGACTGCAGCTTTAAAAGAAATATTTCATATTGCAGCAAACGGCAGCAAGGAAATCACTGTGATATCTGTGAAGTTCACTGTTCATCTTTCTCTGCAGGCGTTCAGTCCTAAACTCTGTATCAAGCCAAACCTCACAGTTATGAGTCAAAGCCATTATCTCTGTGGTTTCAAATCAGTTGTTTCTGCTGCCCCCTGAGACCCTGGACAGTGCTCAGCAGGGCGTTTCGCCCAGCCAGAGACCCTCATTTACCAGTGGATTGGCAAGTTAGAGGGGAGAGGAGCCACATTTACTGTTGGCTCAACAACCACCGCCTTTCTTCATGTGTGTGCTTTAGACTCTGATCCTTCAGAAATGAGTTCAGATCTGTTTTTTTGATGCCCTTCATTTCTCACTTTTGGCTGTTAGCTGGTAGAATCAGTCGCTTGTGGTTCCCTTTTTCAACTGTGTGCTGTAGTGTTGTTGATGGTGACTTGTTTACTCATTTGTTTGATTAGATTAGTAGATTAGATTGTGGATTGATGTGGATTAGTGTAATACCAACGATGACACAGTGTAATGTAAGCGAGCGGTATAGTTGTGGCTCTGAAGCTGACAGTCAGTTGTGGCTAACACCGAGCTGAATGCTTAGAGAAATTTGCAATATGGTTTCTCTGATTTGCCTAGTTAGCCCGTATCAGCTGTGAGATATGAGAGGGTTGTTGTGAGTGTGAGAGAGAGCGAGATGGAGGCCTGTGACACTCTGCACCGTACCCTAATGAGAGGCAGGGAACCAAAGGAGCTGGGCAATGAGATTAGATGCAACTCAATTCAATTACCGCTGAGCCGCCACGGGTGACGCTTCAAAACTCATCCTGTTAAGATCCGGTTCACAGACGAAGACGAGGACTGCAGCTCTCACTCAGCTGCTGTACGCTACGCTGCCACAACATCTCATTCGCAACAGCTCTGATTTATAAGCACACGGGGTGTCATTAGACTCCGTCGGGATTTGCTAGCAGACTCTGCAATGCTCTGATACAGAGTTAAAGGAAAACGCAGAAATAATTGAGTTTTCACCCATCGCAGCCGTTTATACACTGCTCCGCAAACTACAGAGTTGTTTCTAGTGTGTGTCTAGAGATTAAAGAGAAACTTAATAACCCGTTTTAGATTGAACATTACACATATTAAAAAAATGCGTTGAGAACTGGACACACAGCCCCGAGGCTCTCGGTTACACCACAACCGCTGGCACTCCCTCTCCCTACACTTCCTTTCTGCGAGTATTAACTCTGCCTCCTGTTCAGCCTATTAAGCCTGTTAGACTGAGGCTGGAATTATGCATCTGTGAAGATACATGTAAACTAGAGGTCGAGCTATATGGGTATTTTATGGCCGATGCCAATTTTTTACAGAATCAGGACAGCCGATGGCCGATATATGATGCCGATTTTTTTTTGACGATATGTTTGGCTGGTTTTCTTTTTTTCCTCCATCTGATAAAATATAAAAGCTTAATAATAACAAATAATACACACAATTTCTTAACTTAAGTAAACATTTATTGAACAACACTTCTGTGTCTGTCTCTCTAATCTGCATTTTGTGTCTGCACTGTGTCTGCTTTAGTGTCCTAAAGCATGTTTTTTTTAATTTATGTTTGTTGATAGACACTGTTACAAGCTATATGGCCATAATCTAAGTGATCACAAAAAAATAATACTAACTTTGTTCACTCGTATTACACAGCCTGCTGCTCATATCTGCTATGCTGCGGACTACACACAGGCCACTAGCCGTGATGTCATAGAGGCTATGTACGACCCGTAGACACGTTTAATGAGGAAATGAACTTTTTGCTAAATGTTTCGACACATTGCTCGTGTTTCCGCCCTCACACGCAAACTTGCACTTATGACAAGCATTGTCAGCATCAACTCCAGTAAAGTGGAATCACGCTTTTGAAGTTTAGTTTTCTCCGCCATAGTTACTAAGACCAGAAGCTTTGTGTGTTTGAACACGGCGCTACAGCAGCGTGTATGCGAGAGCTGCTCCGCCACGCACACAGCTGACGTTACAGACGGAGGGAAATTCTCCGTTACCAAAAACAGAATTGATAATGTCGGAGCCTATCAATACTACGGTCTGTAATAATTTAGCTCCTGAACCCGTTACCGGGTTTCGGTATCCATCCCTACCTGTATGGTAGCTGGTTGGAGGCTCGCTATCAATACAGTTCCAAAGTATTTTCTCTCTAAAAGTAAGATTTCACATCTAACCAATTAAATATATAGGGCTTTGAAAGAGAAGAATTTAAGCCTTACCGGTTTATCCCAGTTACGACGTTACTCTTCTCACGCACTCTTGCAAAGGTTAGCCCACTGGGCTACATCTACTGAGGTCTGCCGGTGGAATGGCTATTTGATTGACACAAGGGGCGGTGTCACACGTGTTCCACAGCAACAACCACACTAGGCTGCCCACAGATGTGCCTGCTTGCTAAACGGCTTAATATGCTCAGGCATCGGCCGATGCTGATTATGAAAAAAAAAAAAAAAATCTGCCGGATTAATCGGTCGACCTCTAATGTAAACATCTTTTCGGTTTGAACGCAAAGAAAGGTGTTATGGGTAACCATAGGCCAAGAGGCTACAAAGGTTATACTTTAGTCTACAAGTACAAAAGAAACTCTCAATGTCTTCAGATGACCTCCGTGCAAGTCCGCCTACATGCAGCCTCAGCATATTCCAGCCTTTAGAAATTCAAGCATGCGTTTTCTGTTTCAGTGCACTCCTCATGGTGGAGATAGACCAAGTCCGGTGACGTATATCATGTCGACGGATCCTATTCATTCTCTATGGAGAGCAGGAGATCCGGCCACGCGTTGTGACTAACCAATCACCGTATCTGAATTTCCATAATCATGACTCATCCTCAATTTTATGCAAATAAGGTCCGTCCATCACAAGGCAGCAGGCTCATGAAACTCCGATCAAACGGTCAAACTAGGCAGCGCTGATTAAATATGAATCAATATTCTGTTATTGTTATGCCTATTTCTCACCTCAAATGTTTTCAGAAAGATATTTTAGTATACTGTTTACATGAGGAAGTTTGTCACCCGGCCGCCATGCTGAAAACAGTCAAACCAAAACCATGCACCGCCCATTGGCCGAAGCGAACCCGGACCGCTTTGTGTTCCGTCACATCTTTCCGTTTGTTGGCCGGGCTTGTTGTATCTGCACCTTCAGTCCGGGGTTCACCTTTGTTCAACTTGGACCTGCATCCTGTCAGTGTTGGCCTATAGAAACACAGATGCACTGTGTTTGGAAATGGAGAAGTGTTTATTTTTGTATGCATATATACATTACCACCAGACTATAAACTGCAGCGTTGCTCTCATGCGTTGTTTACAGTCTGTGAGGGTGGTGGATGTTGCCTTTTACTTTTGGAGTGTGGAGTACAATGCAGCGTCATTTATTTCTCGCAGGTCTACAGGCAGCATTACTTGGTTTTCTCTGGACACACACACACACACACACACTTTAACAATGAACAGTATAGACCGGGACGAGAATCAATTGACAGTATAATAAAGTAACCGTAGATATAACTTACTGAGTCAAAAAAGAGGATTTAGTGTTGAGTTATTCTATAAACATTATGCAACCCACTGCTGTCTCTTGTGGCCGATGTTGGAAAAACACCTCTTGCAACTGCAGTTATGCAATCATAAAACCAGCACAGTCACTACTTTTAACTTACACACAATTATTTAACCTGTCTTAACCACATACTGCAATACAATATAGCACCTATTACATAATTTAATCTTAATGATTCAAGTTTTATTTGTCACATCCACAGACAATATCTGTAGTAAATTGCTTAAAGCTACTATACTATGAATGATAATGATATATATATAATACAATCAAAATTTAAATAAGAATTCGAAAAAATAAATATTAAAGGACCAATATGTAATATATTTACTGTACATGTCACAATAAGTTCAAGTACTGAATATGAATGCACTCACAGACCATGAATATGAGGTCCTGTGTATCCTAAGCTAACGTACCAAATGTGTACAAATATGCACATTTGCACTACGCTACACTGTCTGTATGTTTCTATGTTTACAGTTCATACTGGCAGCAGTATTACAGCATGTTAAAACGGTCCCCGTCTCGATGGCATGATTAGCTCTGAGGAGTGTGATCAGCAGAAGCCGCTGCGGCATCTGTACGGCGGGGATTTATAGCTGGTGATAAGGAAATCTTGTTGTTGTCTTCCATAATTTATGTAGTTGACTGCATTACATTTTTAGATGCAACACAGCTGTGGGGCTCCTGAAGGCGAAGAGGTGAAAGGGATTTATAGCTTCTCTCCATGTTGCAAATAAATATCAGTAGCAAAAGCATTTATGAGGGGTCTCCGACGCCGTTCAGGAGATTGAATCCATCGATCGGCTGCAGTTGGAATGGACTCCGGTCCGAGGAAGGTGACTGGCAGATTCAAATTTATGCAGAGAAGTAAAGAATAATAAAGTTATTCTTTACTTGCCGGCGGAGATGAAAAAGGAGCCGTCAGTCTTGTCGCTGCTGTCAGATTAAGTTGCGCTCAAAGGATTTTTTTCATTTTCGATTTTGAAGTCCAAATCACTAAACATAAACTTTTCTGCTGACTGTAGAGAGAAAAAAACAGGAGCAAAAGTAATCCATTTCTGGACAGACTATTTACCACCACCAGATTCCATCTCTTAATTTCCATACAAATGTAAAACTAGGCAGGCATGGAATCTTCTGTGAATCTTAAATGAATCCAATTGTTTCAACACAGTTCAGGGTTTGCCGGCGGCGGCAGGAGACGAGCGGCGCACAAAATCAGCAATTTCAAAATAAAAGCCCTGTGTGATTCTAATCTGATTGACAGGACGTTGTTTCCTTCGTTCACACAAGAGTGAGAGCATAATTCATGTTTTTCTTTGCACCTCAGACCTCGGAAATGAAAATTTGAAATGCACAGATTTTATTTAGACAGAACACTACAAACATATGAAGCACAAATCCCTAGAGGATTCCCCTTTAGGCTTTTTCTTTTGACATGTTATTGTGTCTTTCAAGCAGCACGGGAATCAGTGATTGCACTGATACTTGCAGCCCTGAAACAAATGTGATTTGAACCCATCTGCATGTCGTACACCCAACGTGATTACCGCGTGTTAAATGGTTCATCGACATTTTTTACCTTTTACCAGCCGTAATTCTCTGCAGTTTCCAAACCAACAGAGACCATTTTGACCCAGTTAATCTGCATGACATCTCTTAATGTGAGGAGCTTTTATTGCTGGGAAGACTGCCATGCTATCCAGCTGGCTTGTGGTTGGTGAGGTTCTGAGCATATGCCTGAGGAAAATGAATAATGCATCCATGTTATTCAAACCTGCGTTCTGTGACTTTCGCTTTAGGTAAGGGAGATGCGAGGAGGTATGCTACATGAGAGGCTGCCGCTGCCGCGCTCATGTAAAAATGATGATTCTTCAGAAAAGCTTCAGATGTTTTCTCTTCACTTTTAGATTTCTTTTTCTGAAGAAATTGCGGCTTTTGTCCAGGTAGAGAAAAAAAAAGTACATTTCGATGGTTTTATTGGCTTCCGGCTACGCTACCTTCATATTCTCAGTGTCCCGTGGTGATTCATGTCAGAAGTGTTGCTACTTTTAACCAGCTGCGTGACCCAGAAGCCACAAATATGTGAGCCACTACATGCCCTCAACATATCATCTGAACCCGAGTTCCATTCATGAACTATAGGCCGAACTCCTCGGAGATGTGACCTGATAACCGGGTTGCCAGATAACCTTGAGGTCTGGCAGGCTAATGTCTCCTGGCAGCGTGCCATTGCTCCTCTGGACAGATGACACGCTGTGCGTCGGCCTCCGCCGCTCGCTGTGCCGTTCGCCAAAGGATCATCTGGCGGAGACGTGGCCGTGTGCTGCAGGGGCGGCCGCACGCAGGGAGTCTCAGAGCATTTACAAGTCAAGGAAAAAAGCTGCTCGACCATTCAGTTGGAATGGAAAAGAAGGGAAATGCAAAAGTAGAGAAATGAAAAGGAGTCACAAAGTGGTTTTCTTGTTATAGCTGTTGTTGAGTCTTTTGGTCTCTTTGCCGGCTTTGTTGGCTGCCTGCAGCCGGTTCATAGAGATAAGCTTGTACGGAGAAATGCAAAAAAATATATGACAAATGTTTACTTTGCACACTGCTGCTCAGAGTGTGTCAATTTCCATAATCACATATGATATTAATATTAATCGTCATATAAGATCTATATGTGTGAATGCCAGAATTTGCTGTTGCTGCAATTTTTTCTCCCTTTTCTGTATCGGTTAACCACATGACGAACGACGGAATATGAACAGAGAGATGGAGAAGAAGCTGATTGTACACACAGTTTGCAACAGCGCTGTCCACGGCTTAATGAAATACCAGCAGCGTGCTTGATTATCATTAATAACCTTCATGTTCATTCTCGACAGTCGATCATTGGAGAGGAGTTAAGCCATTTTTATTCTATGTGCAATCTATCCTCCCCAGATAGGACTACATTATTCATTTTGTGGTATGTGATTTGACCACAGTGTTTCTGAGCGCTCTGCTAAATGAAAATATTTCACGTGTGAATTAATCATTAGGAGAACTCATTCTCCATTCTTCTGGTAAGCATAATGATCTCCTTCTACCGAGTGGCACGGATGAATCTTTCATTGTCTTTATATCTTTAAATGAGTTGGCACAATCCTCAGAGGAGACGCGGGCCGCGTTGTGTTTCGCCACACTGTCAGAGCTAACATGTGGCTGCGCTAAGTGCCGTAATTTAATTGATGCCAAGTGCAATAACATCAACCCGCTGATCTTTTAATAACATGGAGATACGATTCCTGTCCTTTCACTTCATTATGATATTGCCTTCTCAATATGCAAATGTGAATTCACAATCACTTCCACGCTTGCACACAAAGTCTAGACTCTAGACAATATTTTAGAGGGGCCTGCAGACTTTGCGGTGCTATTTTAGATTGTAATGAGATGGCCTTTGACCTTTGGATTCAAGCAAAACCCTCTCTAGAATAAATTAGCAGCCTCTCAGTTCATAACTTGCATAACTGTCTCTTTTCTGTCTAATCCTCTGGGTCTCTCTCTCTCTCTCTCTCTCTCTCTCTCTCCAGGTTTCTCTATACTGCAGGCCATCATGGAGGCAGCAGTGGCTAACAACTGGCAGGTGACCGCACGCTCTGTTAGCGGCACAACAGATGCAGCAGAGTTCAAGCGCATCATTGAGGAGATGGACAGGAGGCAGGAGAAGCGCTTTGTGATTGACTGCGAGGTGGGAAGGATCAACACCATTTTAGAGCAGGTGAGCCTCGCACTCGCTGCACATGTGGCAACACCTGTAGGTTATATAACACAAACACCCCTCTTTATATGGTGGACGAATGAGGAAAAAGTGCCAAGCAATAATAGATTTTAACAGGTCAAAGATAAGCACAGTTCATAGTATATTTGTGTAGGTATATAGAGCCTATATTGGATACCCTTCTCCTGCCTTTTAGTAAGAGATGTTGTGAATGAGGAAATAGAGTGATTTAATATGTCCATCTAGCCCTTTGTTGCTTCCTGCTTTAGTCGCATGATTACCAAGCATATTTAATGTACAGAGTAACAGATATTAAAGGGCCACTTCACCAATTTTTACATGTCATCATTACAAGTAGTCACGGTGATTTTGAGTTGGACTGGAAGACTACAAGTTTCTAAAAACAACGGGGTGCTTGGAGTATGAAAGACATGGTGAGGAAGAGCTTACAAAAGATGCTATTGAGTTGCATTATGGGAAATGTAGGATCCACATTTTGGGAGGTTGATCCATCCATACGTACGTACGTCCCATTCTCGTTATATCTCAGGAACGCCTTGAGGGAATTTCTTCAAATTTGGCACAAACGTCCAGGATGAACTGATTAGATATAGGTGGTCAAAGGTCAAGGTCACTGTGACCTCACAAAACATGTCTTCGGCCATAACTCAAGAATTCATATGCTAATTATAACAATTTCACACAAATGTCTAATAAGATGATGATGATATGATGATGTGAAGACATTCTGGACAGACATGGATGTAAACCGCAACTTGATTGGTTGGCGGAGGAATTCAACCGCGAGGTAATTCTAGTTCTATAAACAATGGATCAAATGACTAGGAGTGTTGTGAAAGGTGTCGACAAACCCACAGAGAATTGTCACCCAACTCTGCAGTTTCCCTCAGCTCTATGGTTTAAGGGCCAGCAGCTTTACCGTTCTGGCTCGCTCTCACCGCTCTCATTAGCGTTGTTTTTTTGGCTGCAGGAGGCAGCTGTTTTGAGCAGTTCTAAAACCCGACTGTGCGCTACCACCCCAGCACCAATCAGCACACTGACAATGTTAGAGACTAGCTGGTGAACATAGCGGAGCGTTTAGCAAACCAAAGAGCCACTTTATTCCGTCAGGAGTTGGTGGAGACAAAACAGAGCTACAAGAAGAGTAAATATTGGACTCAGGTCGACTGAGACGTGACTCCAAATACATGCTAATGTTGGTCCATGGCTACTCTATGCCTCTGTTAACATTAACATTTTTTAAGGTGATAAATATGTCAGCGTTTTCCCTGATGTGGCCAAAGAAATCAGTCCATTTTCGCATGCGAGTCCCCTAACTTTATGGAAGCGCTGGAGTGGCTCTTTAATTTGGGGAATCATTCAGTCCATAATAGGCCTTTTTCACAGGGAAACCTGCAGGGAAACTGCAGGGTATTACTAATAACACCAGCGATGGCTGTGAGAGTGACAGTGAGCCAGCATGCACAAGACCAAGACCCTGAAATCAAAGTACCTAAATGGAATTCAGCCATCATTAGTTTGATTATTTATAGGTGTGCTTTTCCTACTGTGACATGTCAAAATGTAATCCATGAAAAAGGCCTATTCACTATCTTAGAGCAGTGGTTCCCAACCCTATTTTCCTTGAAGCCCCCCTACGTGTATCTAAGAAAAGCTGGGCCCCCCAAAACGTCATCACCCTGAAAAAAATGACAAAATCCTCAAACAAAATCCTCAGCTTGAATAAAGTGAAGTCAAGTCAGTGTATTAAATGTTTATCTTTTTTTTTATTAAATCAACTTTCTTATATGATTAGAACTCGTCAGTTTCGTCAACATAAAGTGATGAGGTCTTGATGGATTCACCAAGTGACAGCCGAAAAATAGATTTTTTGTTATTGTGGTTGAATAAATGTTATTTATGGTGTGTAATCGCAATGAAAAGGTACTTTTTGAAAGGCTAAACGCCAACAAAAAAGGATTGAAGCAGAATATTTGGTTCGATTTTGCTACTATAGATTTATATACAGACGTTTGTATAAATTATCCAGTAAGTGTGTTATTATGATTTCAGTTATACATGAGCAAATCTATTTTTGACAACCTTAGCGCAGACAAATTCTGGCACATCTTTTGCGTCCCCCTAGAGGGCTCTTAGAATGCGCTAACATCTTCTGTAAATGTTTGTAGTGCTGCTTGTTTTGTATGTGAGCTGATATCTAGTTTTGTTGAGTTTGTATAACCTCATTAAAGCTGTGTTAAGTTGAACGTGAGGCACAGCAGCAGTAATCCCACCTGTTTGAGTAGCTCGCCGTGGTTTGGTTGCTAAGTTTGAGGCCCGGCTTGTTTGAAAGTCAGCGCGCGTTTTAGCTGCCCGAGAGCCCGAGGTTGAGAGGTCCGAACGTGAGCAGCCATTTGGAGCGACCACTGGATGATGCATCCTTTTTAATCCTCTCCTAACAACCCCACAACCCCTCCTTTTCCTCTATCACGTCCATTGCCTGCGGAGGAAATGAAAGGTCCACCAGTCCTTGTAGTAGGGGAAACACAATTACCATGAATAGATGAGTGGCTATTACGCCATGCATCTCCTCTGTTCGGCTGCCCCGCTCCACCCTGCCCCGCTCGCCGGCTGCCGCCTGCTCACAAGGCAATCAGCTGCCGCTCTGGATTCTGCTCGTTAACATTCATTTAGATATTGGCTTCTCTCTGCCTCACAATATCCCTCAACGAGTGTTCCTTTCACTTGTTTTTTATGAATCTAATTTGATCCCAGAGTCATAGTTTAAAGCAGAATGGCTTTTAGTATTAATTTGCTGTGTCTAATTTAATTATTGTGCTGCAAATTTCCTCACTTTACTATTCAGGGACTATACTGACATCTATTTCCTTTTTGTGTTTAGACCGTGCATCAGCTTTTAAGAAAAGCTTAGAATATTCATTACAAATCACATGTGAGGCGTATTAATGGTTGCGTCTGTAATTGCTTTTTTCCCCCCTCTTGCAAATAATAATAAGGAATGCAAGGCAATCATCTGTTTGATGTTCTCCTGTGTCTGTCTTTTTCCCTTTAATGAATTATTTCTTCTAGAGGGAGCTCTTTCCCTTCCTCCAACTATCACCATCAAACATTTTTTTCTGCCTTAACTTTGTTTCAGCTCAGAAAGGGGAAAATAAAGCTTTTAAAACAGCTAACCTTCAAAGCAGCAGTGTGCTCGATTTTGCCCCTTGTTTCAGTGACAACCTCAGCGTGGGATTATTGTTGTTGTTGGAGCTAATTGAAATAATCTGGCCAGCTCTGCCATATGGATGAGTCACAAGCATTCAGGGGAGCTGCTGGACTTCACTCTGCAGCCGCCCCCTATTGGGCCGTACCATTACGCATTGAAACAGGCTTGGACTGGCTTCCCGTGAGGGCAATCTCACCAAAAATGGCACCCTCACTGTCAGCTATGTGGATACCCGCTGCTTTTACCTGCTGCTATAGTTCTATTAGCCAATGATTGACGGATAGAGTTTCATCCCCGGACAGGAGTGAGAGTTTGAAGCGAACCTGTGTGCCGAGGCCAGAGTCTGTGTGTCGCTTCAATCCGTCAAGGTCACTGCTATTGAGAGAGGATCATGAGGCAGGAGGACAGATTCAGCCAGCTGATTGCTGGGGGAAATGGGAATCAGCTCAGTGGCTTAGTTTTATGATTTCCGTCGGAGTAATCCCACCACAGAATGAACGTCTTTGTACGAGGCAATGAAGTTCATGGAGTGTAGAGCTATCTTGAATAGACAAGTGTCGAGCTTCCACTATTTGCACACTAAGAAAGCCGTCCGTGCTGCTCTTCATTAGCACCACTTTTGATCCAGTGGCTGCTAATGCTTCGGTCCTGCTGGGCCTTTGTTGCTCTGCTACAGTACTTCACTGCACTGTTAAGAGTTTTTCAACATTTAAATAATGTTCCTAAATATTTAAAGGAGCATCCAGTGGTAGTATATTTACTCAAGTACCGTACTCGAGTATGATTTGCTTTTTACTCACCGACAGTTATTGACTGACTGTGGGAACTTCTTTTCATCATTTTTAAAATCGAGTGTACTCTTGCTGGTTTCTCAAGATTACCAACCCTAGTTTAACATAATAAAACTAACAAAAATATATGGATATTCAATCAATTAAAATATTTAATCACGATTATTCGCAAATTAATCGCACATTTTTGATCTGTTCAAAATGTACCTCAAAGGGAGATTTGTCAAGTATTTAATACTCTTATCAACATGGGAGTGGGTAAATATGCTGCTTTATGCAAATGTATGTATATATTTATTATTGGAAATCAATTAACTACACAAAACAATTACAAATATTGTCCAGAAACCCTCACAGGTACTACATTTAGCATAAAAAATATGCTCAAATCATAACATGGCAAACTGCAGCCCAACAGGCAACAACAGCCGTCAGTGTGTCAGTGTGCTGACTTGACTATGACTTGACCCAAAACTGCATGTGATTATCATGAAGTGGGCATGTCTGTAAAGGGGAGACTCGTGGTTACCTCACATATCTTGGGATCAGAGGTCAAGGCAATTTTTCCTCGCCAAACTTTAGCGCAAGTTTGGAGTGTTATTTAGCCTCCTTCGCGATGAGCTAGTATGACATGGTTGATACCAATGGAGTTCTTAGGTTTTTTAGTTTCGTATGATGCCAGTATCTTCACCCTAGCTTTTAACTGACAGCATTAAAATGCTGCTTACCTTTTGATACTTTAAGTATTATTTGGCTTTGTCTGTATTACAATATAAGGTATATTGTTATATACAGTACTTGTAGTATTTTTACACTGTAGTAATGTAGGTAAAGCATTTTAGTATTTCCTCTTCCACTGGATTTATTCTAACCAGTGGTTCAATTAACAATTTTCACGATTTTTCTGTTGATTATTTTTGGCATAAATTGAAAAATCACTGTCACAAATTTTGAGAACCACCATGTTGCATCTTCAAATGTATTGTTTTGTCTGAGCAACAGTCCAAAACCCAAAGATATTCAATTTAGAAGTGTATAAAACACAGAAATCCTCACCTTTAAAGGCCCTAAAAGCGTATTTTCTCAATCAGCCTCTTATTATGAGTGATAGGGTCTTACATAATCACATTTCCTGCCAATGTTGGCAACAGTTTTGCTACTTTTACAATCGAGATTTTTGTATTTGCATGTCTGTATCTCGGCTGGGAAAAAGATGTTGCCCAATCTGTTAGCCAAATTGTGATCAAACCACACCCACACAGTCCTAATGAGGTAGATTATCTGAGTGTTTGAGGGTTAAGCTATTAATGAATAATAAATAGAGAAATACTACTAATTTTACCAAGTTTCCAGGGGCTTTCCAGGTGCTAAATTCGAAATTCAGAGCATTAATATAGCAGCAAACAACTATTTGCTATGTAAAGATATAGAGGAGTAATGTCTACCTGAGCAGAGAATGAAGTCTCTGTCTTTGTGTGTGTTGTAATCTGAGTTTCTCTGTGCTTTGTTTATGTAGTGCGTAGTGCACTGCACTAATACAGCAGGTACCGCTGATAACGGCATTCCGACCCACTGCGTCATCGTAATCCCTCAATTATAGTTGGGCTCTGAATTGCTGGAACCAGCAAATATTTGGCATTTTTGTTTCATTAAAAGACAGATTTTTAGATCGTCAGAATTGTTGCCCTTTTATTTCATGTTGAAATTGTTTCAGCTCTAGTTACAACCTGTGCTTAGGTGTGGGACAGCATTTCCTCATCCTACTGTACACACACAAAAACATTGGATGTACCTCATCTTCAGTCGTAAGAACACTCAGCTGAATGTCACTTTTATTAGCTTCATTTATCACTTGACATGATGTGGAAACGCGGTGAGGAAAGTATTTGCATACTGCTGCATCAGGCGCCGTTCTGTTTGCTCGTATGAGAGCCGACCGAGTCTCCCGACAAATTTGTTTTGGGATGCTGAGGAGAATGCTACACCCGGGCTATTATCATTTTATGCTGTAACAACCACTCAGGATTTATCGCCCATAGGACTTTTCCATCAATATACTGCACTGCAGATAAATTAACCCAATGGCTATCCTTCCCTCACGACAAAAACGGGAGAGCGTCTGCCAGCTCTGCTCTCTGAATCATATCCAGCGAACGTGTTTCATTGAACCATCGAGGTTTATGATGTTATACGTCGAGAAAAATGTTTGTGGCATTAAAGAGGGGCAGTATAAACAAGAACTATGATTGAATATAAGATAATCGTCTTTGTATTGCTACCACTTGTCTTAATGATGATTTTTCAGAGTGTGTGTATGCCGGTCCCTCGAGTGCCTGCGTGTGTGTTTGACTGCACATACGCTCATGCCTAATCTGATCCATCTATAGAAATTGCACATACAGCATCATATCTGCCTTTATGCTCCTTCCTGGCCCTCTTTCCTCCCGGGATTTCTGTGCTGGAGTCTGCTCAGAGGCAACAACCTGCTCATCACTAGTGTAAAGAGAGGCAGGCGGGGGGGAAAAAAAGAAAGAACGGCGTCTGGGACAGGCCCAGGGCACGCAAGCTGTTCAAAGACAGGCAGGCAGCGAGCGCCCTGCCAGCCGCAAAGATGCATTTTCATGCAGGAAAAAAAAAAAATACACAATAAGAAGTGAAAAGGATTCACAGAAAGAGAGAAAAAGAGAGGTACATCTGGGGATTTGTTAGGACAACATTCTGCCGCCTGTAGAGGCATGAAAGGTGGCCATATTGCCTCCCCATGGAGAATCGGAGATCCTCCGTATCCCTCTCTCTGCTCTTGAGTGAAGAAATGGGAGAAAAATCCACAGTTGGGTGTATTATAGAATGTGAAATCTTTGTGTCATATCAAATTCAAGAAAAGGGAAAGAAATCTGACCATGGGAGATGAGAAGTCGTGGGAGAGAGGGAGAGAGAACGGACGATAGATTGCCAGCAGTTGATAGAAAAATGTCAGCAATGAAAAAGGAAATGCTCAATCAGTCTTGTTGTGGATGACACAGTGAAAAAAAGGAGCAATATCAACATTCTGTAAAGCGGGGGATGACATTTGTATGCTCAAGCACGGATGTAAGTAGAGGTATTACAATCTGAATAAATGTACTGTAGAAATCGCCACATAAAAACCCTCGCAGGCATTCAAACCTCCTCGATTACGCTGACTCTTGTTTCTGGTAACACTTCCTGACATGTCACTCAGTTTGTTCCGAAAGATAGAGGAGAGAGGCGCGAAATTGAGCTAATGTCTCGTGAAAGGTGCTCCTGATCTCTAGAGAGAAGGGGCTGACAGATATATATAGCCAAACCCCTCCGAAGCCGGGGATACGTGGTGCCTTTAAATCCCCGGCACCAACCTTGGCTGTTGAGGGCCATTTTACTAACTGCGATTATAGAATTAAATGGGATTATAGTGTTATCATTAAACAGAATGTGACCTGCTGACTCCACAACTGAATAAGAGCCTAACACCGGTGTGCTGCGACCCTGACGATTTGCACGTGTAGTTACAGCTGTATCAAGAACACGGTCTTATAATAGTACAGGCTGTAAATCCGATTCCTTTATCAATCATGAAAAAATTCCCCATATCATTTTCAGTGAAAGCGGAGTAGGACATCTCGCTGTTTCCGAGCCAAGTTTTGCCACACAAACACGATGCAGCTGCAGTGACTCCATCCTCCCGAGGTATCAAGTCTCGCGTTGTTCTGGTATCTCAGAGCAAATGATAGACATAATCATTTGAATATGACTCAGGTGTTTCTTAAATGTTCTGCATTTGGGTGGAGGCCAGCGGTATATGCCCCTGATATCTTCAGCCCCATATAATGTGACTGCCAAGAAAAGCATCTCAGCCTCAGCCTCAGCCACTATACTGGCTGTTAATTAGGGAGTGCTCCACCAAGAGCACTTCTACCAAGAGCCTCCAAGCAGAACTGGAGACTGAAGGAGAGGAAAGTCCTTTTGTGTCAAAGCATATAGCTCTAATTCACCCCTTTGCCACAGCATGATTCATGTGTGAAGTGGAGCACTTTTATACATTACAGGAACAGTTAATGCAGCTCTTTATTAACACTCTGATTAATGCAAATATGATTTACTATGTTATTTAGGGTTTGAGCCAGAAATGTAAAATGTCCA
This sequence comes from Sebastes fasciatus, assembly GCF_043250625.1. Lineage (NCBI taxonomy): Eukaryota > Metazoa > Chordata > Actinopteri > Perciformes > Sebastidae > Sebastes > Sebastes fasciatus. The sequence goes on along the minus strand of NC_133804.1, from coordinate 13,879,854 downwards.
ACCTCGACCCTGCGTCCAGTTATCCTCCAGAAAATCAAGGGGGCGGGATCAAGGCTTTTCATCTTTACATTTTTAAGCTGTATCAAGATTTATTTTGTGAGTTATAATTGACCAAAAATGGTTTGTAAGAAAGAAAACCACCTAGAATTAGCTTAAGACCACGCAAGTAATTGTCCTGTCCCGTATGTTGTAACCATAGACTGTATATAGGAAGTGGACGTAGTCACCATGATGTCACCCATTTGCCGTTTTGAAGCCTGGAGTTTGTCATTTTGGCTGTCGCCATCTTGTTTTTTTGCAATCAGAAGTGACACGAGAGGGTGGTGCAACTAAAAGCTGAATAAGACATTTTTAGGCGACCAAATTGTTACAATTAACTTTCGTGAACTTTAAACACACTATGAAAGGGTTAAAATTGTAAGACGAAAACACGGACAACTCCCAGACCGAACAACGCCGTGGTAGGGACCTGTCAATCACAAGGTAGCCACGCCCAAAAGCATCCCCTGCTTTATGGTCTATGTGACTCTAAATGGAACCATAATTTACTAAATGAACATCATGCTGTATTGAAGAAGACTTGAAACTAGCGATCGAGACCATAAACTCATGTTTACAATGTTTACTGAGGTAATAAATCAAGTGAGAAGTAGGCTCATTTTCTCATAGACTTCTATACAATCAGACTTCTTTTTGCAACCAGAGGAGTCGCCCCCTGCTGGCTGTTAGAGAGAATGCAAGTTTAAGGCACTTCTGCGTTGGCTTCACTTGATGATATCTGATATCTTTGTTTCTTTATCTTTATTTTAATTGTAAGACATGACAGCAGGTTGTTATTATTACCCTGAGTGGTAATGTAATGATTAGAATAATGAAAAAGTTATTTAAGGTAGCTATTCTCACTAAATGTGAGCCAAAGTAAAGATACAGATACATTCTTTGAAACTGACATCAGGCAAAGTACTGATTAAAATACATTAAATAAAAGTCATATCTGATCACCTTATGTTTGGTCCATATGATTTTTTCCTAAGAAATTCCATGTGGTTAGTAATTAGAAATTAAATGTGTAGCACTCACCCGGTGTACAATTTTCACATTATTGTTTATTGTACCCAATGGATGGAGCAGTGAGCCCCTACAAAAGCACTACTGGGCCAAAGATCCCCTCCTAGACAATCATGGCTTAAACACTGATTATCTTTATAATTATACCATGCCAATTAGGGCTGAAACGACTGTTTGACTAATGGAATACTAAATCTACATGAAATTATCATTGACAATTTTGATAATTGATTAATCATTTAGGTCATTTATCAAAGATCATTGTAGATCTTATATGTTGGAGGTATGGAGTTTTGGTTGGTCACCTCCGGCTTTAAAACACTGTGAAGGTCGTTTGATATTTTATACAGATTAATTGCAGAAATAATGAACCACCTAATTGAAATATTCACATCCCTAAGGCCAACGACATATACCGTACCAGCTTGGCTAGGAGTCTGGTGTTTGAGTTTTCATAGCTCAGGAAGAGGCTAGAAATAATTTCATCATTATTTGCTCATCTTGCCGGTGCCTCAGAGAATGGTATGATATTTTCAAACTCTGGGGAACCTATCATTTTCAGTCTGCTTCTTACTGCGTTGTGGCAAACTCCGCAGTGGAAAGGTCAAACCTGGAGGGAAAAAAACGGTCTGGCGTTTATTGAGAATGTGTAGCTGTAGTTTTACATTTAGGTCTCTCTCTCTCTCTCTCTCTCGTTCTGGCGGTGACGAGGCACGCCGAGTGTGGATAAGGGTGAAGTCAAGGTCATCCTGGTTGTCTGTCCCCATCAGGCTTTAAAGAAAACTCCAGTCTGCAAAATGCTGGCTCTCCTTCAGCAGCAGAACAAAAGGTGGTGGAGCCGGTTAGTGGATCGATGTGCAGGAGGGTACACTGTATGAAAAAAAAAAGAGGAATGGCATTATTGAAGCACACTAAACACATTCCTTCTCGTCAGTGTCACTGGGAAACAGAATAATTGGTTAGTAGGCTTGTGTTTGTACTATGTATGTTCTCTAAAGGCGATTAACAGCAGCAGAAATCGATTCAAGGCGAATGGGAGGCAAAAAATAGAGGATGATGAAAATCCAGGGAGGGGAGTAGTTTTTCGAAAAGAGATAGCAAAGTCAACCGAGGCTGTGCTTTTGGTGAATATCCATTTCAAGCTGAAGCCACAGTAGCAAAGTTAGTGAATAGTCTTAATTCACCCTCTTTTTTGGAAGTGAGATTAACATCACTCTGATGTGATTAGCCTAGTTTAGCTTAAAGACAGGGGGAACAGCTAGCTAAGCTCTGTCCAAAGTGAAAGAGAAAAAACATTTACCAACACCTCTAAAGCTCACTAATGAACACGTTGGGATTCATTTGTTTAATCCATTCACAAAAAAAACGGAGGCTCCATTGAGTTATATTATGATGTGTCAAGCTCTACTCAGTAAAAATGAGATGGTAAATTATAACGCTATCATGATGTGTTCAAATGTAATCTTATAAAATGTAGTTTTTGGCGAGAAACTTGAATAAATCCAGTTGTTTGAAGGAGATGTTTTCACAGCAATATAAAATAGATATTAGAGAGAGAGAATTATGACCTGTTTAGCTTCCTAAAACTATCTATAAGCAGCTTATAATACATCATTAACACTACTAATGCCAGTAATTATTTTTTAATCAAAGCAAAAATTTAAATAAAAGTACAATCATTTATTTATTATTTATTTAAATTGTGTGTTTTTATGCAAATAACTAGTATAGATGACAGCTCTGTTTATTTAAATGCAAAATTGCGATGAAAATATTTTGTACCTAAAATCTATGAATAATTATGATCTCAATATTTAGCAAAATTATCGCGATTATCATTTTGGCCATAATCATGCAGCCACAATTACACTAATAAATATAATTTAACCGTTTTAACCACCTTTGGAGGACGGCTATCTCTTCTTTCCACTGGAGTAAAACATTAGCCTTGATAGTTTTAAGTTTATTTGTGTGCAGATTAAACAAACAAGACACCATGTGTTAATTAATGAGCTTTAGTTATTGGTAGTATTTTTGAACTACCACCCTGTATTTCCAGTCTTTATGTTAGGCCAAGCTTATCATGTCTGGACTTCAGCTCCGTAGACATGAGATTATCATCGGTGTCCTCATCTCACTCTCAAAAAAGAAAGCAAACAAATGTGTTTCCCAAAACGATGCCTTTAAATGTGCAGTTTAACAGCACTAGTTTGAACCGCTGCTCATTTTGTGTACACAAGTAAGCTAGAATTTATTATCTTATGTCTTATCTGAGTAAATATTGTTTCAGGTAATAGTGCTCAAATAATATTGGACTTACAAGGAAATACAAGAGAATCACATCTTATCAGCGCCATTAAAAGATAGTTATCACCGTCTGCAGTGTCGCAGGGATTTAGGGACGGGGCGATCAGCGGTGCATCACAACAACTAACAGCGAAATCTGTCCGTCTCAACTGGAGTCGGGACTCGCCGTCTGCCTAATTAAAGAGGCTGAGGGGAGAGGTTGGCGCGATCTGGCCGGAGGTTCTGTGTATCTCTGTGTCATCAGTGTCTCGCTGTGCTTCATCCCAAGGTTGCTGCTTGTAGCTTTTGCCAGGCTGGCTGTGAGCTGCAGGTGGGGGGGGTGAAGCTTTTCTCTGCCCAGCTCCAGGGCAGGTGTGAGGAGGCTTACGGCCCGAGTCAAGGTTAGCAGCACACGGTGAAGGAGCTGTGGGGTTTGTCCGAGAAAATGCAGCACGGCTAAAAGTCTGAAAGTTCGACTTACAGCGGGATCAATCTAGCTGTGATATCACTGCAGTAGAGGTGTTGCAGAGATTTCTTTTCACGGAGCTGTCTGTCATTTTCTCATTAGACGCAGATTGATGAATTCTGAAAAAAACAACTCTTGCTTTTTCTGCATTATAATCAGCTCATTTCCTCTTTGTTTCTATTTCTCTTTCTTGGTTTCTTCCCCTCTGTCTGACATCCTGCAGTGTTGGAGGTTTAAAGCCCTAATGATGAGGAAGCTGTCATAGAAAGCTGACCCACCCGAGCAGCTTGATAGCGTGAGAGAAAGGATTTGTGTGTTTGTGCTCCCTCACCACCAACTTCCCTTCCCTCTTCATGGACAACCTTCAGATTCCCACGAAAAGAGGGAAAGAAGTGGTTCATTATGATTGTTTGGCGCTACTGTATACAGCACTAGTGCGCCCAGATCGGTTTAGCTTCAACGTAACTAAATGAAAAGCTGTAATTGTAGTTGAACTTGGTGAAACTGGAAACGTCCTTCATAGATTTTTCTTTTGCAGCCTCGGATGTGAAGACACACGTTTGCATTTCATCACTCTCCCCTACTCAGCGGGAATGTCGTAAACGATCCACAGTAACAAATATCCCTTGTCCCCGGCCCAACACGCACACAAACAGATGATAAACTGACAGTTTGTTTTTGTGACAGAGCCAGAACATGTGCAAACATGCTGATTTCGCTGTAAACTTGTGTCGCCGTGTTTGTAGAACGCAGATGAAAACCGAGACGCGGTTGACAGGTTTCTGCATGGCAGCTCGCTCAGAAGTCCGTCCACAGCAGACTGCAAAAACTCATAAATAACAGACCTCAAGAGGCCCAGTTGAAAAGCATGTCCGGCATGTAATGAGAAAAGAAGACAGGACAATTTAGAGTCTCACTATTTGATTTATCTGGAGGTCCGAGAACAAAAGGAAGAAGGAAAATCTGGAATAAAAGGCAGCATATGGTTGGTTCTGCAGTGATGGAATGGCTTAGAACACCACTTACTATTTTCAGACGGGCTGCGTGGGTTGAAACATGCTGTTATGCTCCGAAGGTGTGATATTTTCAAAGCAGAGCGAGATCTACATCTTACTGTCTCACTGTAAACGCCTTTGAAATGTTTTTCTACCTTCTGTCCAGCAGTCGCAGAGGACTCTGAATGTCTGCGACGACTTCAAAGTGAGCAGAATATTTAAGGGGGTTCCACGTTGTTCCTGTTTCTCTCTCATTATCGGCTCCACCTTAATGAACACTTCCTCTAACCGCTCCCTCTCTTGTTATTCCGCTTCGCTTTGTTTCAACTCCGTCCTGCGTGCATTTACAGAGATTGTTGTAACCACTTATACGAGCCGCGGCTCTTGGCTCTCATCTCATGGGTGGTTTACTGTATCGATGTTTTTCTCCCATAGGTTGTGACCCTGGGGAAGAACAGCCGTGGTTACCACTACATTCTGGCCAATCTTGTGAGTAATAACCGAGCCGCTCCCCTGGGAGGGTGTGGAACCAGCTTTTTGCTGCATGTGATGGGACTTAGTCTCAGCCATGAGCTCAAATGTGCATGCACAATAAGTGGATTATAGGCTTTTGTATGAAAAACTTGTATATATTTTGCTTTTTTCTCTCTCTACTGTGTATATGTAGGGCTTTTTTTATGTTTGCTGCTTTAATCAATCTCAATCGGACAGCCAGACTATATAGCATATTTACCTAAATGAATATATTCATATAGTCGAGTGTCCTAAGCAATAAATAAACAGCATTTAACCTTTTTAACCGTCTTTGGAGGGCAGCCATCTTTCCTTCCCACTCTGGGGAGGGAAATGTTCATTTAGCCTTGATATTAGCATGAGAGTTTGGAAGTGGAGGCCGGCCCCGCTCTCTCTCACTCACTGATCCCCTGCTGCTGTTTTCCCCGACTTTAGAAGATGTGATTATGCAGCAGTCAAACACATGTCCTTGCACGCCATGACACAATGCCGTACTTTAAAAACAGCAATTTGACCATAAGAAGAAATAACTCCGTGTCACAGCTGTAATGTGAAGAAGGACATTTAAAGGCAGCGGGAGCAGCAGAGGTTTTTGAAATGTATTAGAAAATGTTTTACATGACAAAGACATCTGAATAAAAGTAAGCCAAATATTGTGTCTTTTACATGATCTGACAAACTCACAAACTCTGAAGTGGGGTTGTATGAGGTACTCATCCATAGTCAGTGTATTACTTACTAGTTTGGAGAAGCAGACAGAAGTTATAAAACCGCAAAGCAATTTACTGCTGTGGACGGTGCCGGCAGCAAAACATATTTTAGCCACCTAAAAGAAAGGCCCACCCAAAAAATCAATATCAGTTTACACTATATTTAGAATATTTTCATAGATTTACCTTGCCGTCAGACCGCGATACAGTCTATGTTTCCGACGGGGAACTAAAGCCGTTATCTATGTTCTCGCCAAAGCAGCCAGACTCTATTGAAAAAAACTGTAAATTTATCTCGAAGAACACGGGGGTTGCTGTTAGTTTGTTTATAAGTGTGTGACTTTGGTTTAGTTCGGATTCACCAAAGTCACACAATAGCACAAACAAGCTAACAGATCGAGGCAGCGGTAGTCCAGCAACTGTTGCGTTCTGCGAGGTAAAATTACTGTTTCTTTCCATGGAGTCTGGTGGCTTTGGCGAGAGCATAGATGGACAGCTTCAGTTTCCCATCGGAAAGGGCTGTCTGACGACAAGGTAAACCGGTAAAAATATTCTAAATATACATTTAAAGTGATATCGATTTTTTTTGGTGAGCCTTTCTTTTAGGTGGCTAAAATATGTTTTGCTGCCGACCCCGTCCACAGCAGTACATTGCTTTGTTCTGTGCGGTAACTCCTGTCTTCTTCTCCAAACTAGGAGCGTGCCAACTGTCATCTACTGTAGGTAATACACTGACTATGGATAAGTACCTCATACCACTTCAAAACTATCCCTTTAAGTATCTACTGGCAGGTTGTTTATCTGTAAATGAATTCAGGTAAGCCAACAACACAAAGTGTGAAGATGTGGGTGTAAAGGCTACCACATGTTGCTTTCTTATAGAGTTCATAATATAATACACCTTGCTCGCTGCCAGAGTAGCTTTAATACTTTGTGGTGCTTCACCCCAGGTTAAATCTAAAAATGAAAAACATGTGACATGAATCCTGTCTTCCCCCATTTCCCTTTTGTCTCATCTCAGGGATTTACCAATGTGAGCCTGGACAAAGTCTTCGCCGGTGGAGCCAACATTTCAGGGTTTCAGATAGTCAACCCTGAGAACCCGATTGTGCAGCAGTTTATGCAGCGCTGGGAGCGGCTAGATGAAAGAGAATTCCCAGAAGCCCGAAACACTCCTCTGAAGGTACTTTGCTTTGCGAGGCCTTTCATTGCGCATGCAGAATACGACGATCATCATCCCCTCTGAAGTGCTCTCTATCTATCGCTTCTTCTCCTCCTCTCATCCTCTGTTTGCCTTTGTCATTCTGCCTTCCTCCCACCCCCTGGCCTCCTCCTCTTTGCTTTGCATCCCTCGCAGCAATCAATATATTGATAGGCGGTGCAAGGCAAGGTTATATCGCAGCTTCAATTTACATCTAATTAAACAATGATCAAGGAAGAAATGGATTTTGAATGGCATTTAATTAGATTTTGTCATGGTGCAGTGGTCAACAAACAAGTGGCTCAACCCTCCCTGGTGAAAAGGTCAGGCGAAGTTGGAGAGGAAGTGCGTGGGAGATAAAATCACACATTAATGCTCTGCTTACCTCCCGTCTCTGCACTAAAAGTTTTGAAAGAGGTCCTGACCATCAGACAAGTCTTGGCTTTTCTAATCAAATCTGTCTAATCAAGCTATTTTTATCATCTGAAGCAAGGCGTCAGAGCTTGCACCCACTCCACCCACACTTCCCTGACCGCGGGGCACTGACATGCACAGGCTGAAAGCAGCACATAGACTGCCCCGATTTTCACTGTGATTCATTTTACTGCAAATAAAAATACAAACACAAAATATTGAATATTCATATAAAGGTTCTACCCAAAAGTGGTTTTAACTAAAGCAGTCAAAGTTAACGTGATAATAGCGTCAATTTGTTTTAACGCCACTAATTTCTTTAACACATTAACGCAACTGAAGATACCGGTATCATATGAAACTAGAAAAAAACGAAGGAATACATTGGTACCAACCGTGTACTAGCTTGTCGCAAAGGACTGTATATCGCTCCAAACTTACGCAACATTTTGGTGAGGAAAAACTGGCATGGCCATTTTCAAAGGGGTCCCTTGACCTCTGACCTCAAGATATGTGAATGAAAATGGGTCCTCTGGGTACCCACGAGTCTCCCCTTTACAGACACGCCCACTTTATGATAATTACATGCAGTTTGGGACAAGTCATAGTCAAGTCAGCACACTGACACACTGACAGCTGTTGGCTTGAATTTGCCATGTTATGATTTGAGCATATTCTTTATGCTAAATGCAGTACCTGAGAGGGTTTCTGGACAATATTTGTCATTGTTTTGTGTTGTTAACTGATTTCCAATACTAAATATATACATACATTTGCGTAAAACAAGCATATTTGCCCACTCCCATGTTGATGAGAGTAATAGATAACCTTTAAGGTACATTTTGAACAGATAAAACTATATGATTCATTTGCGTTTAATAGCGATTAAATATTTTATTAGATTGACAGCCCTAGTTTTAATCTTTTGACTTTTACTCTTACAAAACATATTACGCAGTCTTTGCACAGTATAAAACTATATATATATAAACCTGTAAAGGCTTTGCTACAAAACCAGTAATCTTATCTCATCTCCTGCCTCTCCCCATGTGTTCCTGTCTCACAGTGTGCTCTGCTCTCTTTTTGATTTTGTACAGTACACTTCAGCTCTGACCCATGATGCCATCCTGGTGATAGCGGAGGCCTTTAGGTACCTGCGGCGCCAGCGCGTGGACGTCTCTCGCCGGGGCAGCGCTGGAGACTGCCTGGCCAATCCAGCCGTGCCTTGGAGCCAAGGCATCGACATCGAGAGAGCTCTCAAAACGGTAGGGGGGGGTGGGAGAGAGAAACAGAGAGAGAGAGAGTGAGGGAGAGAGTGGCAAGCTGATAACTAAAGAAGAGGCTAGAAGAAGTGAAGCAGAGATAGGGAGCGAGAGCGTGATAAAGATGGAAAGTGACAGAGAGAAGGGACGAGAGCGCCGAGCTGTTCTCCTCCCTCCTGCCCCCAGATATCTCTGCACAGAGCTCACTCAAATCCAGGCCCTCATTACCATAAAACTACATCTTTTATTAAAGCGTATCCAGTTCATCATTTGATTAACAGACTGCGCGCACTCCAGTAGCTCCATGGACACGAGCACCTTAATATCAGCTATGTATGCAAAGTGATGGCTATTACACATTCCCCCTGTGTCTGTCTATGTCTGTCTGTCCCTTGTGGCAGGTCCAAGTGCACGGTATGACCGGGAACATCCAGTTTGACAACTACGGCCGCAGGATCAACTACACTATAGATGTTTATGAGATGAAAACAGGTGGGCCGAGGAAGGTGAGTCGCAGCGGTGACCTCTATCAACTCTCATCCGTCATCTGTCAGATCCAGACCTGATCAAACACCCTTTAGCAAGCTAACAGCAGCTAACAGCTGGCACACATCAGGGTTCGGTTCATTACGTTGTCAAAATCATGGAATTTGGCCAACATGTAATTTCAAATGGTTTATTGATCACCTGTGCTGAAACTCAGTGAATGTTGGCCACATGTCTTTTCTTTGAGAGAACTGATTGTGTGGAGAAAAAAAAATCAAACGAGCCTCTACCTCCGTTTATTACAGCACTGAGGGCTTCTGCAGTCATGTGGGACCAGCGGGGCTGACAGGACAGTGCAGAGTAATGCTAATTGCCTTTCTCTACCTCTGCTAGGTAGCAGCACTGATGAGCTATCCCAAGCATCACAAGCCACACAAATCACACACGGCCCGCGATCTGATAGCTAAAACTGCCATATCAAAAGAATGATATAAGACCATTTCCCTTGCCATGTGATGGCGCAGATAGGATTTTTGGTCCTCTCCTGACAGTAATTACCATTCAGATAACCAATTACTATAAAAGGGGATCCAAGAATTCCTCTGGCTTCTCTTCAAAATGGTAATTCCCGGCGGTACATTCACATTATAACCGGTACCATATGATGACCTCTGGTTTTATTTCATAACCTCTCCGAGTTCCAAGCGACAGCTGTGAATTTCTCGTTAGCTCTGATAGGACGTGTGATTACGCCGCCTGCCTCCCAGGCCTCTGAAGCCCACACTTCAGTTAGCATCACACAGCCCTCGCAGCCAAACTGAGAGGACGGAGAGAGAGAGAGAGAGAGAGAGAGTGGGAGTAAAGGAGGTCAGGGGGGAGAGAGTGAGGGAGCGAGGGAAGATGAGACAAGCGGGGCAGCAGTTTGTCAGGACCCGGAGCCCCAGTCGCCCCACTGACAGTTAGAGGATGAAGGTTCTTAACTGTGACTGTCACGAGTGATGTATGAGCTGATATCTGTCCCAGCCGCTCAGGGTGAGACCAGGACTTTGCCTCTGGAGCGGTGACACAGCTCCCCCGCGGTCTTCTCATCCCCCCCGGGGGCAGCACTTCTCAAATATCACTGTCGGACATAAGCGGGGGAATAAACATTTAAAGCTTCCTCCAGTCTGGAAAGTGTACACTAACTTTTGGCCATAACTGTAACCACAGTTTGGAGCTGAGAAGATTGCTGCTTTCTAGCGCCTCCACTTGGTGTTTAAAAACTCTGCACTGTTGTACACCTGTCTGGCCCGAGCATTTAAAAAGATCTGAGGCAAAAAAAAAAAAAAAAATGCAGACCATATGTGACGAGGAGAATCCTAGCCAGCAACAGTTAGACTATTGGCAGCAAACATACGCAACACGTTTCATCGCGAGCCAGAGCAGCCATTATTTCAGATGGGCAAACAAACACTTGACATTGGTTTGACTTAAGCATCTGTACAGCAGAGTACAGAGAAACTGCAGCGGCCGTACCGCGCAGAAGGAACTGTGCAGCCACTGGAATATTATGTTAAATTATTAAACGTGTATGCAGTTCACAGGCCTGAATATCAATTATTTACTATAAAACCTGGGGAGCTGCAGGTAGGGGGGGGATTGAAGTTGTCTGCCGTATGCTCGTGCAGCTCAGTTCCTGCACATTTGGCTATTGGAGCGGATGTAGATCATAAAAAGCTGTAGTATATTTTCATAATATCTTTGATCATGACACTAACTGCATGTTGAATATAGAGATATCAACTGTTTATTCCATGCTTGGATCACATCTTTAGCATTCTGCTCATTCGTTGCTTTAGGGCCTCTGGGATATGCAGTGTTGTTTTAATGAGCCCTTCATCATAACAGTAATACTTAGACGTGTCTGCTACATGTATTGCAAATCGTCAGCGTGCTGGAATGCATCACTAACCGCCGTTTTCTCTTTGCAGATCGGGTACTGGAACGAGTACGCGCGCTTTGTAAATATTATGGACCCGCAGGTCTCCAACGACTCCTCAGTGGAAAACCGAACGATTGTGGTCACTACTATTATGGTACACTTTCCACGCAGTTTTAAATGTGTCACGTATTCTGCCACTCAAGGTCATGGTGTTGATTCCAATGAGTTCAATACATTCTGTCCTGGGCGGGTAGAACCACATCTTTTTTGTGTTTGCTTTCCATCCACTCACTACACGTTGAAACAGTCGGTCCGGCGCGCGGGGGAGTGTTTCAACTGTATCCGTGTGGGTGTCAAAGCATTTTGATTTTCCATACTTCAGTGGCCTGTCGTAGCAGTGACATCACAATAATGGTATAAATGATAATGGTTGACTCCATCAGTTACAAAAAAAAAAACATACAGTACGCATACGTAAGTAGACCTGTCTGTCCTCATCAAGTAAATGTTCAATGACACTTGGGATAGACTGGCCGACGAATGACTAGAGGATGATACTGCGATGGTTTCTCGAGCTGGGCAAAGCAAAATAAACAGTATTGGAGGAGGGATAAGCAGGCGTGGTGTTCTCCGTTGTTATCGCCTCTCCAATCTATTTTGTTTTGCTCCTACATGTGTTCTGTGTTGAAGTATAACTTCCAGTCTGTGATTTAGGAGGAGTCATTTCCTGGGAATTTTCCCAGACCAAAGTATGATAAACAAACAAAATATCCTTTCAGCTGTATTTACTGAACTAAATGTGTGAGGCTTATTGGTTAGCTCCCATTGCAAATAAACTGACTGTACGTATAATGGTATTATAATTACCTGATGCAGCACCTCATTCGTTGCAAACAAACATATTAAAATGATAAAGAAAGCCATAAGGATCGCTGGTATTTATGGATTTTTGGATCATCTGTATTCCAAGGCGTAATCCGGCATCACTCCATAGCACAGCAGGACACATTTAACGTCTCTAGGTGAGGAATACAGTCAGGAGTTAACATGTGTTAACTGGAGGAGAACACTCGATAGATCCAAGGTGAGGAGGGGATACGTTCAGCACAGAACAAACAAACCATTGCTCTCCTACTTGCACTCTAATTGTGTGTGGCTGTAATGACAATGCCTGCTCTCCTGAGCGGTCCTATTGTTTGATAATGATGATGTGCTCAGTAAGAGAGAAAAGACGAGCTGCACCAAAAAAAAGGAGAGGAAAAACTAGCACGCTCCTGCTCTCCTCATGTAATTATTTTATTTATGGAGTATTTTTTTTTGCATTTTTCTGGAAAGCAAATAACAGCTTTTTTTCTTTTCTTTTCTTTTTTTTTTTTTGGAATGAAACAGCCTTTAAACTGCGCATTGGTGCAATGTGCTTGACGATGTTGAGATACTCTGGGCACTCTCTGATCCCTCTCCTGTCACTGGCATTTACTTATGAAACCCATCCCCATTCCCATTCCCACCCACCTCTGAGCTGACCCACACCTCGCCCACCAATGACTCCCAGCCCTACTAAAACTCATGCTGGCCTTCCGTCTTCTCCTACAAATAAATTAAAAAACACCCTTCTCATAACCCCTCTTTACAGAGTTGCACCATTGGGCTAAAAAATGGGGTTGGGTGCATTGGTGCTTGGTGTCTGCTGGCTGCCACGGCTTGATGAAAGCGGCGCGACCACGCAATCGCACCGCTGTTATCAGAGTACTAGTTGTGCATTCGCGGGGCATCATCTGTACATGCATGACTGCATGGATGTGGTTATAGCAGCTTATACTATGATGAATCTCTCTGTGAGTGTGTGAGTGGACACATATGAGTGCATGTATGCATATTTCTGTATAACTGACTGTGTGCCAGGGCATGGGAGTGAATAAACCAGCGTGTGTTTGAACCAACAGGAAGCTCCTTATGTGATGTACAAGAAAAATTATATGCATCTGGATGGGAATGACAGATATGAAGGCTACTGCGTCGATTTAGCATCTGAGATTGCCAAACATGTTGGAATTAAGTACAAACTGTCTATAGTAATGGATGGGAAGTACGGAGCCCGAGACCCCGAGACCAAGACGTGGAACGGGATGGTGGGTGAACTGGTCTATGGGGTGAGTACTGAGACCTCACTGATTACATGACAGTTTGCAAGGAACTTCAACATGAGAGGAGATCTCATTTTTCTGTCTCAAGGTTATCACCAACCCGTTGTGAACTCATCAGCTCTTGCCCAGTTCAAAGTCTTAACGCTGCGTCAGGACGCTCGGCTGTGAGTGAATTTGTCGAATGCAGCCTCAAGAATTGGGGAGAGTTGGTGATCATCTTGAGACGGAAAAAAATGAAATCATTTCTCAGTGCTGTTCACTGCAATTAATCCCTCTTTTGCTTAGCCTAGAACGCTCTCTCTCTCTCTGTCTCTCTTACAGTCGCTAAACAGAGGTAGGTACATGAGAACAATGAGTCCATATGGCAAACACACTGTAATCACTTTGATGAATGAAAGATTGTATGCCTTTGAAGTGATTGTGTAATTATGTTCATGTTTGATGTGTATGATGAATATGCCACATTGTAAATTCACACAGTTGAGAAAATCTGCTGCAGAATCAACACGCTAAGTGGTGGTTTGCGGTTCGAGACAACAAGCTCCATATGTGTTGTGCTCCATAAAAGGTTGAACCTCTCGCATTAGGGAAGGGTCACGCCATGTTTTACATCTGACAGAGCGGCTCGGGGCTCTCGCAACACCTCAGGCATTCCAAAAATGAACCCGCTCCGCCCCCCCCCACTCCTTTTCCCAGCTTTCTCCGAGGCCACAGTAGTTGAACAGGGGCCAAATGCAAAATGCATGAGGGTTAGGCTTCCTCATCTGTTCAATTTCCCAACTATCAGCCTGAGAGATTGCTTGGTTTGATGTGCTATCGCCACCAAATTATCTTTCAAATGGGAAAAGTCCACTCCCTGCAGATGGATGGCGAAAAAAAATATCCCACTCACGTAGCTGTCAAGTCTTTCCAGGCCTGTAATTTTAAAGCAGGTGGGCCGGGACTAATAGTTTTGTACATTTTGACCTTTTGACCAGTAAATTAATTTGATTTTAGTTGTCTTTTTAAAGGTTAGGCCCGAGGCCGCTCTTTATTGCTTTGTTTCCCTCAACATTGATTGAGCGCTGCTTACGCCTGCACGAGGATTAAATGGTTATAGCCCCTTCACAACGTGGTGTTGACAGGGTAAAGAAAACAGCCATGTTTATTGGGTCTATTTGTGCTGCTCCTGGTTTGACCTTGTAAGAAACATTTTCCGCCCCGCGCCGCTGCAATCCAATGTTTTCTCAATTTCGACACAGAAAGACAATACGGTGCAACACAAAGAGTTGCCTTTGAAGAGGAGCAGTTATTTAATTAATCACACGCACACACACTAGCTGCAGTAACACTGTCTAATGTGATTAATTATTTTCCTTCGCTTTTACAAAGAAACCCATTGTGATTTCTAAAAAGGCAGCGCCACCTCCGTGGATGTGTTTTGATAACATAATGTGATTGAAGCAGCAGAGCAAAGGAGGGAGATAAAGAGAAACAGCTTGGAAATAAAAAAAAATAAGTGAATAAAGCTAATGCCAGAATAAGCCGTGTTTGGGAAATCCAGCCTGCTGAATGGCGTGTGATGGAGTTTACACAGCCAGGGCTTGCTGATTTCTTTACTGCTGTTTAAAGAGGACCTATTATGCCTCTGTGCTTTTTCCCTTTCCTTTAGTGTGTTATATATATTTTTTATTTGTGCATCTAAAAGGTCTGCAAAGTTGTTTACGTAACGTGGTGATGTCACCAAGTAACACATTTGCATAATACATGCCTAGTGGCTTGTTTGGTACGCACTTAAACAAAGTTAGTTAGAGCAGAGCTGGAGTGGAGTCCGAAGAGTTTGGTTCGGGTGACCAATCACAATAGAGTGGGCCAGCTGACCAATCAGAGCAGACTGGGCTTTTCGGGGGCGGGGCAGGAGCTCAAACAGAGCGTTTCAGGCAGAGGGTGAAAAGAGGTGCTGCAACACAGCCGGTATGAGGAAAATAAAGCATTTTTTGAACATCAAAGCATGTAAACATGTTCTAGTAGAAACCCCAAATACAAGTATGCACCTGAAAATGAGCATAATAGGTCCTCTTTAAAATGCAGCCATTACACTTGTTCTTCTAAAGACATCGCTTCTTATTTAATATGCAATTTTAACGTAAACCATTCCATTATTGAAACAGCAAGTCTCACAGATGTAGTATAAAATTGCTTGTTTTATTACACAATTGAATAGTTTCTCCCCTCTGTGTCTCCTTGGGTCCTGATTAAGGAAGCATTTGGTCAAACATGACTCAAACTCCCATCTGCCTCGGCAGATTCTTTCCAAGCTGTCTCTCTGCAAGTCTCACAGAGCTTCTTCCCCTTCTTACCTCCCGATGAAGCAAAATGTCGGCAAGAAATCTGATTAATTTTACAGTTTGAATCTCGGATGTATTAGCTAACATCGCAGGTCATAACCTTGTTCAAATGCTACTCTACTTTTCTTTGTGTGTGTTTTTTTTCCAGCCTGCCTTCAAGTGCCACAGTCGGTGGCTTATGTCTTATAATCGTGTGATAACATTGTTTTATTCTCCCTCTCCAGCTCCAGTCATTCATAACACACACATTAAAAATGACCCGTTTCTCTAAGCAGGTCTTGACTAACGCTCGCTGTGCATGTCCCTGTTTCCAGAGAGCAGATATAGCCGTTGCACCTCTCACCATTACTCTGGTTCGAGAGGAGGTGATAGACTTTTCCAAGCCATTTATGAGTTTGGGCATCTCCATTATGATAAAGAAGCCGCAAAAGTCCAAGCCCGGCGTTTTCTCCTTCCTGGACCCGCTGGCCTATGAGATCTGGATGTGTATAGTGTTCGCCTATATCGGGGTGAGCGTGGTCCTGTTCCTGGTCAGTCGGTTCAGCCCTTACGAGTGGAACCTCGAGGATCAGGACGAGACCAAAGACCCCCAGACGCCCCCCGATCCCCCCAATGACTTTGGCATCTTCAACTCTCTCTGGTTCTCGCTTGGCGCTTTCATGCAGCAGGGCTGTGACATCTCGCCCAGGTGGGTCAACTTCACAACAGACACAACAGAGAGACAGTATAGAAACAAATACTACTTTGAATTAAAACAGCAAGTGATGAGATGCGCTCTTAATAGGTACACAGATTCACTCAAGCATCTGCATTTTCTGTCCTCTTCCTTTAGGTGTTCATTATTTGAACTCATTTCACATTTATTGCAGCTATTATATGTATAATTGAGTTTGAGATCACCAAAATGGTTTCATCAATACTCTCCTTGAGCTATGATGTGAACTTTGACCCTAATTGTTTCGAAGCTAATTAAAGCCTTGGATCAGAGAACATTTTTAAACTACTTTCCTTGGAAATGTGCCGTTTTAGAGTGCTGACGCAGCACCACGTTGATTTACAAGGAAATTCTGATTACCGGTGCAATTAAACAAAACTGTTAGCATCTTAGCACGTTGATGGGCACCACATGTCCCCGTGTAATTACATTCTGCGTTTCCCCCCGTCATCAACCTCCCTCTCGCACGCAGGTCTCTGTCAGGCCGCATCGTCGGGGGCGTTTGGTGGTTCTTCACCCTCATCATCATCTCCTCCTACACAGCCAACCTGGCTGCCTTCCTGACAGTGGAGAGGATGGTCTCTCCTATAGAAAGTGCCGAAGATTTAGCCAAGCAGACAGAGATAGCATACGGCACTCTGGACTCAGGCTCCACAAAGGAGTTTTTTAGGGTGAGTAGTACCAGAAAACTGTTTCACACACACACACACTCATACACACACACACACAGCACCTTACTAATCGGCATTTGCTTTCAGATCAGATGTCCAAAAAGATGCCTAAGCATTTTGGCTTTGCATAATGTCCTTGATAAACTCCTCCCTGCACCCTTTTCCATTTTATACCTTTAGTACCGATCTTGTGACCCACCCAAGATTGCTCCAAATGAGGCATGTTGACAGAGAAGCAGTTCTTGAACTCTTATGACACGAATGTGAAATTTATGCGGCAGAACTGCAGCGTGCAACCTTGAGGCACAGGGGCTGTCAGCAGAAAGTGTGATAACAACGTGGAAGACTCGGAGGTGATAAAAAAACAGGAGGCTAATCAAAGCACCCGCATCAGACTCGAACTCAGAGGGGTCAGCTCATGAAATATAATTAGCTGGCTGGCTGTGGCTGGCAAATTGGACCTGAAGAAGAAGAGCCCTGCAGGTCAAACGGAGCGGCTGAAAGACGGTTCAGATGGAATAAGCAATATGTCCGTCGGCGTGAGGGACTGGCCTGGCAATTAAGGCATAAATTAAGTAAAATCTGAAGCGAAAGTGTATTAGTCTGAAAGGCATGCCACATGCTCGCTATGCGGGAGTTAAACGGCGCTGCATATCTTTAAGGCGATCAACCCTCTGCTGTGAAACCCGTAGATGTCTTACAGCATCGGCGGTCCAACCCTTTGCATTTGCGGAGCAATAAGTTGAAAAAGAATTAATGAAACAGCACTCCGCCTGCGATGACAAAAAGGCAATATGACAGTCTTTTATCCCGCGCTCCCTCATTACTCATCAGCAGGAGAGAAACGATTCATATGTTTCACAGCTGCAGCCTGTTGGCAGAAAGAGCAATTCATTCATTTGTATTACCCCTGGGTTGAACAACGAAATGCAAAATCAAATCCATGTTTTGTATTTTTCAGTCAAAGAAGGACAAGATGATGTCTGCAGAGTTTGATATGTAAAAGAGGTTTGTCTCTTAGCAGCTGTATGACATACATGACAGCAGCGCTCTATTCTCCGCACAGCACTTGTCATCACTTTTCCTTTCATCAGAGATTCTGCACAGATGTATATACAGTATATATGTCGTCTTTGTGTCACAGACATGATGGATGCCAATTACAGATTAGGTTTCCAGACTGGCATCGGAGCCACCGCGTGTCTGCTGCTAGAACAATCCGAGAGGTGGTCTTGGAGTCACAGTTTTCCTGTATTCTGTATAATGAGTGTCCTAGTTACACCCCAAAGTCTTCAAATAGGAAATGACATGCGTGAACCGCTACTCTGAGGGACTTTTAATTAAAGCAGTGGAGGGCAAGGAAAAAAACACGCTGATTAATAGGAGTTAAAGTTCTATTTCAGATCTGTTTTTCAGGAAATACATTCGGGCTTAATTAGACCCATACGGCATCAGCCAGCTGGAAATTTTAAATCAAGTCCAAACACGACATATGTCATCATCTCTAACCCCCCCCGGTCTTGAATATTTGATGATTACACCTGGTTTATAATATAAAACTGCCTGACAGGTAGAACAAACAAAAAATGCTGCTGCCTTTCTGAGCAGAGAGCAAAAAATAAGATGCAGAAACATGAATATGGCTTGTAATAATCCATCCATTATGTGTAACCTTATCCTATTCAGGGTTGCGGGGGGGGTGGTGGCTGGAGCCGATCCCAGACTATCACAGGGCTGACACATAGAGACAGACAACCATTCACCTACCGCCAATTTAGAGTCAACATTAACCTAACATTAACCTAACCTGCATGTTTTTTGAGAGGAAACCAGAATACCCGGAGAAAATAAGCTATAAAACTCTTATTTTGATGGTTCATGCTTTCAAATTAGTTAAATTATCTCATTGTCTTCTTCAGATCTTCTTTTCTTTTAGCTCCAGAAAAATTGACAGTGTGGATATACGGCTCATTAGTGACAATATTCACATCACCGCCACCGCCGCATGTCTTCAGTTGGTGGTGGGAACGAGGAGAAGCTGCAGAGGAATTTTCAAAGAGAGAGGTGTTAGACTAGAGCCACTAGAAAAGCCCCCGATTCTGCTGCTCACTACCAACTAGGACAGCTGGCCTGGGAGCCCGTCGACGTGCCCAGTGGTAGCCTGAATGGCTCCAGGCGCTTGGCAGCGCGGCTCTCCCCGCTCTTGGCTCCTCTTCCCCAGACTGCCCTGCTTGTTTGGGCACCCTCTCCTCCTCTGTCTCCAGCCTGTCGGTTGCTTTACCTTGAAACAATGCGGGATAGCTCCAAGCTTTGTGCTGCTCTGCCTCGACGCAGCAGCTGTCATGCGCCGCCGCACCGCCGTGATTTGTTTCATCATTTTAATTCCTGTCATGGATCTTTTCATGCAGTCAGTTGAATATTTGTGTTTTGGATGATGAGAAAATGATGAGTCGTACCAGCGAGGCCATGTTTATCCGCTTGATGAGGGCTCCATTCCATCGAAAAGGCTCGGATTGTACATCGAAGGAGAAGCTGGGTCGTCATAATGGCCGAGATGATAAAATGTGGCTGATGTGGCTGTTTAATTACGTGTAAAGACCGGGGTGAGACCATCAAAGACAACCACACTGCTGTCCCATCATGCACCTCATTTAACAGCGTAACAATGAAAGAATGATAATTGCGCCGAGAAATGAGACCGCCGCATTGTTTTCTGTTCCCCCTCGAAAGATTATACATCACCCTCAAAGCCTCCCCGGCAAACATCATGCGTCTCGCTGACGTGCAGGTGTAGGTGGAGATGAGAGCAACAGCTTGGGCGCAGCCACCAATGCATTTTTACTAAGCATGAAAATCAATTTCACGTCTCAGCTATTGTGGCGCAGACGCTGTAGCTTCTGCATGGTTCAACACAATGTTTAATAAGTAGCTTTTTTTTTTATTATGCAAAGCAGACCTGCATTAGGCCAGGGTTGCATACATAGGGGCTGGCGAGGAGATGTGCACAAGGAATCCTAAGGTTGCCCTGCAATCATATGCAGCACGATGTAGCACAATTCCCTGAGCTCTTGTCACTTTGTGTTCCAATACAGCGCTGAGTGAAGGGGAGGCTCCTATAAAGATTAGAGCCCGTTTGCATAAAAGAGAAAGCTGACAAAAGTGATGATAGACTGGTGCGAGATAGGCGTAGCCTCCAAGGGAATGCACTGTCCTCGGAGGGCCTTTTTCCAACTTTAGATGAGCAGCAACAGCAGGCGCGAGAGGAGCTATTGGAGTCCGGCAACGAGCATCAAAGACGAGCAATTGGTATTCAGGGCGTGTAGCGCGTGGCACTTCAATGACAAAGTACAACCCCAGAGCCTCAACTTTCATTTCTGCATACTTGAGATACAGGTAGTCCTGGCATACAGGATATTGGGGGGGAAGTGGTGATGTCCATAAACAAAATGGAAAGGAAGTAAAGAAGTGGAAGGAAATGTAGTGGTGGGGTGTTTGGAGATGGCATTTAGATGCCACACAAGCAGTGGAGCGTACGCGGGAGCGGGCATAATGAAAGCAGCCCCGCAACGCCAAAGGAAGAATAAAAAACAAGCTGCAGTTCGGAGGGTAGTGGACAGAGGTCTGGAAATGCTGCATAACTGAGAATCAATACAGATTAAGTGGTTGTTTAGAATGGAGAGGGCAATTGCTTTGACTTTGGACTTTAATCATTTGTCCCGTCTCAGACGTTTTAATGACATTTTTGGGGGATTTCTGGAACGACAAAATCTCTAATCTCGCGATTTACTAATGATCTTTCAAAAAATACAGAAAAGCAAATCTCTCTTGTCTTTCCATCTTCCTCTCGGCTTTCCTTCTGTCTTTCACTGTTATCACGGAAGACTCTAAAGGCTTTCATTTTTCTGCCCAATAAGCATTTAATCCCTAGACTGCGAAGGATACCTACAGGGTGGGTAGCCTGTTTTAGAGTAAGAGAGTCAAACTGGTACCTCTAAGGCAGTCGTACTCTAGGCTAATCTGCCCCTCCAACTAAAATATCTGTGTTGAACATAAAGGGTTTGCATCAAAACGTTTAACTGTACTGTAGATAACAATGTAAATACAAGGCTCATATAAATCTCAAGAAACATAACCCTGTAATAAGAATAATAAATAATATACATGAATTATGCATAATGTAATCCATTTCTTTTGATACAAGTACCTTTTTGAATTCAAACACAGTGTTATTTCGGTAGCTTTAGCTTATTTGACATAACAGTAAGGGGCCGTGCACATGCCGCGTCTTTTGCATGCTCAAAACCATTGTTGTCAGTGTAGACACCGTCGCTGCACGCAAGCGTTCCCAAGCACCTATTTTTCGGGCCGCAACGGCTACGCCACGAGATAAAGATAGTTCAACTTTTGGAACACTGCAGCGTGCGTGTCAGGTGACGAGGAACAACCAATCACAGCCTGCAGATATCTTTTCTTTCTTCCGTAAATATATGGAGGAGAAGTTAATCATTTTAGTGCAGGGCTACCCAGAGAAATGCATTTATCTTTGTTTTGACTGTCTTTAGTTTAGTCAGTGAGGCTTCCTTTTAAATTAACGCAACTTCATCATCGTCATCACAGCACGCAGGTTTTGGTTGCTTAGTAATGGCAGGCGTGTCAGGAGTGCAACATCCCAAGTACCTTGAAAAGAAGAAAAAAAGCAGCATAGCTGGCATTTTCAACGCAATTTAGACGCGGCATGTTTACGGCCCCTTAAGAAGAGTAAAAGAGATGGCGGATAACAAAAACATCAACAGTACTCTTATTTAACCACAACTGAAGCAGGCTACTGTTTATTGTGTGTGAATAATACAAGTACATCTTTGTATGAGTCATTTATTACTTAAGTAGTGTTCTAATGTAAACATCTGCACTCAGACATAATCCTGAACCTATTATATTAATACATTTTATTCTTATAGTGTCATTTCAACTGTTTCTAAGAACCGACGTTACCTGTCCAGCACCAACGGCAGACAGACAAAATTAGCAGCTAGCTGATGAACATAGTGGAGCATTTAGCAGCTAAAGAGACAGATATTTCCTTCAGGAGTTGGTGGAGACCAAAACAGAGCTAAAAGGGTGAATGTTAGACTTACATTCTTCATATGGCAGGAAACTGAACTCTAATGCAAATGTTACTCCATATCTGCTGCTGCTATGTGTTAATGGGCGACTGTTTGCACACAAGTTCACCATATAAAAGTCAGTGTTGTTTCTGCTGCCCCCAATTGGCCAAGGAATCACTTATTGTAGGTTTAAGAAAAAAAATATAACAAAAATATTACAGGTTTCCACCTTTCCTTTAAAAAAAACTATGTTGGGCCCCCATTGAAAGATTGCTAGAAATAACTGACCACTGCTTGCAGGTAATTGCTGACCCCTGCTCTAAGGAGACCTTCACTAGCATGTTCATGCTTTAGAGTTCCCAATAAGCATCCACCTGTTTTCCTCTGGCGTCCCTCTAACCTCGTCTTGCTAAAGAGAAGTCTTGACTATAGTGAGACAGCAGGAAACTCAGTGCTTCAGACAGATTTGCAGGAGGAACGCCTACACAGATGATGTAACTGTGTCGCCTAGGTAGGAGGGTTGGCTGAGATCGACTATTTAGGTACTTCATTACGAACGGAGCAACATTATGATTGCTTTAGTGTGATCTGGAGACATTTAGAGGAGGCGGATTACGTCGTTTGCAAGTTACCCAACATAGACTTGTTTTTCTTTTTGCTTCATACAATAGCTATTTAATGTAACCACTCCCTGTTAATTGTCTCAGAGCTCATTTAGAATACAGCAGTATGCTCTAACAGGGCCATTATATAGTGTGAAGGAGAGCCACATGTATAAAGCTGTATTTATGGCACTCTATAATTGCTCAACGAATCGTCTGTTCATCGATGATGGACTTTTTCAGTCATTATTCCCTAATTGAATTTTAAATGACCACCGTGGACCGACGTGTGAATGATTACAAAAAGGAGATGAGAGTTTCAATGCGTTATGTTCACGTGTGTGTGTGTGTTTGTTAACCAGCAGTCAATAATCAAATATCTGTCTTTCCCTGCTGGGCTTTCTCATCTTGTTTTCTCCCTCTCTCTATCAGAGTCTGCTTTAAGCGTCTCTCCGGTGACTTTAGTTGAAGTGGAATCCGCCTATTTCGGTTTTGGTCACACTCCGTCCCCGCTCTGATATTGATGAATTGACTTCATAAAGCACTGAGGCAGCACACTCTGTCGTCAGTAATCAATGCCCAGATCCATTCTTTTCTCTTCATTTGAGGAGGCGTCTGGAGCTTTCCCGCTGCAGAGCAGATGAGCCAGAGTCTTTGGGGAAATTGCCCTCTAAACTTAGCGTCCTTTCCATGATGTCTGACACATGCAAATAGAACACATTTAACAAGATTGTCAACAAAAACATCACATCTAGCTCTCCGCCCGTTGCATTAAAATGGAACGGCCATCACCCCAACTTCAAGGCTTTCTTCATCCGAGCAGAGGACATTCATCATGCAGGCTTTTTAATTTGTGTTATGCTGCTGTCTCATCTCATCCTCACCCTTGGCTTGATGCTCTCTGACAGATGCCTACAAACAAATTGTATACGATTACATAAAGCCAGTAAAGCACTTTGGTTAGGTCAAGGTTAATGCTTTTGTTTATTAATAGAAATGCATTAGAGATGGATATGCTCTTGTTTAGGGGGGCTTTTACCAGTTGAGGACAATGAGTGTGTACTGATCGGTATGGTTGGACAGTATCTATGTGTAGTTATCTAACTGTACTTTATCTGCAACTTTCAATAATAGAGCTTTACATTACATGATCTTTACTGTTTTTCTAGCATACCTAGTTGACTGAATGACCTGTTAATTATTACAACTAACAATTATTGACATTATTGAATATCTTGTGGATTCTTTTTTCCTTTAAGCACATTTATTCTATAAAGTGTCAGATCACGCTAGTGAGAAATTACCATTACAATCTTCCAGAGGCCAAGTTGACATTTTCAAGCTGCTTGTTTTGTCAAAGAAACAGCAGAAACATGGCATGTTTAGCCACGCTAGCTAGTTAAAAATGCCAGTGGCGTTACTTAAAAGCGGCATCATCAAGGCAGATTATGCAGCCGCGTCAGCGACAGCCGTGGTCGGCTGTTTTCGGGTTGTCCTTCCACCCATCTGTCCATACCAGTCTTGTGAAAACATTATCTCAGGAACACCTGGAAGAAATTTCTTTAAATTTGGCACAACGTCCACTTGGACTCAAGGATGAACTGATTAGAATTTGGTGGTCAAAAGGCCCAGACACACCACGCCGACATCAAAGAACCAGCGGTGAAGAAGGCCACCAGTGGAGTTGCCTCACGTCACCTTTGTCTTGGCCAAAAAGTTGCACTCGGACATACCGCAAAGACTACAGCCGACAGCCAACTACCACATACGTACGTAGACGAAATAACTTTCCACACCAGCATGTAGTGGTAGTTGGTATTCGTCATTCAAATAGGGAAACCAGAAGACAGAGGACTGCAGATATACAAGTCGTTGTTATGATACGTATATGTAACGAAGCGGCATTTGCTGACCATTTTCACACCACTCTCACTCACCACTTAGCTTCATTCTAGATGGCCATGTCGTTGTGAAAATATCCGTGTATTGGAATGATCAGATGAGATGAAGATGAACACTGAAAAGAACCTTCTGGGTTTTTCCTCTTGACTTTACTCGTTGACTTGCTTTCCTCACGTCCTCTTTTCATGCACTGATTTGTTTAAGCTGAACAGCCAATCAGAGTGATTTCTCTCACCGACGGGCGCCGCCGCCGATTCAACATGCTGAATCCGCCGGAAAATAATCAGACACGGGCAGACCAGAGCAGACGGTGCGGGACACACTGAAAAAACTAGGCCGACGGACGCAAACTGTCCGATGGTCAACTGTCGGCTTGGTGTGTCAGGGCTCAAAGGTCAAGGTCATTGTGACCTCACAAAACACAATTTTGGCGATAAGTCAAAAATTCCTATGCTAATTATGACAATTTCACACAAATGTCAGGACAAAACAGGATAAAATGATGAAGTGGTGACATTTTGGACAGATATGGATGTAGACTGCTACTTGACTGATTGGCGAAGACGTACAACCGCGTGGCAGTAATTCTAGTTTTGTCAAGTACTTTGATTTAATGTCAGTCTAAGATAATGAACGATACATTAGACTTGTTAAACATCCACATGTTAGCATTACCCTTGTGAGCATGTTAGCATGCTGATGCTAGTGTGGCTGTAGACTGCTGCTGATTATTTTTCTGTCATCAAGCAATGAATTCATTGACTAATCATTTCACATTGTAGTATCACTAAACTGATGTCAAACAACACTGCAGGGCAGTATCTCTGGCAGATGCTGGTGTATCAACAGCTTGTCCATATTCCATACACAAACCCTTTGGTTGACAGTAGACCTTTTGATTCAGCCAGTTCTTGAAAACCATCCAACCCCCTTCGTCTCTCTCTGGCCTTTACTAAAAGAAAGTATATTTTTCATGTGAGATCCAGTCTGCGGTACACACAGTGCCACTCGGGAACTGGCTCATCGCCGCTTGGACCGGGATCTGTTCAAAGTGTGAAATGCCTATGCCAAAATAAATCCAGCGGCATTGAATAATTTAATTGATGCTTATTATAGATAGCGCTCAACTCCCACAGATTTTACAGGCTCGCTAAGCCTGACCCCAGGCGCTGCATGGGAAAAGGCTCATCTGTGTCACTTTGTGATGGGTTGCCTTGTGTCTGTGTAACCCGCTTTCTTGTTCACTTCTCTTGCTTCTCATGCGCGTTGCCTCTGAGTCACAGTTGAGATGTTACATCGAGGACGGTGTTGTTGAAACGAATGACTGTAATAAGTTCTACAAGTTAAATTAAGACTATAAAGCAAGGCTCAAATTCACCAAGAGAAATCCAAAACTTTTGCAAGTTTCCATCTAAATTATCATTATCCACACTCCACTGACACAAACGTTTAATTATTGAAGATATTTCTTGCACCACCAAGTCCACAAATGCCAGTATTTCTGCTAAAACCCAATTTGCATGACACATTATGTACTGTACAGGTGATGAGTGGTCCTCATTCGCTCGGTGAATCTGAGCCTCCAGCTGCAACATAACATTTGAAGAGTACATCTATGCTGATGAAGAGAAATGGGTTTTATAAATTTTTGTACTTCATGATCTTGCAAAAGTCCACCAGCTATATTTTCCGGAAGTATTTAAAGATATCACTCTGCCGCTTTTTCCAAGATGTCTATAAATACTTCATGATGCCAGTTTTAAATGAATGGATCATTAAGCACAAAAATCCTACAAAATCCATTAAATGCCTATGATTCTTGGGCTATTTTTCTAAACTACTTCTCCTTTTTTTTCTCCTCTGCACAGCGATCCAAAATAGCAGTGTATGAGAAGATGTGGTCATACATGAAATCCGCTGAGCCCTCAGTGTTTGTTAAGACCACGCCCGATGGCGTAGCCCGGGTACGAAAGTCAAAAGGCAAGTTCGCCTTTCTCCTCGAGTCCACCATGAACGAGTACATCGAGCAGCGGAAGCCCTGCGACACCATGAAAGTGGGCGGCAACCTCGACTCGAAAGGATACGGTGTGGCGACGCCCAAAGGCTCAGCATTAAGGTGGGTGGAATAATATAACAATATCCTCCATGTTGTTATAGTATTCCACCTACCCTGATGTCCCCCTGTTGTCATTCTCTTCTCTTCCTCTCCTTGTTTTTTTATGGACACAGAGGTAACGGTAGTATGCCTTTTCAATGCACTTGGATACAAAGGTTAAATGATAAGAAATGTTTATTTTTTAATATTTTATATATGTTGATAAGAGCTGCTAATTTCTCAAATCCAAATGATAAGGCTAAAGCTAACAATCACTTCATATTTATGTCTCTCTCACTTGCTTCTCTCTCTCCTTTCGATCCCTCCTTCTGTCCCGTGTGCTGTCCTACCTGACTGTTGTGTTGTCACTTTTAATTTAACAGTTCAATGGTTTTTCAATTTAGCCTTTAAAAGCTGCGCTGTCACTTGTGACGAATGTTAATTGCATGATGTTTGTTGTTGTTACTTTTCTTCTCAATGACAAGTGTCCCCATCCCGCACACTTCAGTTCTAAACTACGTAACCCCTTCATGCCACCTTTTCCAAGATTTAACACTGTCTTTACCTTTTTATATGATCTTATCTCTCCACATTCCTGAAATTTCTTAAACAATTTGTCCTTTCCTAGACCATTCTGATTAACAGATTCTGTGCATAAGCCCCCCTGCTTTTTGACAGTGGTAGTATCACTACCATTATCATTATGATGCTTAGTACAATTATTACCTTGCATTAGATTTCTCACGGACCTGTGCATTTTCTTACAAGTTATGTTTTATCGTTTCAAGAAATGCTGTTAACCTGGCAGTTTTAAAACTGAATGAGCAAGGCCTCTTGGACAAATTGAAAAACAAATGGTGGTACGACAAGGGAGAGTGCGGCAGCGGGGGAGGTGACTCCAAGGTCAGCCTCGATGTCACCACAATCGGGTACTATAGTGCAGAGTAATCGGCAAGGCTGTTACGACAACCCAACCAGAACCAAAGCAACTGTCCGCCCCCACCAACCAACCAACCAACCAACCGACCAAACTGCTGCTGCTCCCACGGCAGATTACCAAATTCACCACTAGTCTGACCAGACGCTTTAACAGCTCAGATCAAACTAAGGAGCCTTTGCTTATCCAACAGAAAAATAACTTGTGGTTATTGAGACTGTAATGTTCACAAAATAAGAATTAGGAGAGGTGAATGTGGTTGCCCTGCAGTTGTGAAAGGCTGAGCTTGATTTATTCACCCTTACACATGTGTAGGGCAGATCACCTAGTCGCAGATATTAGGGAGTTTGTCTAGGGAGCTTTGACAGTTGATGACGTCACACGCATGTGATGCAAGAAGAGTGATAGAATATTTGACATCGGAAAAAAGGGCGTAACCTCCAGCCTTCCCTCCTGAAGGTGAACTTTGCTAATCCTCTAAAATACATAGCTTTGCAGTACTTCGCCGCACAGCTGCTTCACATCCATGACACTGGCCCACAACCCATCCATGAGCTCTAAAAACCTCAAAATGGCAGCTCAGGATGAGGCCCGACAGGAAAGCAAGGGGAACAGCGGCGTCTTGAGGGGACTAAGCATTGCAGGCAAACGTGAGAATTCTAATTAAACAAAAGATTTCTTCTTAATGAGTCATCTGATAACCCACCTGTGGTGTGATTCCACTACATGCAGCTCCTACACCCACCCAAACTCATTAATTAATAACACAGCTGTGACCCCTTTGACCATCTTCCCTCTTCTTCTGTGGTTAAATGATGAATGATTTTTTCCCTTTGTCTCCATTGTGGAAGCTAATGGTGCAAAGAGTGAAACCCCCGCTCAGCCATGACACCTTTAGTATGATGTCACTTAGATTATGTGCCATGAAGGATTGTGCTATTTTCGCCAGATTACATATAAGGCGGTAGCATTATATTCTTTACAATACAGGTCAATTTAGTGACGGATGATGCTGTCGGCACAAATGTGATGATATGGATCAGGTAATTGGTTAGATTACAGACGAGCTGCAAGGTCCCACGGACTGCAGATTGTGTCATTACACTCTTAATGTCATTTGTCACACCGACCACGATGACCAGCTAAGCTGTAGCCAGTCATTTTTAAAATAGCATCACCATGAGAGGCTGCATGATAGATCACATAATATCGAACTCATTTCTGATACAGATTTTTTTTTTTATGTCACTTTTTTCAGTGTTTGCATTGCTAACATTGCTGTGTTCTGTAGTCACTGAGCTTAGGAGCCATTTGAAAGCATCTGTCTCTTGTGCCGCCATCGATCTTTTACCATGCACAGGTATGTACTGTCTGTTTCCTGGCTTGTTTCGGCTCCCCAGGACTCAGTGGAAAGGCCCGATTAGGTGGAATAAAGCGGCCTGGAGCGCCTCCGCTCCAAACGGTGCACCGCTTGGCCCCGTCCCACTCGCAGCTCCGTGGTCCAAGAGACATCAGGAGATGCGCATAATCATGCACACAGCGGCATGCACGCCCTCTCACACACACTTAACACAGCTCCTCTTTCTCGCCCTCAGGCACAACACAGTGCGGCCTAGATTGAGTTTCAGACACAGAGCATGTTGCGGGGTAATTGCATTGTTAATCAATGTCTCTCCGAGCCAAGACAATGGTCTGGTCTTCACAGTCCGTTTCTCCAGATTGGCTATGAGGGATATACAGTGGTGTAATCTTCTCTCAGTGCATTATGCATTGCATGAGTCCCCTCGGGGGACAGCTCTCCCAGGGAGAAGTCACTCATTTATCGATGCGCTATTTTATATTTTCTTTTGCTTTTCACTTTTACACAAAGACTGACATGAACCATAAATGATTCACTGACACATTATGACTACAAAATATGATTTTTATTGGGTTTTTTTTCCTAAAGTAATTTAGTGCAATCGAACATTATGATCATTTTATGATTACATACAGTAGTTTGACGTCTATAGATATCGAACAGCTGCGTCAGACGTTAGATTTTGCAGCTACAGGCAAATATGAGAGGAGTTATTCCAGTGATATTTTTGAGCTTAGTCCTGCAGCTCTGTGCTCAGTTTGGTCGGGACACACTCATCTGACACTAATCTGGCGTAATTGGGAGATAAGGTTTTTCTTAGCGATGTGTCGTGATAGAACACGTAAGAATTAATTAAGCTTTCACTTTTGGGGATAGCTGCTTGGATGTGAAATTGGTTGTAATACCTCCAGAGTTGATTGTTGTCGTGCTTAAGCAGATATTGTGGAAGTACAAAAGGTAGTGTCCATCGCTTAGATTTTTCTGTTTGTTAACACAAAGCTCCTGTAGGACTGAACTTGTTAAACGCTGTTCAGAAAGCCCCTGTGATCCGCTACCCGCCCCCCTAAAACAATGTACCCCGGTGCTTTTTGGATACTCACAGACTTGCAGATTGTACTTCCGGTACCTGCTCGTCGCCCCGTTAACAGCGTCTGCCGATTACTCAAAGCGATACGGGCAGGACCTGGCTTTAGACTAGGGGTTATGAAGGTAATAGTTAGAATGCCTGCTCTCTGTGATGTTGACATAGCCAGGAGCCCTGCCTTATCGCTTTGTAAAGTATGTAGTAGTTTAAAAGTTGAATAACATAAAATAACATAATATAATGTTATTTATGTTATTTCCCACGTGAAGAACTCCTGTAAACCTTGCAGTATTGAAACTCAGTGAACAAGGCATCTTAGACAAGCTGAAAAACAAATGGTGGTACGATAAGGGTGAATGTGGAACCAAGGACTCTGGAAGTAAGGTCAGTCGCTGCAGGTCTTTTGTACTGATTCCAAAATTGCATTTTGACGTACTGTTCATATGCAAGACAAGACTTCTCTGACATCTATAGTGTACATTTTGTTTATTTGCTACACATAATTTTTTTTTTTTTTTAGCTTTTCTGCCACAAACTGTAACACAGTTTATACGTGGCTTTCAACACAAGGCACTGCTTCCCCAAATTCATTTTTTTCTTTTATTGCAATAGAAATGAGACATTTTTTGCTGCAATATAAAATGTAGAAACTCATTTTTGTGAGAACTGTAATGATAATAATGCGGGGAAGTTGCCTTTTAGAAACACTAGTGCAATTGAATCACAGCAGTTAACAGTTGTTGATAAATGCTATATTTTTGCTCATTTTCACTCTTGACATTCATGATACTTTGACCATTATGCTGCTGTTCCTATTTACCAAACTGTTAATGAAAATTTGATTTATTTGCGTTGTTACTAGTTTGCACCGAGATGTGTCTATTAGATTCTTTGGCCTCCTGTGGTGTGATGAACAAGCAAAGCCTCTTATTGTGATGAGTTACACAAATTCAACTCCTCTAAAGCGTCGAGAGCGCCGTAGGGCGTCTTCATCTTGTGGCTGCTCGGAGTTGAGGTTAGAGGCTCTGTTTGCGCATCACAAGAAGTTGGGGAATGTAATAAACCCACTATTTTAACCCTCTGAGATACAGTCAAAGATTATAGGTTAGGGGTCGCTAGATAGCTTTATGATACTCCCACGCTCATAGGGTTAAACTGCAAATAGTAAAACTCTAATGAACAAATTTTTAATGAATATGTTTGGTAGGTAAGCAGCAGCAAAATGGTTTGATTTTTAGTTTTTTTTTTAAACTTTAACAAAGCTATCATTCATCTATTATGACTGTACTGTATGACAATGTTGCCAAGAGAGTTATACGTACATGTCGCCAAGAGGATAAAAAAAAAAAAAAAAAAAAAAGATAGGGATTTTCAGAGCTGTCGACCTATGCGATACTGACCACCTTCCTTACATGGTCAAGAGCAGAAGCCATATTACATCCATGTAGTGTAGGGAAGGGAGAGCTCTACATTCACCAGCAGATAGATAAGAGTGCTAATAAGAGTTGGCTTCTTTCTCCTCAGCGGAGAATGGTTTGACTATGGCAGTCTGAAGTACAACTTTGTGACAACCATAGTAAAATCAGTTCACTCGAAATTCTAGCCGTAGCACCTCATTACATCTTCAATTTTTTGGTTTGCTTGTAGCCGTTAGTGTCCATAATCTGCCATACAAGTAAGATAGAGTATGATGATGTGCTAGAGCAGTTTAAGTCAAGGCTATGTGAGGCTCAGTTTGAAGGATGCAGGCTGTGTTTTTTTGTTCTGCTGCCCTTGCAAAACTCTTAACTGTGTTATTCACTTTCCCCCAGGACAAGACAAGTGCTCTCAGCCTAAGCAATGTGGCTGGTGTCTTCTATATTCTGGTCGGAGGGCTGGGGCTGGCCATGATGGTGGCTCTGATAGAGTTCTGTTATAAGTCACGGCAAGAAACCAAACGGCTGAAATTGGCCAAGAATGCCCAGAATTTTAAGCCGGCTCCCCCGACCAACACCCAGAACTTTGCCACATACAGAGAAGGCTACAACGTGTACGGAACCGAGAGCGTTAAGATCTAGAGGTACGTCGCCTCCGCTCACTGTCCGCACTGTCCCTCCGGGCACTGTGTGGATGATGAATCATTTAGCTTCCTGTCATACCAGCGAGAGTGAATAATTCATTTGTGTGTGTTGCTGTGTGGCTGACTGCTTGTGAACTTGTTTATGGTTGTCATGTAGGGCACAACAGAACACACATGCCCACTCAGATACAAAACTGTGAGATGTTGTTTATGCCGCCTTGTAACGTATAGCTGCGTGGACAGCGCCTCAGGCTACCATGAAGGTTACAGCACACAAACTTAGCAAGTTACCAGACACACACCTGCTTGTAAACTTATTTATTTCTTCTTATAATTATTCCGTCTGAACAATCTAATCTACTTCTGAAAACATTTTAAGTGAGAAATAGGCCATGCCACTGCTGAATCTCCTTTCATTTTAGAACTAGATTGCCTAGTTTGACAGCTTGGTCCAAGTTTCTTGAGCCAGATGTATTGCGCTGGAAAGGCTCAGTCCTCACAGCGGACTGTTCTCCGCCAATGAGGAAACTCCAGCACTCGGCCAACCAATTGTGTAATTTCATCACTCAGTCAGTCAGTCAGTCAGTCAAACTTTTGTGTTTATAAGGCTGGCCCTCTGCCCTCCAGCCAAAAATGACATTTAAGGCAGTATTGATTGATTATTTTGTGGCCACTTGGGGGCAGCGTAACAAGCCTCAAACATAACATTTATATATTATCATGTTATACAGTTGATATGGCGAAGGTGTTGGCAAACACACCAGACACAGGCAGCATTAAGCTATGTTCACACTACGAGCGACAAAAGCAACAAAACGGCCAGCTACATTGTTGCTACGTCGCCGTTGAAGAGTTGCTCAAGTGCTTGTTGACGTAGAACAAAAGCATATGATTGTTTGACGCTTCACCGCATCATTGGAGCACTGAAAAAAGTAGTTGTAGCGTGTCACGTCTGTCAGCCAGCGACCAGTGTCGCGTCAGTTTGTAGCTTTGTGTCACTGGCTTCCATTGGAAACTACTTGCAGCCTGTTGTTTTGTCGCTCGTAGTGTGAAAATAGCATTAGGATAGTATTAGCATAACTCCAATATTCAGTCTGTTTTGGTGTCCATCAACTCCTGAGGGAAATATCTGACTCTTTAGCTGCTAAATGCACAACTATGTTCACCAGCTAGTTGCTCATTTTACCTGTCATTTCGTGCTGGGCAGGTAATGTACAGTCGTTTCTTTAGATTAAAAACAGCTGAAAACATTGAGGAGAGTGGTAAGAGATAAAAAAGGCTTAAATGCTCCATAGTGCTGAGGGGAAATTGAAGAGTTGGGTGATATTTCTCTGTGACCCCTGTCACATTAGTCATATAGTTATATATAATTACATCCAGTATCCTCTCTTTAATATAAAATTATTGATTAGTGCAGCCTTAAAAAAGTTCAACAGCAGCATTTCTTTTTTTAGAGACAGTGTTACTGCGTTACTCTGTATAATCCACAGAACACACTGTGAACAGCTTTCACAGGGACTATTTCTTCTGTAGAAACTTAATAGGAAGTTCCACTGAATGCTCACTTGCACTTTAATACCACTAGAGGTAAATGGGGAATTAAAAAAATGTCTCTATACAGCAGTTCTTACAGCATTGAACTAAACAAAGGGGACCTCGATCACTGTTAAATAAATTGTTAGTTTTGTATTTGATTGGATTGATCGCATATGTGTTCTGTTGCTCCTCATTAAACACCAAGTGTGATGTGTCTGTTTACAGAAGTACAGCTGTACGACAGAGCAGCGTCATTTAAAGGCCCGGAAAACATATTAACATTATTTACATGAGAGCCTTCTGTATTTATGCGTTTTGTCTGTGCTCTTCTCACTGATTTCGAGTGGGCAGGGCTCACGTACGTCAGATAGACAAAATCTGATGACAGCTGGTGGGTTGTTTGCTTATGTTGCCGCTGCTGTCAATCAAATCTGATCAAACCACACCAGCACAGCTCTGATGAAGCAGATAACCTGAGTTTTTCAGTGTTAAATGCTTGTAATAAATAATAATTAAAGGAGCTAGATTTGAAATTCAGAGCATTAATATAGCAGCAAACAACTATTTGCTATGTAAAGATATAGAGGAGTAATGTCTACCTGAGCAGAGAATGAAGTCTCTCCCTCTGTGTGTGTTGTAATCCGAGTTTCTCTGTGCTTTGTCAGGCCTGAATTTAGCACCATTAAGGATTCATTTTCGGAACTTTGTATTCAATTGTTGCTTATTTAATCACAAATATTTGCTGTTATTGAGAAAAACATCAGTAATAAAACTAGGTTTTCAGGGGCTTTAAGAAATATAGGCAATAGTTTTATAAATAGCTTGCATTTTTAAGTTCAATCTTTAAAACTCACACCGATTTTATTTTATTTTTTTTAAGTTGACATTTTCAATTCACAGCCCATATTTTCACCCAACATGAGTCATAATTATGCAGATGTTAGTTTTTTTTCCCCCTGCCAGTCATTATATACCTCAACTCTTCCCTTCTTTGCTTCTGCTCTGTATGTCGACAGGTTTAGGAAACATTTCCACTGTCCCTTACAACTGTGACTGAACATCTAGGAAAGGACAGGATCGCGGGGATTGAGCTCCGAGCCAAATCCTCTCGGGCGGAACACGGCACGATAATCTGCAATGACGACACGACTGGACTGGTCACGGGAAGAGCCGATGCGGTTCCCTCCTCTCAGTGCCTTATGGAACTCCGAGTCCAATCAATGCAACTCATTCACAATGATATTGCTTTTTGCTTGAAACTCATACAAAACAGAAGAATGGTGCAGTGATTGAAATATATAGATATATATATAGATATAATACATTTGACATGTTACAATGAATGAGAGAACTAAAGCCATCCTTTGCAACCCTAAGCACACTTTGAAGTGCCAGAAAGACGACGAATCTTATATGACAAGTGTCTAATTGGTTTCTTGTAATCAATATGATCCGATTACTCTTCATCCTTCTGCTGCCAGATTTTCACTGGTTATATGTGTTCAAATGATTTTATTAGATCTACTCAGTGCACTGTAAGACACTGGTTATTAGACAATAGCTTTTATACTGTTGTAAGTCACTTATAGTGACCCTGTACTTGTTTTAAAAAGACAGATTGATCTTATTGGAGCGAGATGCCATTCAGCCCAAAACAATTACAAGTGTGTTGTTTGTACTCTAAACTCTGGTGCTGCTGCCACTGTCTTCTGAACGTTTGATGGGACTCACGAAGATGAGAAGATGATCTGGTTCGGCTTTCACGCACTACAGAACCAGGTCATAATTCGCACTTCCAATACTGCCAAGAGTGTGTTTTGTATGACAAAAGAGTGTTTAAAGCAAAGTATTCATGCTTGAGTAAAAAAAAAAAATCTGTTTGTGATCTACAGTTTGTAAAATATCAAAGGAGCACCGACTCGACGAGGTTCGTCGCTCCAAACAGTCTTTCCCTGAAGTCTCCTGTAAATGAAAGTAAAACCAAACAGAAAGGGTAATTCAATTGTAGATTAACTGCAATCCAATTAAAGGATAACAGTAATGGCTTTTAAACTGTAGTATTTTGGATTACCTTACCATTTTCTTTTAACAATTGCACATTTTACAACGAGCTGTGGTTTGCTTTTAATTTGATTTCCTTTAAATGAGCATTACAGTGTTTGGTGACTTCACTTAGTAAATGAAAATGAAAAATATACAACGGAAAACATAGATTTATACAAGGTTATACCAGGGAGAGCCCTGAAGCTTAGCACATTTCCATATTGCTGTAATGATTTTCCTTTCTTTCAAAAAGACTGTGATTCCATAGGATTTAGGACGATAGTTATCTAATCACCTGAAACTATGGGCAGATAGTTTTATATATAAAAAACAAAAGAAACTGATAATGTGAAGAAAAATAAAGTTGAGAAAGATGTGTACATTCATATAAATGAGAATTATTTATATTACATGATTTTGGTTCTTTTTTTCTAAGAAATTTGCATGTGAATTCAGTGATGCTTGACGAGCTCTGCTACTCACAAACCGACCTTAGGTTGACGTCCAGCCCTGGTTATTCTTTTGTAAATCAGTTTTTTTTTTCTTTTTTGTATACGCCTCACCTTCTGCAACAACAAAAAAAAAAAAACGCCAGGCATAGTAGTGGGTACAAAAGAGCAAGAGATGCATGCATAATTTTGCTGAACCTCATTAGTGAGGCGCTGTACAGAGAATTTTAATACATTTTGTAAATAAAATGTACAGAAAGGTTTGTGTGTCCGTGTTGGTGTCCTTTCACAACACTGAATGAAAACACTGTGGATGGTTTTATGGCCTGCGGGAGGCTGCAGGTTAAACACGCAGCATATTTGACTCCGGTATATGGCGAAGTATCAGTAGCCCCCTGCAGACAAACACACAAAGAGAGGAGTTTTTCCCCTGTAATAGGTCCAATATTGAGCTGTTAGTCAGTGGAAGTGTGTGTGCATGTTTTGGATCAATAGTAAGCACCATCTGCTTCACTCTCGCTCCCCTGCCTTGCATCCACTGATTGAAGGCTCCATTGACAGCTTCATCTGCCATGTGATCTCTCTCTCTCTCTATACGACGTGACACAATCAATAATGTATTATTATAACCACCAACTGCTTACAAAACATGCTGCACACGGATGCTGTGTCGCTTCCAAGTTGTAAGCTTTAAAAACTATATTTTAGGGAAGACATTTTCATCAGGATTTACTTAAGTAAATACAGCAAAAGGGGGACAGCTAATCATTTAAACCCTGCTTATTCCCACAGTGCAAATTCTCGCAGTAAATCGGCACAATGCTCAATAGATTGCCCAGACAGTCTGTGTCATTTTCCTGGTCTCGGGATCTGCATTGTGTGGTAAAAATGAATTCCTTCTTCCTTCCAGAGATCCAGCCTGCCACCGCTCAAATAACAAATCCAACAAACATGGCAAAAGACCATTTTTTTCCTTTCATTTTTGTTTGGATGCCGACACTATGATTCAGGATTTATTCACTGCACCAGTCCTGTGGAACAGACTCGGGCTGTATGAAATGCTACTGTATGATCCAAACAACCCATTTCTGACAAAGCATGAAAGGATATTGCTTTTTTTGTTCTTCCTTTGCTTCACTGCCTTTCCTTTTGTGTGTGTGTGTTTTGTTTTTTTCCTTTGCTATGCCTGGACTGCTCTCAAACAGGAACAACACAACGTGGGGGAGTGGTGATGGCACTGCACTGCAGTACATGATGCTCATGAGACTATTCTGTGGAAATTAGTTTACTCACCTATAAAGAGGGAGACACGGTGGCGGTGTTTCTCCTCAAAGAATAGGAGGAAAACGAGCAATTAGAACGAGGCCTTTCATTCAGAAAGTGACACGAGGAAAGAGCCGTTAGCCTAATCACGGGAGCAGCAGGAGAGCTCACTTTCCTTCCACCAGAGGACAACTAATCATCCTCCTTGCATGTGTCGAACTGAGCTGACTATAGCTCGCTGCCTCTTCGGGCCTGTGGCTGTGAGAGCTAATCTGATCTAACATGGGCTCTGTCACTAAGGGGGAGTTTAGTTATATATGTGTGTGTGAGAGAGAGAAGGAAAGAAAGAAAACTCAAATGGCTGAAGGAGGACATGTCATGGGGAGGATACTTTGATTACCGCCACAGAAAAAAAAAGCTTTCTGGTTCACTAGCTCCCTCACTTTGCAGCGTACTGCAGTCTTTCACCCTCTCTCTCTCTCTCTCTCTCCCTCTCCAAGGACACAATGAATAAATCAGATTCCAACTCAGTTGTTCCATTTCCCTCTTTTCTCCACTTTAGCTTTGCAGCTATCTTCAAGTGCACCTGAAGAGACCCGCACTTGACATTCAAGTTCAGTTGACATCGATCAGCTTCCCAAACATGTACCTGTTGGATAAAATGATAGTTCAAAGGCATTGAAGTGTAAAGTATGGAATCTCTGTCTGTCTGTAAGTCAGTCAATTTTCCTTTTTTTTATTTTGTCTGTCTGTGTATGTGGGTATGTCCTTTGCATATGTCTTCACCCTTCCCTTATCAAAATGAAGTTTATTCAAGTGTGCTATTAGTATACTTAAAATAAGAGAGCATACTTTCAGTTTACTTCTTATGAATTTATAAGAGATATACTTAACAATAGCATTCAAACTTGGCTCATACTGACGAGTAGACAGAAAAGGCCAACTTGTACTTAATCTTTTGATTGAGATATATATTTAAGAAAAGTATAATGAAGTATTCTTGCTTCATAGGCCTTCAGAAAGGTGTGCTTGGCTTGTAGTTGCACATACTTTTTGGAGTAGCCTATTAAAGTCTGTGGGTGTATTGCTCTGGGGCTAAGGACATGCAGTGTTGAATTTCGTGCACACACCCATTTGCGTCAAGCTTTTCTGCCATTTTTTATTGTTTTTTGCTGCTCCTCCTACAAATTTTTAGCAATCGTCACCAACTTTGGTACAGAACATCTCTGGACCAAGCCGGGAAAAGATACTCTTTTGGATTTTTGATGTTCAATACAGTTCTGCTATAGCTGGCCTTCACAGTTTGCTCAAATGCTGTGGGCAGGGCTTATACTACAAAAAAAAGAAGTCAGCTCTCTTGAACGTTTTGTGCTATTGCAAC
The DNA here is from genome assembly GCF_043250625.1 of Sebastes fasciatus. Taxonomy (NCBI): domain Eukaryota; kingdom Metazoa; phylum Chordata; class Actinopteri; order Perciformes; family Sebastidae; genus Sebastes; species Sebastes fasciatus. The sequence continues at coordinate 13,840,859 of NC_133804.1, read as the reverse complement.
CACATTTGGTGGACATGTGGAGATATGATGTCTGAGTGACCGTGGCAAATTCGGTGCCAAATAGGTCAATAGGTGGAGCTGTGGCAACATCATCTAAGTATAAATAAAGGAATCTCTATTTGTCTGTGTGTCCGTCGCATATCTCAAAAAACGTTCATTCGATCAACTTCACACTTGGCGGGTGTATTGCTGGGGACCCAAGGACCTGCACAATTGGTACAATTTGGATCCGTGACATGTTCCACATTAATAAACATTGAATAAACAAGCGACCAGCGCTCTGTGCAGCAGCGGGGACGAGGCGTCAGGGCTCTGCGGACTGAGTCGAGCATGTCGTCCACAGCGGGCATTTACTGGCTGCAGTGCAGTTCACTTTTGCTGCTGGATGCTAGATATACTAACGTTACAACCGAACAGTTCTTCACTTCCTTGGAGTCAACGAGCGATGAGCAGTTCTTGATAATGCTGCAAGCAGTTTTTCCACATTTATATCTATTTAATCTGTTTGCCATAGTTAACTTTTCCAAGATTCTGTTTGTTTTGCTTTAATGACTGCATAGACAACAGAGATGTAGAGAGATGACACATGGAGTTCATATGTGACGCCTTTAGGGCATGAATGAAACAATAGCAAATATTAGCACAGAAACACCATTAGCATTCTGCACTGAATAAGAGAAAATGATACACAGGAATAACTGTTACATAAAAGATGTACATTTGCCTTGTTTTGTAGGCATGTCTCCCACCTCAAAGCCACACTTCTCCAGACGGTGACTAATACAGGTGTGACTCAGAAGCCGTGCAGATAGCGAGAGGAGATCCTGTTACTGTTTGACTAAACCCGAATGGGCAAGACTCATGATTCGACTTTGAACACAGCATGATTGCTGGCGATAGATGTGCCAGATCCAGAATCTGCAGAGACAGCTGTCCTCATGGGAGTTTGGTGCACCACAGACAAACAAGAGAGGTCACATGAGAATGGCAAGGGTCGCTCGAGCTGATTGGCAGACCACATGTGTATGTAAGTAGCAGTTCAGAACATAAAACGGTATGTTATCCAACAAATCCTGCTTTTTCCTGCTACATGCGGATAAAACAGCAGACCTGTGTTCACCTGAACATTACTTGTGATTAAACACTATTGTCTTGCAGGTGGACTTCTTCATGGCTGCCTTTGTCAGTCGCAGTCATGGAAGTATTTAGATCCCGTACTTATGTGAAAATGTTAGTAAAAGTATGTTAGTATTATCAGGAAAATGTACTTAAAGTATTCAAAGTAAAAGTACTCAATGCAGACAAATGTCCCCTGTGACTGTTATACTATTATATATTATATCATTAGATTATTATTACCCATGCTTTCTTGTAAAAGCAGCATTTTACTGTTGGAGTTGGTTGAGGTTTAACCATTTTGCATAGGACTGCAACTAATGATTATTTTCATTATGGATGTATTTACTGATTATTTATCGATTGATTGTTTGGTTTTTAAAAATTTTAAAAAATAGTGATGAAAATGCCGTCAGAATTATTAGTCCAAAGTGATACTTTCACAATATTTGTTTTGTCCAAACAGAATGATCAAAATTATTTTTAAAATTAATTAAATAATTGAAATAATTAATCATAGCAAATCATTATATTTGGAAAGCTGGAAACGTGAAATAATTGATTAATCGACTAATCATTTCAACTGTAATTGTAGAGTTTAATTTATAACAAAACATTATATCTAATAAGCTCCCTGTATGATTTGCAGGCAAAAAAAAGGAAAAGAAAAGACTCATGTGAAGTACAAGTACTTTACTGTACTTGAGTAAATGTACTTTACATTCCAGACGTACACTTAAACCCGGTTAAGGTCGTTTGTCACAAAGCACACGTTTTCTCCAAATTCAATAATGTAGCAGTGGATTAAAGAACAGGTCCACTTTCAGAGACTCCAGCTCCTGAACATATTGCAGGAGTTGTTTTCACTTCCCCTCCACCTGCCTCGGTGATACCCTCCAGGTCATCATTTCCTACATTTCTCTCATTTCCATCCAAAAGAAAGTGAAAGTTGTGCTCAGGGAGGCTTTACAGACGATGTTGAACCTCTTGCTCAAAACACAAAATATCTCTCGGCTGCATTACATTATTGATTGTTGAGGCTCTGTGGAGAAATTGGTGTGTCTTCTCTCAGTATTAGCACTGCAGCAAAATACTGAGTGTAGGAAGCCTTTGCTCTATGATTCAGAGTGAAACCTGATGGTTAAACATTAGCTGTCTGGGTAGCTGTGCTATGAGGTCATCTACATTTGCCTCATATCCTTAACCTCAAAAATAAAAAAACAGCATTTATAATCAGTATATACAGTCAACACACTATATGGTTTAGAACAGTGGTTCCCAACCTGTGGTCCGAGCCCCCCTTAGGGGGGCGCCAAAGATCACAGGGGGTGGCCAGGATTTGTCTGCTCTGAGGATGTCAAAATTAGATTTGCTCATGTATGACTACAATCATAATGACTCAACTACTGGATCATTTATGCAAATGTATGTATATACAGTAAAACTATTTAAAAAGATGTACTTTTTGCTACTTAGTATCAAAATCTAATGAAACATTCGGCTTCAATCCATATTTGTTGGCATTTAGCCTTTCAAAAACAAAATTTTTTTAATGTATTTGTTTATAAACTTCTATGAAGCATCTGTTTTATACAGTGTAAAAGTACTCATGTGTTTTAAAAATGATTTACCTAAGGTCCACTTATTAGACGTCTTCTAGAGTGTTCAACCACATCTTTGTTTTTTTGTACATATTAAACAAACAAGATATATCATGTTAAATAGTGAGCTTTAGAGTTGCTGGTAGGTCGATTTTACAACCATTGGACAGAGCCAGGCTAACTGTTTCCCGTCTTTATACTAAGCTAAGCTGACAGGCTGCTGACTGTAGTTTATATTTAATGGATGGACATGTGAGTGGTATCAATCTTGTCATCAACTCTCTATTCCAGAAAGCAAATAAGCATATTTCCCAAACTGTCGATACAGTTACAACATACTTAAGGTGTATTCTTTTTTTAAATGACTCCAGTGGTTCCCAGATCTTAATTAACCAAATAGACCACCGTTGGGGATGAGATGCAAAAAAGATGTTCACAACATGGATGAAAAATCTGCAGGTGCTGCATAACAGCCGCAAGTCAGCGTGGACCAACATCCCTGTGGAGCTTCTCTAACATCTTGCTGAATCAATGCTTTGATGGTTTCAGCTGCTCTGGCAGTAAAATGAAGTTTTAGCTATACTAGCAAAGAGTAAGTGAGCCATTGAGTGTATCTAACTGATTTATGGCAGCTTTGATTGTTCGTGTGTGTATAATTTTGTACTTCCGCTAAACATGTGGAGGACAGAGGACGATACTTGCAGTGTTGGATCAGAAAGAAATGAACAAAAAGTAGCAGGGGTTGAAATCCTGCAGAGCTTCATTAATACGCCCCATTAGAAGTGACAAGTAGCTCAGTGGGACTTCACATCTGGACATTGCACTTCTTCATTGCAGCTCAGGGCAGCAGGCTTTTACACAGTAATACATTTGGCATACAGCTGACTGCAAAAAATATCCCCATTGAAATGGAATTCATGTTGACCCAAATATATTGCACAGCTCAGTCTACATTTATAAAGTGAAGTGATCATCCGTCATCAGCTGCCACCACGCTGCGAATTGTTTTATTTTCTCACAAAAGGAAATTGCTTTGGTGACTGTCTGTTTGTCTGAGTTGTGCCGGTCGCTGGTCCTCAGCTTTGGCTTCTGTAGTCTAATGTGCAATCCAAACATCATAACAGATTTTCTATGCTGTTATAATTGCTCTCCACAATAACAAAAGGGAATATGAGTCAGCTGTGGGCCGTCCCTCTAGAAACCACTGATTGGCTTTTGATGAAAGCTCAATTGTACGTTGTTACTGAACTGCAGCATTTTCTAAAATCGGAATGTTTATACACACTGTAAGAAATGATTTGTCACTAAACTGTGGGGAATGATGTGTTCTACCATTCTAAATAAACACATCAGCCCATAAAAAGGTCACTACATAATTTGTTGACTCATCCGTGAGTCATGTGAAATAATGCCTGAGACTGATCTGGGCCATGTTTAACCAAAAGTGTCTTGAAGCTAAGATGATTGCTGCACATGACTTACAATCATAAATGATCTCAGCCTTGAAGGAATAGTTTGACATTTTGGAAAATACGCTTATTCGCTTTCTTGCTGTGAGCTAAAGCCCTTTTACATAGAGCAAGATTTTTAGGGCGAATAATTCACAATATTTAAAAATAGATTTATTCACTCCGAGATTCATTTTCTCTTGTTTTTACCTTCGATAATGCAGGTTCAGCCCATCGAGTGAAGTTACACACAGCAATGTAATCTTATCGTTGACATTTAGATAAAGTCTCATTCAGAAAATAAGAACACATTTTTGTGCATACATATCCTATACGTATACTGCACTTATATAGCCTTCCCTGTGAACGCAAGTAGTTTAACTATCTTGATTCAAAACTAGAACAGCTGTGGGTTTGCCAGTGCCACGGTCTCTGTGGATTTGACTGAAGACTAGGTCAATGTTAGCCCAGATAGATAGAGCCTTTTGACAGCAGTCACATCTATTTGCCATGATAGGAACGGCTCATATATAAGAGTGGCTCTTCTCAAATGCAAGGCTTTGCACCTCTGAGACTTACTCAAATTCAATGTCATCAACTTTCAATTAAATTTTTTGTTGCAAAATCTTGTCACAATAACAGGCAGATGTCTTAAATGGGCATTGCAGTAGATGTGAGCACTTTTAATGGGATCATTTGCATTTTGTTGCTGTTTATTTGTGGCTTGCTCTCTATAAAAAAGGCCTTTAAACGAGGAGATTGATACCACTCTCATGTCTGTGGGTTAAGTATTGAGCTGGAGCCAAGAGGCGTTTAGCGTAGCCTATAGCATACAGACTGAAATCAGGTGGAAACGGCTAGCTTGGCTATCTCAGAAGTTGAAAAATAACAACACCTCACTACTTAATATGTTGTGTCTTCAACCCTGTCTCCTACAAAATAACATTCCCATAAAACTAAACTGGATTCTCAATTATGTTTTGAGGGAAAAGTATTATCTCCAGGATTACGGTTGCAGTTTTAAACACATGGTTGACATGAACAGCGGTCTCCTGGGGGAAAGTCTGGTGTTTGTCCTGCTCACCAGTAACAGACTTTTTGCATGTTATACTCGTTATCATACTACGTAACTTTCAATAACGTCATTATTCTACATAACTTTCATTAATGGTGGCCCGATATACCACGCTCTGTACGTCGCTCATTGGACTACGTCACTTGCTGCGGCCGTATTTATGATATGTCAAAGACAAGCGTAATCCGTGACAAAATATGTTTCCTTCCGAACGTAATTGAGAATGCAGTTTAGTTGTATGGGAACTAATTTGTAGGAGATAGGGCTGGTATCTTATTTGTTTGAGGGGTTGTCATAGGGGTGCTAGTATTTCGAACTTTGGACTGGGCAGGCCAGCTTTTTCCAGTCTAAGTGGCTAAGCTAAGCTAGCTTCATATTTAGCTTCATATTTAGCTTCATATTTAGCGTACAGACATGGGAGTGGTATCATTCTTCTGATCTAAACTTGCCAATAAAGCAAATAAATATAAAAAAAATGTCAAACTTTTTCTTTAAGACGCTCAACTGATAACTAATTAGACGTTGAATTGTGGAGAAAGTGCTGCTACGGACATTCACCTTTCCCTAACTTTTCACCTCGGACCAAGATCGGAACAACCGTCTTATTTTTGCTTTGTTTTGTGTTTAAATTAGATTACAATAAATTAAATTAAGTTTTTTTGTATAATTTGCAGTGTACTTCTGGAGACCTTTTGACCATAATCATCAATCACTTTTTTTAAAATTTCAATATGGTTCCTGCAGGAGAAAGTTCTTATATAGTATTGTGAACTCACATTTATTTTCACACACTTATACTTAGTTTATAGACTCTTCTCCTCAGCATTCAAGTTGTGCCAGTCCATTAGAAGCTCAGTGTATCAAAAGCAAAATGTTCTGTCAGTATATAGGCCTATCTGACAGTGCATGAAGTGAAGTCCCATCATTGTTTTAAAACACCAGGCTCCTACTACAACTCCTGCAACAAAGTCGAACGAGGTGCAGGCCGAGACATTTACTTGAATAGCAAGGATGAGCCGGAGAAGTAATTTCATTCATTCACTGAAGCATCAGAAGAGAAAACCAGAGTGTGTGTGTGTAAGAGAGTGAGTGTGAGAGGATGTGGTAATACTGTGTCTGTTTGATGTTTCTATTCATAATTGACAGTAGTTACAAGATAATAGCAGTGCTTTTTAAATTTGACAAGCCCTTGAGCAAATAAATAAGATGTACCGTGTGAAGGTGAGGATGTAATAAACAAAACCTGCATGAGGCAAACACAAAGGATGTGCCCAGCTCATTACTGTCGAATAAAAAAATGTGTGTGTACAGTAGATGAGCGACATAGTCGGCGTCTTTGAACAGGAAGTGATGTTCCTGTCACAGCCGCTCCTCTAGAACCTAATTAGAGCTCTGAAGGCAGAGCGGCTCTTTCTTGTCGGCCAGGTATGTGCGGATGTACCTCAACACACCTTTGAGCAATCATCAAAAGTTCAATCAAAGCTCCAATTTAAATTGCTTTTCCACGCTCCCTTTTAATGACACGCGCTAGGTTACAGTAGATGAGATGCAAAGTGCAAATGCCATCTGTACTTTGTGTCTCGCATACAAAACAGTCGCTAATGAATCTCATCGCAAGGGCACACATGAAAAAAAAAAAGGATCTATTACAAATAATTTCTACATATATGTGTCTTAAAAGTCTGTTTTGCTCCCATTATACTGGCTCTGCAAGGGTGGCTGTAGTCTTTTAATGAGCTATTTTAGCCTCTGCAGGAATGCTTAATGCTAAAATGCCTTTGGTTTTGAGCAGGAAATTAATGAGGTGCTGTTTTATTCTCACATTTTTAGCAAGTGAAAGGTGTTAAGTGGCTCTTAACCCCAAATGGAAGCTTTACAATTCCATATCTCAAAAGCACCATAAGGTCAGACATGCAGGGTAACAGTGTTTGCCAGGAAATATCCATGACGTGACTTCCTCTCAGCCTTAGAATTGGTTCAGTGTGAACATTTCATGCTGCTAACATGAATAAACATGATGTGGTTTTCATAAAATGTTTACATCCAGATGTTTATGTATTCCCATGTTGCGTTAAGGACTGACTGGAAACAAAAAAAATGGAATCCAGTTATGCGGTAGTGTGATCTGATACCCATATTGCTGTAGACAACATAATTTCATCTCCGAGCTGAAATCTCTGCCAACATCATGGGAGACCCTGTGAAGGAGCCTGGCTCGGCTGGTGGGTTGTGTGGATGTGAAGGAAACACCGCCTCTTCTAAATTCAGAGGAATTGCTGTTTCAAGTGGAGTTATCAGCATATTTTCAAATTCACTGTCATTTCCTTCATTGGCCGTAACAGCAAAAAACACTTCATCCGCTCCGCCGCTTGACGGGCGCTATTCAACAGGAAGCGGCTGAATAGAAGCGCCGAGCCTGCAAGAAGGCCTCGTCCAATCACGGGGCGCGGACAGGCGTGCCAGCCCGAGGAAGAGAGAGCCGGAGCGGCGGGAGAGATACTGTTGTTCCGAAATTGCATTACAGGAATATGTGATATAACAATAGGAATGGGTCTAGCTGATGTATTCTCTCTAAATGTCAGAGAGTTTTGAGGAAATGAGGATTTAGCTGCAACATTAGGGTAAAATGTCTGCATAGCAGCCACTCCAGCTAACCTTACATACTGTGAGTTGCAATCTTTTTCTTTTTCCTTAACACAAAACATTGTCTGCACTCAGATGGTAATGAAGGGAGAGAGGGGGAAAAAAAGAAACTTCAAAGAAAGATTCCTTTAGGAAAAATGTTTTACAGTGCCAAATTTATGGGATTTTTCAATTGTCTGCGCATAACACCCATGTCTTATGCGCAAGGCTATATTTGAGCCATCTCCCACAGCAATAGCTCAATTTAATAGAACAGTAACGGGATACTAGCCTAGAACACTGTTCAATTTGATTACGCAGTTCATGGGGACTGCGGACTTTGATAACGGATTGATTTATTTTGCAGGGAGCTTGAAATAATAATCCTCCGCTAAACCTTCATGGCCTCCAGGCTCAAACTTTTAATAACGTTATGAGAGAGATGAGAATAGTGCATCACTCCAGGCCTGGTGCGGCTCTGCTCAGCCGTCTGCTCGGCTCTTCCCGTAGCTGTTGGTGCCTCCGCGTGATGGGTTGTTTGTTTTTGTTTGTTGGTAGGCCTCTAAACCGTCCAGGAATTTGCCCTTGGGCTTATCTTAAAAGTCATACGTGCACTTAAATAACCTGTGCCATGAATCATAGAGTGTTTACAGAGACAGTGGCTCTTTGTAAAGGCTACACAATCCTTATTATAGCGGTGGAGCTTGTTATTAAAAACCAGAAGAGAACACAGAGGTTATAGGCTTCACAGACTGCAACCAAATGCAAAATTAAGAAAGGCTGGGATGAGGGCACATGAGGGAGATTGTGATATAAACAGGCTGAAACTGCCTTGAACTGCCACTGGGGGCTCATAAAAACTGAATGGAGACTGTGCTTTGTGTGAATTATTTAAAATCCGTAGAGCAAAGACCATACAGATGCTGCATTCTCAATGAGGAGAGTACGTGTGGGCATGAACATCATTGCTGACATGACGAACAACCCGCAAATACAGACATGATCAGCAGAAGCCCAGTCAAGAGTTGATGATTTAAAGGTGAAAAGATGTTAAGAGATCTAGGTTAAAGGAATTGTGTGTAACATTTCATGCCATCTATTAGCAGAAATGGAATATACAATGTTTCATTAGTGTATAATCACCTGAAACTAAGAATCGTTGTGTTTTTGTTAGCTTATAATGAGCCATGTTTCTACAGTAGCCCACAACGGACAAACCAAACACTGGCTCTAGAGAGAGCCTTTCACATTTTTACGTCACCTGAAGGCCATTGTAGTTCTCCGACACGCAGGGCCGACTTAAGGCATAGGCCATAGGCTAGGGCGCCAACTTCTGGGGGGCGCTGGTCGCCCTCTAAAAAAAAAAAAATACATTATTATTCTTTTTTTAAAAAACAAAATTACAGTGGGCGCCCTTCCTCATTTTCTGCATTGAGGTAACAAAAGAACAAAGAAAGAAAGAAAGAAAGAAAGAAAGAAAGAAAGAAATACACTTTTCACCCCTGTAACTCTCGTTGTAGTAAACCTGACTAAACACTTTGAAGCCAACAATATCAGGGACCAATCATGTATTTATATTGTTATAAATACAGTTATTTATGAAAATAAAAATCTTAATTTTAGTTTTAAACCCATTGTGATGTCTGATGTGTGTTGCGGTTTATGGGGCTAGGTTTAGGGTTCTGGGGGGTTGAACCCTAACCCTAGAGCGGCGCCCCTGGTGGGGGCCTAGGGCACCAAAAAGGGCTAGAGCCGGTCCTGCCGACACGCTTGTGAAACTGTGGTAACGTGAGCCGCACTGCGCAAAACTGTGGTAACGCCAGCCGCCGTCTGACTTCTGTTGCTCCTAAAGTAGTGTTATTACGGTAAGGATGGCCTCTGAGTGAGGTGAACGACGTTACCATGGTTTTGCACTCGGCGGCTCACGATACCGCAGTCTTGGAAAGGGAGGAGTGAGCGGAGGGGTACTCAGTTGGTTGCAACCACACCACTAGATGCCTCCAAATCCTACACTTTTAAAACTGAGTACTACATTTTCTACTATATTTCCTACTAACACTAAAACTATATTGTATATTGGAACCATATTTTTTAGAAGACTGACAATTTCTGTATTTTGCGCTAATTAGCCTTCTGGCTAAGACTTAGATGAGCAAATTGATACCACTCTCATGTCTGTATGGTAAATTTGAAGCTACAGCCAGTAGCCGGTTAGCTTAGCTTAGCCTAGCATAAAGATTGATTCCTGTAAATGTTGTTGGAACAACAATGTAAAACCAAAACGGTGAGCTGAGGGATGCTAATGCTCACTAGAGCTGAGAGGAACTGTTGTGTGATAACTCTCTGAGGGTTTGTCGTTACGTGCGACCCCTTTCTCGTTACACATATTGTTCATATAAAAATATTGATTCAATGAACTCACATATGATTTCAACAAGAGCGACTGTCAAATGAAATATCATACATCTCAATTCAAAAGGCATCAGTGTGCTGATGTTTCCATCGGACCGCTATTAAACTATGAGATACTGTATGCCCATACCACCTCCCACACATCATATCATTAGGTCGAGATGAGATAGGTGTCTGGCCTTATATACCTGCTATCATCAGACCAAAGATGTTATTACTTCAGCAGCCGGCGCCCGTCTCCCACGACCACAAAAGCTCATTACGATTGATAACTGATAGCATCGCTTAATCATGACTGGACAAAGGCCACGGCCATCCAAACAAGTCCCCCGATTGAATTAATGGTATTCATTAAGCCACAATGAGAGCCTTTACAGATGCCGCGACCTTATCCTGCCACTTCATCTTCTTGGGGGATTGACTGAGGTAAAATATAAGCTCAGGGAGGGAAAGGAGGAGGGAGAAGGAAAGAAAGAGAGGGAGAGATTGAGATTAGGGGAAGATGAGAGAATGAGCCCCCGGAGAAAGGGAGAAAGAGAGGAGTGTAATGTATGAGAGGTGTTCATTTCACTGCTGGTAGATTGACACATTCCCACTGGGGGGAATGGTTCCAGCACAGCAGATTACCATCAGCTTTAAATCGACTTGAGCATGCCTGGACTAATGGCCCTCCAATGCCACATTTCATCAAAAGTCTCCTGAAACATATGTGAACAACCTTACAGACATTCCTCATTAATAGGACTAACCTGGGGCGTAATATCCACTCAGGGACCCCCAGACCTTGAGTTAGAGGACATCATTCATCCTCTGCTTTAAAATCAGCACTAGCATGAACGTGCCTGCCTGTACAATATGAATCATTTACAGCAGCGCCCCTGCTGCTTGCTAACACGCTGCTGTGCTCCCGGACTCCCCCAAGCAACCCTGAACCAGCAGCTCAGGAATACACAATGATTTTGACCCCAGAGGTCCACGCTGAGACGCGATGTTATGTAGTTAAGGAAGCATTGCACACTGTTCACCCCTTTGGCAGGGCTTGGTGTTAGGTCGGGGCTGACTGCACTCTCTTATGAGGCTTTTGGACCTGGTTTAGGCTCAACTGGTTGGGACAGACACACGGCGAGCTCTGCGGTGGTCTTGTCACACATGTGCTTTGTGATCCCAGGAAATGGACCTTTTTTTAGAGCTCAAAGTAAAAACAAAGATATGTAACACACTGTTTTCACATATGAACATCCTAATACTGTGATAGACAAATAATAATTTAATTTCATAGTTTCTTATGTATTTGGACTTTCTGGGTGGGCGACTGGGGTCACAAAGATGAAGCAACAAATGGTTAATGCACCAACATTAATAATGTGTTATTTATCAGTGTTAAAGACGGACCAGGTCACCACTTTATTTAAAGGTCATGAAAAAGTGATGCTTATAGTTAATCATGATTACAGCACCTGGAATTCAACAGAATACATGTGCACTGCTGTGACTGATCAGTTTTTTGACCTGTCCCTTTAACTGCAGATTTACCTATTGAGAAGGCATGAACATCATTAACAATTCAGAAATCATGATGATTGAGATTCCTTAGTTGTTGCATTAATTTTAACTTACTGTTCTTGCATTACCTCATGCATGAGATACTTTTAAAGGAACAGTGTGTAGCATTTAGGGGAATCTATTGACATAAACGGAATAGAATATTATTAAGTATGTTTTCATTAATGTATAATCACCATGCTTCTACAGTAGCCCAGAACGGACAAATCAAAAACACTGACTCTAGAGAGGGCCATTTGCGTTTTCACATTTTCGCGTCGGCCACCTATACGCTTGTAACATGGGAGAAGTTCCAGCTGTTTGCAATCTGAAACCTCCCTACTAGATGCTGCCAGATCCTACACACTTCTCCTTTAATTCTTGAAATACAATGACAGAATGACTATTTTGGTCATGGGTTTCATACACTTTATGTAATAAAACATCTAAAAGCAAAAATCCTATCAGACGGGCGACCCTGGGACAAAATCAATCACTCAAATGGGGGTCCATGGTCTAATTTGTGTCAGTTTAGGGGTTCTTGACGAGAAAAAGTTTGGGAATCACTGAGCTAAGCAACTTGCAAAGACGTCTGAGAGACACGAGCAGACGACTGGATGCAAAACAAAACAGGTAAAAATATAATGTCACCGTGCGCCGATTATGGAAACGCTGTATGTAGCTACAGTGCCTATAGCTGCTTGTGTTGTGTAGCACAACCAAAGAAAAATGTGGAAGCTAGAGAGGCCACATGGCCAAGTATTCTGGTCAAGTGTCCTCAACAACTTGGACAACTTCATGCATTCAGTTCACACTTGTGCCACGTTACTTACCAGGTCCGACCTTGTAAGATAGCTGTCAACACTTTTATGTACAAGTGGTGTGCAGGTCTTTACTCAGACGTGCATGTTAAACAGCTATTACATTTACACAACGCGGTGCATGTCTGCAAGGGGTCTATTAAATATCATTTCTGAACTGAACCTGTAAGTGCACAGACCTTTGTTAATAGAATTTTTGGCCTTCTAAAAAATGTAATCACCCATGTCCACAAAAAATTAAATGACTCAATTTGAGACAGACATTTATTGAGGTTGTTAACACAGAGAAGGCTTTGTAGGCTACCTGACTGGATGAAGAGGATTGCATTTAAAACATTGATGTAGCAGTAAAACATGAGGCAGCAGGGCGAGTGATGATGTATGCAATCAGCTTCATTAACACTCTACACGTGGAGATATATGTGCCCTCCTTAAATTAGCTCAGTATGTCAGGTGAGCTCTCCTAAAAAAACACCAAGAACAATCTACAAACACCCCCACAAAACGTGCTACCATCACCACCAGCCACTGCAGAGATGTGTCTCACAAGCTTAGGTTAAATTGAAGACATCTGTACTCGCATTGTTACACATTACGCCCATGCTGAGCCTTTACACTGGATAAACTGGGTTAATCAAACGAGTGTGAAGCACTTTGCACCACACATTCGAGGAACCTCTCGCTGCCGTATGGCGCCCTCTGTTAAAAAACAGTGTCACCCCGCCGCTGGCTTTGTTTAAACAGCGATTCTTTGAAGTGAATACATTCCTTTTTTATTATGCACTTGATGTACGGAGCTTCACACATGAGAACAGACAGGGAGCATGTGTGTGACAAACAAGCACAAGTCTATTGAGTTGCAAAGTGTGCGTGTGTGTATATACATACAATTTAGGCTGACACTTAAATTCCAGATTTAAGGTTCGGGGGGACAAATTGCCCAACTGTAGTCATTCATCATTGTCAGCAGTCAAGTCTGCGCACACATAGCACTCCCCCCTCGTGAAACATATTGTTGACTAATGCATGTGTGGTAAACACACCATTTCTTTCATTTAGTCACAGCTCAGTCTGTAATTACACAGAGGGATAGCTATCAGAGTAGCAGTCATTGTGTAAAGCTTTAGTGGGTCATCTGCAGTGAGACAGAAAGGGAATGAGAGAGAGAGAGGGAGGGACAAAGTCCTGGATAAACCTTTCAGGGTATCAGATTTGCAAGCAGCAGCGGGGAGTACACGCAGGGGGAAATGAAAAAGTGTGTGAGCCCTGTGTGGAAGAGCTGCTGCTAAATGTGTTTGTAATTATCGAGCGAGTGGTCAAAATGCCGTCATTAATAAACAAACATGCTCGGAAAAATCTGTGGGTGCAATTTTGTGGTGGCATTTTATAGCTTAATCTCTTTTCCGTGCGCATGAAAGTTAATGAGTGAACCTACAGTTTCTTAAGAGGCTCTGAAGTTCACGGGTCAAGCTTCTTTATTTTTTGCCCTCTTCCTTTTTTCCTTTCTCGCCCTCCTCCACAGCGACTGGGTAACACAGCCGCGAATCATCTGTGAGCCTATTAATTAGTCCAATCACTGGCGAACAGGCCCGCGTTATCACTGCAGCACGACAGTCTTTCAGAGCTGAAATTAAACCGTGCACACTACTGTTTCAGTGCCAGGGGGAGTAGAGATTTAGCTCCACTGGCACCGCGCATGGATAAATCACCAGCACTAAGCAGCCTGTAGCACTGTCATAGCAAAAAAAAAGAGGAGAGGGCAAATAAAATGCTGCTGTTTATGACAAAAAAGACCATTATATATGATGACAAACTAGTGATGAGCACTTTGGTTCAAAGAGGAATCGCTCCGCAGCTTCAAAAGGAGGGAATGTCTGTCAGAATAAAAGTGGGAAGACAAAAGAAGAGATGCCAAAAAAGATCTTCGGCAAACCAAGGTCTCCTTTTATTGAAGGAGAAAGATGAATAGCAAGAGATGTCAGAATTAAGTGACTGAGAGAATGAAGGACAGGGAACGGGAAAAGGCTGCGATTGGAAGTGTGTGCATCGATGTGTGTGAATAATAGGCATGTATCTGTGTCTACATGCACAGACGTGTGCATGCCCAAATGTTTCTGGCCCAGACTTTTGGGTTGTGGGAGTATCACGAAACTGTGTTTCCCAGCTTAGGCCCTGTTTACTCCCCTTAAAATGCAGATGTTGGTAATAAATCCTGCGTTTGCTCATTTATTTGGGGGGACTGCACCTTGCTTTATTAAAGCCATCTATCACTCAGGGCTCCTGAATCAATGAGATGCAGAGGAAAGCAGTGTCAGCACAGAGGCACGCAGGCAGAATACCAGCAGCCTGTACAAGTCGGAGGAGAGAGGAGCGTTGAAGCAGGAATAGATCAAAGCATCAGTCACACATTGTGAATGCGTGGTGACAGAGGTCAGTTTCTTGTGGGCACTACTACAGAAAATCCATCTACTTTGGTGTAAATGTAGTTTAAATACTGCAAACTCTGTCAAAAAAAAGTATCAGGTGCAGTATGTAAATAAAGACCTAAATTCAGCCAGGTAATTAATCTGCATTTAGTATTCAGATATGCACTGTTATCCCGTCTGGGGCTCATCGAGGGGAACCAGGGGTGAACTGCTTCAAACCGAGCCCATCTGGAGGCTCCCTCCCTGGGATTCACTCTCCTGTGGTAGAGAGGGCCACATCAACCTCTTTTCCACAGCTGCCACATCCACCGCCCAGCCTGCCAGGCACTTGTTAAATAAGTCTGTCTCTCAGCCCGCGGACCTGAGCAAAAGGAATATGGAAGAGATCTGGCTCAGCAGAGGGAGATGAGAGAGAAGAAAGTTGGAGAGCAAAGTGAGAGTGGGAGGGGGGAGAAACGGGGCGGGAGGGAAAATATGGTTGCAGTCTGCGGTGAGAGGCGAGAGAAAGAGCTGCCATGCGAAGGGACATCAAAGGCTCCAGATTGGTTTGTACTTTTTAGTGTTGCTGCTAATCGGCTGACGGAGCGACACAGCCTCCTCTTCAACTGGAGGGAACACTACCTGAGAGGCAGAGTTTCCTCAGAGATGCTATAGGAAAGCCTCCCTCCATCATTCATCCTGAGCTGGGAGCGAGCTGTCAATCGCTGTAGTCGACGGTCAGTAATCTGTTGGTGACTTATGAGCCTGTCCACCTGAGTCTGCTTGTTTATTCATCCACAGAGTATGGACAGAAACAAAGAGGTGCACACTTTCACCAGAGGTGGAAACTTCAGCCTCAAGTCAGACTTAAATATGCATTCATTAATTAGATTGTTTGGCCACTTGGGGGCAGCACAACAAGCTATAAACATAAATGTGTCATATTAACACCTTCTAAAGTTGATATGATGAGCGTGCAGTGGGCAACCTCCAGGTCTGAAAAGTGAAGCCAATGAGGAAGTGTCTTAAACGTGCATTCTCTCTAATATCCAGCAGGGGGCGACTCCTCCGGTTGCAAAAAGAAGTGATTGTATAGAAGTTTATGAGAAAATGACCCTACTTCTCACTTGATTTATTACCTCAGTGAACATTGTAAACTTGAGTTTATGGTCTCAATCGCTAGTTTCAAGTCTTCTTCAATACAGCATGATGTTCATTTAGTAAATTATGATCCCATTTAGAGTCAAATAGACCATAAAGCAGGGTATGCTTTAGGGCGTGGCTACCTGGTGATTGACAGGTCGCTAACACGGTCTGGGTGTTTTCCGTGTTTTCGTCTTAGAACTTTAAACCTTTCACAAAATGTCTTATTCAGTGTTCTGTTGTACTTAGCTTCACCCTCTAGTATCACTTCTGGTTGCAAAAAAACAACACGGCGACAGCCAAACACTAAGATGACGACGACCAAAATGCTGAACTACAGTCACCAAACCAATGGGTGACGTCACAGTGACTAAATCTACTTCTTATATAGCCTACAGTCTATGTGAGCGTGTAAGCAAACAGTTCCACATGCAGCAGAGACGGCGCAGCATCAACATTCATGTGGAGCAGTGCGTCTGGTCAACTGATGAATGTGTAGCTGAGTCAATATATTGTTTATGTTGACTTTTATTTATTATAGAGCACTGTACACTAAAACAACCAGACACAACAACAATTTCTTCCTGCAGGCTGTCAATCTGATGAACACTTGAATCAGTCACTGTCAATAACCCTCTAACACCAAAATATCCACTGCTACTGGTATAGATTATAATTTCACAGTATTTAATGCACAATGTTTTTAATATGTACATAATCTACATAATCATCCAGTTCACGTATATCGATTCAGTATTTATTTCTTTGCACTATTTGTATTGTTTACAACTTACAGAACATTGGACTTGTTTATAGACAGGTAATTTTATTCCTTATTTTATTGTTGGTCATTGGGACATTTTATATATATTTACATAATATTTATATATACCCCTATTTTTTCCACTACTTGTGTACATAACAATCCTGTCTATTCCTTACCTTTATTTGTCCAGCTTTGTTGTCCTGGTTCCTAAAGAGATGCATAAATCCAGAGTATGTATGCATCATGGTATGTATGCACTTGGCAAATAAATCTGATTCTGATGTTATTTTTTTGGTGAACATTCTCAAAACCTTTGTGACATTTTCTGCCATAAAGTCAAAATTCAGGTGTATTGCCAACCTTATATTGAGTGAATGAATATGTCTTCATAGTTCACACAAAATACGCATGATGTAGCTGCAGATTTCAACAGAAGTTGGACAGCCAGAGCGGCTCCTTTGGGTTTAGGCAACAAACCTACTTGGTTTGGTATAGTAAAAGAGCATTTTTTGGGGTTAAAATAAACTATTTCTGGCCGAAAGTACAAACTTCTCTCATGTGCGGGCAGCTATTGTGCTGGTAAGATGTTGTTGTGAGGCTCTCTTTCCTTTGGTTAAGCTAGCATGTTCAAAAGTAATTTAATTCTGGCTTAAACTGCATGGAGATGTAACGATGGGGTCATTGCTAATGCGTTCCTGAGTTTTACAATTGGGTTTTGGTCGGAAAAAACGGCTTCTACTTCTGTTAAATCAGTCTGAGATTTCCCCTCATTTGCATATTTTCTGCCTGCAGGAGCCTGAGAGAGAGAGCTGCCACTGTGTGTATATACTGACCGTGCCCTGTCCTACTTCTATAGGTGCGTTATAGTGATACATTATTGTAATATTCTTGTGTAACGTTTTTTTTATTGAGGGATTGCATTGAACGAATAGCCTACAAACATGAAAAATATGTGTATTATTTAATGTGCACTTTTACTTTTATTTTGAAGAGATGCTTATAGTTACATGTAAACAAGAGCGTGAGGCATTTAGTAAAAATATGAAATTTTACTTGCTTTTACTGTAACTAAAGGTATCAAATACACATGAGTAACCAGTCTAAGAGCATATTTTACTGTGGTGTGCACATCTTTTATTGATGTCATTATTTTGTTATACACAAACAAGTTGGACAGCTATATTGTGCTGGGGACTGGCAGTGAGCATGCCGCTGTGTTTGTGTGTATTGACTGTGCTTTTTGCTACTTTTATAGGATAAACGTGCAAATCCTGATTCCTGGTGTGAATGGCGTCCTTCAGTCTATGAGAAACAATCCTACAGCTGCTACAAATGTAAGTCCAATATTCACTCTTTTTTTAAAATCTCTGTTTTGGTTTCCTCATCCTCCTGAGGGGAATATCTGCCTCTTTAAGCTGCTAAATGCTCCACTATGTTCACCAGGTAGTCGCTAACTGTGTCTGTTTGCTGTTTGGTGCTGGGAAGGTAGCGCGTAGAGTTGATTTATCCATTCAAGCAACTGCTCAAAACAATAAACCAACTGTTTAGGTTGAGGTAGAGGTTAATGAGCGGCAGGAGTTAACAAAAACAGGAAACTTGCAGGGATGTAAAACCAAAACACTGATATGAAAGATGCTAATAGCTCCACAGAGTTGTGGGGAGTGGCAAAAGTTGGTGGTAATTTTCTCTTGGTTCATCACTAAGTGACCGTTTCACAAAACATGTATAGTCATTTGAGTCATGGTTAATATACAAATATTGAAAACTGGGTCCTTGACTGTTATGAGATTTGACTTATACTTGAGACTTTCCTCCCTAAGATCTTGACTTTTCAAGACATTCAGACCTGATCTGATACAATTTTATAATAAGCCAATACAAAATAAATATGCTAGTGAAAAGCAGGCTGTGCATACAGTAGCCACAAAGCTTACCTTTGAATCATTGGGCCTATTGCTTTGAAAGGACAAGGTCTCAGTTATGTAAAAACATTATTAACACGGCTTTGAAGGGAACATATTCAAATGCCGTGTCATTTTAAAGGGGAACTATACGCTCATTTTCAAAATTCATACATGTTCTTCCTATGGTCTAAGGCAGTGCAAAACATATTAGTAAACATGAACAACTCTCTCCCAAATCCAAAAACTAGAGTGCTAAAACTCAAACTTGTGATGTCAAAGTATACAATGTGTGGAGCTGCTCCATAGACAATGAATAGGGACAGATGTTCCAGATGACACTGAGAGCACCCAGGGGAGTGTTTTGAGTATATGGGAACATCTTCTGTTTCACAACTGACAACACTACAATATAATAAGGCTCACTCAAAACCCACAAAACCAGTCTCCCATTCATTGTCTATGAAGCAGCTCCAGACTTTATACCCTATGACAGCAGAAGTTTCAGACTTCTCTGGTTTCTGGTTTAGAGAGAGGGAAGCTCATGGCATTTTTAATTTAGATAGTGTTCCCCTTTAATGGTCAGCATTCAGACCTAAAAGACTTACATCATGACTTGAAACTTGCCTATGATGACGTGAGACACTTCCTCAAAGATGTTAGGAAAGCCCTCCATCATTCATCCTGAGCTGGGAGTGAGCTGCCAATCGCTGTAGTCAACGGTCAGTAATCTGTCAGTGACTCATGAGTCACCCAGTGGGTTAAAGTGATTGAGTGCGTACACTGCAGTAGTGTGCTTAAGAACAATTTCGAGGTACTTACACAGTAGCTCCTTCTATTTCATGCTACTTTATACTTCTACTCCACCACATTTCAGAGGGAAATATTACAGTTTTTACTCCATAACATTGACATTGATGGTGATATGACTAATTGTGTGCAAAGGAAGGTTTTAGATACAAAATCTACATGTACTACCAGTTAAAAAAGTGCTGCATTGTTATGGATTGAACTACGAAATTGCATATAGCAAAAATTAGCTCCAGCTCGACGAGTTAGAACATTCTGCATCATTAATAATAATCTAATAATACTCTGTACTGCATAATTAGTACAGAGTAGTTAAGTACATTTTGCTGCTAACACTGTGCTTGAATATGAATGTCCACCACTGCACACACCAGTCAGATGGTTGTTCGTAAAAGGAAGCAACGGTGGAGAAAACTAGGTAAGCGGACCAGTGCATGATCATCTATCAGGGCTAACAGGAAAACTCTAGGGCGCGTTGCAACGGCCACACACACCGGGGCTGTCTGGGAGGCCTTGTCTGTGTTTATCGAAGGGTCAGCACCCTCGTGAGATGAGCTCACTGGAAGGTCAGCGCACACATTACTCCCGTTGCTCTCATATAACCATCACTCACCACCCTAATTCAAGTCTATCGCTGGCAAGTCAGGCAATTACGACAGCCTAATTGCAGGTAATGTCAGTGAAAGCCCAAAGTCAAACAGAGACATGCAACAAACTGAATACCGAATGACGTCTGAAAGCAACATGACAGCTTGCAACATGTCTCCTAATGGCTTTGTACAAGCATTTGGTAAATATTCAAACAAACAAGCCACTGTTATCTTATACTTTCGCGTTAAACACTTCATTCAGTCGCGTTCCGACACATTCGAGAATGGCCCAGCGAGCGATGCATTCGAGTGCCTAAAACAAACATTGTGACAAAAGCTCTAATTTCAGAATTTCGAGGACTTCTGTTGGGCGGGACGGTCTTGAGGTGCCATGACGCTCATGCATAAATCATGCAATCATCATCAATGCATATTCAGAGAGGCTGTATCGCTCGGCGTCTCTATGGGAGATTAGAGGGAGCCCGGACTGTGACAAAACCCAGCTGATTGTAATGAGCTTTTTTGTGGCTTCCTGCGCTGACAAAACAAGCCTAAATTAATCATGATACCAGCCTCCTACTGCGGCAAGGAAGCCTTAAGCTTCCATCGGCACTCCCTGTCGCAAATTGGACCCCGAGACCGAAATTTTCTATGACGCAAAGTGAATTAGGCTCCAAACCGCTTTAATTTAAGTCATTCATAGCAAATGGGTGAAAGAATATGTTTTCAATAATTGGCTTGCCTTTTATGAAACATGACTCAAATGGTTGCAGTTTGTTTGTTGCACCATCTGCAGTGAAAGGCGTTAGATAAGTGAGAGGAATGAGGGAATAAACAGAAGCAGAAATACACTCTGAAACATACTGCTGGCGTCACAGGAAGCAAAATGTGAGTGTGTGTGTGTGTGTGTGTGTGTGTGTGTGTGTGTGTGTGTGTGTGTGCTCTGAAATGAGATTTGTTATTTTTAGATTTTTTTGCACATCTTTATTTGCCTGTATTGACTTCCCATCTCCTTCTGACAACTTAATCTCCATCTATTAATTCAGCATAAATGTTGGATTTTCAGCTAATAACCAAAGTAAAGTAAATCTCACTTCTCAGGTAGAACCTATCATCTGTTTGTCACTTTGAATACTTGTTTGGCACATAATGTTACGTGTATTGAATGAATTCACTGTACATTAGCCCCGTCCCCCTTAGTTACCGTTGCTGGGTCATTCCGCCGAATCGGTGCCATTTGCATGTTCTAACATTTACTTTTTTTACCATGTTTTTCTTAATGGAAGATGGTTCATATGAGTAACAGGACTGAAAACTATCTTTAAAAACAAAGACATAATAACATCTAAGATATAATTTAGGTACCAGGACTGTACATTGAGATTGACATTATCAGTCATACTTACAATATGATAAAAAAAATACAGAAAATAGAGTGAGAGAACTTGCTTTTCGTCTTCCCGTGGCCTTCAGGAGACTCAAATGATGCTACTTCCTGTTGACTTGAGTAACGTCCCAAATTTCTAGAGGGGGGAATGTGTTAGGGTAACAGGACTGAGTGAAAACCTGCATGAGGACATGACTGAAATGTGTAATTTTAACTAACGTATTATGAATTTCTGATGAGAAAATGTATTTGTGTGTCTGAATTGGAAACCGAGTCACTTGGTTTGATAATATAATGTATTATAGAGATAGTGTTCATGCATATTTATGCACGTAATGTCCTGGGGACAGAAAAGGCACAGATTCAGCAGAATAAGACTGACTACACCTGTCAGGCTTTCCGTTCTCACATGTCACATAAGCAGTTTACAGTGATAACAGTGGCAGATTTACCATTAAGTCTCAGTGATTTTTGAAACAATGGCTCCTTGATTTCAAAGAGAAGTAGACAAACTCAGGCTTCTCATTTCTAACTCGTGACCCTCGATTTTGCCAGTTGATATAACTGCTGCTAGCAGATTGCATTAGCCATAGCTAACTAGCTAATTAAGCTGACGTTAGCTCCATGAGTCGGATTCAAATTCAGATTCAGATTCAGACAACTTTATTGATCCCAAGAAGGGGAATTCATTCACAGCTTACCCCATCACAAATGCACAGACAACATCCAAAATGTTATGTAAAGCACAGATCAGTAAAACTGACAAACAGAGGTTGGTAAAGGACAGCAGATAAGTTAATAAAATATAATAAATAGCAATAAAATAGAATAGATAATAAATGGTTGAAAACACAGGCTACTTTCTAAATCACATACTTTTTATTTTTACTTTTAATACATACTGCAGCTGCCCTTACAAAGTATGTACTATTGCATGCAGTATGCATACAATTGGGACATAATACTTCGTCATAACATTGTGCTTTGAACTTTGACCCTCTTGCTCCTATAGCCACGGCATAGAGGACTGTGGGTCAGAATAGAAATGCCGGACCGGATGTAGTAGGACATCCGACGGACCTGCCCTGCCTAGATGTTGTTGCTAATCTATGACTGGTCAATTCACCAATACTTTGATTTGACGCGAGTTTTGCCCATCTGTGCCACAGCAGAATCTCATCCAAAAATAACCGACTGCCTTTTAAGCTGCCAATAATAGCATTCAAATGCAAACACAACTGAAAGCCCTTGACAGTATTTTAATTGCACTATTAAATCACTTCCTAATTGTACTGCAGGCAGCGAGAACTGATAGTCCAAAATTAAAAAGCCGGCAGCTGCTTTAAATTTGTAAAATGTGTTATTTCTGTGGGAACATCATCAGATAGGTAATGACA
This sequence comes from Sebastes fasciatus, assembly GCF_043250625.1. NCBI lineage: Eukaryota > Metazoa > Chordata > Actinopteri > Perciformes > Sebastidae > Sebastes > Sebastes fasciatus. The sequence continues at coordinate 13,817,823 of NC_133804.1, read as the reverse complement.
TTACCTTATCAGCTCATCCACCAGCTGGAGGTGTCCTCCCGGTCAAGGATGATGACACTGCGGGGGTTAGGATTTGACAGGAAGCCGAGGACACGTCTCATCAGACTCTTTAGTCACACTGAGAAGAGACGCTCACATCCTCTATGTCTAACTGATACTTGCCTCATGATTCCATTACCTGGAGTGCCAGAGGGCCCGTGGGACAGGAGCCATCCACACAGGACGCCAAGAAGCAAGTGAAGGCAAAGGACGAGATGAAGGCAGGTGGACGAGTGGAACATGAATATATCAAAAAGACTTGAATTTCTCCTTCCCTGGCAAACAGATTGCTTGGGTTGGGTGGATTTCATTCCAGCCATATGCCTCGAGGACATACTAGGTCTTCTCATTTTAAGGCTCATCTTCCCGTTTTTGCATGTTCAACATTTCGTGATAATAGAGAAACTGGGTCAAACTAGCACTCTCACATTCCAGTCACATAATTTCAATGGAGGGAGAACTTTTGCGCATTTGCATTGTACTCTGGGGTGATGGAAAGAAGAGAGCAAGTTTTAATTCGGCGAGTGAACTTTGGCGACCGCTGTTTTCCAGCGGGAGATGGAAGGAGTTAGTGTTTGACCACTTACACAACCGCGCGATGGGAAAAGAAGAAGGGGAAAATAGTTGTAAGGATTACTTCTACCCCAAGACCCATTGCCTCAAGGACAGCTTATCTAATCCAAAATCTCACAATTGCAGCAAAACGCTGTGCTGGGCTGTGCTCAACATAGAAAAGAAATAAAAGAAATATACTCATCCTGCGGGTTCAATATGAGAACAGGGATGCCCCAAAGTAATTTACCCAGAATGACCTACACTGTAGAACATGAATAATGTACAAAGGCCATAAAATGGCAAAAAAAGAACTTTAATGGTTTTACCTCGGCTTATACAAACTATCCCAAGAGATGTCACATTACAAAAAAATCATATGGAAACAGCAGCTACCAAAGCAATATAAGCCATAATAAACCTGCTGACTGCAGTAAATATGACTCCCATCTCAGCATACTGTTTAACTGGTACTGAAAGGCACTGAACTGTAGACTATACAGGCTGAAGTGACTTTGTCAAGGAACTCGGTAACCCATGTTTATCAATGCAGAATCGTCGTTTAAAGAAGGCTATAACAAAGATTTCCCAGGCAGGGGGAGCAGGCGTAGGGAAGACGAGTGGACGTGTGAAAGAGGGAGTAGGAGTGAGAATGAAAGAAGAGAGAGGTGGGGGGGGGGGGGGGGGGGGGGGGGGTGAAAACATGGGCTCTAGGACTGAGCCATTCTAACAGAGTGAAGACTATAGGCAGCTATTTGGACGGCATCCAGACACCTGGAGCTGTTATCAGGTTGCGGTGAGTGGGGCTTTCAGAGGGTTGTGAATGGGAAGCCGGAGCTCAGCACTAACGGGCATTTGAAGGCTCTTTTCCTCTGATGATGGTGGCGTTTTAAAACAGGTCAAGCTGACGGGGCAGCAGCCGGGACCCCTGCGCCCCGTCAGCTTCAAGGAAATCTGACAGGAGGAGGGGACGACTGGACTGTCCTACCGCTAGGGCAGCTCCTGGAGCCACATTACACACACACAGACACACGTCAGGGAATAGAACAGTTTGTTCCAACCAGTGACTCATCTGCAAACATGCAAATCAAGAATAAACTGTACAGGGATGTAAACACCTAAATAGCTGTTCAAACAAACATAGACATTCTTTCCCAGAGTTCAACCTTAATCATGGCCACAAAAAGTCTCTCTGTGGCCACCAAATATCCCCTGTGGTCAGGTTTATTAGGTCTCTCTTGAGAATGAGACTGCGTGTCTCAATGAGATTAACCGTCCTTACCAACAGTGCCACGAACATCCTGATTCATTTGCGCCTTTTAGTTACATACTACAAAAAGGCAATAGAAATACTCTCAATCTCAAATTTAGCACCTTTAGGTAAAAGAAGTGATACCACAATGTAAAAATACTTTGTTAGAGGTCAAATTCAGGAAAAAGTTTCCTTTTTTCTTAACGGAAGTACTCACAACAAAATGTACTTAAAGCACCAAAAGTAGAAGTACTCATTATGCCGAATCACGCCTTTTCAGTGCTATATTATTATGAATAATAATACTGATAATTAGTCTTGACCTTTTCATGACTATGAAGGATTAAAAAATCAGCAATATTGGAGAAACATCTTTTTTTTTATAACAATAACAATGTATAACAATAATGGCGATGACTGTGTGGAAAATAAGTCTTTGGACCAACAGCGATTCCAGCTAAAAAAGGAGCAGGCACAGTGAAACCTGACGGTCATTCATCTTTAGCTGGTGTTCTGGCTGAGCGCAGCTGGAAGGAAAAGCAGGAGGAGGAAGAGGAGGAGGTTTTTTTTCCACTGAACATTAGTCCTTGGTTCTGTCAGTCAGTGCTGATCCAGCCTTTTTGTTTCCTAGCTGATTCCTGTACTATTCCCTCTGAAATGCTAATATAGCAACTTAGTGCGCCAGCGTCAGCCTTTCCCAGCCTTCGCCTCACATCTTTCTATCTTCTGGATGAGATCACTCTCTCTCTCTCTCTCTCTCTCTCTCTCTCTCTCTCTCTGTCCCTCTGTCTCTCTCTGTCCCTCTGTCTCCTCCTCTGCACAGATGCAGAATTCAGTTCCGACTTATTTCAAATATCTACAAACTTAGGAGAAGGTCAGCGGTCATGTAAATGTTGCATCCTCCAAGACGAGAAGAAAAAAAAAAAAAACAGCCACGTACTGTTAAACACTACTCCTCGTCACATTTCGCCAACGCAGTGACCTTTCTTTGTACTGTTCTGAAAGGAACCAATTTCAGGCACCTTTATATCCGCTTTGCGTGTGGATGAAAGCTATAATTTCAGCTGTTTCTCAGAAACTTTCCTTTGACAGTTCTTTCAGTGGTATACCTGAATCCCCGGGGTGCCCGCCAGAATACCAGAGAGACGTGAATCGCGCCTTCACAGTCTCAACACATGGTGCCGAATTCATCCCGTCTTTCACGTCTTCCTCCGACAGACAAATCAAAATGTTGTGATGACAAGTAAAAGTCAAAACCAATATGCGTACTGTAAGGATGGGGTGTAATCAAAGATCTGATGGCGCCGCAGCGGTATCTAAACCTCAGATCTGACTGGCCGAGGAAATCTCAAAATTACACTTCACATTATGATTACAGTGTGCCACGTCTGCACTCTATCGGATCTGCTCTTTGGTTGGCTGAGTTTCTTTCCCAGTATCTATTCTAATAAGCGGCAGAGTTAATCGAGAGCACAGTACAACACAGCTTCCCCCCTGGGAGCAGCCAGGCAGTGCTGCTGACTGTGGCGCTGACAGCCAGAGAGCATTAAGCACAGGGGTACTGCCGCCCAGTGCAGGCGCTCAGTGAACCATGACGGTGTCATTTCTTTTAATAGGGCTTCTTTCTTTCTCTCTCGTAGTCTGTTTCCTCCTCTCTCTTCTTCTTCTGCTATAGTTTCTCTCTCCTCTCTTGTATCCTGTGAACCCTTCCCAGCCTCCTATAGACCATCCTCATTCCTAGCTCCCACTTCCTCTCTTTCTTTAATCCCGGCCCTCGTCCTGCCTGTTTAGAATGCAAGACGTGGGGATGCGGTTGTTGCCGAGAACCCCAACGGCGTGTGGGGAACTCTAATTGGTTTGCTTAACCTTCAGAGCACAATGAGCAGGCTGTAATGAAGGCTCATGATTCATGGCCAGGTAATAAAGCTGAAGAGGGCCGTTTACCCCAACACAACACACACACATACCTCGAGACGCTCTGAGTAACACACAGCTGCATATGGGATTTAACACAACATCAGGAGTGTGTTGTCAGACAGGCGTATGGTCGCTAATAAAGCCCTAAGCTATTCTACCGAGAGTACTATTGAAAGGCATTCCTTCTTGGCGAGTGATTTTCATCAAAAACATGCAACCAACATGGCAGCCAGGTGCGGGTAATTTGAACGCTGGATGCCAGAAGGGAAAATTATCAGGGTGTGTGACAGTTGATGACATAATGTAAAAAGTTTTCAGGGTCGGGCGGCTCGGCTCGTGACGGACCAAAGCCGCACAGGTTGCTCGCAGGTTGTGGATGGCACACTCTTTCCACATGTACAGTAAATGTCTTGTCACGCAGCTGAAAAGCCAAGCTAGATTTAATGCGGTGCGTTCAGACAAAGGCCTTTCAGAGGAAGCAACATTTAGATCGTGCACCTTGATAAGACACAATATACGAGAGCTAAAGGAAACTTGTTAGCACCACAGGGCAAAGCTTCCCAGAAAGCTGAATTAGCTTGTGTGTGTGTGTGTCGGCGTGTGTGTGTCAGTGTGTGTGTCGGTGTGTGTGTCTCTGTGTGTTTGTGTTGCGCATGTTTGATGAGGTTTTTTAATGAACTGGCGGACTCCTGGTGGATATTGCTGTGTCAGGGTATAGTCTGCCTTTTAAGGGCCTCTGAATAAGTTATGATATTTGAAGAGATAATGAGATGGAGGGAAGGAGATAGAGGGCGTGAAGGAGCTGAGATCATCAGCAGAAAAGTCTTAACACAAACTGACAGTTGGAGGTTTGAGGCACTTTTCAAGGTCAAGCAGAGATATTCAGAGCAAAAAAACTTGCCACGATTCTGTTTTTTATGTTAAATCTCAGCTGTTTCTAACAGGCTATGAAAGGCACTGGTGGGGAGTTTATTGATGTCGTCTTGTTAACATATCCTTCACCTTCTCCATCTAATGCGAACAAATTTACATCTGACCTAACTCTTAAAGAATAACACATTGCAAAGCCCACTTGTATGAGCTAATGACACTACAACACAGTCTGACTGCTGTGCTTCCACCTGAGCATCAAGGCTACATTTCAAATTTACTCCCCTTTCAGCCCGTGTTGTCACAGACACACTGCAAATCAGAGGAGCCCTGATGCTCTGATGCTCTGATGCTCTGGTGCACAGATGTGCTGTGTCATGTGGGTGCAATGAATTATGGTCATTGTAGTGTAACAGGTTTTCAGGGCTTGGCCGCATTAAATCTCGATAGTCTGAAAACGACATCATTGAGAACCTCCGGCTTCGTGCATCACGGCACCTGTAATAAATCCGAAACAAAGGTTTACGTATTGGATTGTTAATTCAGCTATCGTCTATAAATAACTGCTGGCTTTGCGAGGTCAGATTTAATAGACTACCTGTGTCCACCAGTAAAGAAGAATGTAGAAGTAGCCTCACCTACAGAGTGTGGGGTGGTATTTTTTTCCGAAAACATACTTCGACAAGCGGCACAAAGGTGAGATTTATGCTCTATTTTTATTATTGGGTTTTAAGTGGCTATTATTCAGTTTTACAAGAGAACCGACCTCAGGGGTGCAGAATAACTGCTTGGTTTGGAAAATGTACCTGTGGTTAACTTCCCCATCTGTGACAAAAAGCCAGTGGGCAACCTCCGGGTCTGAAAATGAAGCCAATGTGGAAGTGCCTTAAATCTGCATTCTTTCCAATATCCAGCAGGGGGCGACTCCTCTGGTTGCAAAAAGAAGTCTGATTGTATAGAAGTCTATGAGAAAATGAACCTACTTCTCACTTGATTTATTACCTCAGTAAACATTGTAAACATGAGTTTATGGTCTCAATCGCTAGTTTCAAGTCTTCTTCAATACAGCATGATGTTCATTTAGTAAATTATGGTCCCATTTAGAGTCAAATAGACCATAAAGCAGGGGATGATTTAGGGCGTGGCTACCTTGTGATTGACAGGTTGTCCGGTCTGGGAGTTGTCTGTGTTTTTGTCTTACAACTTTATCCCTTTCACAGTGTGTTTTCAGTTCATGCAAGTTAATTATAACCTTTTTGGTCGCCTGAAAATGTCATATTCAGCATTCAGTTGTACTTAGCTAAAACCAAGATGGTGACAGCCAAAAACCAAGATGGCGATGGCCAAAATGCTGAACTCGAGGCTTCAAAACGGCAGTCCACAAACCAATGGGTAACATCACGGTGACTACGTTCACTTCTTATATACAGTCTATGCAAAGAGCACTGCACAGCTGCTTCCCTAAGCCTTTCTATGGGAACCATCTGGGACTGTGTCCCATGCAGTGGATGGGATGGATGATACGGCCCCAAACAATGCTAGGTGGCTATGTGCTTTTTGTACTTTTGTACTGCCATTTTAAACTTCAACTGCAAAACTCAAGGAAGTTGTAGCTGGGCAGTTCTTATGTACTGTATAGCCTGATCAATGTGAGGGCTTGAGAGGAAAACAGCATCATTCTGTCCACTGCCTCCACCATGATGACATGTATTTCATCGTTCAAACAAAGTGCCAGAGAGGACCTTATTATACTAAAGTCAAAGGTTATTTTAGGACCTTTTTTCACTTTCATGACAACATAAGTCATAACAGTAGGCCATATTATATCCAGGCCTTGAACTTGCCTCTGTTGGAGATGTTCCTGTCTTAGAGGAGGTATTTTATTGATTGGAGTCAATGGGATGACTTCACAATGACTAAAAACCTGTTCATTTCCCATGTCTTGTTCACCAAAGGCTTTATTTCTGGGCCTTTAACCTCGAGCTGGGCCACAATGTCATGTTGTCATACTGATAGCATGCACCTTGCTTCCTCGCAGGATTTATCACTGGCTGTAAATTGTCCATCCACTGGCTGTGGGTTGAACCCCAGGCTCCATTCTGGTCCATCACATTTATTCCCAGTTGCTGCAATTCTGAGTTTCTTAGCCATGCATACAAACAACAATGGGGGGGGAGATTGTGCTTCCAGCTCTTGGAACAGGTTGTGAGGCCAGTGGTTTTTAATTGTAACCTTGTGCTTCTGAAGTAACGCAGGGATTTTTCCATGAGAAGAATATTCTGTATTTAGACCACGAATTGTTCTGAAACAAGATTTTAAGCATTTCGGTGAGCAAGATTTTCTTCATGATTTGCGGGAAATTGACTGGAAAAGAATGCTGTAGAACTTGTAAACGTGCTCCTTTCCTGCAAATTTAGAGTGAAAGGCCTAAACAATCTGTTTGGTTTTCCCCTCAGCTGTCCAGTCTACTAAAAGAAAGGGATGTCGCCTGGGCTAAGGCCAGAAAATTCAAATCTCAGGCTGGCTGGCTGATTTTCAGACTGCTCCGAAATTGTTTTACCAAAATCTTCATTTGGCCATGGTAAATGTTACACCTGCAAAACATCAGCATGGTGTCATTGCGAGAATGTTGGTATGTTAACATTAGCATTTAGCTTAAAGCACCACAGCGCACAGGTCCAGCCTCACAGAGCCACTCTGGCATGCATGTAGACTCGTCGTAGTCTGGTTTATAACCAGTGTTGCTTTCAGACGAGATCTGAGGTTGTGGTGTTACCAGAGTGGGTTCAGTAGGGTAAGTAACCAGCATGCATGCAAATGTCACGATACGCGTTCATTGAATTGTAAAACTGCAAGCGCACAAATGAGTACAGTACTGTAGGTTACACTTGAACTAAGTCGCTGGTCATGGTTAAATCGTAAATTTGTTAAAACCCCAAACTGCCATATCCCTTATGTGACTGCCCTGTACATTTGGTTGTAAAGTCATGTCTTGCAAAGTCATCCTTTCTTCATATTTCTCAATGAAGTAGTTTTGATAACTGATAGCAATAACCTTGAAAACTAAAAAAAAAAAATAAGACCCAAGTTGTAAAAACATAAATGAAGAAGTTATTTTATGTGGAAGTGGTTCATAACCACTGCTGAATATTAACATATTATGGAAAAGAGTGTAATATAAGCCCTAGACAGAGGAATTTATACATAGAAAATATCATTTTACCACTCATTGAGAACCTGTTAATGTATAGACACTAACAGGATATCTTTCCCACCCAAAGCAAGTAACAAAAAAAACTTGGAGGTGAAACACTATAAGATGTTTGACAAGGAAAAGCTTGACTAACCCGTGTTGGATCCATCCCAGAGTGCTGTTAGTAGTTTACATTACATTACATGATGTCTGGGTATCAGAGTACACATTTTTCAAATGGTTGTGTCTTGCTGCCTTTTAACGTCACTAAAGTGTGAAGGTGTGAAGGTACCTGGCGCAGCAGCATTAATAGTGGTCTTTGTGTTGAGAGTGTTTGTAGAAAAGCGAGTCAAAATACCTGACAATTCATTCTTTAAATGAATGAGTTCATTCCAGGTGATTGAAGCTGTGCCACTTCTGCCTGGGCAATTTGATATGTTGCTCTCATGGTGTGTTGCAAACAACTTCTTTGTAAGTTGTTTTCTTTCTCTCTGGTGAACACAACAGCAATTACTTTCAGCGGTTGGCCTTTTCACACCTCCCATTCACAATTTTTAGCCTGTCCATTCAGCTGTTTGCAGGAAGGAGGAGATCGTATTGTTTAACTACAGCTATTTCCCGTCGAGAGCGCTCGAGTCATTCATCTTGTGGAGTACAGGTGAACTCACCCCATGAGGGAAAAAAATATGAACACTGACCCGAGCAAACGGATATTTTTCATCCCAGCGATGTGTGCTGGGATGTTGAGAATAAGAGTGAGATTGAGGTAGACAAATATGGGTGACAAAGTGCACGGTTGGCAGTATATGAAATGGACCGATGTCACTGGGTCCTGGGTAGGAAATGGAAAACCCTGGCATATGAGAGTGTTAGATTATCACGACATGATATCGTTGAATCCAATCAAGGAGGTGACATTGCAGAATATTCTTCCCATCCCAAACCAGGAGAAAATATAAGCAAGTAAAACACAAAAGACAGGTAGAAATAAACAAAGAGAGCAGCGCGGAGAGAGAGGCTGAAGGGTAGATTACCTCTGGGTTCACCTGAGGTGTGCCTCTTGATCATGCTGTTGGTCTGGCTTAGAGGTTTTGATATGGGTGGTGACTGTTTATTGAAGCTGGCACAAGTTGTGCTCTCGGAGGTGGCGGCCTCACATGAGCCTCAGAAAACAAGCAGCTCGGAAAACATCCAGGGAACAGGGTGGCCGTAAACCATCATCCTGGCACATATAAAGGCTCATATAAACATGCATCTCGCTCATATTTCACCTCTTTATTGGACTCGGCTTCATACCGTCCATAGCACATCCAAGATATACAAGTGTCTGCAAGAAGACGGTCTGAATTATCTCTCTATCGCTGTACCTGCTCTGGTTTACTGAGCAATTTGATGCCTAAAAACCCAAAGTGTAAACATTCCTTTCGATGATGGAGCTGGCAGCAAAGCATAACAAATCTGAGTAGGGATAATGGCTCAAAGTATTCTGATTCATATCTTATGAATGCTTTCCGATGACATACTTTTCACTGTCATTTTCTAAATTTAAACACAATAGAAAGAGACAGAGAAAATATCTCAGTGTATAATGTTTTATTAACTCTGTCTTTTTTGAATGAATCTTTTTTTTTTCTATTGACATTGTTGTTAACCACAATCTAACTTGTGTGTTAGCTATTCAGTATACTTAAATTGGCTCATATGATGATTAATATTTAATGCGGCTATAATCAATGTTTGTATATTAACAATGGATGTGAAAAGGTTGCTCATAATGATAAACCCATAGATAATTATCTCTTAATTTCCCTTCAGCTCTATGAAGCAGAGGCGGCACCAAGTCATTGCTTTACAAGTCACAAGTCTTTGCACTCAAGTCCCGAGTCAAGTCTCAAGTCCTAAATTTTGAGTTTCGAGTCCTAAACAAGTCATAATGCACTCTTCCCCAAATGTAATGCCATTAACAACAGAGTAACTGGCGCTCAGTAACGTAATGTTAGTTCTTCATGGCTTTCTCCTGCAACTTGATTGGATGCTGTCAGATTGGTTCAAACAAAGTGGATCTGGGTAATTAGGTGTAACACAATCAAATGCAAGTCCAAATAATATTCACCAAAAATAAAGAGTCCAGAGTTCAACAAAAGAAACACCACTTTTCAGGGTCTCAGCAATAAACCATTAAAGATAGAAATTGAGTTTGTTCAGTTCAGTTTCTTCCCAAATAAATCAGTAAATCCTCTTGCCAAACATAGTAAACAACTACTGGGCAGTTGATTGTCTTCGTGCACACACTTTTTAAATAACATATTTTTTAATCTTTGGGCTTGGGGGAAGATGTCAAATATTATCAAATCAAAAGGTTCAAAGTCCAAGTGAAGTCATGAGTCACTGGTGCTAAAGTCCAAGTCGAGTTGCAAGTCTGTTTTTTATTTCTTCAAGCCACGTCTAAAGTCATCGAATTTGTGACTCGAGTCCACACCTCTGCTACAAAGTGTTTCAGCTTCACTTACCTGCAGCAGCGAAAACACACTGTACGCTACCTGCCCAGCACCAAACAGCAGATAGAGAAAATTAGCAACTAGCTGGTGAACATAGTGGAGCATTTAGGAGCTAAAGAGCCAGATATTTACCTCAGGCGTTGGTGGAGACCAAAAACAGAGCTAAAAAGAGAGTGAATATTGATGTTGCATTCACCAGGTGAACAGAAACACAACTCTAAACAAAATGCTTAAGTTGCTCTATATCTGCCTGATGTTTAAATAGGCAGTTATTGTACATTGTAATAATTTAAGTAAGCAGCAATAATTTAAATTTCTGGCCACTTTGGGGCAGCACAACAAGTTGCAAACACAACATTTCTCAAATTATCACCTTATAAAATTGTATGTAGGCAAACAGTTGGCTATCTACACATTCATGGGGCATCATTAGCATTCATTTAAAGTCTTGTATCTGGCCCCCAGACAAATGTTAATCCATTCACTTCTGTTGTCATACAAATAAGTGTAATACTGATGAATATTTTTTACTCTTTGGAAAAACTTGTGCTATAATTACTAACTATTAGCTGAGCATGATTAATGCATTTTTAACAACTAAAAACATTAATTAATGCTTCATCAGTGATGTGTTTCTTTTTTGTGATCCATAATATAGTCGATACATGGCATGGTTGTATTCCTCTGGGGTTTCCTCGGCTCTCCACTCCGTGTCATGTGAGTGTTCTGCATGTCTCTCAGGTCCTCGGCTTTTCATTAATAAATACAATTACAGAACCGTGTCTCTGCTGATGGTGCTGCAGTGCAACAGACAAGGTTACTCACAGAGGAGTACTGCTGAGCTCAAGGCAAGGCAAAAAATTACAGCCTGTACAGCAAAACATCACTGTTTAATAAATTGCCTTAAACAGTGACAACTTGGCACAGGAAAGAAATGCTTTTAGGGACAGGAACTTTCAAACTTCAAGTACTAAAAGAAAGTTTGAATTTTAAACTTATGCCATTTCACAAATGACTATGTGTAATGTGAAAGGATAACCAGACGCTGTTCCCCTCGACATCTTTCAGCTCATTGTTTTGGTTTTAAGGCCAGAAGCTGTACTGTTCTCATCATCGTTACTTCCAGCAGCAGCAGGCAGCTGTTTTCAGTGAAAAAGCTCTAAAAACCACACAGTACGCTGCTGCTGAAACAGCAGCCAGACAAAGTTAGCGACTAGCTAAGTAGTAATGTGTTTCAGTGTTCTACTGTTCTACTGCGTTCAACCGACAATTTTGAGGTACTTAAGGTACTTTTTTTTAATATTTACATTTTATGCTACTATATACTTTAACACCACCTTTTGTGGTAGCAAATACTGTACTTTTTACTCCCTTACATTTATTTAACAAGAATAGTGACTAACATTTTAGATTTCTATTTTTACATATAAAAACATATTTTCTGTTTATAAAATATAATGCATTGCAATAATAATCCTGTATATAGGCTATATACTGTATACTGTAATTATTTAACAATCTTAGTTTTTACTTTAAAGGGACTGTTTGTAACTTCTTACACATATAAATCAATCCGGGTCGGTGTCCCATGCACACTCACGTGTGGCTATGCTGTTCAGACTCAGACTCCAACACAAACTACATGGAAGCACCAAAACCGCAAAGTTATATCTAGTGAAGCCCGTCTGTTAAACAGTGTTGGCCGCGGTCGGAGGACGCCGGGGAGACCAAAACATTTTTCTGAAGAATTTCTGATTCTTACAAACAGTCCCTTTAAAACTCGTCGACTAATCGATGAGCTGATTTAATGGACAGATCAGTAAAACTGAGTTTCTCTACAAAGAATCACACACAAGCACCACTTATAATCTTGTTTAAAAGAGATGTACTCATAAGTTTCTTTGAAATAAGTCATTCAGCATGAAAAAAGCATATAAAATGACTAATCGACTAAAGAAATCTTAGTCGACTAAGACCCAAACAACTGATTAGTTGACTAATCGACTAAGAGGGGGCAGCCCTAACACTGTCCCTATTCAATAAAGGCAAAGCCCCCCCAATATGATATTAAAACAAAACCAGTTAATGAATAAGTGCAACCCTGACATTGTATTGTTTACTGATTCCCCTGAACAGGGTTACCTTGAGAAAACACACAAAACAACCCTTTGCATGCTAAAAAGGCCACTAAACTGCACCAATTCTGTGTGGAATAAGAAAATCAATTACCAAAGTGTTTCTAAACTGAGTTCCACACACACAGTCAGCAAATAGGTGGAAGCAGAGAGAGCGACGTGAGAGTACAAACGCAGCACAGTGCAAAAAGAAAGGCGGAGAGAGAGAGAGCTTGCCGATCTTGATAAGGACTCTTCTTAAGACAGGCACCCACAATGAGAAGGAATTCATCATTGTCCGTGGAAATGGGAGACATTGTTCAATTTACAGGAGATTTATAGGTAGGAAATCAAATGCCACAGCATATCAATTAGCCAAGGTTGCACCTCCGCAATTCAATATGCCGAGACAATGACTCCTGAGAAGGTAATGTTAGGGGCGGAGATGTCTAAAACAATTTACTGCAATATTGGATGGTATTATTCTATTAGCTATGAATCACTTTAGCTCCTATGTGATTCCTTACGATGGCAATAGAAAGTCGATTTTAATTTGTGCTCTTTTATCAATGGGTATAGGAGAAAGGAGAAATTTGAGACCAAGCAGCCATCGTCTTCCAACAGCTTGGTGCAGTCACGAGCCTCAGCCAACCACGCAAGTCTCCATGGTAAAATATAAGAGTGCCTATTCCTCCTGCAAAACTCTATCATCTGGCAGGGAAAGCCTCTAAATCTTGTTATAAGCTCAGAGAGGATAGAGTGGCACACCATTTATGAACGCTGCATTGAAGCCCGCGGGACGTTATAAGAATTATTCCTGTTTTTTTTTTGTCGATGCCAGAAAAACAATCACGACAACAAAACTGGTTTTAATTGTCACAGAGGCTTTAGAGTTGTGCTGTCGGAAAAGAGGCAGCAGAGACAGATTTGACTCAGACAGTGGCATTGTGTTGAGTTTGACCTTTACGTCAGGGCTGTCTGTCAACTTTCCACAAAAATGACAAATTATTTTACGTACAATTTGATAAATAGTCTAAAGCTCATATATATATATATATATATATATATGATGATGACCTAAAAAGGTTTTTAAAAAGTGGGTTGAAATCATAGGAGATGCATGTGCCTAACTATTCCAGTCCTGAATTATCTGCTTCTCAAAGTCATTGTGCCTGCTGCTTGGATGAAAAGCGTGGCAAACGTGCTTAGGCTGAGCCCTCAGTCACAGGCCCTATGAGGGTTACTTTGAATGTCTTTCTCTCTACGATTTCACTATCTTATATTCTAACAATGGAGAAATGACTTCCCGGGAGAGGGAGAGAGAGACGGAGGACGCTTAATAATGATCAACAGTCCACGGAGAAGTTATATAAAGATATACATACAGAATGTAGAAAATAAGATGTTCTTTCATTTTCATTTTTCACCCAATACGAAGCTGTTTTAAGTTCAAGTTCATCAGAACGCTGGTATGCAGTGTTATTGATTTATGGCTTGGCAATGCTGCCCTTCAGTGGCAGCTGACTAGAATCACTTTTTTTTCTGCAGATGAGTTGGAGGAATGCAACATATTGCGCCGAAGAGAAATAGGCTGAAATTCTCACCTTCTTATAGTAATCAACTTCGTGCTGACAACATTTCACAGTGATGAAATAGCCATATTCCGATGCCCAAAAAGTCATTCCTCTCCATTATTTCCTTCCACAATATCAAGTGAAACCCAGCGATTAGTCAGTGTGCCGCAGGGTGAGCTCATATCATGAAAGAGTGTACCTCTCTGTAGGTCAAGTGCACTCAAATGTCAGGTTTTGTCCCAAAGAAATAAAGACAGATGTTTTGTGGCACTTGCCTGAAAACTAATCTAAGCTGGTGATCCATCAAGCCCCCAAGTTTTTCAGCCCAGCTCGGTGCGCCGGTTTCATCATCTTGAGGCTCAAGGGCGGACTGATCCACAGGCTACCTCCTTGCTTCAGAGATCAAAGTGCCTGCATCTGAAAAGAACAAAATTAAGGTTGACTTTGGATGTTGAAAATGTAGAAACCCAAGTGCCACATTCTATCTTCTTAAAGCATTGTCCTCAGCTGGCTTCTTGGTAACATAAATGTCAAAACTATTCCCCAAGTCCAGCTGAGTGACACGTGTTTAGAGTATTTGATGGTGTTGTACACAGAGCGGTGCTGACCTCATCGTGACACAGACTCCCTTCCAGGCCCCGCTATTGTACCTATTGTACCAGACGGGGTCCAGATGCAAATAAATATAATTGCTTAATGTGTAGTCTTTTCAAGAACATCATTTGCAATACTTTCCCACGCAATATTTACGGTTCCGAATGAGTTCTTCACGCAGGACAATGGATGCACTGATTCGACTTTTTCAGTCCTGATACCGATAGTGACACCTGGGCTTTCGGCCGATACAGAGTACCGATCTGATACCAGTGTTTAATTAATAAGCTTTATGCCTCACTGTGTGGAAGTGACTTGGATCATTCATGTGTAAGGCAAGATCAAGCTTGACTTAAACATGGCTTTCCTAACTTTATAAAACAAAGTATAACAAATAAATACATATATATATATACAGTATATTTACTGTATTGTTATTTATTATTAAAATAATAGGTTGTACACCAACAACTTGGCAAAGAAAAGCTTCAAAATTAACAGGAATTACAATTTAAGTGTAAACCTTTTTAATGCAGCAACACATTGATCAAAACTTTAACAGGAATTAAAATTCCAGTATATAATGTATATAGTATATAAACATAGAATTGAATTTATTGGATCGGCCCCATTGTCACTGATATCCAATCCAGCTGTTGGAGCCAGTATCGGCCCGATATCTGATCCGGTATCAGTGTCGGTGCATTCCTACACAGGATCACCACTCTATGTGCCAACAACATAACAAAAAAAAATGCCAAACAAAGAACACTCATAGAAAGGTAGCATGTCCAAAGCCTACAAATAGGGTGACCAGGTGTCTTGGGTGACTTTATGAGGGACTGCGCAGCATTTCTATCCCTTGTCCCACATCCTTCATATTGAGACGATGTCCCACATTTTCATTGGCTCCAGTTTTTAAAAGTCCACTACAGTCTACCACTGCAGGACAGACGCTTTTCTAAAATCTGGCTTTTATCCAATTGGCAATGAAGAAAGCAGGGAAGGCTGTCATCACGGGGCTGTGTTTGCTGTCACTCAAACTGCACACGCGTGGGTCAAGTGCAGATTAACATTTCACAGTGTTTGCTATTCCCAATGGGGAAAATTTAGAGTCACCACAAAGTCACAAGCTATGCAGATTTAGGCGCAATATGATGGAAACAAACCACAAAGAAAAAGAAATGCAGCTACAACAAAGACTATGAAACTACTTATAAGTGTGTGTGTGAAGCTGGTGGAAGGCAATTCTCAGAGTTTTTTGTGAAATTTGCCAAGCGACACAGTACATGTGAATCTCACAAGAAATGTGCGTCTCAAAAAGAGATAGATAGATAGATAAATAGATAGATAGATAGATAGATAGATAGATAGATAGATAGATAGATAGATAGATAGATAGATAGATAGATAGATAGATAGATAGATAGATAGATAGATGTACTTTGATCCCAAATTGGGAAATGATTGTGTTACAGCAGCAGGTTATCCAAGCAATGCACAGGAACAGTACATAAAATGTAGATGTCAACACTAAAGAAATATATCCATAGAATACAAAATATAAAGAATATTGGAATACACTATAAATATACCTGACTGCTACAACTAGCATAAACAATCTAAATTATAAACATAGAATAACCCACTATATACATTAGCAAGTGTGCAATAACATACAATATTCATTAGCAAAGTGTGCAAGTTACAATGTTTTGTTCTTTAATAAAAAAAAAAAATTGAGATAGTAAATGTGCAAATGTAGCTGTGTAAAATTCAACATGTGCAAGATTATTACAGACTAAAACAGAATGAATGCTTGAGACAGAAACTTTAGAGCCGAGTGTTCTCTGTTGGACAGAGATGAGGTGTTGAAGAGACTTATTGCTTTAGGCAGGAGATGTGCCGATCAATGGATGCATTCGGGCAAAGCGTAGAGATGTTACAAGATAAGGGGCAGAATAGAAATGTTTCTTATTTAAGTTAGACAGACATTATATCAAAATTGTAGACTACCTCTCATTATTGAACACATTGTCATTAACATAGGTACAAACAGATACATAGACAATTGGGAAAAAAACAAGATAAAACAAAAATAATTACATACACATTTCATAATGCCAGAGTTTGTTATATACATCATATTATATAAATGTAATAATTTAAAAGTCTTAATGGCTTTTTTTGTTTTTAACATTGGCCAAGATGGTGCTATATTGTTTGAATTCATTAATAAAGTGCAGGAAAGTCGGCTTTGTTCCTGACCATTTTTTCTTAAGAGTACTAAAGTTTCCCAAAAATAATAAATAATTGTATGATATACAGCATGTTATCTTGACTCAAAATAAAGCATTACATCAAACATATGTATTTTAACATTCATTTTAAGTCCCTTTTGTAGAAAATTGTCTACATCAATCCAGAACATTCTTGTATATACATACGTTAAAGAATAGATAGGAAATATTCTCTTTTTCAACTCCACAGAAATCACACTTATAATCAATATCCAGCTTGAATCTTTCTAACAAAAGTATACCTACCTGGTAAATTCTATGTAATATCTTGAAAGACACACTTCCTTAATTTTGTTATTGATACAGTATTTATCACATATTTTCCAAGCTGTCTCCCACTGTATAGCTTTTAAACATCAGACACTGACAACAACAATAATATCAATATCATGTGCAATACTACTTTTTACATTCTCATGAGTAATATCACTCATTGTTCATTGTGTGCAATATTAATGTCCAACATGTGCAATATTACTTATTTTTCTGTTTTTTTAGCACTTTACCTTTGTTTATTTTACTTATTTTATTTACTAATTTTACTAAATGTATCTTACTTAATTGTTATTCTTTCAGGCACTGGTGCTAAAAATAGTAAATTTTTATTTTATACACTTGTATTTTTAAACACTTGAACTTGTTGTAATTTTTGTTGTATTTTTGAGCAATCTCTGGCACAAGAATTTCCTTCGGGATTAATAAAGTTCTAGCTTATCTTATCTTATTTTATCTTATCTTATCTTATCTTATGAAGTGACAGTAACATAACTGGGTGTGTTCCTAATATTTTTGTTATAGAGCACTTCGCTTTCAATATATATTAGTAAATCCAATATAAATATTTTCCACACAATCTTCTGAATTAAATGGTTGATCAACAGCACCAGGGGTTTCGTAGAAGTATAAGGACATGTTTCTGATATAGCATCGAAAACAATAACATACTTCTTTGTTATGTTCAAATTTTGTATTGGTTCAAAAAGTACAATGAAGCAGTACAACTATAAATAAATCAATGTTTTACATGTTTGAAACAGTTTTATCCTAGACCCGTATTTCCTAACACCCCGTTCCTCTTTGTAGTGATGGAGATAATGTGGTACACACGGAAAGTTTGACAGTGTACACATGGGATTACATTAAATGATCCCAGAGAAGGGAAAACTAAAACTAAATTAATAGATGGATAAAAGAAATAACAATAGTAAATAGATCAGGAAGGAGTATGTATACCTACACACACCTACATATACCCATATACTGTACATATGTATACATACGCATATAAATAATAATAAACCGTAATACATAAACCAAAATAAAAATATGCATTGAAGGAAGCATACTTCTTTAAGTTAACAGGCATTTTTCATTTATCTTAGCATTACATCAAACATATGTATTTCAACATTCATTTTAAGTTTCTTTTGTAGAAAATTGTCTACATCAATCCAGAACATTCTTGTATACAGTTAAAGAATAGATAGGAAATACTCTCTTTTTCAACTCCACAGAAACCACACTTATATTCAATATCCAGCCTGAATCTTTCTTTTTATAGCAATCCCTTGTTTTAATTTCATTATTGTTGACTTTTTGTACACACTGTTTTAATTCAACATTTTATTTTGGCCTTTGTTTTTATGTTTTTATTCTTGCACTATTTTAACTTATGTAAAGCACTTTGTAACTATGTTTGGAAAAGTGCTATACAAATAAAGTTTTTTATTATTATTATTATTATTATTATTATTATTATTATTATTATTATTATTATTATTATTATTAAAAACATAAGTTTTACCGGGTAAATTCTATGTAATATCTTGAAAGACACATCCTTAATTTTGTTATTGATACAGTATTTATCACATATTTTCCACGCTTTCTCCCACTGTATATCCTCAAATAAGGAAGACCAAAAACATCTAGATGAAGTGACAGCAACATAACTGAGTGTGTTCCTAATAATTTTGTTAGAGCACTTCGCTTTCAATATATAAGTACATCCAATAAAAATATTTTCCACACAATCTTCTGGATTAAATGGTTGATCAACAGTACCAGGGTTTTGTAGAAGTATAAGGACATTTTCTGGAAACAATAGCATACTTCTTTGTTAAAGGTCCCATATTATGCTCATTTTCAGGTTCATACTTGTATTTTGTGTTTCTACTAGAACATGTTTACATGCTGTAATGTTCAAAAAACACTTTATTTTCCTCGTGCCGTCTGCCTGAATATGCCTGTATTTACCCTCTGTCTGAAAGGCTCCGTTTTAGCGCATTTTGACGGAATTGCAACGAAATTGCAACAGAATCTCGTTGCTAGGAAACAGCTTGGGTCCATGTGTACTTCCTGTCAGCTGATGCCATTCATATAAACTGCAACCAGGAAATAAACTGGGAAACATTTAGAATGTTTACATTTAAAATTGTGTCAAGGGTCTAAATATTGTATATTTGTGACATCACCAATGGGCAGAAATCCTGACAGCTTGTTTCAAATGCAGAGTTTCTGAATACGGGCCTTTTGTATTTCCCTGTGGATTCAGTGTTTCGATATTTTCACAGTATTTATATAGGACTTAAGCCTGCTTTATAATAAAAAAAACATGAAAATCTCACTTTTTTACAATATGGGACCTTTAAGTTAACAGGCATTTTGAATTGATCTCACAGGCGTTGCAGCTGCTCAATGTGTCCATCAGGTGTCGCTCCACTCCTGCACACCTGGTTCCCTCCAGCCCTCCAACCAACCCTCCTCCAACCTCTGGCCCGGATTGTCTGGGCTCCGTAATTGTCCCTCGACCAATCAAAGCAGAGGTGGGCGGGTCTCCATTGTTACTACAGATAACTCGGGAGAAGTCTGCACCACCACTGTAGCTGCTGCACCACCTCATATATGAGTCTCCACGCTCAATGAATAACAGCCGCGGCCCGCGCGAGAACACACACACGAGCCTGACTATGCCGAGATAAAGAAGAGCGTCTCTCCGTCTCCCTATAATGGCATGCCATGGTGATGGTGCTGGTTCCCCCGCGCAGCAGGAGCACTTCCCGGACAAAGTGATGCCCCTGAGGGCAGCAGCAGCAGCTCCCTGCACGTGTAACACTAACAAGAAGTGCACCAGGAGCAGTCGGAGCAGCAGTGCCGTCTTCCTGGGATTATTCCTGCTGTCCTTGTCTCTGCACGCTGTCACCCTCGTCTGCTATTTGGACCTGCGCTCCGAAATCAAACGGGAGATTATCCACCAGAAGCGGGACTCAATATTGACACTAGCGGGCAGTGACCTGGCTGACCCGGCGGCGGTGCTCTCCTCACCCGGACACCCGAGACCGGACTCCGGCAGCAGCCGCAGCGCAGAGGAGCATGAGGTAAACATTCTATAAGTGTATTAAAAAAAAAATAATGTATCAAAATGAAGAGCAATATTGGTAAACATTCTAGAGTGTAACAAAACAAAAGAATGTATAATGAGGTAAACATTCTAAAATGTAACACAAAAAAAAAGAATGTATCAAAATGAAGAGCAACATTGTTTCCATTCCTCAACACGGAGGCTGTTCGTGTTCATTCACCTCCGTTCAGTGCTCCTGTTGCCGGATTCACGGTGTCAGGTTTGTGCTCTGTTATGGCATGTTTCTTGGGCAACTTCTTCTTCTACAGTAGCCTGTCACGAAAGTTTTTGCCAGCTCAGTTTTCCACACAAATATGTTTTGAATGAGAGCTCCCGTGTGTGTGTGTGTGTGTGTGTGTGATCTCCTTGTTGGACAAAGATGCACAAAGGTATAAGCTTTAAAAAAAGGCTGTCACCTGGCCAAAGTCTCCAGTTCACAGGTAAACACATCCAGCAGGGAGGAGGCATATCAGGGAAGTTATAAGAGAGGTATAGGGTGCTGATTCATAGAAACACGAGGCTGCTCACAGTTAACTCATTTCCTTTATTTTCTCCTTAATCAAATCAAAGATGCACAAAGGTATAAGCTTTAAAAAAAAGTCTGTCACCTGGCCAAAGTCTCCAGTTCACAGGTAAACGCATCCAGGGAGGAGGTATATCAAGGAAGTTATAAGAGAGGTATGTGGTGCTGATTCATTAAAAAAAAGAAAGAGGCTGCACACAGTTAACTCATTTACTTCAGCTTTATTTTCTCCTTAATCAAATCAAAGTTGCACAAACGTATAAGCTTTAAAAAAGTCTGTCACCTGGCCAAAGTCTCCAGGTCACAGGTAAAAACACATCCAGCAAGGAGGAAGCATATCAAGGAAGTTATAAGAGAGGTATATGGTGCTGATTCATAAAAAAAGAGGCTGCCACAGTTAACTCATTTACTTTATTTTTCTCCTTAATCAAATCAAAGATGCACAAAGGTATAAGCTTTAAAAGGCTGTCACCTGGCCAAAGTCTCCAGTTCACAGGTAAACACATCCATCCAGGGAGGAGGTATATCAAGGAGGTTATAAGAGAGGTATATGGTGCTAATTCATTAAAAAAAAGAAAGAAAGAGGCTGCCACAGTTAACTCATTTACTTCAGCTTTATTTTCTCCTTAATCAAATCAAAGATGTACAAAGGTATAAGCTTTAAAAGTCTGTCACCTGGCCAAAGTCTCCAGTTCACAGGTAAACGCATCCAGCAGGGAGGCATATCAAGGAAGTTATAAGAGAGGTATATGGTGCTAATTCATAAAAAAAAAACAAGAGGCTGCACACAGTTAACTCATTTACTTTATTTTTCTCCTTAATCAAACTACATTTAACCCAGTTTGTCTTGTTCCTAGAGCTCCTTCCCCACCCTCAAACAGACTGTGAGGTGGATGCTCAAAACTTAGGCATCCTGCCCAGCTGGATTCACAGAGATGGGGTCAGTCAGTGTGCTGGAGCAGGTGGACGGGAAAATGAACTGGATCACCAGCAGGTGCAAAGCCCCAAGGGCTGATGTAAATTCATCAGGACTTAGATGGGGGCAGTTGGTACTTGGAGCGGAGCCAGCCTCGTCTCACATGTGTTTTCCTTTCTGGCAGCAGGGCTGATTGAATGTTCATTGTGTTGTCTGTGGCTTTGGCAACAGCTGCCCCCCTCCCTCCCTCCTCCTCCTCCTCTCCATCACAACCACCACCACCACCACCACCACCTCACACTCCCTAATTCCATCAGTACAAAGGGACCAAGCGTAGGTCTCAACTTTGCTTGCTCAATTAGCTCACCGGTTGTGTAAGCAGAGAGAAAATGATCCACTGTGTGTGGGGCATTGGCCGGACTTTTAGTTGTGCAAAAAGCGTCAACTTGATAGTCACCCCAGAGGAATGGAGGCTTTCATTCCTCTGTAGGAAAGATTAGAGATCAGTTGCCTGGTGTTGGTGTTTGCTCCGTAACATTTTCCCCTCACAAGTGGGAAGCTCAGCCTATTCATTTAGTCGTCAGCGTGTCCTCGGCTAAGCTTATTTTAGTTTGGTTTCCCCGGCTGAAGCCCAGCGAGATGGGCCCTGCTATTCAACCCAGATGGTGACGCTTCATGAGGTGAAAGACTGTGGCCCAGCTGTAAATATTTAACAGCGCTGTGATGCTGTCCTTGCCAGATGTCTGCATTAAACAACTCTGATTACACATCCCACAGTTTACATAGTTGGAGAAACAGGAGCATGTGGCATTTGGACGCAGCGGCCGCACTTGTTAGCTTTTCAGGCATTTCCTTTGAAGAGTCTCTTTTGTTGAGCTAAAAATTGTTTATTGGATTTTTCACACAAGTCTTCATCAAAGGATGAAGCGATTTCATGCGACGTGCAGGTATACAGACAAGTGTAACAGACGTGGAAAGTCTTCAGAGAAAACAAAAGCAGGAACAAACATACACACCACGTAGACTTGCATGTGATCTCGCTGACACGGAGAGTGCATAATGTGCTTTGTCATCCCATAGTGCCAGTGGATCAATGTGTAACCTCAGTTCAGATGAACTCAGTCCGCTTTGTGGTCGAGTTGTATGTTGAAAAAGACAAGTGGCGAGGCTTCATGTAATAACAGTGCGTGTCAGATAGTTTTCAACTGGTCTGGTCAGCGTCGAACATCAAACATTTGGCACGATTCTTTTGTTTAACGTCTCCTCGAGTCAAACAGAATGGAAAGAGAAGGTTTCCTCGGCTGAGATCGTGGTATCAAGGAGGATAAAGGTTATTTAAACTGGATACAAAAATGGAAAATGACATTTAGATGAGTTTTAAGATGTAAATATCTTCTCTTAAGTGCTCGTGGAAAGAAGCAAAGGGGTTTTCTTTGCGTCAGGCTGAAGTGTTTTAATGCTTAAATTTGATTTATGAAAAGAAAACACCGTCCCGTGTTTATTCTGGCAGCAATTTAGTTTGAATCTAACATTACATTTTATTTTTTCATCCAGTTAGGGCACATTTGAATGCATTTTTTTTTTACCCCATTTTTGTCACCTTGTACTTCAGCTACGACTCGTCACTTGTTTTACAGCCCCTTACCAAAAAAAAAAAGTCAAGTGGACCTGTGAAGGCATAAATGTATAGATCCACAACTGATCTGAAGACACTGATCATGTCTATAACCCCCAGATAAGGATCCAGGCTATATAAGCTGTAACACTACAAGTGTCTGATCAGTTTTCAGAATGTGTCTGTGAACTTGAGGTGAGTTGTAACTTGAGTTGCGGGGTGCTCCGAGGCGAATAAAGAAAATAAGGCAAATGCTATCGAAGCAAATTTGTAACAATATAATACAATTTGAGCCTATCCATATCTGTCAGGATGTCTATACAATTTTTATTCCCTCAGATGCAAGTACAGAAATAGACAATATTGTTGAAAGGTTTATAGATTTTCAGAGATTTTCTAGCAATGATACTCATTGTGGCAGGAAAATATACAATAGAAGCAGGAAAAGAAATGCACTCAAAAATAACGTACCACTTAACATCTCACACTCTTTCCAATCCAGCTAGTTGCTTCTTAATGAGAGCAGATGATCTGGTCATTTATGATCTGAACAAACACTCTTTCCCTCTTCAACAGCCACAGTCGGTATGCCCTTAAGCAAGGCATTAAATCCCAGCTGTCCAGCAGATCTGCGCAGTTCCCAACAGTAAAAAGCCCCTCCCAGGTGTGTGTGTTTGTAGCCTGAGTGTGATGCGGGACATTACTGAATAAGAGCAAGTGTCACTCCCAGACAGCCTCGTTCACCTGACCTCAGTGAGCGACACGTCATAAAAGTCAAACCCGTGGAATATTTAATTGTGTCAGCTCAGATTTTATTCTTCAGCCTAACATTTTTCTTATAACCATTATATGAAATAATTCTCTCCTCTGATGTATGCCTTCAAAGTCTCACAGAGAACAGATGCTGAAACATCTGGAGTCTAGTTAACGGCTATTAAAAAAGTCAGTTTGATGGGACACAAAGTCCTCAGCAGCGTACAAGCTCTGGGGCGCCGGGGTGGGCTGTCACCCACATCTCCTTTAATTGTGACCAGCGCGTGATTAGTTAAAACAGCAGTATCGTATGTACAGATGGGAGCGAGCCCTCCGTATCGGGAATTAATCAGCAAGGACACAAGTGTCATAAAAGCACAAGGCAGAGGAGGTCGAAACATCAGAGATACGCGGCTGCAAACTTTTCCAAAGAAGACTGAATTGTCTTGACAGACAGACGGCGTAGACGCCCAGTAAAGATTAAGTCCAGAGTCGCAAACATCTACCAAAATAATAAATTCTCAAAGCATTCGCGGCATTCAGCGAGAGGTCGCTTTGCCAAGCGGTGTTGCAACAATCTGAAATGTGATTGGCTGCTGACAGGCAACATTTCCCCTAAGGTTGCGCTCCACAGCTTTTTTTAGATGACAATCTATGGATGCTGTTATTAAATTACCCGAGTTATGGTTTAAAACACATGGCCTTCCAGAGAGCAGTGTGTGATATTGGCTGAGGTACGGACACTCCTTTTTAGTAGGATATTTAAGAAGAAAACACGCTGTCGCAGTCTCAGCAGAATGCATGCTATTCAAGTTAGTAATGCCTGCACAGCAGTGATGGGCACTCAGTCTGCATTTCACCTCCTCACCTTGAGTTTCACCTCCTCAACTTTATAACTTCACATTCTCAACCGCAACATAGAGACTAATTATCACTGCTAGTGTGAGATTTAGAGGCGTTACTGCAACCAGAATGTCTGGCAAAAAGTATTAGTCAAAAAACACTCAAGCTGTAGCCTTTTATTTTCATAAAAAAGCGTGAAAAGTTGTGAATTTCTGTGATATACAAGTGCAGAAATGGGGAGAGATACAAGCCGTTGTAATACTAAGTGTTAATAGGGCAAAAAGAAGTCCTGTGATCACTAAATTACACATCCCTGGGGTGACTGAATTTTAGTCATATCCTTGCGGAGCAACGGGGAATCGCGTTGTCTCCACGCAACAGCACCCCCCCCACGCTTTGAAGATTTGAAAGCCCTCTAATTAATAGCATTTTTTCCCTTGTGCTAAAAAAGAATGGTTTACTCAATAGTTGGCACTTGGCATACATACCAACACGTTGTCATCCTGATTTACTGTAACTCTGCGTGCCTTTGAAGGGTATGAGGGCTGTAAATGTTGTAATGAAGTGAAATGAAGCAAACAAGGGGCGCAAAGCCATTCCTCATAGTCGTATAATGGAATCGCTTTTTTTGCCTTCATGTGCAACAACAGACGCACCAGAGTTTTTGGTAGTAGCCTTAGCAGATTGCTTGTTTGTTTTTTGTCGTTTCTGCTGGGGCTTAATCTCGGGCCAGAAATTGGCTGTTGAATCATGTTTGGCTGTCAGAACAGACGAAAGTGTAATGCCATATGCCTGAACATACACCCCGAATCCTTTTGAGAGGTAAAAAGCTCCCTATATGCCAACAGCTGGAGAGGAGATGTGGAGACACCTGCGCGCCAAATGAACAGCGAAACGTCGCCGCTCGCGGGAACATCTGGAGGTCTGTGCGTCGACGAACCACTCCAACACACACTCCTCCACCGTCGGGCTGGAATTCCCGTGCTTATAAGGTCAGACGCGGCTGGCAGCTGGTCAGGGATGTAGACTTTAACTACTTTGCCCAGCACAGCCAGCCGGGGGGGTGTTTGACATGATGCAGCTCATCCCTCACCACATTGGAGGGGAGGGAGGCGGGGGGGGGGTTCCCACATCTGAGACGAGGTATAGAAGAAACTAGAAACATAACTTTTTCTTGTCTGTCTTCTTATGGTCTATCAGTGGCTCTGCTTGGAAAACCACACAAAGAGGCACTGGGAGTTCACGCTGCTTTTTCCGGAGAAGGAGATTTCTCGCCGTCGGGGTTTTGGAGTAAACATAACAACTAGCTGTGTTTACGTGAGCGTCACAGCTGGAAACATGGAGTATGTCATCTTGTACCCAACTGGGATGGGCCCTTGTGGAAAAAGAGAGGTCAAAGTGCCTGTCAGTACGCTTGTCTGATTCATTCCCAGCAGTAAGAATGACTGATACATCATTATTTATTATCTTTTGATCCCGCGCTAAGGGGCTGCACGTGTCACTGCTTTGGAGATGTCAGTTATCCAAACTCCAAGCAGATGTCCGGCACAAATATCAGTTGTCTGGTCGTCTGTCTTCAGCCATCGAAGGCCTTTATGCTTCACACTCTCACCATTATTTATGCTGACACTCCAAAGTGTGACCGAAAGCAATCTCTCGTATATTGCGGGGCTCGACGAAAAGGAGGCTTTGGGTGGTCTTGTTGTGTTTCCAGTGCTGAGTTTCTTTGTCTATCAGATTCTGGGAATCCTCCAAGGATGTGATCACGAAAACTGGCTGCCCTAACAGAAAGCGACTTTGAAAGAAGCGTTTTTAAACCGTCCTTAGCACGACACATTTTTTGTTGTCGGAGTCGGTCTCGTCTCGAGCGTGCTACAGTCAGGTCAGCGCGTCCTACGGAGTTCATGTGAATGTAGGTCGACCAGAACCAGTCACATAAGAACACAGGCATGCGGTTTGCCCCGCCACTCACTCGCCCATGGGAACACCCCACCACTGTAGCATAGCTTTCTCTGTTTTTAGGGATGAGCTCAGAGCAGCTCCATCAGATCCTTTTTCTTTTTAGCTTATTCATGCTACCTCCTGAATAGGGCTGGGACCAGGTGCCACATGAATGGGTATTGCTCTCAGATTAACCGCAATTCATGTCCTCCTTTTGTATAAAAAGGTGAATTTTAGAGCAGTCGTGTCGAGGTGACTGTCTCAAACGGCAGAAACACAGACAAAAGTGACTTGGGTTACAGGATGTGTTACAGCCCCAATGGGACAGACAATGACTTGGCCACAAATGAATGTGCTTGTCTGACAGTGTCTCGTGTCTTTTCAAATGCCCCAAGTTGTGTCTGTGCAAACATTATACCCCAAGAATAGAAAAGGCCACTTGTAACATGGGCTTCGCTCTCGAATACTTGTATCCCTTTTGTTTGCTTTCATGGAATTAATATAATATATAAGGTATTCATATTCTGAGGAGAGTCTCTGGCCCTCTTGAATTTCCTTCTATATAAATTTTCCATTAATATTTTTCTTTTGTTTTTTTTTCACCAGGAGAAGTTACTACACAGACATAGCGAATTCCACGCCACAGAGGACCACAGGGGCATAACTCAGCGGGCGAAAAGAAGTCCCGGCAGGCAGACAGAAACAGGTACCATCATTTACTAATGCTGTGTCATGTCCTTACACCTTGATAGAGAAGTCACATACCGACACTTTATTGTCTCCTACTTCACCCTTCTGTATTTGTCAGACTCAAACTCCAAATTCAGTACCAATAATGACCAAAAAAAACCCACAAACCATTGCTCTCTGGTGCACCTGCATCCATCTGTTTTCTGGATATGTACTTGGCGAAGGCCTCGTCGTCTGTTGAGCAATGGTTTCTGTAACTCGTGTTTGTTTGGAGGGGGTTCAGTACGGTGTAAATAACTTTCGGGGGACTTAAAGTGGCTCTTAAATTTTCATAACAGTTTGTTAATGGTTTCTCACTTTTTGCGGAATTGATTTTTTACTGCTTTGTGCTTACTTAACAAAGCAGCTCCACCACATAATGCTGCCGAGTTTATAGAGCAAGAGATTAAATGGCATGGGATTGATTATTACTTGGACAGCAAACAAAGACAACAAGGAGTTTGGGAGGGTTTCACCAATTTGAAACAGACAGCGCAGCCAGGCGCGTTGATTTCCCCCGTCTCGAAGTAATATCAGGTGCCTGAAATATCTTTTCTATCTGTCAAATAACCAGTTCTCGAACTTCAGATTCCAACTGTGTTATCGGTCAGATCTGAAAATAAGACCAAAAAAAATTTACTTTGTCAAACATGCAGTCATTTTTAAGGAACCAGGTGGTCATTTTCTGAATCATCGGAGACTTTGATGGTTTTCATTAATTCCACCGAATTGATTCATTGTAATCAATAGCTCCGCAGAGAACCACATGGCCGATATGTCTGAATTAGCTTTTGTAGTTTGTGTTTAGAATGTGAGCAATGCAAATAAAAAATAAAAAAAGCGAAGCCTTTTGAAGTTTCATGTCTGAGTGCAACAAGTGCAGCATGATCACAAGGCATTCCAATGTCTGTGGCGTGACACTGAATACTTGAGGGGGGAGTTTAGTGATTGTGTTTAAATTAGAAGAAAAAACTCACCTTTGAGACTTTCTACATAAATCAGTAAAGTCCCGAGCCTCTAAACACTAATCATTCCCAGGTCTCTCCTCTGCTCTCAGCGCACAGACAAAGGCTTTTGTAATCTCAGCCTTAGATGTGTGTTTCTGTGTGTGTGAGTATGTGTGTGTGTGTGTGTGTGTGTGTGTGTCCTGTGTTTGCACGTGTGTGTGTGTGTGTGTGTGTGTGCGTGTGTGTGTGCATTCTGGGCACTCCTAACGGGCACCAGATTCCAGATAGGGCTGCTCGTTAAGAGAAATCTACGCGGATGCATCCAGTCATTTAGCCAGAGGAGAAACACTGGCCATATGTTTGAGGGGGACTCAAACTGTGAGGTTTTAAGGTTAAATGGCCTTTGTAGTTGTAATGACATGGTAAACACAAGAGCAGCGAGACGGCTTTTTGAAAAGGATTCTTCAGCTGCACACAGAGCACACACACACACACACACACACACACAAGGGCATTTTGTCTTTCAAGCACTGACATAGATGCCCCACCAACATCCATGCACGCACACACAGACACACATGGTTGTAAAGGGGAGACTCACACACACACATGTACACACACTTTCATCTGCATTCTCCATCTGGGCTTAATTCAAAGAAAAAGGATTTTGGCAGGATAAAGTATCTCTCTAATGATCTTCTCCAGTTCCACTGCCTGTGAATGCTTAAGGCACTTGTTCATACAGAGGAGGTGAAACCACACTTACAAATTACTACACTAGAAGATACCACAGACTGACATACCTCCACTCCAGTATTCAGAGCCCAACATCTGAATCTGTTATTTTAGGATACCTACACGGTGCGAGCTGTTATCCGAGATGATGATAATTGTTCGGGAGACCATTTCAAGCTTAATAACCGCCCTGTTTTTGTTCCTTACAGAACCGACTGGAAGGGAAAGAAGGAAAGAGAAGAAAAAAGGTAATACATAATAATTCAGTGAGCTTGGTCATTTATTAGACTGCTACCCTCTGCCTACTTTCTGGAAGTATCCCTGAGGTGTGACTTGGGAGTGATTCAATATTTGATTCCGTCCGTCGGGCACATTATTCCTGCCTCTTGCCTTTCTTCATATCAGAATTTACAGTCTGTACAGATGCTGTACACATTGTAAATTTGTGATTTTAGGCTATATAAATAAAATTGACTTGACTGTCAAAAGATTAACCTTTGCCAACCATTTTGCTTTCTCTCTTGGCAGGGAAAAAAAGGTCTGTGCCGGGCCCCCCTGGTCCCCCTGGTCCCCCGGGCCCACAGGGGCCGCCGGGCATCCCTGGAATCCCCGGTATTCCAGGAAGCAATGCTGTGGGGCCCGCTGGACCCCCTGGACCCCCCGGGCCACAGGGACCTCCGGGCACTCAAGGTCCAGCAGGTATTAAAACATAAAAATAGAAATGACGCGATAACACGCTGCGATAGCCAAGAGTGGAGCCGGAGGACTGGAAAACACCCACGAGTTGAGAGATTCGTTCTTAGATTACACTATTTTCCCCGCACGCAGACACGTTCCCACACTAGAAGGGGGCTCAAGTTGTCAAAATCGATGAACTCATTGCGTTCGCAGTGAGAGTTTCTGATGCGGGATGTCAAACACAGTGTGGGAGAGCAGTGATCGTTCCTTAAACTATTTCACTGTTTGTTTTGTTTTAATCATCATCATCTCCTTTGTTCCCCGGCAGTGTTGAAGGCCAGAAATTTATCATGTCTCTCTCCCTTATTGTTGCAGGGGTTCCCGATAAGACGAAAACAAAAGAATTCCAGGTAGAGTATGTCAGCTATTGAAATTAAATTTTACCTCGCACACAATCCCAGATGAAACCGCTGTTCTCGTGTTTTACTGTGTATAAAGATTACTCAACCAGAGATCTTTTTCTGTTGTTTTTCAGCCTGCAGTGGTTCACTTGCAAGGGCAGGAAACAACCATCCAAGTGAGAGAAGGTGGGTCCTCTGTCTATTCTCAGTTGTAGCTGCACCTCTGTCTCTGACACAAAACAATAAACATGTCATAGACTTGGGTCTGCAACTCTTCTACTTTACACAGATTTACACCAGAATAAATATAAGATTTTACAGTTAAGAGGGCTGAATGTTGCTACCAATATTTAGTGTAATATTAAAGTAATCCTACAGCTACTGCAGGATTATTATACAGTTATAGGCTTATATAATAAATGAGACATGTGTTAACTCTGGTCAAGAGCCTCGCATGCTAGCAGATTTAGGGTTACCCTGTGTCTAAAAGGAGTGTAAGCATCGTTAGCAGGCTTATGTTTTCTGCCAGTAATGAGCTCTGGTTGCAGTTAAACACTGCTGAAAGCTGTTTATGTTGACTGTTTGCCTCTTGTTTGTTGTGACATGTTTAGATCTGTCTGAAGGCATCCTTAGGAACTGGAAGATGGT
The DNA here is from genome assembly GCF_043250625.1 of Sebastes fasciatus. Classification (NCBI taxonomy): domain Eukaryota; kingdom Metazoa; phylum Chordata; class Actinopteri; order Perciformes; family Sebastidae; genus Sebastes; species Sebastes fasciatus. The sequence continues at coordinate 13,786,791 of NC_133804.1, read as the reverse complement.
GTCCATCCATCACCGCGTGTTTAAAATGCACTCTCGCTCTGGAGAGCTGGAGGTGCTGCTGGACGGTGTCTACTTCATATATAGTCAGGTAGAAGTGAGTACGGTCCTTGACGTAACTCTTATAATTTACAGTTTAGAATGAAAAGAACTGGCAGTCGCTCTGAAGCTAAGCGTAAAAACCTGCTCGCTTTTGCTTGTCCATAAATGTTTGAGTTATATTACGAGACATATTTCTTTTCCCGTCTCCCTAAGTGAGCATCTATAACTCAAACCCTTGTTTGCTACTCTGATATTCCAGCTGTTCCATCTTTAAGTAAGATCTTACATATCATGTGGTTTTTGTTTTGACTACCCCTCTCAGTCTCGTGTGAATTTTATGTCTCCACCAGGTGTACTACCTCAACTTCACCGACATTGCCAGCTATGAGGTGATGGTAGACTCCAACCCGTTCCTCCGCTGCACCTGCAGCATCGAGACGGGCCAGCGCAAGTTCAACACCTGCTACACGGCTGGGGTGAGCCTGCTCCGCGCCGGCCAGAGGATCTCCATACGCATAGTGTATGAGGACACCCTCATCAGCATGACCAACCACACCACCTTCCTGGGAAGTGTCAGACTTGGAGAGGCTCCATCTGCTGGACAGAACTGATAACTACACACAGCCAGCAGCCCTCTCTACATGAAAATGCCACCCAGTCTTGCCCCTGTTTAGAGGATACATAAATCCTCCAGGTTACTAAAGTTGAGGAAGCACCCGGGTGACTTTTGTCACTTTCACATTTCCGTATCAAAAAGGGCAATATAGACTGTTACACTCCCCTCTCACGTTGATTCTGTGCAAAGAGATCAGCCTCGACGAGCCTCGCCAAACAAAAGTTTCTATTTATAGTCACCATTTTGTGTCAACACAGACGGCATCTCTCTTTATAACAAGGAAGGACACTGCGCTGACATATACCTAATATTTACATATTTTTAAGTGCTGTTGAATGATAATCTTGTATCTCCAAAAACACCATCTATTCAAAATGTTTTTATTTACAGTTTGTATACATGGACATTTTAATTGATTAAATGATATTAACAGTTATTAGTAAGTGGTTTAACAAGCTCCATATGCCTCTGGGTTATAATATGATCATATACATGTTCAAAGTATAAAGATATCTATGCAAAGCTGAGTAAAATCCATTACAACTGGAGTTATAAGGTATTCAGAGAGCAACAGCACTATATATTTTGCACACATTTGCACTACAGCATCCCTGCAGAATATCAGCGATATGTTTTGTTACAGTGCTATTGTTTAGTTACCGTATGAATGAATCCATGTGGAAAAATGATAGTTGTTTATACGTCTCTGTACATATTGTATATAAAAAGGGATATACTTTTGTAAATGGAGTTGATTGATGGATTAAAATGTTTCATTTTCTGTCTAAACACATTTGTCTGTCTCTTGTGTTTGTGTAACGGGTGGTATTGATTTAAAAGGTTAAAACTCTCTTTCATATTGGACTCCGCTGGCACGAGTATTGACAAGAACAAATGACTCTCTTTGAGTGAGGCCTTTAGCGTTATTAAAATGTGGCTTTTACTCTGAAGGCGAGTTTCACAATACACTGCAAATTTGGCTGTAATCTTCATGCTATCTAAATGAGTTCCATCTTGAGAGGCACAGAGGAGATAGTTCCTCATTTGGAAACTAATTTTAAAACTGAACGTTCAGGTTTCCGGGGTTAGCTGATGTGTGACCTCACCCATTTCAGTAACTTGAGGACATCCAGTCTTTCTCTCTGGTCTCACAATGCTTTACAATGCTTTATTATCACTAGCAGCATTTATGTTTTGTCTTAGTCTTTTCCTGGTGCACAGAGCCAGTGTTTTAGAAAATGATTTTCGCAAACTCCAAGGGGACATAATTCTACAATTAAATCAGCCACGTTCTGAGGGAGTCAATGGGAAAATGGCCAAGATGTCTAAAACAAGTGAGGTATGTCATTGATTATGCAGGATGGAGTCATCTTGGACATTGTACTACTGAGATTTATGCCATTAGTGAGTGTTCAGATAGCGCTGCAATAATAAATTGTCTCCTAATGCTTTGTTTTCTCATAGGACATAAAGCCAAGTACTTTGCAAAAAGCTCAGAGTTCTCTGAAGATGTCTTCAAGGAGAGTAAAACGGGAACAGGGCAGCTGCAGAGGTGGGTTGGAGCTGAAAATGTGTCCATTAGTTACGGTCTAATCTGGTAGTGAGACAATAAACAGTACATGCTAAGTTAATAAAATTAAAGTGTTATGTTGATTTCCTCCTCTTGCCAGCTCCAACATCATTCCTGCAGTTAACAGCTAACATTAACAAACAGCCAGACACAAGAGGTACAACTAAATTCAAGTATTTGGCTTTAGCATTGCACCGTATGCCATTATTTTGAATAAGTATATCTTGCCTTCTCCCGTAGGAAATATAACAGTGATCCCTTGGACTGTTTCTGCGCAGCAAGGAAATGCAATTTCACAAAAAGAAAACAGAATTGTTGTCCAAGAAGATGGATTTTACTTGGTGTTTGGACAAGTATTGTGTCACTGTTACTCAAGCATAACTAAATTGATATTACATCTGATTTGTTCCAACTGTTCCGCTAATGTTCTGCTTAATTCACAGGTTTTGTTCAAAAGCCCAAGTACAGTTATGGGTCACATCATTCGAAGCTGGGGTTCCACTGGAACGGGGACGACATCAACAGAGCTCTTGCGCTGCCTGCAAGAGATGCCAGATGAAACTCCTGCCAATACATGCTACACCTCAGGTCAGTGAGGCGATACTGCTGGCCTGCATCGTGGCCACTTAAAGATAGAGTTCAACATTTTGAAAAATATGCTTATTTTTCTATTCTTGCCAAGAGTTAGATGAAAAGATTGATACCACTCTCTGTCTTTGCCGTAAATATAAAGCTACCGCAGCAGGCGGTTGAGCTTAGTTTAGCACACGGACTACCTCTGTCCAAAGCATAAACAAAATATGCCTACTAGCACCCATATACCTTGTTTGTTTAATTTGTACAGAAACCTGAATATAAAAGCAAAACATTGTGGTTGTACAAGTGGGCAACTTCTGGGTCAGAAAAGTGAAGCCAATGCAGAAGTGCCTTAAACTTGCATGCTTTCTAATGGCCAGCAGGGGGCGACTCTTCTGGTTGCAAAAAGAAGTCTGATTGTATAGAAGTCTATGAGAAAATGAACCACTTGATTTATTACCTCGGTAAACGTAATAAACTTGAGTTTATGGTCTCAATTGCTAGTTCCAAGTCTTCTTCAATACAGCATGATGTTCATTTAGTAAATTATGGTCCCATTTAGAGTCAAATAGACCATAAAGCAGAGGATGCTTTAGGGCGTGGCTACCTTGTGATTGACAGGTCGCTACCACGGTGTTGTCTGGTCTGGGAGTTGTCCGTGTTTTCGTTTTACAATTTTAACCCTTTCACAGTGTGTTTTCAGTGAAAGTTAATTATAACCTTTTTGGAAATGTCTTATGGCCAAAATACCGAACTCAAGGCTTCAAAATGGCTTTCCAAAATCCAATGGGTGACGTCACAGTGACTAATTCCACTTCTTCTATACAGTCTAGGGCTTTGCTGGACTATTTCTTGGCCGGAAGTAGTGACTTCCTGAAGTCTTATCGTCACCCTGAGGTTTCCAGACTGCTTCTGGCCATTTACACTTTTGTACAGATTAAACAGATGAGATAGTATGTGTTGATTTTGTGAGTTTTAAGAGGTGCTGGTAGGAGGATTTTGTTACCTTTGGACAGAGCCAGGCTAACTGTTTACCTCTGTTTGCACTCTTTGTGCTAAGCTAAGCTAATCGGCTGCTGGCTGTAGATTCATGTTTAGGCGTGAGAGTGGTGTCAATCTTATCATCGGAACACTGGGCAAGAAATTTGGGTGCATTTCCCAAAAATGTTGCACTATACCTTTAACTTTAGCAGCCTCTCCACCATTTTCTCATAACACCAAATGAGGGAAAATCTTTTGTAAAAAACCCCTCCAGTACAGCTCCAGAGACTATGCCAGGGAGCATTGAAGCTGGCCTCAGTAGGAGACATTATGTCAGCTTTTCCTTTAATTTGTTACCCATCTTGTGTCTTCCTCTGATGCCTTCTTCTGTGTATCATCTGCTACAGGCATAGTGCAGCTGCATCAGGACGATGAGCTAGAGTTGGTGATACCATACAGGCCCCAAGCCCTCATCTCTATGGACGCAGACTCGACCTTTTTTGGTGTCATACAGCTGAACTGAGACAAGACAGTATGAAGATGATAACTCTGCGGCTCGTTGCTGCAGGATGTAGAAAACTGACACTGAGCCGTGTGAGGGGATGCTGATAAAAGACAGAGTGACAGACAGCAGCAGGATAACTGTCAGAGCCTGTCATTAATCTCAGGAAAATACATAATGAACTTTTTAAATGAACTTCCCATTTCTTGTGTCAGTTTTTTGAAGACAACTTCTTTTAAAACCCTTTAGCTTTGATGGTGTATCCTTCAGGTAATCCACCTGGGCTCTGTCCCCTAGTATTGTTTATGTGCGCTACCAAACTCCTTTCATCAGTCTATTTTAACATGTCTCTTTATACCTTGCTGGGGGCTTCCCTCCAGCTCCACCACCGCGCTGTCTGTTTATTTGTTCCTCTCGTCTATTTTAGAATCGTTTCCGTTTTCCTAATATGTCAGGAACAAACAAAGGTTTAAATTTATATCTCTCTGGAGGTGTTTTCCTGGTTGACACAAAATGCTCAACACTGTAAATACTTTATCATGATACAATTTAACTTGTTAAAAAATAAATGTGTATTAGTACAAATAAATTCCCAATTGGTATTAAGGTTCATAACTAATTTTGAATGTATGCATCTGTATAATTGGTTACATTAAAGACAGAAATATGAGCATCTTTGTCTAAAAGCCTGTTTTTATCCAAATGTTTTCTTAATAGAAAAGTGACATATCAGTGGTCAAGCCTTTATTGTCTAAATATAGTATCCACAGTGCCTATCTGGTGTCCACAGCTGTTTTCTCTCTCCCATTTTTTTGAAGCCTGGCTATAAGAGGGTGTGTGTGTGTGTGTATATGAGCTCTGGCAGCAGCAGTAGTGGTACAGTTTAACAGCAGCAGAAGCAGCAGCAGGGAGGATGGTCAGACATATGTTCTCTAATCTCCTACTGCTCTGGTCAATCAGCCATGACCTCTATATAACTGGACTGACATATCACGAGCCAAAGGTAGGCTCAAGATTTATCATTTTGTGCAATATCATTGCAATTGTTTTCAGTTTTTTTGTGGGTTTGGTTTCCATGGTTCCCTCTTTGATTATGATTAATGCTCCTTTCATTTCAAGGAGCGGTCCTGGAACAACCAGAATCTACATTCTGTCCCTCTGGATTTGGATGTGAGGCTCAGAAGACTAGACCTGTCCAATAACTTCATCAGACAGCTGCACACACTTGCTTTGCCATACTTGGAACAGCTGGACCTGAGCTCCAACCAGCTGGATCTCATCTCCGAGGGAGCTTTTGAAAACCTGGCTCGACTCGAGGAGTTGAATTTGTCCAGAAATGCGCTGAACAACGACGTTGGCAGCAACGGCAAAGCACTCCGATCCATCAGAGGACTGAAGAGTTTGGACATATCAATGAACGGCTTGAGCGATGATGCAGTGGAGCTGTATCTTCGGAACAAATCGTCCCTTGATCAACTTAAGATGACTGGTAATGCTTTAACAAGACTTTCACACAACTTGTTCAAAGAGAGTAAAGGTTTGAGGGCCATTACTATCGATGACAACCAGATTTCGGTGATAGAACAGGGGACGTTTGAACCGTTGAGCCAATTAGAGATGCTAAACTTGGCCAAAAATAACCTCGCACATATCTGTGATTTCAAATTACATCAAGTGAAATATCTGAATCTCAGTCGAAATTCAGTTGAGTTCTTTGTTACGCGTGAGGACGACCAGTTGTACAAACTTGAAACTCTTGACCTGAGCCACAATAAACTCCTTTATTTCCCAATTGTTCCCAAAATTAACGGTCTGCGGTATCTTCATTTACAGAATAACATGATTGGTGCCTTAAATTCAGAGGCTGCAATGGTATCAGAGGCCAATGCTCTTTATCGTGATATCACACGTGAGAAAACAGTTACAAAGAATAACCTACACTCAGTATGGAGGCTGATGCCACTGATTTATATCGACCTGAGCTATAACCACTTCAGATCTTTCCCACTGGAGACTTTGAGTCGTCTCTTATCTTTAGAAACTCTGAATTTCAGTTTCAACTGTTTGCAAAACATCACCTGGAATATAAGAAATGACAGTGAGTCAGGACACCATCGTCAGCTTTTCTTTCCCTCCTTAAAGTACCTCGACCTGCAGAGTAACGGCCTCGGATACATTTCTCCACTATTTCTCAAAGCTCTCCCACAAATACAAACATTAAATCTACAAGACAATTCTGTGCAACCTTGTGACTCTACGGACCAATCGACACAGCAGATAGATCTCAACACATCCTGTGTCGTCTTCGGGCAGCTAAGGACTCTTAAACACCTCAATCTTAAAGAAAACAACATCAAAATGCTTCATCCAAACACATTTCTAAATACCTCTTTGGTTTCTCTGAACCTTGCAAGAAATCCACATATGGTGATGCACGGGGATGCATTAGAGGGTGTGCAAGAGACTCTCGAGTCCTTGATCATCAGTGAAAACAGCATGACCCGCTCTGATCTGTCTTTACCCTGCATGCCAGCCTTAACTCAGCTGAACATATCTAACAACCATCTCGACGAGATGCCCAGTAGTTTGAGCTGCTCTCCTCTGAGAGAAATCGACATAAGAAATAATCATTTTGCGTCTTTAAACCATTCTTTGATTCTTGCTTTATCCCTGCACCTCAATCTAATGTATATTAGTGGAAATTATTTTAACTGTTGTGACAGTAAATGGCTGATAATCCTACATGAGGCGATGATAAAACTGCCTGATGTTAGTGACGCTGTATGCTTTGCAAGTGATGGAAACATTACGATGTCGGGGTATCTGAAAAACCCTTCAGTGAATTGTTTGTTTCATACAAAAGCACAGGAAATTCACTTTGGGACAATGATCATAATCATTTTATTTGTAGCTGTAATATCAACAGTGTTCATCATAATCACCAGGAAGGTGTGTTGCAGACAGAGATCATTCATAGTGTGACATGTAAAATCTGTTATCATTGGTTTATTGTTCTATCTATACACATGGGTTACATAAAGTAAGCAAACCAAATACAACCATGAGAAACTGGATAGCAAACTAAAGTAACTGAAGCATAATTCCTGTGAGTTTCATTTTGCATAACCCATTTTACCACAAACAGAAGTGGGACTACTGAGACTGTAAAAACTAGCAGACTTTAAGTTAACAACGTGCAGTGAAATCTTCATCATCTAACACAATTGTATTGTCATCACCATCCAAGGCTTTGTTTTATGACTCCCCTGCACACTATTAGTCATGTAGAACATGCATCCCGCTGTGTGACCTGCACAGCCAAAATGTTGTGATTAAAGTGGACTCCCAAGCTGTTTGGTTACGGTGCATGCCAAATCGCTAATCAGGCAGAGCATTTTTGCCCATCCTTCATTGTGAAATGTTTGCTTGCAACTGAAAGGTTAGTCTTGGCTCAAATTTTTATGACGTCTGTGAAGCCTTGCACAACGTTCCCAGAATCAGAACTCCTGAACAATTCAATAAAACGCCAATAAACCTTTTTCCAAATTAAAAACATGAGCGTTCTAAATGGGCCCCTTTGTATCTTCTGTTGCTATGTTTGCTAATGCAGTAGCTGACAGGAAGTAAACTTGGACCAAAGCTGTTGCCCAGCAACAGAATGGCAATGAAAAGGTCTGCAGGAGAACTTGTACGAGATTCTATATCACCATATTCTATGTGTTTATATAAGATCTATTTTAATATTCATCACTATCTGCATTGTGTTTTGTTATGTATAATTGAGGTAGCCCTGGCTTTGAAATATTGTAAATGTGGCAACAGTTATGCTGTACATAATAATAAATATGTTTTAATAACCAGACTATGTTGGCAGTCTTCATTTTAGAATATGTACACCTGCAAAATAAATCACTGAGGTTCAGAGGGGAAGAATTTTGGTGTCTGTGAATTTCTGTTTTTAGTTGAGCAACTTGAATTCCACCAAGACATAAAATATTGATAAGAAGGACTATCGTTCAGTGTGAGGTGCATTCTCACTGAATTTGGATCCACTACTTTAAAGAAAATAAGACCCCTCTATGCAGCACATATTCTTTAAATGAGGTCAAACTGTGTTCTTTCTCAAGCTTGAGAAAGTTAAGTATTCTTTGAGGGGTTCAAATGATAAATTCTTCAGTGCCCTGCAGAGGCTTCCTTTGGATGAGGGGCTGTAACTTCAAGTGTTCACAGGCACTGAGTCATGTTATTGCCATTGACTCTACGTTGTCAACACGCGATCTATGCAATTTGCAATTTTAATTTTATTCTACTTATTCATTCATTTTATTTTCTGCTTCACATTTCTACCCCATACCATCCCACTTAATCTATGCCTCCCTCCTTATATGTTACGTTACCCTCATAATTAGTCGAATACAGGTCTGTGTATCATTGTACAAGTGATGGTTTTGTAATTGAATTTTGTGCATATGGCTATGCTCTGGGCTCACGTTCCCACTACTTCTACCAGCAAATGATGCTTCCAATACATGGGACTTCTATGATTTATTTATTTTTTATTTTTTTAATATAAACTCGGAAAAGAAAGTTTGGAAATTTGTGTTTGGTGGATTATTTCTCTGTTGTTACAATGCTAATTGGCATTGTATTTTACATCATTGGAAAGCCTGTTTATTTACCTTCACAATGATCTATCATCAATCATCCAGCCACCAAACAACTCAAAACAAGAGTCAATACCAACAGGAGAATACACTGTTTACCATTGGCAGAGCATTTTGGCAAATTTTTCTTGGGCGCTACCCACATAATCAGCTGTGCTGCTCATCCCACAAATGCATGATCCTTACACGTTGGACATCATTGTGAAGGTAAATAAGCAGGCTTTCCAACGATGTAAAATACAATGCCAATTATCATTGAAACAACAGAGAAATAATCCACCAAACACAAATTTCCGAACTTTTTTTCCCGAGTTTACATAACAGGAGAAGAGGAGAAGACAGACAGTGAGGTGGGCTGATTGTCGGGTGAAAAATGTGCAAAAGCCTCATGACATGTTGCAGTGTAAAATGACTCAAAAAGTATAGCTCGGGGTACACCGGGGAGAAACTGCTATTGCAGGAGGATATCCTGTTAAGCAATCCCCTTATTGTCTTCTCATTGACACATCCTTCCCCTTTAAAACTGATGCAAAGTGCCATTTTGCAATTCTCACGCCCATTACCACTTTGTCCACTGGGTAGAGCCGAGGCTGTGTGATGCCAGCATTAGTGCCAAAATATCCAGGATGCCTATCAATCTGGCTCTTGAGCAATATAACTGTAGAAAATGTCTTCGTTGCCCCACCCACAAGATTTAGGTACTAGATCAAGTAGCAGCTTGACAAGTTCAAGCAAAGAGTACTGGAAGAAAAGAACACTGTGTGGATAGTATTATGTGTAAAACCATTGGAATGCAAGTAGCAAATTGCATTCATTCTTCTACTTGGTGGTTAATGGTAGCTGGCATTTAGACATTAGCAGCAGCTTGTTTGTTATAGAGCAAGTATTGAAAACTTGTGTCAGTCAGTCTCTCCCTGTAGGCTTACTATATTTCCAGTGAACTCCATCCACAAGCCCAATTAAACCTGAGGCTGTGGAAGTATTTCCTAATAAGGATAATTTTATCTTACATCAAATGTAGCACAAGTCATTGGCATTGCCATTAATGTGGAAAATATCTTGTTTAATTCAGAGTGAAATCCGTTCTGTTCTGTTTTATCAGTTTTCCTGTAAACCCATCCCTGACAAAGTTACTGTCTCAGCATCCAGCTGGTTGTTCTGCTCTCATTTTCTGTTTTTGTGCTATTTAGAAATCTGCTGACCTGGAATTATAGTTTTCTTAACAAATACATTGTGCTCCTTCTCCCAACACGCTACAACCAGCAATTCACCAAAGAAAATATAAAGTACATGGTGCAAAATGCAGAAATCCTCCTAACAATATTATTTAGAGTACTTTGACAATACTTATTTTTTTTTTCTAATTTTCCTCCTTCAGTGCAAACAGGAGATTAAGGACACAATCAACTTCTTTGAATTATTTAGTACACACTTCAAGGTTCATTTATTGTCATTATACAACACAGGGTTGCGCAACGAAATGCAGTTGTAATCCCTTTATGCTACATAAGAAAAACTAAAAAGAAAAACAATTTTTTTATGGTGGAGGATGAGTTGATGAGTCGCACAGCCTGAGGAAAGAAGCTGCTCTGCAGTCTGGTGGTACGGCAGCAGACACTTCTGTATTGCTTTCCAGACGGCAGCAGGGTGAACAAGCTGTGGCTGGGATGGCTATTGTCTTTTAATGTCCTTTGGACTCTTCGCAGGCACCTCTTCTTACCAAAATGTTTTTAAATCATATTTGCTCCATTTCTACCCACTGCAGCTTTAAAAGTGATTTACAAAGTGCATTTAATCATGCTACATTTAACAATTTACATGACCAGATTAAATAACCTGAAGGATTTGCTTTGTGAATTCACATATTCCAGTAATTCGATATGATAGTTTGCATTATATTACATTTTGTAATGATTCTTGGTACACAGGCAGGCCAGCAGCCCACTGCACCACGAAGAGGCCAACCCACTAATGGGATTATTTTTCTCCACACTGTCCTTGAAGCAGCAAAACTGATGACATAAAAAGCCGGCTAACAGTGACATAAATTTGGACAGCAATACGCCATAGCAGCGTCTAGTCCAGGGGTCAGCAACCTTTACTATCAAAAGAGACATTTAAAAAAAAAAAAATGTCTGCAGCCGCAAAACATTTGAGCATTGTGACAACACAGTTTATAGTCTAAGTATATAGTATATAAATCTAATGCAGTGAGGGCCCAAGTGCAAATGTACTACGGAGTATTAGGGCCACATTGAGGGAAAACAATCTGAGATTTCCAGAATAAATACATGATATTACGAGAATAAAGTCGTAATATTACGAGAATAAATTCGGAATTGAATGAGAATAAAGTCATAACTTTACAAGAAAAAAAGTCGTAATTTAAAGAGAATAAAGTCATAACTTTATGAGAAAAAATCTTAATATTAGGAGAGAAAAAAGTGTTATTATTACGAGAAAAAAGTCGTAATTTAATGAGAATTAAGTCATAACTTTACGAGAATTTTTTTGTATTATTACGAGAAAAAAGTCGTAACATTACGAGAATAATGTCATAACTTAACGTGAAAAAAAGTCGAGAATAAAGCCATAACTTTACGAGGAAAAAAGTCGTAACATTACGAGAATAAAGTCATAACTTAACGTGAAAAAAGTCGTAACATTACGAGAATAAAGTCATAACTTAACGTGAAAAAAGTCGTAACATTACGAGAATAAAGTCATAACTTAACGTGAAAAAAAGTCGAGAATAAAGTCATAACTTTATGAGAAAAAAGAAAATAACACGTAAAATCACTACTTTATAATATTTTAACTTTATTCTTATAATACTACGACTTTTTTTCTCGTAAACTAGTTACTTTATTCTTGAAATCTCAGATTTCAAAATCCACTGAAGAAGCAGACGAGTTGAAGAAAGAGCAGGACAACCACTAATATCAAAGTTATACCACAACCGCTCCGTCACATCAGATAACCAAGGTAACCGTTACTATAGCTGCGATCACTGAGCAACACGGCGGGCAGCAGCTCCTCGCTGTCTGTCGGTGGCTGAAGAAAGAGCAGGACACGGTTCACCGACAAATCATCCACCAGGACAACAAGAAGATGAACCAGGACCTTAACGCTGCGAACAAAGAGCGCCGTCAAAACTGGTAATAGCGAACAACTTCATTGACATTTTTAACCTAGCTAGTTAGCTAACATTAGCCACCGGAAGTGCAGTGAGCGCGCTCAGAGCCCGCCGGCGCCAGTCTGTCCCTCCAGTCCGTCCCTCCAGTCTGTCCCTCCAGTCCGTCCCTCCAGTCTGTCCCTCCAGTCGACCATGGCTCCTCAGCAGCAGCAGCAGGCTGTCCACCACTCCTCCATCATCACCCAGAGAGTACAGCTAACCTTCAAACTCTTCCTGCTGGAGAATGCCCGCAACACACTTGAACAAGAACTTCTCAAACTCACCAACAAGGTAATAAAAACAACACCAGTTTCACTTCTTTACATGATCAGGTTATCACTATCTGTATTAGTTAATGTAGCTAACGTTAGCTAGCTCACAGGCCACATGGTCAAACCCTGCTAATGTTATAAACCCAATCAGATGCTTTATAATATGGCTAGTTTTTTTTTAAACAATATTTGTATTGCATTTTTACATATAGACATATATACATATATACACATACAGGCAGACTAACTATTAATATTAATATTAATAATTAAATTATACAATTAAATGTTTAGTCAGAATTCCAAAGAAAGAGAGACATGACATTTCATGTATTTCACTTATCTAATAAAGAAAACAAAGAAAATAAAATATATGACAAAATAAATAAATACCTCAAAGAAGAAGAACAAAAAACAAACAAAAAACAATTTCAACAACAGCAATCAACAACATACAACAGTTTCAATTTGACTGTGCTTCCTTGAAGTCCAAGAAACTCCAACAAAGGTAAATCTCTCCAGTACAACACAAGATGCCATCTCCCTCACCCAGACATGTATCAAAGGTAAATCCATTTTCTCCAAGACAAAGCTATCATTCTCCTGGCCTGCAGGAGTCCAAAGTCAATTAAAATTAACTGTTTTGAGCTAACGATAAAGTTATCTGGATATATACCTAGTATACATATCTTTGCTTGGTGAGGCACCTCCAACAATCTAGCCAATAATTTGGCTAGTTGGCTGAGATTGCAAAAGTGTAATGAAACAAAGCACTGTGGAAAATAGCATGTAATTGTTGCCAGAGCTACAATCAAAGCATATTTTTCAGTATTGATTAATACTTTTCCAATTAATTGATTAGCTTTATCTGTAGTCTATAATATGTCAGAAAGTAGGGAGTCATCACAGTTTCTTAGAACCCAAGATTTCTGGTAAATTATTGAATTGTTAATTGATTCAGTTTTCTGTCTATCCAACTAATAAGCACACCACTAATTGTTATTTTTAAATAAACCTGCTCACTTCAGCTTGTCTCTTTTTTTCCCCTCAGGCCTATGGAGAGGTTCAAGGTTTCTTGAATTCATCCTTTCCCACTAACGTTGGTGTCTTCAGTGATGTTGCTGAGGCTTTGGATACAAAATGTCAAGCCATCGACAAGCTCTCAGCTTCATTAAAAGACCTCACAGTTGGTAAGTCAAGATTGAATCCTACAATTATAGCTGCTAATGTGACATTTTGCATAAACCTTTATTTAATCAGGCAACTCCCATTGAGATCTCATTTTCAAGAGAGACCTGAGTACATAATTGTATCAATAAAACATACAACAATTTAAAATGTACAATATCAATTGTGATAATTACAGTAATATAATATATATATATATATATAAATAAAAAGTAATATAATCCAATAATAAGTAAATTAAAACAAGTTATAAATCAGGATTTTGACTAGATTTCTTCATTGACCCATGGGAACCAGAGTATCAAGCTTTTAACTACACTGCAATTCATGAGAAATGTACGGTGCAAAGAATCTAAAAGAAGTCTTTCCCAGATCAGAGTTAATTCTTGGATCCTGCAACATTAGCCAGTCCTGTGTTATGTGTTACTCTCCAGCCAATAAGTGATGTCAAATATAAGAGCATTTTTTTTGGAGAAACACTTACTAAATAAATAAAAAGAAAGGCTTGTCTCCTCTAATGGAAAGAGAAGGCCAACTTGCTTTTAAATAAAGAATGCAGTGATGAGTGCCATAGATGTCTACAGTTATAAATCGTATGGTAGACAGCATTTAGGGGTGTAAGAGTGGATGTTGCTGCATGTCTGTAAATCAATTTTATTATTTTATTATTACATTGATATGTGTCTTAAAAGTGAATTAATCATCAATCCAGATAATATCCATGTGTAAGACAATTGTACCACATTTCTTGATATAATATAAATGCATTATCTACCACAAGCATTACTCAATTATTCAATGTGGGATTTAGGAAAAGATTTTTAGTGCACCTTCATTTAACTCTCTCTTTATGCTTTTCTCATCTTTACAGAGCCACAAGTTTGTGTCCAGCTGATTGTCAAAAATGGAAGAAGAACAAATCAACTCCAGCCACTCAGACACAAAGGGATCCTAATGTCCGATGTTGTCAAGTTCGGGCCCATGTTGCAGAGCTCGCTCATGGCGAGCTCCATAGCCAAAGCAGTCCAGGTGCTTGGGGCCACGCTGTCCCACCAGCAGTTGAAACATTTCCTCATCTCCCAGCCTGCAGCGGTCCAGCAGGATGACGTGTTATGCAGCATCTCGTCCAGCTACAACAGGGCTATTACGGCTACAAGCCCATCCTCTCACTTAAAAGCTGAAGAAACAGAACATGCTGTTGTTTTTGACGAGCAACGCCCATCAGATGCTGTGATTCTTCCACCTGCGACTATTGAGAGACCCGAGATTAACCCAGAGAGGCCACCACTACTACTACCTCCCATACAAGCTATACTCCCAGAGATCAGTAACCCTAAACCAATGAAAATAACCCCACTAATGAGCTGGGGATGGGAGGATGATGTCCAGGTGCAACACCAAAAACAAACATCCTCTCAGCTGCTTCACTTCCTCAGAGCAAAAGCTAAAAACATGGGTGCACTGGAGGTCACTGTCATGGAGTTGAGTAAAATTATGTACACTTCAAGTTTGCCACAGTGGCCTACCATCAAGACACAAAGCTACCAATTCCGACACGTTGCGACGGATGATCTGATCGATGCGCTACCTCAGAAAACGTTATGTGCAGACATTGAAAACCAAGCCCCAGTCTTCAGAGTGAAAAGAGTGGAATCAAGCGGCTCTCTGACCTACACTTGTGTGATTGCAACAAAGACTGAATTGTGGGATATTGGAGACATCTTCACAGAGGTGGGACATGGAGACTCTGAAGCTAGCCCCTTGGAAAATGAAGACTGCCAAAATCTCACGGCTCAGGTGGAAAACTCCCGTCTAAACGTCCAAGCTCTCCAGTACACAGAACCTGAACAAGTGAGCCATTTTGTGGATGCAAAAACGCCAGCGATCAACGGCGTTACCATTCCTGAGTTCCAAAACCGGAGGTTTGAAGAGACTGAAGTTGTCGTGTCTCATATTATCAGCCCAGGAAACTTCTACATCCAACACGCAGACTCCATCACGAAGCTGCAGGCCCTCGTCACAGAGTAAGTCGTTCAGCATGGATCCTAATCTCTTGTCTGCTTTTTCTCAACTTTTCTTAACCCTCACTGATTCCCTGATCACATTAACAGAACCTATACAGCCACTTATCCTTTTTTTTTTTTTTTTTGTTCATTACTGCTTTCTTTGTAGATTTTTTTTTTTTTTTTTTTAATAATCCACCATGTTTCTGGTTGTCATTATTTTTTCTCATTTGCAGCAGCTGGAACGCAAGTAGTTCATATGCCGAGCAGAACTGCATTCCAGACATTGGAACCAAAGTAATGGGTTGGTTCCCTAAGCAAGAACAATGGTGCAGGGCTCAGGTGACGAAGATATGCGGAGTAAGTGGAGGTGGGTCCAGTTTTGTGTATTGGAATGGTTTTTGCAAATGCATACCTCTAGATGGTAGCAGTGTCACTTTGCTCGCCTGTTGCCACTTTGGAATTTCTTTCTGGATTTTTTAGCTTAACCTTGCCATGCTCCTTGTCTTGATGTCAGATAATAATGCCACCGATGGTGCTGGGAGCGAGACCTCCATCAAGGTGGAGGTGAGGAAGCTGGACCACGGCGACACAGCCTGCCTGTCACTGTTGAACATCAAAGAGCTGACCCCAGAAATGGCCGTCCTGCCACTTCAGGCTGTACAGGTCGCACTGGCAAATGTGAGTGATTCCCTACTGATAATGTTTGGCTACATCATTTTTCACATGTATCTATAGAGTTCCACCGGGGTTGGGAGGGTTACTTAAAATATGTATTCCGATCCGATTACTAATTACCTGTTAAAAAATGTAGAGTAACCTAATCCAAGTATCACAGTAATAAAGTAACGTAACGTTGTGCTACTTTTCATCACTATACGGTGCAAGTTCTGCCTTCCAGCTGTGAAAATGCTGTCATCATCCAAGGACTCAAATCATTTGGCACATTAGTGTTCCCAGATTTTAACTTGGATCAGCAGCAGTACCCATATAAATTAGATTAAATTAACCTCCATGCAATCTTCCCGGTTTGTCCTGTATTATGTTTGCTGGACCAGAACTTTTAAGCGTTTCTCTTAATTCTAAAAAAGCATGTTCTTGATGAACTGGAAAGTGTGCAAACCATCCGCTATTTTCCAAGCTACTGTAGCTGTCATATTGCGCAGAGACGGACCTTCCTTTCTGCCACTTTGGATTTCGGATTTAATAAAAAAAAGAAATATCAAAACGTAGGCTACACGGGCCGGAGTTCTGTTAATCTGCACTCGATTGCTCTTCCTCGACGACCGGATGTGTCTCAGTAAACTGAGTTTGAATTGTGAGAACTGAATGGGGAAGTATAGAGAGTAAAATTTTCAGTCAGGATCAAATACAGTTTCAGATCAACTGAATTCAGTTTCATAATATTCAGTTTCAAGTTTATTGGAATTCACTTCACAACTAATAATTCAATTTCAAATTATGCTATTCAGATTCAGTTTTTCAACGCAATTTTTCAAGTTAAACAATACAAATTCAAATATGTGATTCAAATAAAAAATTTTAATGCAATTATTAAAGTTGAGCAATTCAAATTCAAATATAAATGATTCAGTTTCTAGTGACACATATTTCTGCCCATTTATATGTCGTTCTTTAAAAAAATATTTTAAAATTGTAAACCTGCAAATAATCCCCATTTTTACTAAACGTATCGGTACTCTGATAATGATACTGAATACAGGTATTTTTTTTGGTATCCTAATTACGTAACGCCGTTCCATGTAATCCGTCACTCCCCATGCCCGAGTACCACACAGAAAGATCTCACTGATGAACACGTTAAGATCTTCAGCGACGGGCGTACCGATTAGCCCTCTCAGGATTTGCATACATGGAAATGGTTAATAACTGTGCTCTGCTGTGAGAGTGTAGACTCAGTTACAGTACTGGCATTTGTCCACATGATTAGTCACAGCCTTATCTATTGGGAAGAGATAAAGGAAATGAATTATCTCAGTTCATGGTATTTTTTGTTTGTTTCCTCCCCCCCGAGGTGACGCCTGTAAATGGGAGTGATTGGTCTGAGGAGGCAGTGGGCTGGTTCAAAGCAATGGTGCACAACAGAACGCTCTTTGCCAGACTTTACCCACAGGGGCCCAAAGTTACTGTCGAGCTATTCTTGGAAAAAGGAAAGCTTGGAGCTATGAGGTACTTAAGTATGAAACAGTCGGTTAATTGTAAATTTGGAATTAACACCAAGTGTGCCCCTTTGTTTGATTTTACCTGCTATCATTGTACAAAGGATATATCTCGTTGCATTAAGAAGTAGAAAAGTGACTGAATATATATGCTAATTGATATTGTGTTTATACTGTATGGCTTCAAGGCCAACAACTGCACAATGTCTCAACTGTACAATGGTATTATCTTCATCTCAGGAGGGGTGCATCGCTCTCTTTGAGACTGGCCCAGAACGGACACGCAAAACATAGCAAACTGAAAAACGTCGGCCTCATGAAAACAAGTAAGTCGAGCTACAGTTTGGATATTGTTTACCCAAAAATGGTGCATCTACAGTAGGTGGCAGTATAGCCTGTGTATGACCAGAGCAGCACTCATTTTCACTCCGAATCTTGTGTTTTTGCTTTTTAGGCACAGTTCAACTTAAAATGAGGAAACGGCACTCGGAGTGGGAGAAATACCTCATCTCGTGCTATACTCGAAGTAGGAAGTAATTCAGAAAGCAGAGAATGTGTCGTTTTGTGGGTGTCATTTTGTCTGGCTTGTCTGACAGCCAACCAATGTCAAATGTGAAATAGAAATGGCAGCCCCTGACACGAAGCACAAATGTTAACACTGAGACATTTAATGATTCTTTATATATATATGTATATATATATAGATATATACGTTTTTGTTTATTTTTTGTGGGCGGGGGCATTTTATGCCTTTTTATTTGATAGTAATAGTGGAGAGAGAGTAGGGGATTGACATGTAGCCGAGAATTGAACCGGGCATTTAATTATTCTTAAATGAGAGCTAAATCATCCAGTTTCGGTTGACCATCTGTATATAAGTGAACATACAGTGGACTTTCAGCTCACGCATTGACAAACTGCTGTGACTGGCACTTTGCAGTACAAGGATAAATCAAGGATATTTATATAAAATGTAATATAAATGAACATTTTGCATTTAAACTGAAGGAATTGACTGTTTTAGTACACATTAAGTAGCTTGCATCAGCTTCCTGGTGTATTTTTATGTCTTACATTGCAGTTGATAAAGTCAAAGCTATGTCTAGAGAATGTGAGTGTAAAGATAATGTTCACTATAGCATCATTGGAACTCAAGAAATTTCTGTTTTGGCTTTTTTTTTTTACATTCATTTCTCTGTTTGAGAGTCTAACACATTTTGTTCATCTTTTTTTTATTTTTATTTTTTACATTTTTGATGTATGTATGATGTATGGGGACATGAATACCTTATTGCATGTTGCATTGGTGCATGTTGCTTTATTTAGAACATTTCCCCCATGTACTTTATACTTTAGCATTTCCTTAAAAATGAGGAAGTGTGTCTCAAGTCCTGGTTATTATTCCTGCCACTAGACGGTGCCGGTTCAGTTAGATTACCTGCCCTCTTTAAGTGATACTTGATTTGTCTGTGTGCCACATACAGTAGATCTATGTTATTTCATTTTTTATGTATCACTTTCCTTTCATAATAATCATTATTAGAGCCATGTTGCCTTAGTTAATATTGCGTTCTTGTACAATGGCATATCTATCATTTTGAATGTTCAGTGTACGTGTATACCTTTGCTTTCATAATAAAACTGTTAACTACGACTGTATGCTCCATGTCTCTGTATTGTAGACTGTATTCTTCTCTCGAGGGAATATAAATGAGGTTTAGTTCATTCAAAGAATTACCAGGCCACCCGAACCCTCCCACTACATTTGTCATAAATGACGCAGAAGAGCTCATGGCACAGTAAACTGCTGTAGGTCATCTGATAGTACATGACAAATGACCACATTGTGTTTTCACTTGCATTCAGTTTGTTGCTACTGTAAATTATTGTTTCTACTGTTATAGGGAGGAGTTTGACCAGAACAAAACGTGCATTCTCAGCTGATAATGGTGAAAGGAATTATATCTATAATTCATATATTTCACATGCTTTACCAAAGCTCATTCATGAGTGTTTCATAGCAGATGGAAGATAGATAACTGTGATGTAAACTTTAATCCAAATGACTGGATATGTGTCCCAATTTGCATATAATATGTTAAAATATGGCATGTGCCCACAAAAGGATATTATCAAAACAATGGATGCAAATTTAATACAAAACTAATTATTGGTTAAAAGTAGTTTAGGCCAAGATAATTGTTTACCCTGCACAAACATCAGTAAGAATAGCACTTGGCAAAAAACAAAGTTAAATTAATTTCTTATATATTTGCTTAATTCACAGTATTGTAGCTTTTTACATTTGTAACATGGTTATATTGCAAAAATTGGCTTGAACAAATGTGAGGACTGGTTCAATTAAATAGTGTATAAATGATCTTTTCTTTAAATCTGGCTTTCATTTTCTCCTACATTAGTGTTTTGCACATGTATTTTCTGGATGAATCTGCAAACCTGTCGGTGTCTCTGTGCTCGCAGTGACAGTGCTTCAGGTCAAAAAGTTCCTTCACTTCCCTGCCCTGCCAAGCACAATAAATAATGTGGCAGGCTGAGGCCTTTTGTGTCCACACAGATTCCTTCTTTTGCCCGGGGTAGGCGGAAGTCGAGGCGTTTGATCCGAATTCTAAAGAGTCTTGTTGCAGCCCAATAAAGGCTGCCATTGTATGTAAATAGTTTATATAAGAGCATATGACTGCTACGGTGCAGGGCACTGGCTAGTGGCGGAGGAATGATTAGCATTTTCCGAACGCAGGGTGTTCTCAATCCAGCCCTCTGGCTTGCTAAAAAACACAATATTTTCTTCTTTTAGTCTTTTGTACACATTTTTGTGTACCACCACAGCTGAAGGTAAAATGTTTTGTCATTTAATTGTGTTTTATACTAACATTTCAGTGTGAAGTGAGTTATGTGAGTGATGGCTGACATGCCCCATTGCTTCGACTCGACAAATACCATGTTGTTTGAATTATTATTACCCATTATGGTAATATTATTTGAATGAATCTGCTTTCAAAGTGTGATCATTTCAAGTTTTTATTAGGTAAATCTGGAAAAGTCTGCAGCCTTTCTTCCAAACAATAGAGGTCTCTCAGTTGTCTTAAAAAAAAAAAAAATCTCATAATGAGATGGATGTCTTGCTTGTTCCTTGGAGAAATATGCTGGCAGTCTGTCAGTCTGTCTGCAACTGGGCTGTAGGTCAGTTTGGGAGTACAGTATAAATACAGGGTGAGCGAATCACGTGGCTCTGCGAATGTTTCGCAATTGGCTTCGTCCTGTTGCGTCTTGTGACGGCGCGCGGCGGTAGGCCATCACGCCCTGCCTTTATACGGACAATTTGCTACTTGGCAATTCTTTTCTGTTGTTCCTCACTCTGCCAGCTTGATGCTCAGGCCTCACCTCAAGATGGTCATCTTTGGACCCGGCGCTGCTTACGCCGCTTGCACCGCTGGCTGAGCCTGGTAAACCTCTAAAAACTACTGTTACAAGTTGTTGTGGACGTCAATTATAACTAAATTATTTAAATTCATTGCTACAAATGTGAGTTTTTGTTCAATACAAGGGGCTAAATGGTGCATGTTTTTTAAGAAATTGGTTTATTTTAGACATTTTGATAATACTCCCTTACTTTATGTTGTTATACATTTATAATTTGGTTATAACCTTAAGCTAGAGCTATAGCTTAGCTTTCATCCATGTAACCTGTCTGAAAATGTAATTATTTTTTTAGACCTGGAGTCGAAAATGAACTGGGGGACCTTTTATGCCGTGATCAGCGGTGTAAACAGACACTCTACTGGCATCGGACGCGTTTGGCTCTCCGTCATTTTCATCTTCCGTATTATGGTCCTGGTGGTTGCTGCTGAGAGCGTTTGGGGCGACGAGAAGTCGGGCTTCATCTGCAACACCCAGCAACCCGGCTGCAACAGCGTCTGTTACGACCAGTTCTTCCCCATCTCGCACATCCGCCTGTGGGCGCTCCAACTCATCCTGGTCTCCACCCCCGCCCTGCTGGTGGCCATGCATGTGGCCCATCGACGCCACATCGACAAGAAGATCCTGAAGAGGACAGGTCGCGGCAGCCCCAAGGAGCTGGAGCACATCAAGAACCAGAAGTTCCAGATCACCGGAGCTCTGTGGTGGACATACATGATCAGTATCATCTTCAGAATCGTCTTGGAGGTGGCTTTTCTCTACATCTTCTACTTGATCTATCCCGGCTTTAAGATGGTGCGTTTGGTGAAGTGTGACTCGTACCCGTGCCCCAACACGGTGGACTGTTTTGTCTCCAGGCCGACAGAAAAGACCATATTCACTGTGTTCATGCTGGCGGTGTCCGGGGTGTGTGTGCTGCTCAACCTGGCTGAAGTGGTATACCTCTTATGCAGGGCCTGTAAACGGTGCTTACGAGGCTCTGAGGAAGAGTCCAAAGTAGATTGGATAAGTCAAAGATTGTCTTCATATAGGCAAAATGAAATCAATCAGCTGATAGCAGACCATTCTCTCAAATCTAAGTTCACTGTGACCAAAAAGAGCCCAACTGAGAAGGGTGAAAGGTGTTCTGCTTTCTGAGACTCTGCCTCTCTTTAAACTAATCAACAGTAATCACACATGTTCATAGAGCACGTTGCTCTGCATTAATGTCACACATTCTGTATATTTTGATCATCAACATACACATTTAGACCATTTATTTATGATTCAGTCAATCGCTTATTGATTCATCTGTTTTTTTTGCTGTGTTATTGGCACTAGTTAGTTGTTGTTGGAACTGGTGTATTTGGATTTTTGCCAGTAGTGAAGGTTAAAGGACCATACTAGTGCATATTTTAGACCATGCTGACATTGGCGTCAACTGTCATTTCAGTGGTTTTAATTTGAATACAGTATTAGAAGCAACTTGCCAGGGCGCAAATTATCTTGAGCTGAAGAAGCCATGCCTCTGTGAGCATCAAACCTTCATACATTTTGGTCAAAGTTGTGTCATTGATAATACGGTTCAAACTGGATTTGTTTGAAAATCCTGCAGGTTTGGCGGGTTGGCACACTGATTAGAAACCATCAGTTGCTGCCGCACAGTTGTATTTACACCCTACGATGTATGAAAATCATGCCCATCAATTAAACGTTGATTTGAAAAAGATAACGGGAATATTTATTATTCGGCATTATTTTTGTTTGGGAAACTACTCGATTCTTGGATGACAGTTTCTCACCAGCGCATGAATGCACCGATCGGCCACATTTCAGCTGCTTTATCACGCAACAATAATGTAGCTTTGACACAAAAAAAGGAAACGGGCAGCTGTCCAGAAGGCATGAAAACACTGAAAACTAAAAAAAAATATATACGCATTAGGATATGCTTAGTAATACAAAAGTATGCATGATTTCTAATATTAAATATCTGATATGTCTGACTCTGTTGTCGAAGTGTCCTTGAGCGAGACACTGATCCCTAAGTTGCTCCCCGGGCGCTTTACAGCAGCCCACTGCTTCTAATGCTTAGGATGGGTTACAATGCAGAGGACAAATTTCATGTATGTACCTGTATATACATGACGAATCTAATGAAGTTAAAGTGATAATTTGTGCAAAAACACCGGTATGGTCCTTTAAAGGCGAAAAGATTACAGTAAAGATTAAAATGCTGGATAGAAAGGGAACCATTTATTTACATCAAACATGTTCATTTGTACCATATTTAATTTAATTCCAGAGTCAAAGCTAGGTGATGAAAAAAGAAAAGGGCATTTATGTGAGTAAATGCCATTAAATGTCAGTAACAGCTCTTTAAGACAACAGCGGTATGCTTAGATTTTATTAGACAGTTTTAGTTATTTGACTTTGCTAATCTTTTGTGCAGACAGCTATAACTATTATGTAATTTAGCGTACTGCTATGGAAATATTACAACAGTTGGTGCTAGAAAACCAAAGAAAGATTTCAAATACTGTCCAGATGTGGACAACTGTCATTGGATATTATCGTTCCGCAAGTGATTAAAAAACAAAATTCATTTTGAAAACAAACATATCTTTACTACTGACCTATTAAAGAGGACCTATTATGCTCATTTTCAGGTGCATACTTGTATTTTGGGTTTCTACTAGAACATGTTTACATGCTTTAATGTTCAAAAAACGCTTTATTTTTCTCATACCGACCTTTCTGCAGCAGCTCTTTTAACCCTCTGTCTGAAAAGCTCCTCCCCCCCTCCAACCCCCAGCTCTGATTGGTCAGCTGGCCAACTGTTGTGATTGCTCAGCCGAACCAAACTCTTTGGACTCTGCTCCAGCTCCTCTCTAAATAGCTTTGTTTGAGAGCATGCCAAACTAGGCGCTAGGCAAAATGTGTTACTTGGTGACATCACCACGTTACCGAAGAAAAGGCGGGACTTCAAGCAAGGCGTTTCAGGCAGTTCAGGAGCAGTGTTTCTGTGGGGGAGAGTAACTCCCTTTGGCCTGGACTTTGGGTGTAACTTTGCAGACCTTTTACATGCACAAAAAAATATATAACACACTACAAGAAAGGGGAAAAAGCATAATAGGTCCCCTTTAATAATATGTTATCTCGACATAGTGGTCGGAATGTTGCACAGAGCAAAAGTTTATTTCAATAAACTCCCAGTACTGTACATATGTCTTTGTATATCTTTGTATTCAACTGTAAATACTGCCTACTCACTTCATTGTAGCTTCTGTTTGAGGTGGTCTTTTCTTTCTTTTTTGTGGTTTCAGAAAAATGTTTGAGGTTGACAACTTTTTAACGGAGACAGTTGCACTTGCTTTCCTTAATATTACCCTGCATAATATTATTCAGTATCTCTGACGCTGATAAGCTGGTATTTGTTTATACAACTGTTCTATTACAAAGTTATACACATTGTGGTCTATATAAAAACCCAGATGTTGACATTTATGCTTATATGTACATATATGAATTTACACCCAGGTAAACAATCCGGATAATATATAATATGGGTTGAAACTATATGTGTACATTATGTAATATAAAGAAATAAACTGTTGATAATTTGACGTTATTTGAAGTTATTTAGCAAACATACAACAATTGAGTGTCTTTCAAAAAGTTGTACTAAATGGGTGAAATAATGACATCTGTCATAGTAGCCTCAGTAATTATATAAACTGTGTTTTCCATTTTAATACTTACTTTAATATAGTTGGAGCTCATCTCATTACCGATGTGTTGAAACACAACTTTTTCCTTCCCGTCACTGTGATTTGTAACTTGAGGATGCAAATGGCTACTCATCTCCAAATCATGCCCCCCATGATAGGAGAGACTCTCGTGCTATATTTAGACCACTTGTGGCCAGACGGACTTAGCGGACACCATCATTGGCCAGCTGCCCTGTCACTCACTGTAACAAGCGAGTAGAGGGGCTTTAATAGTTTACATTAGAGTGTGTACCCTGTGCCAAATTTAACCACAGAGGGGAGGGGTGGTGGTGGGGGTCTGAGGCCGGACAGAGTGTGTCCAGCAGGTTACGTCTGTGTTGTGGTCAGTGGAAGACCCCGAGGCCTGGATCCTGATTCCTGCCTTAGCTGTATTTGAAGACAGGAGACCGAGTCGGTGTGTTTGTCGGTGTGGAACAGAGGTTGTGGCCAGCAGAAGTTCACTTTTCCTGTCCATTCAAGGGCATTGCTGGGGGCCCGAAGATCAGCTTTTTCACTGAGGCCTGTCAGCGAAGCAGGCGGCATCATGGACCCTCGAAGACGTGTAGGGCTTCACCGCAGGGGATGCATAAGCTGACAAGGTGGGTTTATCCAGTAAACTTCTCTCTGATTATTTGTTAACTTGAACCTTAGTGGATTGAAGTACTTTTAGGAGTTTAACGTTTAGACAGCTTACTTAAGGTACTACATGTTGGAGCCAAGGGCTGTTGACTGTCTTGTGTGGGCGCATCATATCTTTTGTGATGGGGGATTAAATAGTCCGAGGGGTTCAATATTGAAAGCATTGTTTTGTTTAAAATTGCAACCCAGTCTACCGTTGGCTAGATTTATTCGTGGTGGCTCCCTAAACATCACTTCACCTGCCACATTTCACCAGTTATCAGAATTCATTCTCCCTCACAGCAGCATACCCTGACTGTGCTGTACTGCTTCTGTACAGTATCATCCATCAGAAGTAGAATGTATTTATAACATAATGTGTTACGGGAGCTGACAGTACCGACACTACTCAACTATTTCTAATTCGCACTTCCACCACATCTGTCCGGTGTTTGATTTCACCTCGTGCGTGGATCGTGTTGCTGGCCGGGAGCTGCAGAATCATGACTGGAAGGTGCCTTCCCCCCTGTCCACACTTGCCAAATATATACCCTCCTAAAGTAAATATAATCCTGTCTGCGTCCACGTGGAAAAGGCCACTACCTGCTCAGCAGCAGAGCCCCCCCGGTTGTACAGTCAGTTAACAGCTTGGCTCCCTAGAGACTCATTTGGTCTGCTGAAACTGGGTAAGACGTTTTAGAGGACTTGTACTCATCAGGAACACTGAAGCTTACTCTAACCACTGGATTAATATTATTACAGGAGTTACAAATCAAATTGATAATCTATTTTTGACTGTTTTTGTAACCTCCAGTCCCAGATCTGAGCTCACGCAGCCATGGGGGACTGGAACCTGCTGGGAAAGCTCCTAGAAAAAGCCCAGGAGCACTCCACTGTAGTGGGGAAGGTGTGGCTCACCGTCCTGTTCATTTTCCGCATCCTGATCCTGAGCGCCGCGACAGAGAAGGTATGGAGCGACGAGCTGTCGGGCTTCACCTGCGACACCAAGCAGCCCGGTTGTGAGAACGTGTGCTACGACATCACTTTCCCCATCTCCCACGTCCGCTTTTGGGTGCTTCAGATCATCTTTGTGTCCACGCCTACGTTGATCTACCTGGGACACATCCTCCACCTGGTGCGGATGGAGGACAAGCATAAAGAGAAGGCGAAGCAGAGGGAACTTGCAAACCTTCCGGAAAAGGAGGTCCTTATTGTGAATAGTAAAAGGAAGGCTCTAGAGAGGGACGAAAGGGGACGAGTGCATCTACACGGGGAGCTCTTGCGAACATACGTCTTTAATGTTGTCTTTAAAACCCTGTTCGAGGTGGGCTTCATCGTGGCTCAATACCTCTTGTACGGCTTTGAGCTGAAGCCCATGTACAAATGTGACAGACCGCCATGTCCCAATGTGGTAAACTGCTACATATCCCGTCCCACAGAGAAAACTATCTTCATCATCTTCATGCTGGGAGTTGCCAGCGTGTCTCTGCTCCTCAACCTCATAGAGATCTACCACCTGGGCTTCACCAAGTGTCGCCAGGGCATCACCTTCAGGAGAGGTGTTCAGGCCCCTGTGAATCTCCCCAAGGAGCCCAACGAGGCCACGGTGCCGTACGCGCCGAGTTATGGCGACTATTTCCACCAAGTCCAGCCGGCCTACCCGCCCGTGCCCAGCTACGACCTCTCCCCTCTGTCGGAGGGCACGGACTCGTCCTTTCACCCCTACCACAGCAAGGCGGCTTACAAACAGAATAAGGACAACTTAGAAGTGGAAAGGAGCAGCAGCATGCCAGAGGAATGTGACCTGAAAGGAAAGAAGGGAGCAGGATCAGCCCCTGGGTCACCTACGCAGTCCAGGCCCGGTCGCAGCGCCAAACACAGCAACAACAAGACTAGAATAGACGATCTGCAGATATGAGGAGGTTTATGTTTCTCTGAGGGCGTCTTAAATTGCTGCAAGGGGATTGAATGTTGTTTGGAAGCATTCATACACGCTGAACTGACTCCCCTCTTTAAGATGGCGCAGGTTTGACTCATTCCAACTCGGAAGGGAGTGGCATTCATACTGTAGGGCACACGGAGAAGCTGCAGTTGCACAGTAATGTGTAAAGACGGATGTGGGTCAATTATTACATTTCTAATGAGTTTAGACTTCTCCAAGGAAGCTCTGCTCCACTGAGAAATGTCCCATAGCTGGCTTTTCTTTTGAAAAACTCAATTGGATTTCACATTAGACTGTAGCATTAATGGTATACAATACACCATTTGTGACAACGCCATATTTTTCGTCTCCACTATTCACTATTGTCACTGAGAATCAAACTAAAATCAACATCTGCTCAGGTTTTACATGAATGTGAATGAACCTGCACCTCTGTATATAAAGTTGCTCAAACTTTGGGAACAGAATCCAGGGCAGAAACTTGTTCAGCGCTGGCCTGACCTCATTTGAGGAAATCAGATAGGGCGAATAGTTAAAT
This sequence comes from Sebastes fasciatus, assembly GCF_043250625.1. NCBI lineage: Eukaryota > Metazoa > Chordata > Actinopteri > Perciformes > Sebastidae > Sebastes > Sebastes fasciatus. Next base: position 13,758,743 of record NC_133804.1, on the reverse strand, counting down.
TTAACTTCCTTTAACTGTTTTGAGGTCACCATTTAGCATAGTTCACTTGCTTAGACTTGAAGTGAAGAGTTGTGCAATACCTGACAACACATTGGACCCTGGAAACGCTGTACCTAATTCCAGGACGTGCCTCAAAAGAAATTGCACTGGTCTCAGGAGTTCCCTAATTTGTACTGCCTCTTTTTATTATGACAGCCAGCAAGTACATAATTATAAGCACATTGTTTTGTTTATCTGTGTTTGTGCCGTTTGTGTTCTGTAAAGCACTTGGTGACAACCATATTTGTAAAACTGCTTGTAATAAATCTGTCTTAAATTTGCAAAGTTAGCAGTTTGTTTATAATTTGTATGTCTTTATCAGGAAAAATGGGATCATTTCCCTGGAACACATGTTGCAACTGTTACTTTGTATTTCTGAAACAAATAAATCAAGATCAGCTCAGGAGTAGAAACGATAATATTAGTAATATTCTATACACAGTAGCTCTGCAGCTGAATCTTTTTGAAATCTCTGAAATTAGAAACTATACCAGGTGTACTTTGAGTCATCAATATCCACCCACAAACATTTCAACCTGTTCAAAACTGACGTGCTTGAGCGGGAATAAACATGTCCAGTCTGTGCTGTCTGCATATCCCACATATGCACATCTTGCTCATCTTACGGGAAAGCACGGCATGCAGGCACCCCTGGTATGGAAACCTTGAAATTAATGACATAGCATTTTCATGACGAGGAAGCTGTCTCACGCCTTCTGACTAGTACATTCATCATTTTCTACCAATGCTTAATGTGTCAAGGGAAGAACAAATAGAATTTTTACTAAACTTGTATTAAAAACTAAAGAATACAGTTTCTGAAAAAAAAAAAAAAATGACTCTTTCAGCTGTAGTTTAATGATGTGTTGAGATATGATTGAGTGTCGTCTGGGCATACTATTCACTTTAGTGTGTTGTGGTGCCAGAAAAAATGTGTTTCAGATCTCCCAGACAAAACAGCCAGGAGTGTTATTTGTAATGTATGGCTCCATAAATCAGAAAGTATACCAGAATAGTCTCAGATTCTAAAAATCTACTTTTACAAATGAGAATAAAACACGAGGGTTACCCAAAGATATTTTCAAACGTTCATCATCTTAACATGTAATAAAGTGATCATCTTTGAGAAAAGGGTACATATATGTGTTTATGAAATGTTGACAGATGAATAGATATGAGTTATGAGTGTAGATGGATAGCCAGCACTTTGAAATGAAATCCTTTTAGTGTTAAGGCCAGCATTTCAAATTGTAGTTGCATCAGAGCATTGTAATCTAAAGGTTTCTAGTTTGGCTGAATGACGTAATAAAAGTCTGTGATTTGTTAACATTAGATGACATGTAGTAGTTTTTTTGTATAAAACTGCCATGACTCTGATCAATGGTGGCGTTTGTATTTTGTAGCTCTGCAAGTGAAATTAATCGCAGCATGATCACCTCTGACACTCTTGACTTTACAAGAATGGTGATCTCAGTGCAGTTTATCTGAGGGACTGTACAAAAATTACTTGTGTGGGAAGAAGGGCTGAACATTACGTTTTAAAAAAAGCAAGGCTCTCGTCAGTGGTATCAACATTTTCTTTGTATCTTAACCCTTGACTTAGAGAAAGATTGCAACACTCTCTCCACATTGTACAATAAGGTAATATAACACTATTGAACAGGTAAAATTAGTTACATTAATATAACAACTTAAAGGGCCAGTGTATAGGATTTAAGGGGATCATGGTTTTCTGTATCATGGTGGACTTAGCAAGGTAGTTAGCTAACTAGCCAGTCTCTAAATGAGTAAAATTTAACAAGTTAATGGTCTGGTGGCTAATAGTTTAGCCCTCTGCTAACTGCAGCCATTGGCTCACGACTGTGGTTAGCAGAAAGCTAAATATTAGCATAATTTACTCTCCATCTCTGAAACGTTTTTCCGATGTAGTTCACAGTTTGTTATCTCAAATGTATGTGTTAGCTCGATTCTGCCACCCAACAACTCAGCAAGATGACATTTTTGATGTGTAACTTTAACCCACTGCTCGTGTTTGCCTCCAGTCTTTTTTTTGTTTTGCCTCCCGCTAACGCTGTGATGTAGGCCTAATCATGATGTCGACACAAAAAAGGTCTATTTGCAGAAAATGGAATATAATATTCATAACTATGTTTTCATTAGTGTATAATCGCCTGAAACTATTGCCGTATTGTCGTGTTTTTGTTAGCTTAGAATGAGCCCTTCATATCTACATAGGGAGCGGGTCCTCTTTACGGAGTCCGCCGTGTTTCTCTGCCATGTTTCTACAGTAGCCCAGAACGCACAAACCAAACACTGGCTCAAGAGAGAGCCTTTCATGTTTTTAAGTTACCTGAAGGCCGCCGTAGTTCTTTGACACGCTTGGGTAGGGAGGGGTGAGCGGAGGGGTATTCAGTTGGTTGCAATCTGCAACCTCACCACTTGATGTCACCAAATCCTACACACTGCTCCTTTAAGATACCTAATTTAAAACTTAATATCTGAAATAAGTTTCACATAGCCACCAAATCACACAATAGAAGTGGAATTAGTAATTCACAAAATTATGGGAAAAATAACAAAATGATGCATCCTTTTTACGGACTATTCCAGCCATTATTTACTGAATATACTGTATATTGAATGAACAGCTGTCACTGTCACTTTATATGGCACATTTACATTTTTGGACTGATTTTATTTCGAAGAAGTTCGGCTTTTTGTCAAGATGCAGAATAAAGTAAAGGTTGGAGCTGCTATAGGACATGTGGACTACTCACTCACTTCAGGAAAGAAAAGCAACAACAAAAACAACAAACATACAACCCTCCCCCCCTAATAATTTGTGTACAGTCCCTAAAACCTAGGGAAGGTAAAATTGCTTCAAGGGTCTTAACGTCACTCACTCATTGTGTAGGGGAAACTTATTTAGCTTACCATACTCATTAGAGGTGAGGGGCTGTTTAGATAGACCTCCAATTACCTTTCAGTTAAATTAACGCACAAAATAGATTGTGGCATAATCTTATATAAACAAAAGTACAATATACAGTACAAAGTTGAATATAGCAAAACACCTACACAAAGCACAATTAAAACTGTCAGCAACGCTTTTATAGTAGGCCTATAGCCTAATCAAGAGGATCTATACTGAGGACACTTTCAAACTCTGCACATCTTCATAAATAGCTGCACAATAATATATTCGGTATGTTTATACCTTTATATACTGTATAAAAGATTTAACATTCAGGATAAATAAGTAATAGAGTTGTTTCTTCAGTGCTGAAGCCAGTAATTATCTTCATAAAAGCACCTAAGCAGAGTTCCATGGGAAATAACAGCACAGACTATCAGAATAAAGCGCCACCTTAGTTATGTGTAATGGTGGATATCATTTTATGTGTCCGGATGAGTTATTCTATCACTTTATTCTCTTTTGTTCCCTGTTGTGCTATGATTCATATTATCTTCCACCAGCTGTAGCACAGTGCTCTACTGCCCTCTCTCTTTACTTTTACTTAAACACTGACATGCTGCTCATCTGAGGGATGTGTCTGCTGGGCACGCCATCTGCTGGGCACAGCAGTCACCTTAGTTTTTCTGTAATGCGGATAAATAACTGTGATAGTGAACATTTATAATGATGTATTCCTCCTATATATATATATCTGTTTAGTCTGTTCTAATCTAATTAGGACATATTTATACAAAGCTTCTGTATTGAATGTGGAATGCATTCTGGCACACACAGAATAAAATCATCAAAAAGTTGTAGTGTTTATTTAATCCCTGACTCAAATAAGTGTTCAGCGCTCTCTGGCCTGTTTTTCATCACACTCACACTATACACCCAACCTGCTAATGTGTTATAAATGACAAAGAGCCAGGAGCAAAGCCTGTCCTTGCAGCAACTTTGTGTTGCTGCAAGCTTCAGAAATATCAGCCAAAAGGAAAACGAGGCTTCTGATGTTTGCTGACTGAATGAGTCTGATTGCTTGCAGGCCTGTCACCTCATCACCAACACCAGCCTTGTTAAACTTAATGCAGACTGCATAGCTCAAACACCAAACTCTGCAGAATACAGTGTGTGTGTGAGCTACGCTAGAGTGCTGTTGAAAAGAGACTCACACTACAAAGAGGGACAAGAACAGAAATCAGCTGCTGTCATTATGGCTCAGCTGCGTCTGTCATTTCTTGTCTTGGCCTCCATATTGTGTTGTCTGCGGGACAGGCTGACTGTTTGCTGCCACCATGTGACAGCTGAAAAGCTCTGCAGAAGTCAATAAGGTAGCTCATGAACTTTTGTCTCAGCAACCTTGAGAGAAAGCCTGTGATGTCATGGAAACTTGATTGATATTCCATATACCCTCTATCAGGCTTGGGAATAAATCAGGGTAATCAATTTAAGAAGTGAACAATAAAATGACTTTATGTGAATCCTGCTTTGAAAGAGGATGAATTAGGTAATCAATTTTAAGAATTTTTACTGTAGCATTTGTTTATTGCATGTCAGGCGTGTTGCTGCTGTGGCAGTGGAATTGGCTTCTGGGATAAACAAAAAAACGAAAAGAAGAGACTAAAAGAGAACTACACAAAGACTGCATACTTACCTCAGAATACTTTTTGTTTGTTTTCAATGGAATCTCCTATTTTGACTTAGCATAAACATAAAGCTTATGTCTTATGCTTAAAGTCTAAATAAATAAAGTACACACACACACACACACACACATGCATCTACGTGGTCACATTTTGGATTGGTGTGGTTTACACAACATATGTTAAGGGAAGGCCTCTTGTGTGACAGAGCTTGTTTATCTCGTGCACAGACCACATAAAAAAATATTCATCATAGATTCCATCACAGCGTCTTCTCCAAAAATGTCATAATATAGTATGCCATAAAAATGCCATAAACATATCATAGTATAGTATTCCCTTTTAAAAAAGGTCATGAAAAAGTCATAGCCATAAAGATGTCATAAAAATGTCATGATATATTGTCATAAAACGTCATAGCATAGTATGGCATAAAAATGCCATAAACATATCATAGTATAGTATTCCCTTTTAAAAAAGGTCATGAAAAAGTCATAGCCATAAAGATGGCATGAAAATGTCATAAAACATATCATAGTATAGTATGCCAGAAAAGAGTTATAAAAATGTCACGTATAGTATGCCATAAGTCATAGTATAATTTGTCAAAAAAAGTTGTAAAAGTCATAGCATAGTTTGTCTAAAAAAGTCATAATATAGTATGTCGGAAAAAGTAATACAAAAATCCTAGTATAGTATGTAAAAAAAAATCTGAAAAAGTCATAAAAAGTCATAGAATAGTATGTCCGAAAAAGTAAATAAAGTAATTTTATAGTATATTAATTATATAGTCATAAGATAAGATGTCGAAAGAAGTCATAAAAAAGTAATTGTGTAGTATGTAGAAAAAGTCATAGTTGAGATTCGAAAAAGGTCGTAAAAAAGTCACAGTGTAGTATGTTGAAAAAGTTTTTAAACAGTCATAGTATAGTATGTCGAAAAAAGTTAACCAAATTTCATAGTATATGTCCAAAAAAGTGATAGTATAGTATGTAGAAAAAACTCCAAAAATGTCATAATATAGTATGTCGAAAGAAAATCATAATATAGCATGTCTTTTTTTGACATACTGTACTAGGACTTTTTCACGACATACTATTCTGACGTTTTTCCACGTACTACACTGACTTTTTTTTCAAAATACTATACTATGACTTTTTTTTGACATACTATACTATGACTTTTTTAAGAATTATTAAATTATATGAAAAAAGTCATAGTATAGTATGTCGAAAAATTTCATGAAAAAAAAGTCATAGTAAAGTAGGTCGAAAAATTTCATGAAAGAAAAGTCATAGTATAGTATGGGATGCAGGGTGAGATGGTGACTTGGCTTAGGGAAAGATTGAAGATCTTGGTAAAGACCCCTGAGAGCTGGTAGGCACATGCTTTTCCCAGGCACCCCATCCGGACCGGCAGCTTTCCTCGGGTTCACCGACCCGAGTACACATCTCACCTGGTGTTTTCTCGCAGTGTGAGTGTGTGGTTGCTGGAGGTTGGGTGAGTGTGGTGAGTGTAGTAGTGTGACTGTGGTTGGCCAGTTTACCTCAAAGTGAGCAAAGAAGCTGTTTAGCTCCTCTGCCAGCAAGGTGTCCGCATCATCAGTCGTGGTGTTGCTGCCCTTGAATATAGTGATGTTCTTTATTCCCTGCCAAGCTTGACGAGGGTCGCTGTCTGAGAAGTGGTCCTCTATTTTCCTTGTGAAGGCCATTTCACTTCATCAATCAGTTCATGTGACATTAAACCTTACGTTGATATTACACTCCTCTTTTGAGCGTCTAGCAGCCATTATAACCTAACTACCGAGATTCTTTTTTTTCTACTCCTAGAAAATAAAAACGGCTCATTGAAATCTGTTGAGAAATGTAGACGTCATATTGCTTTTTATCCAGAAAAATGGCAGCTCCCTGTTCACTTGTATTTCTTTACAGGCCAGTCCTGCCAGCTCCAATATGGCAGCGACGTTGACATATCGCAGCAATGGGATAAAGCAGCTAATGCAGCATCTATATAAGCCTATATGCTTGTTGCTTCCGCTTAGTGCTCATCCACAGGTGGCGTTGATTTTCTCAATAACAATAGAGAAAGTATAAGAAAAGCAATATAAAACACCATGTATCTCCCACAATAATCTTTCATTTTTGCCTTGCATCGTTCGGTGACCGCTGGGTCGTTTGTTTATTCGGCCCAAACAGCCAAATTGTTAGCATAAGTTAGCTGTAAACTGGCTAACGGAGGCAGAAACCATGTCGTGCGGCCATTCAGCCTCTGACTGGCCTCCTAATTCACAAGAAACTCCAGTTCTCTCTAATTCAACAATACCATCTTCTATGGCTAGCTAACTTGAAGATCTTTACAACGTGACACAGATATTCCAACATGATCTCACTATGAATATTGTGACGTTATATTAGCTAACTTTATATAGATAGTGTCCGACGACATCACTAACCTTCAAAAAAAAGTTGTATGTAGTTTGCTTTCATTATTGGGATTATCAATAACAAATTTGACATGTCCAAAAAATCTAAATCTACATAGTGTTTTAGTGAATCAACAAAAATCGCACAACGGCTTTGAAAACATGTGAAACAACTGAAAAGTTAATTTTTTCAAATTTATTTGAGCAAGTCAACATTCTCATCTGCATCACACCGACAACATCCTCAAATCACCAGACATCTTCAATACAAATCATTCCTTTAAATACAAATTGATCTTGCAATAATTTTTCTAATTCAAAGTTCCAAAATACCACTGAGCTACATTACAGACACACACTTTAAAACAGAGCGAAAGACACAAGGACGAATAGACAAGTCTGATTATTTTAAAGACAAGACGTCATGAAAAGTTTTGCTCCAAAATACGGCATGAAAGTTAAGCACATTATGGGTTTGTATCGAAGTTAAGGGTCATCTTTAAATGTGGGCGGATAATAACTGAAATTAGACAGAATGATCAATTCAGCAGCACAAATACTCACAGAATGGATGTAGAGCATTTTGGAGTCAAATCCTTTATGCATACACATTGCAAGCCCGTACAGTTTGTGAGTAGGTGTGTGTGTGTGTATAAGTGTGTGCGTGTGGATGAACGCATCATCCAAAAGATGTTTTCCTACACGACAAAATCTTAACTGTGAAGGATCTTATAGCACGTAGCCAAATGGCAGCTTATAACAAAGCCTCTTTAAAATAAGGGGCCATCCTCTGTCAACAAAAATCACATTTTCCGAGAACAAAAAGTCATAAAGTGGGCCTGCTGAGGCTGGTGAAAAAACACACCCAACAGCCTCCACTCCCTTGTGTCAGGGAGTAATACAGTAGATTCATGCTTTAACCTCGTGTTAAAGCCTAAGCGCAAACCAGATCCCCTAACTGTCTGGTTGGTAGATGGTGCTGGAGCCCATGTTGGGGGTTTGGGGGGGGGGCTGCGGATCCATGCCCATGTCTGTCCGTCTCCTCCGGTCTTTTACGAGCTGATAAGGACGTGCCTTAATCGTCTTTGCCCTTCCCTTTAGGCGTGCCTTCGTTCCAGGCCACGTAAACAAACAAAGCCAAAACTACATGCACAGCGAGCACTGCAACAATGGCTGCATAGAAGTAGCTGTCAGAGCTTGACATCTTCATGGAACCTGGGACAAAGGAGGTGGAGAACAGTTAACAGTGATGACAAGCAGCTGCATTGCGGTGCCAAATGTGTCTACATCATCTTTCATGTGAAACTTAAAATCAGGATGCCTACAACTTTCATTGACTTCAGTTTAAAACTTGTTTTAATGCCCATTAGAAAAATGAGCGCAGGAGTGGGCCATTTGATGATTATCTTACTTGAGATGAGAAAAAAAAATGTCTACCATTAGAGAGTTTTCTATATGCTGTGCTGCCTTATCTTTAATATCACCGGTTTTATTAGGTCTGTGGGCAATATTATAAACCAAGGACCGCTGTCAGATTTACAGGCTTTTTGTATATCAGTGGCTTTCTCAATTGAATGTCAAGAAAATGTACCGTATCACTACACAATGTTGACTCGGGGGGGGGGAGAGGAACTGCCCCCCCTTGGTGCTCCCATGTTCGAAAAGAAAAATGCTGCAACAGTGCCCTCTTGGATGCCCATATGGTAAATACAACATGATGAAGTGCCATAGGGTGCCCTTCCAGTGGAGAAAACATGATAAAGTGTCCTTCAGGGCAGGGATTGATCACTTTCTTTTCTTTTTTTATAAAAGGCTTCATAGTTCAACAAATAATATTAAAATGTTTAAATCTAAAATAGTTCACAGATCACATTCTAATCTAACAAATTGTATATTATTTTAAATGCCATAATCAGAATCTTGTTTTTATTAATGTATGCATGCACTAGGAGTGAAACACTTCACTTCATACTTCTCTTGATATGTGTGATGTTTTGTTTATGTACAGTGTTACTTGCAGCTAATTTAATTAGTGTCAGTTGCATTGTTTTATGGGTATTCTGTGTTGAGATGGTGCAAATTTTTTTAACCCTTTGAGACACACAATAGACCCATTTTTGTCTTTTTTAGGAGGGGCAGGGGATCTTTAGGGGGAGGTCAACAGCAGATGTCACATAGAAGTGGTGTACATCATCTGGAGAAAATGCAATGAAGTGCCCTCTGGGGCTGCTCATGACTCATCTGGTTAGTTTATCTATATAGTTTTCTAAAGTGAATGTCACTGAAATGTACCGTATCGCTACACACTGGTGGACTCGAGGGGAACTGCCCCCTTGGTGTCCCCATGTTTGAAAAAAGCGCTGTGCCCTCTTGAATGCCCTTATGGTAGATACAACATGATAAAGTGCCATAGGGTGCCCTTCCAGTCGAGAAAACGTGATAAAGTGCCCTCTATGTTGGCCTTAAAATTGAGAAGACGCGATGCAGTGCCATATAAACTGCCCTACATACTAGAAAAAACTGTCTGCTCGCTGGTGTCATCACTGCATGCAGCTGGTGCCCGGTTTCTTTTTTTCGCCCCCCTGCCCCTCAGACAGTGCGTTACCGTCACTACATATATCAATATTGCAATATATGATTACTTTTTGTCCACATCATCTAAAAAATGACAATGTCATCATTTGAAATAAAGTTAATAATGAAAGCCAATGTTTGACCCACCAGACGATACAGTTCTGCCTGTAACTCAATGTCTTGATTTTTCTATGTTCTGAAGACAGTTTGCATCAACAATGAAATGAAGAATACTGCAAACTATCTCTTACGGCCTTAAGGCCCAGACACACCAAACCAACATCAAAGAACTAGCGGTGATGAAGGCTGACTGTTGTGTCAACTCACTTCGCCTGTCTTGGCCAAAATGTTGCATTCAAACACACCGCAAAGACTACAGCCAACGGCCAACTACCACGTACGTCCTGCGCCTGTGTGAATGGAAATAACTCTCCCTACCAGCAGGCAGCGGTAGTCTGTATTCATCATTCAAAAAGGAAAACCAGAAAGCCGAGGACTGCAGATATAGCGTGCATCTCAAGTCTCTTAGTTGTCATTTCCTCACTCCTTGATCCTTGCTTTAACCGGAAGTGTTACAGTGTCCCCTTATTGGATATCAGTTATTGACTGGGCGCTGCAGCTGATCCGACTGATCTGATACATGTCAATATCACTGGAGTCTCATACCGTATTGAAGACAGATAAAAGATTAAAAGTTATATTTTATTTGTCTTCCGTATTCACCATCTAGTTCAAATCTGAGTTAATTGTAGGTTTGAACAACAAACAGACCATGCTGATGGTAAAGTGTTCCAGCAGCAGAAGGACCTGCGGTATCTCTCTTTCACACAATGTGGCCGTCACTGAAAGAGCTTTACAAGACCTGACAACAGATGAACTTCAAACAACTTTCTTCATTTATTAGAAAGAGTTTTCTTTTCACGATCTGTTATTTCCCCCATAAACTTTTATAAAGGATACTATTAAAGTCAGAGACAGCAGGAGAGTCTGTCTGTCAGCCACACACACTTTTTACATCATTTATCGTCAATTCCATTCAGTCACATGTGAGGCTGATAATTCCTGAACATCTGGTTTGATATGAGTTACATCATTTCAATTTTCCCTGACACATTTAGCCTAATAAATCATTTCCAGTGTTCAATATAAACCATAATCATATTCAATCAGAATATCAATAAATACAGACGCTAATAATGAATAAATAATATAAAGCTATTGTGCCAGTAGAAATGGTTCCTGAGCCTCTAAGCAGGACTCAGTATAAATACAGACTGCAGGTTGTTATTCATGTTAAACAGGCAACAGGCTACAGAGAGGAAACACTGCTGCTCTGCCAGGATTAACTGTGTCTTTATTAGTAGCCTATTAGGACAGTTCACACACAAATTCCATCAAAAGTCTCTACAACTGTTATAGCCGACTGACAGCTGATCCAGCTATGATCAGAAACGGACGTCGCTTCACGTGACGCTTCAGAGGAAAGGACGACTCATGTCTCTAAAAACATATTTCCTTGTTTCCTCCGTCCTCGTATGATTTCCTTGCGGAAAACGTGATACAATTAAGAGACTTGGTACACACAGAACCTTCTGTGTGTGCCCTCTTGCTTTCCTCACTTCTGTTTCTCTTCTTGTGCATTAATACGCTCAAGCTGAACAGCCAATCAGAGTGAATGATTTCTCTCACCGACAGGCTCCGCCATCGATTCAACTTGCTGAATCGGCCGAAAAAATCTCCAACATGAGAAGACTAGAGCCAACAGTGCGGGACATACTGCAAAAACTAGGGCAACAGACGCTCACCGACGGCTTGAAAATTGGCAGATGACCGACCATCGGCTTGGTGTGTCGGGGCTTTTACTGTTACTATTGGGGACGGCAGATGGCCGCCCACCCAGAGCCCAGTTCTGCTCCAGGTTTCTTCCCGCTAAACGGGGAGTTTGTCCTGGCCACAGCGCGCTTGGTGGATTTTGTTGGGTCTCTAAACTATTGTGTACGGTCTAAGACCTGCTCTACATATAAAGCTTCTCGAGACGCTATATCAAAATAGATTGAATTGAATTGAATTGAATTGAATTGGCTATATTATAGTCTGATATTAGTATTTTAGGGCATTTTTTATGCCTGAATTAGAGTAAACAAAAGATATATGACAGGAAATGAGGAGAGAGAGAAGTGTTTGGGAGAACTTGCAGACAGGGATGCCATTATAGTCTTTCCACCACAAAGAATAAACAATATCAACAACAATATCAATATCTGTATCAGCCAGACTGTGGTTAGGACTACTAGGCTGAGCTTTTTATCTGGCCCAAAGATAAGACCTGAAACAAGGTGAAAAGTGCAGTTTGTGGCAGCATCCTCCTTTCATCTAAATCAGTGAAACATGCTCAGTGACATTGCTCTGCAAAACACACAAACGAGGCAGTGTTGCAAACCCTCACCCTCGAAAAGGTAGGCCTTTGTTGCAAAGTACAGTCCGATGGGAAGGGTCACCATCAGGATGGTGAAGAACAGCAGTGTCTTGAGGGCTGACACCAGGGAGCTTTCATTTCTGCAGAGGAATACAAGAGTTCATGAGTCAGTAGAGATAACAACAGCAGAGACAGTGACAGTACTGTTACAGTGTGACATGCAGACTACTGATGTGGGGATGTCCCTCAGGCGGTGATTAATGTTGTGTTCCAGGACGCCACATCACATAAAAGTCCTCTGTAAACTTTGGCACATGTGCAACATGAAGCAGCAGAGAGAGAGAGAGAGAGAGAGAGAGAGAGAGAGAGAGAGACGTGTTGTTGTGAGAACAGGAGTCCACGCAGAGAGAGAGGCTAAGCTACAAGCTAAGCTAAGCTAAGTTTAGCCATCTGTTGTTTTAAAGTATCTTATAGTTGTCTCACCCTCTGTAATAAGCCGGTGGTCCGGCGTCTGGAGCCGCTCTGACTGATCCGTCCATGTCTGGGCTGAACGGCGTCGTGATAAAGATAAACACGGAGACTATAGTGGGGTAATGTTGATGTTAGCTGTGTGTTGTCACTGTGGCTGAAATCCCTTCTTCCGCAAAGGACCACGGGACTGTCACATGATGAGATGTGACGACAGCTAGTCTCGCGAGAACAGAGCTTGTTGTTCATCAGTTCTCTTCATACATCCATGTGAATGAATGAATGAATGAAAGACTTTATTTCGAACATATAATAAATAAAAACAGATACAAAATAATAACAAACAAAACAAGAGTTATAGTGTCCGAAAAGGAGTAGGTAGAAGAAAAACGTATATTACCCTACCCCTTTCTCACTTCTCCTCTAATAACTCATATATCATAGAATGATAATATAATATAATATAAAAACTATCCCAGATTTATTTACATCCCAAGTTGAATATATGAACAGCATCCCAAGTTTATTTACAACCCACAAATACATCCGGAGTTAAAAAGTATATAACCAACCTTTAACACAACTCTTCTTCAACCATATACCTCCCAAAAATATCTTTCTTGTATAGCTTTTTAAATTGATTTATATTTGTGCTCCCCTTCAACCCATCACCTAACCCATTCCACAAATCCACCCCACAAACTGAAATACACATACTCTTCTTTTTTGTACGAACACAATGCTTTTTAAAATTAAATTTTCCTCTTAAATTATAACCCCCCTCCCTGTCACAAAACATTTTTTGAATATTGCCCGGAAGTGAATTATGTCTTGCTTTAAACATAATTATTGCGGTTTTAAATTTGACCAAATCCATAAATTTCAATGCATGTGACTTCAAAAACAGTGTGTTCGTGTGTTCCCTATATCCCACATTATTTACTATCCTGATTGCTCTCTTCTGTAGTATGCATAATGGTTGTAAGTTGCTTTTATAAGTGTTACCCCAAACTTCTACATGTCCTGCACTAATAAAGTTCCTTTAAAGAAGTTTCCTTTCAAATTTTGCATCGCATATATCCAGCACAAAAAGACATAGGAGAGATTTAGAAGTGATATTGACTATTCTTGTACTTTCTGTGAATTAGAAGAAGAAACAATATGTAATTTGTTTTATTAATGTATGTATACCAGGATCTTTAGGGTGGATGCTGAACATTATTTAAGAAGGCACCTCTTTTATTTATTTTTTTAAACTCTTTTTTTTATTTGAGAACAAAGAACACGAGGTCATCATGGGTGTTACAATGTCAGATCACAGTACATTTTTGTAAATACATCTTAATATACAATGTCAAACTTCAATCAACGGTGTAAATACACAATCCATTTTTCCTTTTAAGCCTTAAAATAAATGTGAGTCTTTCCATACAATATATTTCATTTACAATACCACACCATTGGTCTAATGTTGGAGGATCAGTCTGCATCCACTTTCTAGTTATGGCTTTCTTACTACTTACCAAAAGAATCTTTATTAAATATTTACCTTTGTGTAAAACAATTTCTGGTATTTTCCCCAAGTATAGTGTAATGTATGAGTACTTCTCCCATTATTTTATGGATCTCAGTTGCCACCTCTAGAAGGCTCCTCTTTTAGATAAAAAAATAAAAAAATAATGTATTTACATGCCCACACAGTCCGGGGAAGAGATATTTGGCTAAATAAGTGAAGACACCTGTGTTGGTAAACTAAGGGTGTGTAGTGCCTTTATTGTAAATAACTTGTTTTCCTGTTGTCCTGCATATTTTCCATAGATTTAGGTTGATTGTAATATAAACTTGGAAAAAAAAGTTTGGAAACTTGTGTTTGGTGGATTATTTCTCTGTTGTTACAATGCTAATTGGCATTGTATTTTACATCGTTGGAAAAGCCTGTTTATTTACCTTCACAATGATCTCCAACTTGTAAGGATCATGCATTTGTGGGATGAGCAGCACAGCTGATTATGTGGGTAACGCCCAAGTAAAATTTGACAAAATGCTCTGCCAATGGTAAACAGTGTATTCTCCTGTTGGTATTGACTCTTGTTTTGAGTTGTTTGGTGGATTGGATGATTGAACTCTCTATCAGTAACAAGGAACAAACAACACATATTGGCTATTTTACACTTTGTCCATTTAATACACCGTCAGGAGTCTCAGTAGCGGTGGAAGATCAATACGCAGCCACAACAGCCTGGCACCTCCTCCTCATGCTGGTCACCAACCCGGTCACACGTTGCTGTTGGATGGCGTTCCATTCCTCAACCAGGATTCAATTTGGTTTTGCGGAACACCAGCTTCAACCGCAGGCCTTATCCAAATCAGACAAACTTGGCATGCCGATGCTTGGAGCAGACACCAAATGATCACTTTAGTAGGGCACAGCACCCAGCAGGCCCCATGCTTATGAGGCACCGGATTGGCAGCACCTGGAGCTCAAAATAAGAGTCAATTCCAACAGGACAATACACTGTTTAGCATTGGTAGAGAATTTTGTCAAATTTTACTTGGGCGCTACCCACATAATCAGCTGTGCTGCTCATCCCACAAATGCAGGATCCTTACAAGTTGGACATCGTTGTGAAGGTAAATAAACAGGCTTTCCAACGATGTAAATTACAATGCAATTAGCATTGTAACAACAGAAAAAGAATCCACCAAACACAAATTTCCAAACTTTTTTTTCCCTGTTTACATTTGCTGTTTATTCATTTATTTTACATTAGGCGTATTCATTTAGCAGACTCTTTTGTTATACAGTATAATTCAGATTCATAAAGTGTCTTCTTTGGCCTTGGGGGATTGAAGAAATACAATTTCAATCATCTTGTCTTGACTGTTTATTCAGAATATCTATTCACAGGACCGCTTTAGGGTAGAGTTCTTCACAATCTTGAGCTTTTATGGATTGATCACTGCATTTCTTTTTGCTATAAATGATCTATTGTGACGGGTAAAAATAGCCAGAAAACATAAACCTGTCCTGTCTCAATCAATTTTGATTCATGATGGTGTACTTTCTCTATCTCTCACAGAAGCTCTCTAATGTAGCAGCAAATGATCAAATCAGCATCACATCATAATTAAATCAAACGTTGATATGTTTTCAGATTATTTTTTTCAGAGTCACAGTTTGTGAGTCTTTTTAAGAAGATGATAAGAAGTATAGAGCATGGCTTTTACAAATGGAATCAGTAGCTGTATATTTATAGGCATTGTCCTTGAAGTCAAACACATCATAATTATCTTTTTTTAACAGTTTAGACATATTTTTCTCACATTAAATGAAACAATTTAACATGGTCCATTCATATCCTACATCACTGTTATTTTTTTTTCTATTCCCATAAGTAGGCTCTGAAAATAGAAGCAAAGAAAGGATGGATAGACGTCTAAATTAGTCATTCACGGATCATTTATGGCATTCCTGTGTCATGTGCTTGTGCACCCTACATTCCTGAATAATTCAACACTGTAGACCATCTCCTGTTTAATTGCAGATGTAACAGAGAGTCATTTAGTCCATTTCGTGCCGTCTGTATACATTCAGTGTTGTGCGCTTGCTGTGTCTCTGGCTGAAGTCTCGCTGCCTGGGTGTCAAGGAGTGGCACTTTCTGCTCCAGTTGGCTTTGTTCTCACCGGTCCCACGCTCAGCAGGTTCTCCGAAACACATTTCATCTGAACAGACTCTCAAAGGGGAACCAGCCAGTGATGTGTGTTCAAAATAATCATTTTTGCTTTCTGTGGCAATTTCACTCCCAAGTAGTTACCCATCAAAAAAAACACAAGATGACACCGACTCATTGAATCATATTATCCTCTAATCTGTTGCTGGATGAACCACGGAGAGCAATTTTTTAAATTATTAACACTTAATCAAATACATGTCTTTTTGTTCATCAGCACTGTATGCTGACATCATGAGATGTTAATACCACTGTCAATATCAATATCTCATTGTTCAGAGGCACGGTTTATATATTGTACATGCTGTATTATCCTTAATAGGCTTTACTGCTAAAACCTGAAACTTAAAACATAATTGCACTTTAAAAAAATAATATAATCAGATCAGGGAATTGTAAATGAATGCAGTTAGATGTTGATTTTAACAGATTGCAGGTGCATATTACAATGTTTTATAAATCATTCATATTTGTGTGTCACATTATTTATTGATAGATCAGATCAACACTATACAAAATGTACCTCACATAACTGTATTTAAAACAAGATATTGATTACAATCTAACACCTTTTTGTATGGAAGCCAAGGCACGTTACACTGTATGTTTTCTAAATGTACCGGAAAAATATCTTAATAATATATCAATAAGCATTAGAGCTTATTCTAAAACAAACAGTGACCTCTTTTCATAAACAGATCATCAGTAATTATTCCAGATCACAGTTACATCCTCCAGATACACTGGACTTTTATTTTCTTTGGAAACAGATACAAACCCAAAAATTAATTAAGTGGTTTATGGCAGTGAGCTCTGGGAATAAACCGTAAATCGCAGAGGACTTGTTCACCCCGTTATGGTGGGATTATGAAATTTAATAAAACAACCGAGTCTAAAATTGAAGCTTGACATAAAGCTATGTTCTCAATGGAATAACAGTGTTTAGATCTGGTCAAGGGGTCTTCTGCTGCAAGTTCAATACTTAATTGTCCTTCCTCGTGGAGTTTGACCTCTGACCTTCTGGAAGTATTTCCCATGGCTCTCTCTGTCTGGACTCCCCCAGCTATGCCTTTTCCATTCCATGTGTCACCAGCGCTCTATGTCAAACAGGGGGCACCCCACACGCCACACCTGTTGTTTTGTTAACTGTTGCTGGAAATGAAGTTTCCATTCCAACTAAGAGTCAAAATATAAACACACTTTAAATATAGTTTCATGCTATTCATAGCTTTGTCATTCACTGCCTTTACAACTGTTGCTAAAGGTGAGAGGACTGCTATTAGCATTTATTTATGTGTGGTGGAAATAACTAAGTATATTTATTCAAGTACTGTACTTTATTGTACTTTATGCAAACTGCAATTTTGAGGTACTTGAGTATTTCCATCTTTTGCTACTTTATATACTTTAACTCCAGAAAATTTCAGATGCAAATTTTGCACAGTTTATCCATTTATCCATTGCATTTATTAAATAATTAGAGTTACTATTTGCTTTTCAGATTTAGATTTCACATTTAAACGAAAATACAATGTACCTTTAAAGTAAAAGTTTGAAATTTTGAGAAATATGCTTATTCGCTTTATTGCTGTGAGTTGATGACAAGGTTGATACCACCTTCATTGCTAACTTAGCTTAGCACAAAGACTGGACACAACCTGTCTCTCTCCAAACATAACTAAATCCGCCTAGCAACATCTCTTAAAATCACTAATTAATATGGCCCCCCACTCATAGACGCTTAGTTGACTAATCGATCGTTTTGGTCTTAGTCGACTAAGACTTTTTTAGTCAATTCATAATTTGTTTTGCTTTTTCATGCCGAATGACTCATTTCCATGGAACTTATGAGCACATCTCTGGTAAACACCAGATTTACAGTGGTGCTTTTTTGTGGAGAAACTCTTTTGTTTTACAGATCTGTCAATTAAATCAAATAATCGATTAGTCAACAAACTCATATGAGTGTTAGTCCCCTAAGAATTTCTTCTGGAAGTTACTGCTCACAACCAAGAAGTAGTCCGGTATAACTTTCCGTGAAATGTCAATTTGTAATTTTCACACTTAGTTTTTTGTACGGATTAAGCAAGATGCAACATGATAATAAGCTTTAGAGGTACTGGTAGATGGATTTTGTCACCATTGGACAGAGCCAGGCTAGATGTCTCTCCTACAGCTCTCATCAAGAAAGCAAATAAGCTTATTTTGCAAAATGTCAAACTTTTCCGGTAAATGTTAAACCAGGTCGTGACCCAGCAGTAGTGACCCAATAGTTCAACATTAAAGCAAAGATCTGAGAAGAGTCCTAAAATGTAGCATAACTTAGTTTTGTGCCCTGTTAATCTTCTCACAGATTAATCTTGTGACCCTTTGGAGGGGTCTGACCCTCAGTAGACTAAACAGCTAAGCTGTATATAAAGTAGTTAAAACTAGCCCCATCTCAACCAGTTACAACAGTAAAATTATACTTACTGTATTGATTAGCAATTTAATAATTTAATTTATAACAAAAATATTATTCAAGTGTTTTCTGTGTTTTTTGGCACTTTAAGTATATATATATATATAGCTATATATATATAGCTATATATATATATATATATATAGCTATATATAGCTGATAATACTGTTTTTTTAAATGCAGGACTCTTACTTGTAGAGATCCGAGTACGTCTTCCATCTTTGGTATCATGGCAAACTAGAGGTTACTGTCAACAAACAAGGAGCATGGGAACATTTTGTCTAGTAGAAGTAATGAAATATTTACAAATCCATCTCTCCTTACCTCTGTATACCAATCAGTCTAAAAATAAAGTCAAAAGATGTGACGTACATAATCACCATCACCCATAATTTCCTGCTCTCATTGGCTTCCACATTTCCTTGGACCCACGCCACCTAAAACCTCCTGGTAGTATTGTGACCCACAGCCCATCGGGACATGTAGGAACACATCATATGCATGAGAACACAGGCAGCGCTAAACCCGATGCACAAATCCATTAGGAGACTTGCTATTGGGGCAGTAGGCCCACTGTGAGACCCCACCGCAGTAAAACGCAATGATGTGCAAGAGCTGTAGAAATTCCTCTGTGCAGAACAGGGGAGTTACGTCTGGCATCAACCAGCGGGGAGGAAAACCATCATGTCGTGCTAGCGTTGGGCCAGATAATGCCTCACTCCTCAGCCATTGTGTGTGGTGTAAATAATCTCCCACAAATCCATGATGATTTGTTTCTTTGAGGCCTCTCCAGCTCACATAGCACTGAGGAGGAGAGGAAAATCAGTAAATAAAAGCATGGCTATGGGGGGAGTAGAGTATCATGTCCTCAGACCAACTCAAGTTTGCGCCTTCCTCCCCTTATGCTTGATCCAGTATGGGCAATAAATTCTCTGCGCCATCACGTGGATGCTGCAAAAGGGCACTGCGGATCTCTTACTTACAAGAAAATGGGTCAAGAATGCCTGCCTTGTATCTGATATAGGACAACAGAATGATAGAATCTATGATAATAAATATCCTATATGACAGTATATACAGATTTATGGTGTGACTTGGCTGTAGAAAGCTTACCTGAGACACAAAGTAGCAGCCAAACAAAAAAGAAAACGGAGCTGATGTTACAGAGAAACCAGGGAGAGACTCTGTCACATATGTGAAATTGGCAGAATGAAGTCATGAGTTATGATGGATCTTATAGCGTAGGGCGGCGTGGATAGATGATGCTGTCCTTGAACATACCGAAAGAAGAATGTCTCCACAAGCTATTCCCCTTCATATTAAATCACAGGCAAAATGACAGACAGTGTGGGTGGATGGAGTAGTCATTTCAGCTATTCATCCTGGACTCTGGTTTGTACTTTTGATTTATCCACTGAGCAATGTGTGTTCCAGAGAAAAATGCCAACCGTTATTTTACAAAGACACTTTATATCTTGAGTTATCATCTATCCAAAATTGGTTGGAATTTGTATGAAATCAAATTTTTTATGCTAAACAAAGCCTGCATTACATTTTGTGGTTCAAATTTTAATTTGATTACGTCAGGATGCGTATTTTCAGTAGCATGAAAATGTCTTTACAGCACTTGTAATGCTTAATAGCTCAAACTAGATACAAAAGCCTAAGTGTAAACATGACTGTTTTTATGAGGGGTTATGCGTCAGACAATTTTTTATTTGGGACTTAATTTTGATTTAACTGCAACTTGTCATTATAAATTAAACAAACTTCACTGAATGCTG
The DNA here is from genome assembly GCF_043250625.1 of Sebastes fasciatus. Lineage (NCBI taxonomy): Eukaryota > Metazoa > Chordata > Actinopteri > Perciformes > Sebastidae > Sebastes > Sebastes fasciatus. The sequence goes on along the minus strand of NC_133804.1, from coordinate 13,738,249 downwards.
GCGGGCTGATCTTTATTGTAAACCTTCAGGCGGAACCAGTCTAGCTCTTTCCCTCTGATTCCAGTATTTACGCTAAGCTTAGAGAACCGTCTCCCAGCTGTGGCTTCATACTTTACTGACTAAATATGGGAGTGGTATTGATCCTCTCATCTTACTCTCGGCAAGAAAGCAAAAAGCTTATTTCCCAAAATGTCAGACTATTCCTTAGGAGATAGGAGGATAAATAAATACAGGTAAAAAGTGCAAGACAAAGAGAGAATGCAGAGTGGAAGGTGACAGGAGGAGGAAGAAGGATGACCCTGCCATTAGTCTGTGACTCGTCGGTGTGGTAGAGCCGACTCTGTCATCTTCCCTCGAGCCCCTTTAGCCACTCATCTGTAGCTGACCTTGCACTGGCATGTGGGCCACTTCTTTCTTCCACATCAGAGACGCTGCCTGGTAAGATTGTAAGCGGGATTGAACAGTTAGGGCCACGTTGCTGCTGTGCAACTTGATAGCACCTCCTGATCCAAGATCCATCAGGGATTCAGGTTCCTATTCCTGCATCTGTAATCATCCACTGAGGGTTTCATTTATTCAGACATCAGGCAGCCCAAGCTCATAGCTGCAGTGAAGTATTGCAGAATACAAAAACCAGAAAGCTGATATGAAAGTAAATGTAAAATATGCTGAACTTGCTTTGAATTACACATCGTGAATGTTGGCCTAATAAGTGCATCATATCAAGAATGTGTCACATTGACGTCTTGGAGCCTCCCTGTGAGGTGAACCGCTGTTTGTTTGCTGGGTTGAAGTTATGCTGGGAGGCTGTCAGAGCTCATCTCGGCTAGGGTGACGTGCTCAGGCACACTTGCACTAACACGTAATTACATCTCTGGCTCCTGATGCGTATCACGTCCCCCAAGGCATTTAATAAACACGGAAACTAGCTTTATTTATCATCTGTTTTTCCCTTTTCCCAAATTCCTACAATTCAGAAATCATTCAGGGTCTGTCAGGGGACGCCCCTGGCTTTGAAAGTTTTGTTCCAATAAATTGATCCACGCGATGGTTGCGTCAGTCAAAAGATACTTTTGTTCACCAGAAAAATTGACTGAAACTGTGAGAGAATTAAATTTGACAAACAGCAAGGCACGTCTTTTTCCATTAACAAACAAAAGCCTGTTTAATACTTCTTCCCAGTGTGTGTTTCGTGAGGGCATCATGGCTCAGAAGACCAGCCTGCGGGCGAACCAGCATCATGGTGAATTAATACGGGATACAATCCCAGTGAGAAGGAGCCTGAGATATTCATGCGCACTCAGGATGAAATATGGGATGCACACTTCACCGTGGCATTTACCAAAGCTAAAATGTGTTTCCATATTGCCACCTACCCTAGTTTTAATATTCTCAGTGATAATAAATGATGGCATTAATTTCTTGATAATTGAGCCGGGCGTTGAATAAAAAGGCTTCAGTTGAAATCACATTAAGTATTACATTGAAGGAAAACAACCAACCTTTATACTCTTCCTTCATTAATGCTGCATTAATGAGCTCAGAAACACAGTGGGAATAAAAAACACATTTATTCGCTTTTCACAATGTTGTTGACATACTTATAATTGCTCTGTGCAAATAGGCAGTGCGTCATTCTCGTGCACATGATGTGCTCGATGTGCTGATGTGGCTTGAAAAGTGAAGACTCCCATCCAAATAATAAGCTTTAAACGGTATGTATTGACTGAATGTTTTTTTTCTTCTTTGTTAACCAGGTGGTCTGTCTTTAAAGTCCAGAGTCAGAAAGGAGCGCATTGTACTGATGATACAATTGATTTTTCCTCTCAACATGAGGGAACGGTGTCTGACATGGCTGAAATGAAATCATGATCACGTCTTTACAACTTGTGAAAAGGCACTGAATGAATCATGGCACATATCCACAATGAGGCTCCACAGAAACTTAATCGTAAGTTTCCCAGTAAAACAAGTTTATACATTTATCTCTGCTACATTATTGTTTGTTAAAACCGGAGCCGAAGGCTTACTCTTCAGTCCCTCAGTGGCACACCTGGAGGTCTCCGCGAGGAGCAAGCGTGGGATGCAAAGAGCAAGAAGGATCGTCTTGTATTCTTTACGGAAGTTTTGGTTTAGCAGTCCGTATATGACGGCGTTGAGGCAGCTGTTGAAGTACGCCATAAAGTAGCTTGTGACAAAGAGCCACTCGGGTATGACGGGCGCAACTTTCGCTGGGTTTATAGCTACGGCCAGGCCTATGAGGTTCAGTGGAGCCCAACACACCGCAAACAACACAAACACCATAAACATAGTCAGGAAGTTCCTCACATCGCTCGATTTCAGTTTGGTCCTTAGCTCCGGTTTCACCCGGTGTTTCACTTGAATCACCAGCACCCATATTCTCATGTAGCAGTAGGACACCACCAGCAGCGGGATCAGGAAGTGAATAACCACCACCGAGATGGTGTAGTACGAGCTGACCGTCTGGGCGAAGGTGCAGGAGTAGATGCGGGGGTCGTACTGCAGCGAGCCAACGAAGAAGTTTGGCACTGTGGCGAGCGCAGTGAGCAGCCAGGTGAGGCCCAGGTAGCAGCAGGTGTTCCTCAGGCTGTACAGCCGGTCGTAGTGGAGGCTGTGGCAGATGTAGCAGTACCGGTTGATGGCGATGGCTGTAATGTTGAAGATGGAGCCGATGACGCTCAGCCCCATGATGAAACCGCTGGCCTGGCAATGCAGGTCGCCCATGGTCCAGTCATCGTGGAAGATGGCCGTCAGGACCAAAGGGTAAGGATACAACGCCACCACTAGGTCGGCTACGGACAAACTCACCACGAAGATGTTGCCTGGAGAAAAACAGAGGAGGTTCAGATAACAGCACAAAACAAACCAAACTGGTGTATGATTAAAGCATACAGCACTTCCTTTTTACTTTCTGCTCCGGGTTAAAATAAACTGGGTCACTGGAGGTACAACTGAGATTTACCATCATAAAAGAGCATTGTGCCCTCGGAGGCTCAGTTTGATGAGGCTTTTACCATGTACTCTCCACTGATGTGGATCCAGGCAGATGCTTTATTGTCACAGCTCTCTCACTGTTGCAAGCCCCTTTTTTCCCACAGTAACTGGTTTTAAAACTAACAACATTTTTATTTACTGATATTTTATTTCTATGGATGGCAACGGCGGTCTGTCGGTCAGTTTACCACTTTGGTCCAAACTGAAATATCTCAACAACTATTGGATGGATTGCCATGACATTTGGTAAAGATATTCATGGTGCCCAGAGGATTAAGCCCACTGAATTTGATGATCTCCTGGCTTTTGCTTTAGCGCCACCATGAGATTCACTTTTATGGTTTTGAGTGAAATATCTCTTGGATGGATAATCACTACCAAGATTTATTGCAGAAACATTCATGTCCCCCTCAGGATGAATTGTTATAATTCTGTTGATCCTTCGACTTTTCGTCTAATACCATCATCAGGTCAACATTAATTTGTCAAATACTTTGTTTTATGACCAAATACTTACAAATCTAATGACATTTTCATCCGCCTCAGCTGCAGTTTGTGTTTAGTGCTGATTAGCTATTGTTAGCGTGCTAACACACTAAAGTAAGATGGTGAACATGGTAAATATTAAACCTGTTAAACATCAGCATGCAACATGTTGGTATTGCCGTTATGAGCGAGCTAGAGCCGCTAGCATGGCTGTCGAATCTTGGTCTGTTTTTTTAAAACTATGAATTTGTTTCCCGACACACAACCCACAAATATATTTAGAAACCAAATATTCATTGTCTACTGACAGTGTTTTATTTGGCGGATCCATTCCAATAAAATGCTCCAATCAGGCTGTCCTTGTGTTAAAGCTTCTTTGCCCCCCGGCAACGGATAGTTGAGCACATAAAAACCAGGACACGGATGATTTTAGCGTCCGATTACATCCAAACAAGTTCCCGTCCTTCTGAGGTCTAAGATGATAGCTGTGTGACACTGGACGTCCTCAGAAAACATGAATCATAGAAAATGACATGTGATACTGTTGCAGTGCAGCTGGTCTGGGCGGAGGATAATAAAACAATAAATCAAATTGCAGTGTGTCAGATAAGACGATAGATAACAAGAACATACAGGACAGTGGAGCCACAATGCAATTAAATTGGCAAAAGACGTATTAGCTTCCCGTAAGTTTTGAGTAGACGTTGTTCAATAAAGAGTCTATTGTGTGTGCAAGCTACATGTTTTAGGAGTCAATATTTGTGAGGAAGTGGAGATTTTGCCCAAATAAACCCAGCATTTGCCGAAATTAATTACAGTTTACCCATCTTTTTCAGCCGATTAGACTGTTGTCAGGCAATTAAATAGGCGTTATCAGTCACTATAAGCACCATAGATGTGAGTCAATAGGGGCCTACTACACCCACTAGTAGGTTTTATCATCTATCTATTGTCTTTTTAAGAGATAAAACTCTTTATCATATACTGTAGTTAGTACTCCATGTTGTGAGTAGCATCAAGCTGATCAAAATAAACCAACTGGTCCAAAAACATGATTACATACTGCCTGTCATTACCAACTTTTAGCCAGTTTCTCATGCATCATTACATCACTGGTTAGAATATCAACATTTATGCTTTCTGTAAATAATCTGTAAAGGATTATATATAATGTGCCTCAGTTTAACAACATTTTGTGTCAGACATTGGGGGGATTCCAGGGTTGATATAATATAAACTACCTTCTGAAGTTTAACTGTGAAGGCGCAAGGCTCTCGCTCATTCTCACAACAGCTGAAACAACAGCATTGATTGGCAGATATGATGGGAGCAAATTTAAAACACATGTTGGCCATCAATCCCCCGCGTTCAAAGCTCATTACAATCCCCGCTCCCCAGGGACAACACAGTATAGTATGTCTAATTTGAATTTACTCGATTCATCGAAATGGTAATAAAGACAATAACAATTACATCATAAATAATCATGTCATTTTATTCTTATACCTTCCTAACTGGGGGACTTTTCTGTTTTATTTTTAGAAGGAAATCAGATGTTGGTCTTGTGTTTTTCCACAGACCTAGCACAGGTATTCAGAGACAGTCTTACTAAAACAGCACGAGCCGTCTCTCAGGCCTGCTAAGATAAAAATAAAAGCATTTGCTCTTCGTATTCGAGTCAGCTCAGTGGACAAATCTGTCAGATTGTATTTGTGACGCTCACAGTGCTCGCTGTGTGCATTTGTCATTGTGCAGAGGTTTGATTCCTCGCTGACATCATGTGGCTCAGTGCTATCATGTGCGCTGGCTGGGCAGGCCATGCTGCAGCCTTATAGCTCTCTCTGGCTGAACCCTCTCTCCCCTTTATCATCAAGAGGATGAGGTAAGTGCTAAAACACCGCTGAGAAGATTGCTATGTGACGCGGCCAGATGACTCTCTTTGATTTGTTGGCAACCATTATTAAAACATGGGACCATTACAGTACCTCTCGCTGTTTAATTAACCGACTTGGCCGACCTGATGCTCATCACGCCCAAAAAACTCACAGCCCTCAAAACGATTATTGTTTTAATGTAAAACAATGACAATCTCACGCCTGGATACCAGAAATAGGGTCGTGCCCCCTGAAATCTTTGGGAGCTATTATTATCAACGAGTGTGAGTTGAACAGAGCTTAACCTGAATGCTGATTGGTTGCAGGCCGTCGGGGACAGCTGACTTGCAGCATATCTGACACCACTGGCTCTGTAATTATCTGATCTTACAGTGCACTCTCACAAAACTGTCAACCAAGTGAAGCGTTGCATCGAATCCAACCAATTCTTGCTTTGAAGTGTCTCCCTACCGAGATTTGAGCGACCACCGCATGGATCCCCCCCGTGGATCTCCCTCTCTTTGTCTGCCACATACAACATTTTGTGGAAAATGAAACCATAACTCTTAACAATACGGCGGGGAACTATTCAGCCCTGCGTGACTGGAACAAGATATTTGTCACGAGACGCGTCCAGCACACACCAGGCTGCAGCATATTCAAATATATATCAGACAGGAACTGCCTCCCACCCAGCATATAAACCTGCATACGCTGTAGATTAAAATAGACTCGGTATAGAACGTATATTTATGGCACATTTCTTCATTCCAGCTGAATAATTCTGAACAGTAATAGGACATAAAGAAGGATTTATGCTGGAATATAAGAATAGGTGCAATATTTAAGAGCAAGACATAAATAAAAAAAATAAAATACAAAAGAAAAGCATATGTGGACATGTGAATCTGCTTATGTTCTTGTGTTAAACCCCACCGCCTGTGTCCCACTGCTCATACAGGAAACGTGATATACTACACATTGATTCACCCGGCTATATTTATACACCTTTGAAAGATGAATTCACAGAAATGTGTAGGAGGGCTGGCGTCGCTTAGATCCGGCTGAACATTCGCAACGAGAGGCTTATTAGGGCCCACTACAAAATGCATATCCAAGATTAGATTACATTCAACTTAGTCAGTCATGTTATCATAAATAAGCAACAATAACCTTTCGGCAAGGGCATTAGCGCTGATGAATTAGCAGTGACTACTTCATGACCTCGTGTTCAAGGGGCCAGAGAATTTTTTCGAAGAAGTTCAACATTGAACTGACACAAGCTGCCTTTTGGTGATGCAGCCCCGCTACGAGCCTGGCCAAAAACATCATCGTCATCATCAAAAGGCCGTCCACCAATCAGATCCCTTATGTCCGAGAAAATAAGACTCACTGGCCCTGAGAGAAAGCAGACCGTCGGGACACAAGCAGCGTCTGGTCCAACAGTGTTTCCCTCGCAATCCCGGAAACACGAATATGACAGAGAATTATGCAAATTTGAAACAAAACAGCCGCCCACATTAGAAGGAGAGATTGGATTTAATGTAAACATAACAGTGCCTTTACCTTATCTAGGAGTGGTTTGGGCAAATAATCGCAATCTGATAACATCCCACATCCATGCTGACCACATTAGAAGACCACATGTCATGTACTGTTTTGTTGTCATGGAGAAGAAGACGTGATTAGCGTAGTGTGCTAAGTGATATTCCCCGTAGAACTTTCAATGTAAACTGGCTTCTGGTTTGACTCACTAAATCCACTGACTCAATTAACCCCCGTCTGGACACTCGGCTTTGCAGGTTTTATTCATGACTGTAGAGTGACTGAGGGGATGCGACGCATGATTTAACAAAAAATCAATCTCCCATCCTTACAAACCGCACAACCCACAGCTCCTGACATGGAGGTTCAAGTTGCACACACACACACACACACACACACACACACACACACATACACTGCCAAGCTCATTCTTTCGTTATTACCTCCATCTGCTCCCCATCATCGTCTACTTTATCTGTCCCTCTCTCTCTCCCTCTCATGAGTGCCTTTTCAGAGTGTATTTTTAGTATAGTTAACCCCAGTGGAACACTTTAGTGTTAACACCCCATCGGCGGTCCTATGTCACGCTCTACCCCAGTGATCGTCAACTGGTGGCCCGCGGGCCACATATGGCCCACCAAAGCTTCCCATCCGGCCCTGAGACTATTAAAGGTCCAGTGTGTAACATTTCGGGGGATCTATTAGCAGAAACGGAATATAATATTCATAACTATGTTTTCATTAATGTATAATCACCTGAAACTAAAAAACGTGTTTTTGTTAGCTTAGAATAAGCCCTTCATATCTACATAGGAAGAGGGTCCTCTTCATGGTCATGTCTAGAAGGGACTTTCACTCTCACAGCACATCAGACCTCTGAAAAGGCATCAAGTGGAAACTGAAATTCTCTGGCAGAGTTGGCCGCTGCACAGAGATGGCAATAAAGATGCATAAACCAATTAATTTATAATATTTCCTGCATGTGCACATCTGTTAGATTGTGTATCAATACAATACAATACAAGTATTAAGATTCCTTTACTGAAGTAAAAGTACTCACTGAGCAGTAAAATGTTCCCTGTTGGTGTTTAACTAGTATATATGATGTTTTTGGATTAGTGCTGCATTAATGTATATGTTGCACAACATATGTAACCATAACATTTCATGGTGTCAAAGAAACAGCCCTGTTTTCATCTTTGTGACGATGCATTTTTTAGCTGATCCAAGAGGGATTTTAAATAGTTTATTTAGCTTAAGAAATCGTAGATTGTTTCAACGCATAAAGGAACACTTCATCCTTCAGTTTATCACATTCAACATCAACACATGGTTTTCACTGGACAGCAAGGGAAGGAAAAATTGTAATATGAACAGTAATGCTTGTGTTCATGTTTTATCTCATCGCAAGGATTAATTATCTATTTTTTCACGCCTGTATTCCTCCGGCAGCGAACAGACCCAGATTTGGCCTCACTGCCGCCTTTGACCTGCAGTCTGAGCTCCGGCAGTATAGGTGGAGAACTCGACGGCTGTCAGCAGCAGCTCCTTCTCCAGCCAGGAGCAGAGCTTTGCCTCGCTGCTCTGCCGGTCCTCGCTGGGAGCCAACACTGACACCACGCTGCTCGAGACCCAGGCCGTATTGCTGGGCACGCTGGTTATAATTGTAACTATGGCCACCGAGCGAGGCCAACGGCGTTACCACAGATTTGCACTCGGCGGCTCACGTTAACGCAGTCTTGGAAAGGGAGAAGTGGGCGAAGGGGTACTCAGTTGGTTGCAATTTGCAACCACACCACTAGATTTCACCAAATCTTACACACTGTTCCTTTAAGGAATTAAGTAAATGTGAGGAGGAAAAAAATGGGTTCCAGTATTTAGGGTATCTAGCATTTTTTTCTTCTCATATTGAAGCAACTCCTAAAACAATTGAGATGGAAACAATTTCATTAGGAATGATTTACCAACCCCAAATATGTGTATCCTATCCGCGGCTACAAAAGACATTATAAATCCATCTTTCTGCCTATTATTATTAGCGAGGAGCCCACCCAACTTGATGCAGGAGTCAGGCCTCACAAAGCTGTGCTTACTTCGCTGGTTGTGCACTGAATAGCAGCAGCATACAATAGGTGAAGCTTAAAAGATGTTCCTCCTTTATGAATGTAATGCGGGTTGTGCTGTATCTAAATTTGCACGCCTTGTGTAATGGTGACGCCCAGGATTGTACTCTTTTGCAAAAGCAATGCTTTAAATGCAAATGAGGCTTTAAGGTAAAGCATGTCTGAAAGTCGGCAAGATGAGTGCGTACTTGTTGGGAACAATCTGTTCATCAACTTCCGGCTCTTTGAGAGTGACATTGCCTTACATTACCTTACCTTACATTACTTTACCTTACATGACATACAATTCAACAGGCTTTTCCACCAATCAGGACACCGCATAATGTTAGAGTTGATTAATATTTCCTGCTAATCAGGATTGCATTCTGCAATTACCTTTCCATTATTTTAACCATCACTCCTCAGTGAACTGCATCCTTGGCGGAGGTTAAGTATCTAGTTATCATTATAGTCTATTCACACTGATATATGCTAATAAAATTCAATTCAATTTATTTTTATATAGCGTCAAATCATAACAGAAGTTATCTCAAGACGCTGTTAAAAGGGACATTAATTTTGTAAGAAAGTTAAATATTAAACAATGTTAGGCTAATTAGGCCTAAATAAATGTATTTTTTTGTTATTTTAAAGTCTGGCCCCCCAAACTCTGGCCCTTGGACAAATATAGTTGATCCACCCTTTGAAGATTCACTGGATGGATCCTATTACATTTGCACACTCGAGAGAACCTGCAAACCTTTGAATATTTAACATATGGTACCAGTTCTCCCCAAATACATGAAGAGATCTGGGACAAATACATCACTCGGAAGATGTACCGGCATCTACCAAATGTGTACACATGCGTGTGTTTTTTTGTGGGGGGGTTGAGTGGTGGATAGCGGAGGGATATATGGAGGCAGGGTGAGTGTGTTGAAGTGAAGCCGAGCAGAAAGGTCCTGCTGCAGTGTGTGAGAGGACGCAAACCAGCGGCCTGAATAGTGTGTAATGGAGAGAGGAGATGGGATGTTTTCAGCAGTCTGCCTGACACACAGGATTACACAAAAATGTGTCTGAGTGTAGACTTTCTTCACCCACTGTAAATCATACATTACACCTCAGTATATCACTCAGGAGTCTGTTCGTGGGCCCAGAGGTATTGTTGTATTATACTGCACCTATCATTCCTTCACAAAGCAGCCGTCTATCACAGAAACAGATTTTTATGGTGGACAGATATTCTACATCTGTTCTTCCACTGTTCCTCAGCTGTGCGTCCGCGCTTTCCTCCTTTTCGGAAACTCTCTACAATTAAACATTCATACACACGGAGCCTAACCTATAAATAGCTTGTTAAGAACAGAGAGGAGATTGATGATAGGCTAACGGCAGTAACAATTTCAGTCACTTAAACCTGCAGTAGGCGGAATGTTTTTGGCAACATTGAGCAAAAAGTCCAGGATAACCTTTCAGCATATTGTAATTCAAGTGTTGTGAGAGAAAACTAGACTTCTGCACCTCCTCATGGCTCTGTTTTCAGGCTTTAAAAAATCTAGTCTGTGACGGGAGACTTTGGCCAATCACAGGTCATTTCAAAGAGAGAGAGCGTTCCTATTGGCTGTTCATTCAACGAGGCAGCTGTCAATCTCTCCCGACCTACGACCAAACGGTCAAACTAGGCAGCGGCTGGTGGGCGGTGCTTGGTATTTCCTCAACTGATCTCAACATTGCTGCAGGGTCACAAACTTTCTCATGTTACAGCTAAACAGTACACTATAAGATGTTTTTGAAAATATTTGAGGAGAGAAATAGGCATTACAGAAACAGAATATTGATTCATATTTGATCAGCGTTGCCTAGTTTGACCGTTTGATTGGAGTTTGCGAGTGATTGACAGTTGCACAGAGACGCAAGGCTCCAGCTCAGCTCTGATTGGGCGTTTTCCTCTGGTCTGTGAAATCCTGGACACCAGAGGACACCGGAGGACACCGGAGGACACCGGAGGACACCGGAGGACACATGATTTTGTTTTCAGATTACCTGTCTCATGCTCTACTATCAGGATATAGTAACCGTTTTATAAAAATAAATATATATTTTTTTAAATCCTATTTGCTCCAGTTCTACCCACTGCAGCTTTAAGGACCCACTTGGAAAAAGTAGCTTCAGGTTTCTACTCACACGTGCATCCATCACAACTCTGGTGAGGAATCTTGTGTGACTGGACCAATCAGTTAGTCCAATTAGAATAAGAGAACAGTGAAATGAGATCAGTAAACACCGCAGTGTCCATATAGTCTGCCAGCATGGAGGAGACTTTTGAACAGTGTTTACTATCCTCTTGTTTGAGACCAGTCGACTGTGGCATGAGATAATCTGATTATTCTTCGGGCTCCTAAACTCCTCGCCAAACTGCTTTTGGCTGGTATGCACAGGAACACATTGGACGTGTTATGCAATGTATTTGAAATTGTAATTAAAAGCTCATTATTCCAAACAGTCGCTGACCTAATCCCACTGCCTATTCGCATGTACTCATTAGCATCATGTTGTGATCACGGAGTTTAGTCTTTTGCCTCAAAAGACTTTACTTTTAACTGCAGACCAAATGGATATAATGGTGCTTGATCTCTCAAACCTTTAACTTAAACGCGACACAACATGAAATGTACAGTTTATTGAACTCTTTGTTCTGTTTTCAGCCTCTAGAAGACACATCTCATTGTTCTGCTCACTTATTTTTGGAAAATAAAATCATGAGGTGCTTTGGTACAATTCTTGTGACCGGATTATAAAAATATGCATTATGTGTTTTACGACTGTTACACAAACCCTGTAGGGATTGTATGTTCATTGCTGAGACTGTCCTGTGACTGTTTCCATGATTATTTTCTTTGCCACTTCTTTAGTTTTTCCATGCCAGACAACAAACAGGCTCCAAGTATCAAGGTATTATCTGAAATGGACAGCAACACAGACAACTTGTAACCCAAGATACGACTGATAAATTGAATTTGTTTCTGGATTGTTGGACAAAAATAACTGGAGTGAGACGGCCCTCCCCGCCATCATCAATATTTCCTTGCAACACCCACCCCTCTACCCTCAAAAGCCTTGCTTTGTTATATCATAGAATACTTTTCACTGTAGAAGTTTTTAAAAATGTATTCTTTTTTAATCACGCTGTTTGGGAGGATGTATTCAATCACTAACAATAATAAAATAAGTGTATTCTGTGTTTCTTAAAAACTGACACTGGGACAAAGAATTAGTTCATTTTGATGGGGAAAAAAACCTGATAGACACAGGACTGTTGTCCTCTGCATATGAAAGACGTCTTTATATAACAATTTTGGTTAACTATTTGTGTAACTAAGCACATTGCAAGGGAAAGCTGAATTAAAATATAAATCTGGGGTCAGAAAAACAATGAAAGACCCTTGTCTCCTTGCTTCAGCCAAAAGAAAATATACAATACCTGCCCACTTTTCTGACCTCCCTCCGCCCCTAATAATTTCCGTACAGTCCCTTAGATCAAACGGACTTTAAGAAACACTTTACAGACTATATTTTCCAAATTAGTGCAAGGCACTGAAAGTGACAGGAGCTGACTTAGTGTTCAAATTAAAGGAGGTAACTGAATGATGGTGGCATTTTTTCCAAAGGAGAAAAATGGCATTAAAGTGACATCTCCTTCACCTTCACACTGCTCTCTGGACGCCTCAAATGTAACACAACAATGGTTGTGTTCAACATAAAGCGTGCACAAAGGGGCACTGAAGCCATACAACAGCGTCTCTCACCTTCATGGGACACTACAGGTCCTGATATAATGGTGGGGGTGGGGGGGGGGGTGATGGAGAACCAAGGATAAAGCCAGATGGGGGGGAGAGGGTGTTATTATTTATGAAGAAATATGAAGGCAGACAGGCAAACCTCCATCACACTGAGATAGAAAGCAGCCTGATTGTCAAGCACAGAGCAGAGGTCACACGCTACACGATATATTACATAATTATAGTTATGAATGAAGAGAGGAAAAGCAAGGCATCCCACTTACTGTAGGTCATTGAGAGAGATTTTTTTTTTTTTTTGGTTTTGATCAGATTAAAGTGTCTGTTTGTTAAACAAAAAGAAAACAAATTCTTTCACATTCATTTTGATAAAATAGATTATATTTCGTGGGTCTGCTTGTCCCTATAACTTATCTCACAAAACCAAATCAGGTCAAAGTACAGCAATATACAGAGCAATGCAAGACTGGAACTCACTCTCAAATCATATTACACAACAAAATACTAAAAAAAACACTAAAAGAGCATTACTTAAGAAGAAACTTTAGTAATTAATAAGTATTCTTGGGTGTGTTAAGGGTATTAAGGGCATTCCATGTTAAATGATGATATTTATCTGTTAGATCATGATAGATTCTTTGTGTTTTTGTCATTTAAACTGTGTCAGTTGTTATTTTTATTTACAGTTGACGTGCATTACAATGTGTTATGTTAGTGTATAATGAGTAGTGTGAATGTGTATTTTTGTGTATTGTCACCATGTAAACTATGTTGATCCCAGGAAGAATAGCTGCTGCTATGCAAAAGCTAATGGGGATCTAAATAAACAATATCTTGACCATTGAAGCAGCTTTCCATCAGCATCTTTTGGAGTCTATTCCAACACTTAAATCGTTTCTTTTATCTCTCACCTGCATTCCTGAGCTTCTTGTTCCTGTACACGGACAGGATGACGAGGACATTGCCCAGGATGTCCACCACGATGGTGAAGATCAGCACGCTGGCCAGCGCAGTGGACACTCCGGAGGAAGAAGAGGAGGATGAGGAGGCGCACAGTCCGAGGTGGTCGCTCTCATTCCGGGACAAACAGTTCGAGTCGTTCACCTCTAAATCCATCTCCCCCTCATGGTGCAGCAGCAGCCTGCATGATGGGAAACGCTCCCAATGTTCAAATATAGAAAGAGCAATAAAAAAAATTCAAAAATTCTTTACTGGAGGGAGTGTGGAACTTTTGGATACTCCTGCTGCTCCTCCTGTGGAGTCGTGGGAGGACGACGACGTGAACCATGGCATGATCATTGGAGTATTAATAGAATTAATAGAATTAATAGAATCCCATGCATGCATGCATGCATGGGAATCTGAGAAGTTAATTTTCAGAAAGGTGAGGTTCAAGATGCCAGGAGCTCGTGTTTCAGTGCTCAGTCCTCAGTGTGGTCCTCCTGAGTCACCAAGGTTCTCCTTTACTGCGCGCTGCTCCATGCTGCCACGAGGACTCGTCCAGTACCAGGAGGCATGTGAGCGCTCTCCTGTGCGTAATGGAGATGGTTCAGGGTGCGAGGCTCATATACAAGGGGTAGGAGAGTCCCTTGGCTTTGTTAGGGCTTACATATAGTGTTTCAGTTCTGTCAGCAGGCAGGCTTTACGCGTAAAAATCAGCCAGTCAGCTCTAAGATGCTTTGTGAGCTTTTTCCAAACTATAAATAGTCTGCAATCTGTGCGTCCTGACCAGTGATGGCTAGCCAATAGAGGGCGCTAGAGCTCCCTGAGTCACACACAAAAAAAACATTACTACTACTACTACTACTAATAATAATAATAGTACAAATTATATAAATTGTCAATATTTGTGTTTTAAATATGGAATGCACCCAGTAATATGTGTAATTTGATTGTAATGTGATTATATTTTGTATTAAAGGGACTATTTGTAACTTTCAGAATTGCTTGTTAACAGCGACACCTGTGGCCGTTAAGTCAACGAAAGTCAGCGTCGGGCTCGCGCTTGTGCTCGCTCTACATTAGACATGAATGAGCATCGCTCAAAACAGTGAGGCGACACACGTCAGCTAAAACCACAATATGACTCTATATTTCACCTGCTTGGCAGTAATGTTAGCTGACCAGACGGAGGTCTCTCCATGAATCAATGCTGATCCTAGTGTTGGCTTTTCCTGCCTCAGCCGCCGGGGCTGAAGCAGGAAGAGAAACGTTATTGTCTCCGACTGCGCCCGCAGGGAGACTCCGACACCCGGTCAGAGGCGATAACGTTTCTCGCTGCGGAGCCCCGTCACCTCACAAGACACGGGAAACCTCTGTTGGTCTGGAGGAGCTGCAGCATTTATTTCTGCACAAACGTCCACTGTACATTCACTAGATATTCTCAGAGCTAAACTAACTCTTTTGCAGTGTGTAGTGAGCGTGCGTTCACGTCTAGAGGTGGAGCGAGAACGCGCGCGGTTTGTGAGTGAAGGCAAGTAGGCAGAGGAGCAGAAACTCGCCACACGCGAGAGCGCAAGGGATCCCGACCCGGTAGATTTATACGTGTAAAAAGTTACAAACAGTCCCTTAAATAATCTGAATCTGTAAAGTAACTAAAGTTGTCAGAGTTGTTGTAGTGGAGTAAAAAGTCTAATATTTCCCTCTGAGATGTAGTTGAGTAGAAGTAGAAAGTAGCAGAACATTGAAAAACTCAAGTAGAGTAGAAGTACCTCAAAATTGTATTTAAGTACTTAGTTACATTCCACCACTGAGTACATTTTATACTGTTGTGTTTTTTAAAAGCATTATTTATTGCTCCTGTTGGAATAAAATAATTGTTAATTATTTATTATTTTTATTTTTATTTAATTATTTTTGATACCTTTTTTTGCATTAAATCATACGGGGATGTTTGCTGAAATTGATCGGATGTGGCACAGCCCGACCTACAAAAATTTCCACCAGCCACCACTGGTCCTGACACTCTTCTCTCTGAACCAGTCTCATCAAATAACACTGAGATCAGACTATATATGGGGCTTTCCCAAGTCATCCCAAGAATAGCTTGGTTTAATTGTAGGGCATCAACAACTTGTCAGGTTTCTTTACTGGTCTTCATTAAAACAGAGAGTCTCTCCTTCCACATGCATGGAAATGGCGCCTTCATGTGTCCAATGGAGACTCCTGCAAACAAAAACAACTGGTTAATATTTGACAATTTATAATTTTTTATTATAAATTGTGCATCACTGGTATTATATAAAGCTCTTTATTCTGTGCACCTCTGAAATAATAAACCAATGTGAGCATCTGCCCCGGGGCCTCCTGGACCTCCAGGGGCCCCATAACTTGTAACAGGTTCACTGTTGCTTTTTGGTAATCTCATTACTTGCAAATTTGTTAGGGAATTATTTACACCCATTTAAGTACAATATCGACTGTGTTCTGCATTATTATGTAATCTTGTGACCTTGTTTCAAAATCTGATACAGGCAACTTTATTATTTTGGTTTGTTTTGTGATCACATGGCAAATAAAAGTTATTGGTCATCAAATTACCACAAATTAACTGACTGGTTTTCTGTGCAAATTATGATTAAGTGTGAAAAGCTTAATTTTCAGGTGTGAAAAAAATGTTGGTGTAGTGAGAACAGAATAGGGAAAAGATGCATTTCCAGACTTAGCGTTAGTGTGATCACACACACAGAGGAGGGGACAGAGTGGACGTTTGACCAGCTGAGAGCTTATGATTCATAGCAAATTATTTCATGGACCCCCAGGCATAAATCCAATGCTTGGTTTTTCATAATCCAAGGGTCAGTCCAAACAGAGCAAACAAGTCAAGACTTGGAGAAGACAAAATCCAAACCCAGGGAACAAGGTTAAGTCCAAAAACCAAAGAAAAATTACAGCAATGAGCTCACGGGGTAGATCAAGGACAATCTGGCAGGGGAGCAGGGGAAAATAAGAGGTGGAGGTGGGTATATAAACAGGGTAGACTAATGGCAAAATCAAGGGCAGGCAAGTAGTTGAGGGCAGGTGTGGATAATCAACACTGGAGTGTTGGAACTGGAGATGTTTGTATATCAAAATAAAACAGGAAATTATGAAAGAATGAAATGAAAACCTAAGGGCAGGGCAGATCAGGACAATTGTCTGCAGGAGTTTTCTTTGAAGCAATGGTTCATTGGATCATACAATACTGGAAGTGAAGGCCCTTTAAGATGTAAATAATAGTTGGGTCATTTTAGCATTTGAGGATATTTTTAATTTTGAACTTTATCTATAACATGTTTGATTTCTGGTCTCTACCTATAGGGAGTATGTTAACCTCTTAGAAAGATGCTGTGCCATTTCCCAAAACTATTTTGTAAACTTTTTCAGTTTGGCACCTCTTTAATTAAACATGGCTACCTACAAGGAGTTATAACGCAGTCACTTCCTCGCATTATGAAATTCAAATTACACTCTTGACACAGCACACTGTTTAATCACTTTTATTATAAGGAAACTGTGCACACTTGTCAGTCAGTGTGAATGAGTCTCAAATTAACTGTGGTGCTTCAGTTCACACTGCGGCTGTGTGATACAGCAGTAAATAGTTACACCAGTCTACTTGTGTGTGAAAAAACAACAACCTTAATATGCCCGGGGAGATATTTTGCATAACTCAACAGAAAGTGACAGGTCTTTGGCAAATGTAGACATAAACACGCTCATGATGAACAGAAGCACCTAGACTGTCAAAAGGCCATGTTTGTGGTGCAGTTTCTGAAAAGATGGGCACACTTGGTGGATTTAAATGTTGGTTTCACTGCGGGTAAAGATGTTCTCATCCCGGGCTGTCAGTGAACACCAAATGCAATCACACAATTATCTTAACCGCTGCTGGAAAAAACGAATGTTTGTATTTTTTGAGAACACTTTATAGGTTTTCAGCTTTATGTTGCCGACTGCTTAAAAGAACAGTGTGTAACAATTAGGGGGATTTATTGGCAGAAATGGAATATAATATTAGTAAGTGTGTTTTCTTTAGTGTATAATCACCTGAAAATAAGTATGGTTGTGTTTTCGTTACCTTAGAATGAGATGTTTATATTTACATAGCAACGGAGAGGCCACCATGTTACTACAGTAGCCCAGAACAGACAAACCACTGTGTTAACTTTTTCTGCTTGGGCCGGAGTCGATAACGTTACTCGCTCCGGAGTTAACCCCCGTCGTCACTCCACTCAGCCGGCGGGAAACAAGACCCGGGAAACATCTGTTGGTCTCGAGGAGCTGCAGCAGTTATTTCTGCACAAACTGCAACTTCAACTGTACGTTCACTTGATATTCTCAAAGCGAAAATAACTCTGTCTCCTGCTCACTTATTCGCTCGCACATCAAACACATTCGCTGCCGCTCTCTCTCTCTCTTGCTTCACAACTCACTTTCCACATACACATACACAAAAGCAAATTGCTTTGCTTCCACTCGATACCCGCATATCTGTATGAAATAAAACACTTCCATAAGTCTTTTCACTGACTATACTGTATGTGCCACTAAACGTAATGGAGGAGGTAATAATTATAAATTGCCTTAGTTAGCTTCACTACCAACACAATAGTGTGCTTGCTGCTAATAATAGGCCAAAATGACTCAGTGTGTATTGATTCACCTCAAAGATTTAAACTTCCCACCACTACAGCATCGTGCTACAAGGGCTCAGAAATGGTATGGGCTGTCTTTCACAATTTTGCTGTATATATTATTTTATGTTATAAGACCTAGCAATAAGCTAACAGATAACCTTAGTGCGCTATGAAGTATAACTAACAAGTGCTAGCAAACAGCCTGTTCACACCTATGGTTTACACAGCAAACACATGTAGCTCTGTTTGGTTTCTACTGACGTCTGAGGAAAACATCTGGTTCTTTATATAATATTAATTGTGCATTGCAACTTTATTAGTGATTTTATTCAACAAATGAGGCAGAAAGACTCGTCCTGACATAGCAGCTTATGGCTAATATTTTAGTAAAAAAAAAATACTACTAACTTATACTAATACTGCTTATAAACCCAACAGAGCCAGAGAGGCATTAGCATCTCATTGAAGTCATGTCTGGTCATCTGATAAATATTCAACATGCACTCACCTTTTACAGGGTTTTCATTTCTAAATGAGCTTTCTGTCATTTCACATTATCGATTATAGATGTTCAAATTCGGACTAAAAGAAAGCATAGCCCTTGTTTTAGCAAGGATTATTGTGACAGATCTATCAAATATATCAAAATGTCATAAAGAAAAATAGCTCACTCGTATTTTATAAGAAAAGCACACTAGTGGTATCAGGAATGCTTAATAATTTACCCCCAACATATTGTCATGACATGCAAAAGTGCTGCTACATCTACAGCTATACAGATGAAATTAATATATTTTCTTGACACTAAGAATGGTTGTGTTTTCGTTAGCTTACAATGAGCCCTTCGTATCTGCATCCTCTTCACGGAGTCCGCCATGTTGCACCAACATGTTTCTACAGTAACCAAGAATGAACGAACCAAACACTGTTACGTTACCTGAAGGCCATCGTAGTTGGAAAGGGAGGGGTAGGTGGAATGGTATTTAGTTGGTTGCAATCTGCAACCTCACCACTAGATGCCACTTAATCCTTCAAATACCTACACACGGCTACTTTAAATGTTATAAAGTGAAGTCTTATTATTGAAACTACACACATTTTAATCACACTTAGTCCACGTTTATTAATCTCTCGAAGTGCAAAAGCAGATTCTTCATTTTGTACTTTCCAAACATACTTTTCTTAAAGCACACCACTGAACACACTTACCGTACAGTCACATCTTTCCACTTACTCCTACACCTTTTATTGCATAAATTCTGTATCTGCGTGCCTTTTTTACCACAAGCTTTCATTACTGTACATTGAAAATATGGCTAGGATTGTTAGCATAATCACTTGGACACACAAAGTGGCAAAAATCTAAGGCACTAGAAGTCATAGACTACGGTCCACATATTCTGCTGAAGCACACATAAATCTAGGACGAAGGTAGGGACAAAATATTCACAGCAGGATTTTCTGCTCAGCAAATACATGTGATGTAAGAGACATCACATTGAAAATACAAAACGACTCGTCTTTCTTAGACAAAACATAGGAGCTCATGTAGCAGTCTGTGTATTAAAATGAGCTCCATCACAGTTCTGCGTATGAAGAGCATCGTCTCTCTCCAGAAATGATTCACCCATATAAAATGGAAATATAGGCACAATTATGTCCTGGTGTGACTAATCTCCGATTGGGTCCGTGTCCAACCAAGCCTGAGAAGGGGGGGACACAGGTGGCATCCAGCAGCGGAAGTCACAGCACCTGTTTCAACATCTGGACCATCATGGCCGATACGTTTTGATTACATCTTTGATAGGCCTCCGGCATATCGGACAGCACGCGTTGATCTGTCTCTTCAGCTTCAGCCCGCAGTCGTTGCACAGACACATGTGTCCACAGGTGTAGATGACTGTGTCCACGTCCTGGTCGAAGCAAATGGTGCATTCTCCGTTTTTCCCAGCAGGGGGCAACTCTGGGGCGGTGAGAGTGGGAGAGACAGACGGGCTGAGAGGGGAGCTGGGAGCAGTCACTGGATGAAAAGAGAGAAAACATGTGGGTCTGAAAACAGAGCAGACATGGATGCATGTACACAGATGTTCTCGTCGTTGTTGTGGGACGAGTAAGTCAGGTTCACATCTTCAATACTTATGCTTTTATACATTCTTTGTTTATCTGTGTTTTGGAGTGTGTTTTGTTATTTATGAGCCATGACAAACACACATTTCCATATGTAATCTTTGAAACTTTAAAAAAGCAGTATGTATTAAGGCTACAACTAATCCTAATCATAATAATCTGCTGATTATCTTCTCGATTCATCTATGTAACATCACAAAACAGTTAAAAAATGCTCATCACAATGTCCTAGAGCCAAAGGTGATGTCATCAAATGTCTTTGTTTTGTCCAACCCACATTCCAAAGCCCAAAAATATTCTATTGACTATAATGTTAAGACGACGAACAGCACCAGATGTTCACTTTTTTGAAGCTTAAAGGAACAGTGTGTAACATTTTGGGGGATCTACTGGCAGAAATGGAATATAATATTAATAACTATGTTTTCTTGAGTATATAATAAATCGTGTTTTTGTAACCTTAGAATGAGCCGTTTCTATCTACATATGGAGCGGGTCCCAGAATGGACACACCAAACACTGACTCTAGAGAGGGCCATTCGCGTTTTTTCACGTTTTTGCATCGGCCATCGTAGTTCTCCTACACGCTTGACACACGGGAGAAGTTTCAGTTGGTCGCAATCTGCAACCTCACCACTAGATGCCGCCAAATCCTACACACTGCACCTTTAAACAAGAGAATGTTTGAATTTCTTTTTTTACTTTAGAAATGACTTAACGATTTATCAATAAGTTGCCAATTCTGTCGGTTGACTAATTGATTACTCGACCAATCGTTACAGCTCTAACATGTACCGAATCATCATATCTCTAACAATGACAAAATGTCATATAAGAAAGGAGATCCGTTGTTGACATTTCAAAACGTCTTTCCGAGGACTCGTCTAGTGTCGCACATAAACAGACCAAACAGGATTGCCACACCTCTACACCATAAAAGTTTTCCTGCCGTGACCTTGCGGGGGTTTCTACATACATTGTAGGCAAGCTGTCAACATGTGGTAACCTACCCAGAGAGGATTCAGAGGCAGAGGACGATCTGTTGACACTGAACGCCAGGTCTGAGTCACTGTCGTCTGGACTGCTGCTCTGAGACGTGCTGGGGGAAGTGGAGGGAGGACTGGACTGCAGTGTTCCTGTGTCACAGAGAAAATATACACGTCAACAAAAGCCAGATAATTAGACTCATGTAAAGCCTTTAAAGGTGACATGTATATTGAATTATTGTTGATTAGATATGCATATTACTTGAAGTTTCATAGAGTGATTTTCTTTTAGTTTCTGTTTGAGGATAATATCGTTGGGTCTGAGCTGATGGGAGTTTATGTGGGAGTTTATGTGGGAGTAGTGGGACGAGGACAGATAGGTCACAGCTCTGAACTGTACAGGCTTATACAGACATAAACTACTCAACTGCATTCCTTTAGTCTGGGAAAAAAATAAATTGCAGGGGCTGCCTCGACTCAAGAATAGACTGATGATAATTGAACAGTATGTCCATTTTGGCCATTAATCATTTGAGCATAAAAGGAAAAGCTGGACATTCTGGGAAATACACTTCTGAAGTTGGTTACCAATCTCATTTCTGTCCATTATGACGAGACACTACAGGCCTAGACATCGTTTTTTTATACGCTGGTCTTTTTTGAGATTTGGGATAGTTTGCTTGCCATGTCTTCTTTCAGACTAGTGGAAAGAAAACACCCCAAATACACATTTAGTTATATATGTTACTACTTTGTTTATTTGCATTTGTAGATTTCTCCTAAATTCACCAATTAGATCATGCCTCATTTGCATATTTTAACATACGATTTCAGAAAATGTATAAAATTAAAAATAATTGTCTTCAAGGTGCTATTGATAATATTGATAACGTTCAACCACCATATTTACTTCACAACAAGTTGTTGCCAGGCACTTACCGTCAATCTCAGCCATTTATCCGTTTTTTTCCACACTAATTGACGACCCAGAAATACCATGTGTTACCAATGTTGTTATACTATTGGCTCACAAGCCTTGTTAGAAGTGGGAACCCAACATCTGATATCTTCCACAGAGATAAACAAAACATTCATTTTGGACCCGCCAACATTTTTAAAATGATTAACACAATCAGAATATATTTATTTTTATTTGGCACCTTTCTTAAGGCTCTGTTGATGTAGTATTTAAATCAATAAGACCTTAGATGTAAGTAATCAACTGGGAAATTTCATGGTGTCTTGTAAAATGTCTGGAATTTTACAAAACTTAGCTTTAAAAGTCGTTTTCTCAAAGGTTTTCCCTCATACTCTGAGCCAGAAATCTCCACTTCAGTATCACTTACATCCACCAAACTTTCCAGTTTCATTCCTCCCTATATTCTGAATGTTTTAACAGAGGGGTTTGTTCATATATCAATCATAGTCTGATTAATATAATATTTTATTCCTAAAAACATGGCGAAAAATGTTTTATTTTTTATGGCTGTTGACAGTATTTTCTGATTTATGGAGTGATAAAAAGAGATATCCAAAAATCCCTCTGTAAAAACCTTTTACTCTAATATGTCAACAAAATGAAACAAGAATTTTGAACCTGGCTTTATCTAATGTTCAGATTTCCGTTCTGGAAATGTATGCAAATTAGCACATATTTAATAAAATAATGCCTCATTTGAATGTTTAAACATAAAATTTCAGAAAACTTGTAATAATAAAATTAAGAAAGTGAATGCGATTATTTCCCAAAATGTCAAACCTCTGCTTCAAGTATTCCATTTGGTAGTTTGTCTCATCTCATAATTACAATAATTCCACAAAAAATGTAAGACTTGAGGAATATGTGTAGTTTTGTTTGCTGATATCACATCTCTGTGTTGCTGTGAATACACTCAGCTTACCTAGTATCCTGAGTCTGTTGACAGCCCCATGCAGGGTGAAAAAGGCCCACAGGACCTGAGAGGAGTCCACACAGAGCAGCCGGCCCCGTCCCACTCCGTTCACCCCGTGGTGCACCTCTCCGCTGGGCAGCAGGCTGAAGCTGAGCACGTCTCCGGAGCAAGGCATGGGGAAGCCCCGGTGCACCACCCAATACTCTTTACGGTCCAGGAGCACCTCGGGGTCTGCCGGTAAGTCCCCGGCGTGCAGACTAGCCGGGTCGCAGGATGTTAAACCAAACAACAGCGCCCCGAAGTAGGGCAGGCCCAGGTGGCCCACTTCCACGTACAAAGTCTCGCCCACGTGCAGTGGCCGGTCACTGAACACCAGAGTCCGTGCACTGTCCAGAAAGTGGATGCAGGCGGCCGAGCGGTCTGCAGAGAGTATCACGTCAGAGCCACGGACGGGGTGAAAGTGCAAGTCATTTTCCAGCGGGGAAGGAAGTCCCCGGACCACCCTCGGGGTGCTGAATCCAGTGGAGGCAGAAGAGGACGGTGTGGTGGAGGAGGAAGAGGTGGAGGAGCAGCAGGGGATGAGCTGAGTGTAGTTATTGAGCTGGAGGTTGGCCATCTTGGCAGCAGCGGCCTGGTTGTTCTCCAGCTGATTGTTGCTGTAATTGGCCGAGTCATGGCTACTCTGGGGCAGATAGGCACTCAGACGGGCCGCGCTCAGGCAGCTGGATCCCACACTCTCAGCAAACGTGCTTTCTGTGGTGGAGAATATGAACAAAGAAGTTCGTGACTGGGACATGGTACGATATCATCTGTCCCGAGTAAGCTCGGGACACTTCATCTTTTTTCTCTCGTTTCTAGAGAGTCCTTTTTTCTTCCACGGAGCTGGGTGCTGAGATACTATCTGAGATACTATCTGCATGTGTTACCGCAACCTCTTTGATGTCTGCTTTTACTCCATGAGCGCTTTCGTTGACATGGGCATATCATAGGACTGCAACTAATGAATAACTTAACTATGCTTATTTTCTCAATGGATTAATCATCCATAAAACATGGCTATAAAACCTGAGAAAACTGTGTTGTTTGTTGTGTGTGAGTTAAATAAACCTTAGTTTTTAGAAAGCCGTGTTGGCCAGACAGTCACCAGCTTATTTACCTCCATGAGCTCTTCTAAACTGCCACACTTCCTGCACAGAGTTCATAGTACAGCTGAATTTCTTTATGAGGGGCTGATATAAAGACATCTGGTGCTAGTAGTCCCCCTTTGACTTATGATACATTCCTTTATTACTATTTCTAGTGATGCTGGAGCAGTTGAGTGCACTGGCCCCTCCAAAGCTCCTGGGATCTGCCGCCTTGACCAAACATGGCTATAGCTCTTGTCAGACTGAAGATAAACACACCCAGTGAGTACGAGAGGGAACCACAGGGGAGAGGGTGATGGAAATGAAGGAAGAGGGAGAAAGTGACACAGCGCGGGACATTGATAGTAAGAGAGCGGAGAGGTTCAGGGTGGGTTGAGATCCGTGGTCCACATCCTGTTTATCTCTGTATGTTCTGGTTTTCTAGACAAACTAGTTTTGTCACGCAGACAGTGGATCATTGAGCCACCCCAGTCCCTACTACCTACTCCTACTATATATGCCATGCTGGCACAGCTGCTCTCTGAACTCTCAGGAAGCTGCTTAAATTAGCTGTGAATGTGTTGACACTATAAAAATAAGTTCCTGAGGTTTCGGGGGGTTGTCAAAGCCATGGTCAAAATACACGGCCTTCTAGCTGACTCCAGTCAAAAAATATCCACTATTTAAAACTTTATTGGATGTATATGAATTGTAATGATGGACTGTGTACAGATTCATGACCAGTCAGTTGTGAAATTTGTTCCTCTCGCTTCCCTTTTGAATGCAAGTCAGCTTCTGCTCGCCTCTCTCGGATGCAGTCACGACAAAAAAACAATAAGTATTTTATAGGAGTCATTTCACAGAGCAAGTAAACAACATAATAAAGTGCTTACCAAGCAGTGTGACCTCCTGAGTGATGCCATAGATATCTATGATGGCCCAGAGTGGACAGCCGATGCTGAGCCCGCAGTGGAAGAGGATGGGCTCTCCGTCGTTGATGCTGTAGAAAACTCTCCCGTGGCGGTCGGCCCAGAACGACAGCACGTTGTCCTTCAAGGCCAGCCTCTCGGGCAGAGCTTTGGCCCAGTAGCCGGGCCGTGTCACCAGGTCTGGGCAAGCGTACTTGGGGATGTCTGTGGCGAGCAATTCGCTGGGGTCCAAACTGGTGAAACCAAAGCGTAGAGATCCACTCCAGCCGGTGTGCACGCCACTTAGGCGAAGACGCACCTGAAGGAATGGCAACGTTTAACTTTTATTCTTTACATCTTTGTTGTTGATAAAAAGCACAGTGAGTTGAAAACAAACCTTCTCATAGAGGTGGACAGGCCTGTGGCTGAAAGTGATGCCATTACAGAAGCTGTTCTTGCGCGTGGCACGGCGAAGCTGCCCGTCCAACCTGATATTCTTGCCTTTGGCGTGGGGGTGAAAGCGGGGCGACTCCACATTGATGCTGACCGGAGCGGCCGACGTTCTTCTCTCCACACCTGCCCCGTTGTTGGGCAGGGTGTAGTACTGCCTGCTGGCCACCGGACGGGGTTGCAGAGTCGCATCTGTGGGTACCAAAAATATCAGGGGGTTCAGTGAGAGAACAGAAAGCCATCAATGATTCAAACTGATCAAGACAGCAGCGCGGTGTGTGAACAGCAGGTCTAGTTTTGTGCGAGTCCGACAAGGTCAAAACAGGAATGTTAGTGACACCAGCTGTTGGAAAAAGAGGCGAACATATCAGCACACAATAACTCGTTTGCAAGTGGTCCATGGCAGTTGGTTTAGAGGGCAGAGGCCAGTTATGTAAAGGAGCCCACAGCACTTCCTTTCCCACACTGACACTAAAAATCCCCTCTGCTCCTCTCAACAAGCACATTAAATAGTCCCTTTTAGCATGTAACCCACATTTACAGTATAAAAAGGCAAAATGTCCCAAATCAGTCTTCTTACCACATCCATATGGGACATTTATATCACAGAAATAAAACAAGGTAAATTTAGACAAAACCCATGTGCATACATCACTGGGAAACATACAAGGGACATTCGGTTCATGTAAAATCAACATATATTTCGGCGGTGCTAATATTAATAGCGTCACGGGAGAGAGGAAAACATAACAAAAAAAAATGAACAGAAAGTCGACAACAGACGTGATAAGCCTTCCTCTTATTTATGGGCTACACACACCCTTGGCCTACAGCATAAACAAACCCGGAATAGCCCCTTTCATTCCTCCACAGTTATCTTCAGAAGTGGAATGAATCACACAGCGCCTAGTCAGTGAAGAAATACCAAAATGAAAGACTTAATCTTTCATCTCATCTTCACAGGAGTCAATGCCCTCCTTGGGAGAAGAATCCCTTCATGAAGCATCACAAAACAAATTAACAAGGATCAGAAATCACACGAGACAAAGTGGCTTAAAAGAGACTGTTTGGGTTTTATATTAAGTCAAATGAAAGCTATAGATGGGAGTTTATGGTATAGACTGGATGAAATCCAATATTCAAAGGGAGGCGGTGTTTCTATTCGCTTCGAGGGCCACAGAGTGATTGCATTTCTGTTTAAAATTCACTGGGATCTGGTGTAAAGACAATAACTCAGTGAAATGCTCCACAGTACATTTCCTAAATTAGACATTAACACTGATTATATTCTAAACTATAAAACAGCAGCAAGAACATCTGTAACATCTCAAATGATGCGTGGGTGCCCCTTTCCCTTCTGTCCCTGGGAATTTAGCTTTTGAGGGAGTAAAAAAATACACTTTGGGTGAAAGTATGGAGAAAAACATGTTGAGGATCAGCCTACGGGCTTTAGTATCAGCTGCCTTGCTGACAGAGAGATGCACTGGGACTCTGCAATGAAGGCTGTTGAAGACACTTGTTTGCCATTATTAGATGAAAGGCATAGCCCACCAGGTATTTCCAGAATCCTTAAAAACTCTTAAAGAAATGTCCGTCTGCAGCACAACAAAAAATTATTTTAGCTAATGTGAAACAAACTTAAAGGTACCCTACAATTTTTTTTTTTTTTTTTTTTTTTTTACCTCTAGGAGCGCTATGGAACAGGTTTTTTATTTGTCCCCATTTTGTTTGCCTTGTGCACGTGCACGAGGACGCACATACATATGCAATAGACAATAGTTTCACACCATGATGTGAAACTAATGCACTAGGAAATGCAGCAATGTGCCAATAAAGGCAAAGAAGAAGACAGATGGCAAGTAAACATAGATAACTGGCTAACAAAATTGGCTTAGCAAATATTTTATGAGCAAAGAATGCATTCAACACGTTTGTTAGACTTCAAGGCTACACACAATGTGTTTTTGTGAGAATCGCCGACTGTAAACATAGCTTTAGTGTGTTTATAAAAAAACTCCCCAGGGCACTTTAAAGAGTTTTATTATCTCTCATAATTGTCTATATTGATGATGCTTTCTATTTGTTTTTTAAGCAAAATAAGTCTTTTCTCTATTGCGGCACAAAGAGAGCAACAGCTTCCTGGATAGGTAGAATAGTTAAAGCTTGAGAAACAGGTTTCTTATCGTGCAGCTGAGATGGTTGAAAGAGTCTGTGATGATTCTGGAAATACCGTCAGAAAAGTTGTCATTAAACGACTTTCTGGGTCTTTCAAAGATCACTGGATGATGAAATTTCGGAAAATCCGTCGCTTAGCTCTGTGACTCGAATGTAATGCTTATGCATGAGCTTGGGTTAGGTCAACGTCAGTGATGGATAACTACTCTGACCTTCTGCTAACAGGTGATACTAGCATGATGGACCACCAAAATCATGACAACAGCAAGAGAGCCAGAAATATATCTTTTATCTGGAAGGTGATGAGACAGACTGAGATTACAGTTTCGACCAGACAGAGACCTGCTGAAGATCAGAAATATGGTCATCATGCAAAGCTCAGTCTCTCATACAGTATATTTCTGCAAGGTTCAATTTTGAATTGTAAGAGATGGTGTCTCTCTGTCTTTCTCCTGATGAAAGAAAAAAGCATAAATAAATGCAATCATAAGACTGCACAAGACACACTGGCGTGCCGAGGGAGAGCTTTTTGAAATGTAAAACTGATTATGTGCATCCGCGGAGTTATCTTTGCTGATCAGGCTATTTATTCTCTCATATCTCTAGGCTGTATGTGTTCATCATACTGTAATCCATTCACTGAGCAAGACTTGAGCCTCTATGGATTTCAGGGTTTGATCTTTTGCTCCTAGAAGTTGTGAACATCAATTTCTAAGAAAAAACACCTCAATGACATCACTCTTTTCAAAACTGGTGTTTTTGTGACTGCAAAATACTGACTGAGATGAATACATAAAGACCTACTGTCTGATATATTGTGCAAAAACGCAGATATTCTACTCATTCCACGTTTAATGGAAACCATACAGTGCAAGCAGGGACCCACGCTGCTCCTGCTCCTCTGTGACTAAACTGATCTCAGTCCAAACCCTACGTCAGCTGGCTCCGGTGGCAGCAAACACATCATTTAGCCACCGAGTGGGTCTGTTGGGGGCGTGGGAGTGTGACAGACACTAAATCAAAGTGATACGGGGAACTGATTATCAAGTAGCGTGCTGTAGGTGTCATGACAAAGTGATATTCTGAGAGCTCATAATGACAGCTTTATGCAAAAAACTGGGGCGGGCAATCACATGCAGGGATAATTCACTTGAGATTGTGCCTTATATAAGGCAGCTTTCATACTTGGGAAAACAGCAGAATATTATACGTAGAGAATAGTCCTAGTGTTCAGTTTCTGGTTAAAACTGTAGTTTTCTTTCTTATTGACCTCTTACTATGTGTGCTCATGATTGTTCTGTGATTCATGTGTGACTTCTTGGCTTGCTGTAATTCTGTATTTCCCATTGGGATTAATTAAGGACTCTCTAATCTGTATATCCATCTATATGAAACAAGGTTGTATGGCAAAACAACAAAATAATGAATCATGTCAGAAACAAAAGCCAGATTTTACACATTGTAACAGAAAACAAGATAAAAAACAATCTGATCGTGCAAAAAAAGCAGAAATTAAGGAGCCATATAATGCACTGCGTAATTTGGAAATTGGTCTGTTAGGCTATACAATCAGGGTCTTTTTTATTATGATAGGGTCTTTGGCAACAGTTACAAAGGATTAATTAAATACTCTCTAATCTGTATATCCATCTATATGAAACAAGGTTGTATGGCAAAACAACAGGCAACTAAATAATGCATCCTGTCAGAAATAAAAGCCAGATTTACACACTGTAACAGAAAACAAGAGAATCTGATCGTGCAAAAAGCAGAAATTAAGGAGCCATTTAATGCACAAGTAATTTGGAAATTGGTCTGTTATAGGCTACAATCAAGGTCTTTTTTATTATGATAGGGTCTTTGGCAAGAGTCACAAAGGAGCTTTGCTGAAAATATTAGGTTAATGACTTTAGTCAATTAATTTGCTTGCTCTTTGTATTTCATTTAAGGCTACATTGCTGCTTATAATGCTACAAAATGATGCGTAAAAAGTGGATTTCCAGAGAGAGAGAGCGCATGTTTGGAGTCGCTCCCTGGGAATCACGCTCCGTGATGGGAAGCGCGTCCTGGACCAGCCATGTGGATCTCTGTCTGTATATCTAGCAAGGTTTCGCACACAGACAGACACTCATGCTTCGTGTGAGTGCATTTACAAGCCTCGTGAATGATGCATTAATAACAAAGTCTCACCTATTAAAGGTTTAGGTGTCGTATTCCCCATTATATCCTGCAGAAATTCCTCGCACCGGCTGACAAGTTAATTCCGATTGCACTATGTTTTCTCTGTCCATCCATGTATGTTGGGTCGGGATGAGTATCTGCGTGGAACCAGCTCAATCTGAGGATCGGTGCCTTCAAATCTCGAGCATGGATTGTCTGCTTTAATGTCAACCAAGAGCTGCTGCGACAGGCAGACAGAGACACCTCCAACTGGCTCACAGCAGCCCCCTCCTTTCCTTTCCTTAGAGGAGCTCCCTTTCTGCTCTGCACGACTTTAAAGACACAGTAAGCAGCAGCAGAGATCCCCCCCCAAGAGCATCACACAGCCTCTGAATAATTCATTTAACTGTTCACTCAAAAAAGCCTGTGATGAAGCCCTATAATGAGTGTGCAGCCTACAGGACAAACATCATGCTTGGAAGGGGATGTGTGCTAATCTAAAGGAAGGTCAGCGCATTTGCACACAGAAGTCTCAGGGGTCAAACAGACAGCAAGGGGTGCAAACTTTGATAACAATATAAGATCATTGATCATGGATGCTTTTTTGCTACTGCTATTTTTTTCTTTTGATCGCTGTTGATTGATTTTGTGCACGTTATAATTAGTCGATCACTTTCATTAAACCAGATTTTTGTTCAACGCATTTTTCGAATCTCAGGGTATCATTTTGGTGGCGCGTCGGACAAGCGAACCGGCCCGACCTCAGCCTCTCAGCGGCTTTTGTTTGTTTCCCGAAAAAAAGCCTGTGATGAAGCCGATAATGAGTGTGCAGCCTACAGGACAAACATCATGCTTGGAAGGGGATGTGTGCTAATCTAAAGGAAGGTCAGCACATTTGCACACAGAGCAGGGGTCAAGCAGACAGCTTGTGGTGCAAACTTTGATAACAATATAAGATTATTGATCATGGATGCTTTTTTGCTTCCTGAAGAGGTTAAAGTGATCTGAATACAGAGGAAAGAGATTTACAAGATCATTAGTGTTTTTAAGTCACAGACCCATCACGGGGGTGGGGGGGGGGGGGGTTATTAAACATTAATTAAACGTGCAGTAGGCAGAATGTTTTTGGCATCATTGGACAAAAAGTCCATAATAATCTTTCAGCATATTGTAATTCAAGTGTTCTGATAGATAACTAGACTTCTGCTCCTCCAAAAATCTAGCCCGTGACGGGAGACTTTGGCCAATCACAGGTCATTTCAGAGAGAGAGCGTTCCTATCGAGCGTTCCTATTGAGCGTTCCTATTGGCTGAGCTCCAGCTGGTTTGGCGGTGCTCGGTGTTTCTTCAACTGTTCTCAACATGGCTGCCGGGTAACAAAGTTTCTCATTTTACAGCTAAACATTACTTTATAGGAGCCATGAACAATTTCAGAAAGGAGTAATGTTTGTATTAATATTAGGTTTGTGATAGTTTATATTTTTGCTGTTGGTATTTGTTAGTGTTGGGGATATTGTCATTTAGTATTATAGATTGGGATGATTTGGGTCACATGGATATGGGTAGCACTCATAGTTTACGTAATCAGTTGTTCACCTGGGTGCGAGAGGGAAGAGAGGGTGGGTGAGTGGGTCGCCGACATTTTTTGTTGACCGCTATTTTTCCTTTTGATCGCTGTTGATTGATTTTGTGCACGTTATAATAAGTCGATGAATTTCATTAAACCAGATTTTTGCTCAACGTATTTTTCGAATCTCAGGGTATCATTTTGGTAGCGCGGCGGACAAGCGAACCGGCCCGACCTCAGCCTCTCAGCGGCTTTTGTTTGTTTCCCGAAGGCGCTACAAGTATACTATGAGATGTTTCTGGAAATATTTGAGGCGAGAAATAGTCATTACAGTAACAGAATATTGATTCATATTTGATCGGCGCTGCCTAGTTTGACCGTTTCGTCAGAGTTTGGGAGTGATTGACAGCCGGCTCTCATAGACGGTAGACTCCAACTCTGCTCTGATTGGTTGTTTTGCTCCGGTGTGTAAAATCTTGCAGATGCCATTAGGAGCACAGAGGACACCGGAGGACACAGAAGCACATGATTGTTTTCAGATTACCTGTCTCATGCTCTATACTGTCAGGATATAGTGACCGTTTTATAAAAATAACTTTTTTTAATCATATTTGCTCCATTTCTACTCATTGCAGCTTTAATCAGCTATTCATATGTTGGACACATAGATATGGACTGCACACTTTTAATAAAAGTCCAAGCGCCATATGAGGAAATCCCCTTATTTCCCACCCTATCCTCTGCCCTCCCACAGCCTTGACTGCTGGGTTTCTCTCAAGCTGTTTCCTGTCTTCTGGACTACACCGCTCTCTGAGGAGCCATGGCCTGCAGGGTTTATAGGACTGAGAGACCATCAGTGAAGGGAGTGGCGGGACAGCGTATCTAACCGTAGTGGAGTACTCGTGAGGCCTGGGGCGCTACAGCAGCTGTGTAGTGTGTCAAATATGAACAAAGCCTGCTGGTTAAGAAATGAGAATGCGTGAAAATGTGACTATTTGGAAAAGGTGTGGCAGATTTACTTTCTGCTTAATGTATGCAGGTTGACTATACACACATGATCCATATCACAAACAGAGGAAAAGTGCTTCTGGGCTTTGGCGGCTGCCAACATGGTCATATATGATCTACTTCAGTTTGAGGGCAAACGAGTCTCGTGAGAGATGGCGTTTTGGGTGAAGGCAGGCAGGAACTAAATATAACTCAAAGACAAAAGCATTTGTTTCTACCTCCTCAATGCTGTTTGTTTTAGCAGGATATGGTGGCTCTTTATATGAGCCTTGGGTGAATGGTGTTTGGGGTGAAGCAAAGCAGAAGTGAAATTCCCCCCACGCCCTCGCCGCTGCCTCAGAAAGAAAGATCTGCTATGGCAAAGGGGATTAACACAGGAAGTGAATATGGAGTCTGCAATCAAGCTTTCCCTGTAAACACAGCAGAGCTGCAGTAACAAGTGCTGCTTCCTCTAATGCTTGCTTTACTGCCTGAGCGCAGACTATGGGGTGTTAATTAATGCATAATGATTGCCGGGCTGAATCTTTTCCAGAGGAAAGGAACTGTGCTTTCAGGATAATTTTCAGCCCAATCATGTAAGACGCTGTTGAATGTCTGCAAGAAATATTCAATAACACAGAGAGATGTTAACGGAATTGTTCGACATTTTGTGAAATAAGCTTATTGGAGACTGTCAGCATCAATCGTTTCAGTAAGTGCCCCAAAATGACATCTGTTCAAGTGACAAAGCCCTCCGGAGACTGTAGTAATTATTAACAATTATCAACGATTGACAGATATTAACAAAACATCAGACTTTAACACGGGAGACTGCTGTTCGTTTCCCGTGTCCAACCGACAGTCAATGTTGTCTTTTTTTTAAAGCATGACCACGATCATTCACTAAGCTTAACCACATGTTTATTATCGTAGCCATGACAATGAAGCTACCCTAACCTCAACAAAGTAGTCAGTAGTAGTATTAGTAGTAGTAGTAGATGTCACGAGAACCAAAATTCTGATAACGTGACGTACCACAGGTACTGTAGGTACCGGGGATCAGGGCTCAAGACTAACGAGGGGACGATAGAAAATTCCCTGAAAATGTTACACTGTGAGCAAGAAATCTGTGTTGAAATCGGCAGGAGTAGACTCGTGACATTACCTGTTAGCAGCCGATGGGCAGTACAGTCCTGCTTGGCTAAATAACGTAACGAACAGTTAATGTACAGAGGTTGCATTGAGTTACACTTTGGTGTGTTCAAGCTCTATTAAGTAAAATTAGTATTAGATGAAGGTACATTATAAATTTCAGGTATCGTCACATCCCCACAACAAAGTCCTTATTTTAACCAAAACCATGATCGGCATTTTTGTACCTAAACCTAACCAAACCTTAACCATATTTTCACATCATAAACATGAAATTTGTAGGTTTTGGAGGGCACAGACAACTGGCAAAATCATGGTGACAACCAGACACTGAGATTAAATCGACAAGATATAACATATTAATTGGTGAGCATTAGAGGCCCTGTAGGCATACTGTATTTTGTTACAGTCGTGAAGAGCTAGACTGTTTCCCCCTGTTTACAATCATTGTGCTAAACTAAGCTAACCGGCTGCTGGATGAAGCTACATACTGTATGTTTACCATAAAAAAATTAGAGCAATATCGATCTTCTCGATGCAAAAACGTGACTAAGCCTGTCTCCCCAAATGACAAACTATTCCTTTAAGATGACTGGCTTGTTGTTTGTTTGTTTTTGTTTGTTTGTTTTCAGTTTAAATGTAAGTGAATGCGAAGAGATAATTGATAATTTAGCACACAGTGGCTTTAACAATGATCAAATCTAAAATATACAACAGCGCTTAAAGATGAACTCACAGTTGAACAGTCAGAACTCACTCAGGACATTCAGATAGTCTGCAGACAGTGAAATGTTAAACTAAACACATTAGTTTGTGCTTCATGCTCAGCCAGAGCCTAAATTACTATCCGGCATCACCCTAAGCCCTGATCCCTGGACACTGTTAACACAGATATGTCGGTCTGATTGCTCTGATGACAGCATGACAGAGGCAAAGAAGCCTCTGGAAGTTGGAGACCAACTGAGAAAGACCCCACACTGTTGGTTCGACCACCCATGTACAAACAGAATTAACTTCCCACTGCAGCAGAGAGTCATACATTCTGGCAAGCTTGTATGTGATTAGTTAGTGTGAAAATGATTGGTCCAGAGTTGGGATTTTCACCAACGAAACTAGGCCATAGTGTATATGAGGACATACAGAACAACACACTGTCAGAAAGCTGTGTCTATTTTTATTTAACTGGATGCAAACAGGGATGCTCTGCTCTAAACTGAACCATAATGCATACTGTCCCCCTTCTGGGTATTAAGCATCTGTGATGCAGCGATCTCACGAGGGCACCTACAGCGGATAAAGTTATTTCCAGAGAAGGAGGGCAGACATGCCTCGTTTGCTCAAGGAAACTTGGCCCACAGCGGTGTGACTGCTGCCATGCGGAGCGGCGCAGTGACTGGTCCTTGGACAGCAAAGTGTTACATTTGCAGTATTTTAATTCTCAGTAAAGATTCAAACGCAGTGCATAAATGCTGAGCAGATGGCTGTTTGGGAAAGTTTGTACGCGGTGGTCTCAGTATCAGGGGAGGGCTGCTGTCCAAACCCCAGCCACTGATCTAATGGATGAAGTGAGTCATACCCACCTTCGATGTGAACACAACCATCTCCATCAAACACACATGGGCCAGCAGCACAATGAGCCACATTCATACAACAATGTTTTTCTGGTCACCTCTTTTTGTTTCTACTACAGTGCATTCACATTTGGTTTCAATTTGTGCTCCTGTCTTTTCATTAGGTCGTCTCTTTGCAGGCCGTTGGAGTCAAGCACCTGCTTTTCAAAGACACAGTAAGAGTTCAACTAGTGCCAAAGCCATTGTATCAGTAAAAAAAATCTCTCACGTAGATGATAAAACATACTGAGTTGAAAACGTTTTTTGTTTTTTTTATCAAAGCAACAGTGCAGCATTTGTCTTTAATTGGAGCCATTTTAGGGGGAGTTCTTTGCCATGTGCTCGGTGCCCTCACAGATTGTTCTAATTTTCAAAATCCTCAGATCATGAGACCGAATGCTGTGGTAGTCTTGAGCTGACAAAATGCATGCATGCTTGGTTTCACTTCTGCAATTTCAGATTTCAGTAAATTAAAAACACCACCATGAAGTGAATCACTGGCGAGTGGGAAAACAAAGCGCTGCCACTGGTACGAGCACTGTACAGTAATGCGGTAAATTGACAATGGCTGTCGAACTCTTTACTCGTGTTCACTTCATACGTCATTTTTACAGTGCTGAGAAAATAATGTAAATACTTACAAATATGACTGATTACAAACAGTGGGCAACCTCCGGGTCTGAATAGTGAAGCCAATGCGGAAGTGCCTTAAACTTGCATTCTCTCTAATAGCCAGCAGGGGGCGACTCCTCTGGTTGCAAAAAGAAGTCTGATTGTATAGAAGTCTATGAGAAAATGAGCCTACTTCTCACTTAAATGTATTACCTCAGTGAACATTGTAAACATGAGTTTATGGTCTCAATCGCTAGTTTCAAGTCTTCTTCAATGATGTTCATTTAGTAAATTATGGTTCCATTTAGACTAAAATAGACCATAAAGCAGGGTATGTTTATGGCGTGGCTACCTTGTGACTGACAGGTTGCTGCCTGATCTGAGTGGTGTCTGCGTTTTCGTCTTACAACTTAAACCCTTTCACAGTGTGTTTTCAGTTCATGAAAGTTAATTGTAACATTTTGGGAGCCTGAAAATGTCTTATTCAGCGTTCGGTTGTACTTAGCTCCACCCTCTTGTGTCACTTGTGCAAAGAAACAAGATGGCAATGGCCAAAAACCAAAATGGCAACAGCCAAAATGCCGACTTGACGCTTTAAAACATCAGTCCACAAACTAGTGGGTGACGTCACGGTGACTACGTCCGTCCACTTCTTATATACAGTCTATGATTACGAACAGCAAGCAACCGCAGAACATTTCACAACATGTCGTCATGCGATAATACCATAAATGAGAAAGAAACAACTGTGTTTTCTGACAAAAATTTTAAAAAAACTTAACTCAAGGTCCACTTACTAGCGTTTTCTTGCGCTTTCAACCGCATGTCATGGTCTCCCTCAGTTTGCTCAGTTATCTTGGAGAAATAGTCGATCAGTTGCTCTGTACAACAGAGAAAACTTCATCCACTGAGGAAGGCTGTGACGGTTTAAATGTGGTTTAAATGTGGTTTAAATGTGGTTTAAATGTGGTTTAAATGTCTGGAAGAAGACAGTAAGTGGAAGATTTGTTTGACAAAATATTGTTTCCAAGGTCAATAATGAACTTTCATGCTTCAACTTTCTGTTATTGCAGTTATTGCATACACACACCTAAAATACGTTCTCTCTATTCTTGTCTGAGACTGATTCACCTCTTCCTGTTGATAGGCAGGTTGTTAAAAATGGTAAGGATAATGGACAAGGATATTGACTGTGATATGAAGAATTTCCTGAATCATTTTCCATTGAAGGAGTCTAAATCACGACGTTGCGTAACACGCCAGCTCCTGACATGAAATGACCCCTTCTACGCTAACACAATGGAAACAGTCAGAGGCGAAATTGAAAAAAATGCTTTATCTGAATCTCTTTTTGAGCATTTTAAAGTATAACAAAATGTCTCTAAATCAATGTCACACTTTCAGTTTGTGCAAGTGGAACATGAAATAGTGGCCCAGCTCCACTAAAATGTTGTTTTAGGCCTCTCTGTCAGTGGGAGACTGGCTAAAAATGGCCTTTCAATGCATTTAACCAGATGCACGGACAGTGTTCTTCCTCCATCTGTTCTATTGTCTCGGTGTTCTCTGGGATGAAGAGCGGATGCACCACCGAAGGAGATGCAGGAAATGCTCTTGGCCCAGAACAACATGGCCAACGTCTTCTAGCCTTTTGCATAGATGTGGCTTCAAATACAAGCACAGCTTAAGACCATGGCAAAATGAAGGTATCAATAATGTCTTCTATTGTTTAAAGAGATCCAAAAGGACATTGTTCCATACAAGAATTCAATCCTCATTTCTTCCTTTTTCTTTCATCTTTCCAGCAGTGACTAGACGGTAGCACGCTTGATGCAATGGAAAATTCATGGGATTATACAGTTGTCAGAGGGTTAATAACAGCCCTGAGTGGTGTCCAGTCTCTGGCCAAAGAGGAAGAGGACGGGTGTCTATGTCAAGGTCTTTGTCATTTTTAACATGACTCCACACAAACAGCAGCAGGCTCGCTCCAGACTGCCTGTCAGGGCACTCGCCAGGAATAGACATTCTGGTCGAGCGTTCAAATTTACAAGGTAAAGCTATGTATTTTTAATCGTTCTTCAAAAAACGGATAAAAATAAAAGGGAGTCTTGTAAAGAGGAGAGGTGTATAATGTTAAATAAAGAGAGGTGTGTGTAAATACGGCAGGGGTTTCATGTTGGTGTGTGTATAATTATATAAATGTGTGTTTTTGTGGGATCATATTTTTAAAAAGGGATGGATGTCGTTGACCCACAGCATTTCACTGCAGCACCGCAGTTGTAAAAAAAAGTCTTGTGGCATATTCACATTAATCCTGTCAGGCATACGGGGGGAAAGCAGGGAATTCTTGTGGCATATGTTAAACAACCAACCTATAGTTAAGAACATCAAAATTAAACATCATTAGAATTTATGACAGAGTTCAAAAGGAAATCTCTTCCCAGGCAATGTAAGGCTTGTCAGGATTTGCCTTCAGGGTCCCAAATTCTAACCTCTAAATTACTTCACTCTTAAATATTCGGAAGAAAAGAATCCAAAATCTCATTAGTGAAACGGGAGTGGTTTTGGGGAACTGCTGAGCGGCTCAGTTTGGGGGTTTTCAGCTACGGCCATTTAAACATTTTAATCCGTTCCTTTTCATGTGTTGATCATGTACCATTATTTCTCACTAGAGCCAAGGCAGCAGTTTATTGAAGATAATGTTCCTGAAAAGTGGAACCTTGGAGTCTTTACTGTATTATAGTATTATAGTGCAAGGGTGAAAAGTGTTTGTTTTTTTAAATACCCACGCCGCTAGACACACATAAGCAATTAAGAAGCAGTAAACACTCAACCAACATACAAAATCAAGTCTGTAAACCTCAAATTACATCATGGAATAACTATCGCAAACAAAACAAAATATGAACAAGATGTAAAGCCTAATTTGGCCCATTTCCAAAAAATCAAATATTAACAGATTTGAGTATTTGCTGCATGTTGCTAGAGGTAACAAACTGTTTACACACAGCAGGCCCCCATGGTGATTCAGACCTTGACCGCAAAGCGCTCAGCGACCCAATGAAGGGCCCCGGGGTTATGACACAAAATACTTCTGCTATTATTACCCACCCCGTCACTCAGTACGCCAAAAAAGACATTGAAGCCCACTTTTAGAAACAAACTCTTGGTTGGAGAGAAGATTCCAGTGTTTCCAAGAAGAGAAAGAAGTTCAAGAACAACAGCCAGCAGCTGTCATATTATATACTGACCATTAGTGAGTGCCCGTTTTGTCTCACAGTCCCAAAGGAAAGGGCATATAGGGATAACAGAGCTCCAGGTACTACATTACATAATAGCATATTTCCTTCCAAACTTTCTTTCCATTCGTCTGCAGTTGGTAGCCAGAGACAGTGAGACGGAGCTGAGCTGTATGTATGGTAACCTCCTGCTGCTCTAGCTTTCCTGTTGAATGTTTTTCTATCCCCTTTTCTGCCCCCTCTCTGGAGCTCTGGAGCTCCAAATCTCTGGAGATCATGAGGCCGTCCAGCTCCACATTTCCCACAGAAGGCAGAAAAATCAGACTGGTCTGCATGTGTCAAAGGTCACGGAAGTTACTTTGTTAGTCTTGTCAATGCAGAATTTATCGGCGCCTGAGCGTTCGATGTTATCAAAATAATGTAACTCCCTTTGGTTTCACCTCGTGGCTGATGAGAAATGCTTATTATTTTCATGATATCATCGCAGTCTCTGCGCTCCAAAAGCAGATCAAAAACAAATGAATCAAACTAAAACAGAGGCTGTAACACAAAGCAGCGTTTGTTCTCCACTGGACCGTGCATCGCTATGAAGGACATATAATTGGCACTCTGGGGGGACACAAGTCCAGCCTCTCCTTCCAGCGCTCTGGGTGCACGAGTCATTTCAGCTGTCATAAAAGACATTCACGTCACTAGCAGCTGTATACCAGCAAGGTCCGGTTATGCTGTTGTTTTGGTGTCAAGGGCGATTTCAAGGCCTTCAACTCTCTCTGCATAGGCTTTTTAATGAAGGTGGACAGCGTGGCGTCACTTCATGTAGCATGCCAACAATCATGTCCTTTGACTTGAACAGGGGAGCCATGCTGGGGTTTAAGCTGGCATGATGTCACTCGCATGTTTTTGTTGCTAACCTGAGATACATCATGTAGGGAAGGGGACACCATCCTTCTACCACCTGTCTTCAGCAAAAGAGCACATATTTTTAAACATTTCTTTCTCAAATTTACCTGTCAGCTTAGCTCTACAGTCATGCCAGCATTGTATCCCGAGTGTCGTTTCCTCTCCAGCCTTCATGTCCTTAGCTGCTGTCCTTTTGCCTCTATGCATCTTTCTTCTAAAACTGTTTCAGAACAAAGTAGCAGCATGAAGTCAAAGAGATATTAGTTGTTTCTGTGCTAAGGGTCCTGAGCTGAGGCATGCTTCCTGCCTCGCTGCTGACTCGGGTGGGCGTAGGTAATTAGAGAGCAGGTCATGTTAGTCCCCGCGTCTCCAGGGAAACAGCTGCCATCCATCGCCGGTTCCCATGGAGCAGCTTGATGCTGAGGTGTGTGCCGACTCCTCTGCCAGCCACCACTCCGTTCTGGACGGATGCCCTTCACTGAGCACATGGTGGCTTCCTTCTTCCCTGCTACCTGAGGGATCACTTCAGGATCACTGATCACCGTCACCAATTCTGATAGTATGAGAGTACAGGATAACAGATCTGGACTGAGTCCATCAAATTTCCGTCATTTGCAAATGAAACAACATCATGTGCATTTCTCCTTTCTATCTCAAGAATTCACATCAAATAAAATGTCTGCAAAAACTCGTCCTTTATTTACGTCCTACTATTATAACTATTACTGCCACTGATGTAAAGATTGATGTTCAAATGGAGGACATTATCAGAAAATGAGGGGACCAGAGGGAGAAGATTAGCCGTGTTCCCGTCTTATCGTTAAATTTCCAGACTATGACTAAGAACAATAAATGGAGTACATGGACAAACAGCTCTTCTTCATGATGGACTTGCAGCCCCGCGGCTGCAGCTGAACCAGGAAGCAGACACAGATTAGCAGCAAAGGACCAGGCTCCATTTGTTTGTGAGACAGATTATTGATGATTCCTTCAAAGTAAACAGAGAAATAGATGTAATCTTGGTTCATCCAACACAATAACCAACCAAAAACTTGTAACTGAGTGGCTTCCATCACTATGTCATGGATGTTTGTGTGCAATGTCGCAACATATTCTCACCCCAACTCGTCACATACTGATCCCTTGGCGTCACTTTTCGGTCACAGTAAACACATGCTTCACGTTGTGAATTAAACAAAAATAATTGCTTAGGTTTAGGCAACAAAATCACTTAGTTAGGTTTAGGGGAAAACAACATGGCTGAGCTTAAAATTACTACGTTTGTAAAGTGAAAGTGAGACTTAACGTTGTGAACACGGGACACGAACGAACAGCTGATTGTACCGTGAAAGTGAAACTTAACGAATGGGACACAAACAGTGGTCTCCTGGATGAAAGACCTGTGTTTGTTGGACCCATACAACACCCCTTCCACCCTCTGTGTATCTTCACTCTTTAAACTTAGTCACCACACTCCCGCAGCACTTTCTCTGAGCGTTTACTGTTGCCGCGGATGGGTTTACATTCTTGTTAAAGGTACAGTGTGTAGGATTTGGCAGCATCTAGCAGTGTGGTTGCAGATTGCAACCAACTGAGTTCCCCTCTGTTCACTCCTCCCTTACCAAGATTGCAATAACGTGAACCGTGAAGTGCAAAACCGTTGTAACGCTGTTCGCCTCGCTCAGAGGCCATCCTTACCATAATAACACTACTTTAGGAGCGACGGAA
Organism: Sebastes fasciatus; assembly: GCF_043250625.1. NCBI lineage: Eukaryota > Metazoa > Chordata > Actinopteri > Perciformes > Sebastidae > Sebastes > Sebastes fasciatus. The sequence continues at coordinate 13,696,199 of NC_133804.1, read as the reverse complement.
GTCAGACATCAGCTGGGGGTACCACGGTTTCCACTCTGCAGCTCACATTACTACAGTTTTACAAGCTAGTTGGAGAACTACGGTGGCCTTCGGGTAATGTAAAAACATGAAAGTCTCTCTTTAGAGCCAGTGTTTGGTTTGTCCATTCATGATGATGTTGTAGGCACAACACCAACATGGCGATATCAGATCGTGCCGCTCCCTATGTAGATATGAAGGGCTCATTCTAAGCTAACGAAAACACAACGATTCTTAGTTTCAGGTCAGATTTTTTACTAAAGAAAACATACTTATTAATATTATATTCCATTTCTGCTTATAGATCCCCCAAAATGTTACACACTGCTCCTTTAATTGAAAGCCCGGTGCGTTTCATTAAGGTACTAAAGGGTGCCTAGTGTGTTGGTATCACAAAACGTGGGTCATTTGTGCCCTAGGAATGAAAACGGACTGAGTGTCTTTATGATTTCACTCAAAGAATCTATCCAGACATGGTTTAAGACATATAAAAATGATCTGCTTATAGAATAATAATTGTGTGTCTGATATGATTTCTCCACAAAAATAAATATATTAAAATGACATCTACTCCCCCTGACGTTAATGTAAGGCCTTAGACGAGGGGTTTGCCAGTAAGTGACATGAAATGTGACTGATAATTCCTGTGCTGTCAGAATCTAGCAGTGTGTCGGATTGGACACTACCGGCTATCTGGAGGCTCACTCCTTAGACGGACCACATACCAGACATCAAAGACAACTGTCATGGATGGCCCTGAGCCAATGGGAGCTCTGTAAACTGATCTCATGTTCGAGACACTTTGAGATGTTACAATGTACACTATGCAGCAAATATGTTCAAACAGGTAAACAACTGGGGACCAGCAGCAGGTAGGGATTACAGCTCTGGAGTCCATCATCTATGAGACGAAAGACGAAACTGTAGGGGGCCATTAACACCCCCTGTTACATAACCCTCGCGTTTGATTTGAAGAGGGGAAACGTCGGGGTCAATTTCACAGACACTCGCTTCACCTTTAGCACTTTTACACTGCTGAGTGCTTCCGCCCATCTGTGCCCCTTTTCCTGCTCGCCACGTCCCTCCGCTGCCATGAAGTCAACCACGCCCTTTCTCGTAACCCCTGGCTCCTTCTAAAATGTATTTATCTTACACGTTATTTTCTTTGCCTCTCCATACAGCTAATCTTGCCTCCTTCCCATTCCCTGGCCCTCTTCCTCTCTCCCTCGCTCTCTTGTCATGACATTGGCCTGTGACACGTGTGGGAACCTTCTGTGGGGCCCCCGCTTCGGGTAGGACACTGATATACTGAGAGTGCTGGGTGACGGGGCTATTTCGGGAACTTGTAAATATGAGAACTTCCTTTCCTAAAGTCTATCTAATATCCCAGAGGGTTATAAACAACAAGAAGCAATACAGAGGCAAAAATTTTGCACGTCCGTCATCACTGCTAGTACAGCTTTGCCTTCTCTTTGTGTTTGAATCAGTGGTATATGATTTCAGAAACACACATTTGAAAAGTTAAAGAGACAATATGACTCATTTACAAGTTTGCCTTCTTCTGCAATTGTTGTTCTATCTCTATAATAGCATTTTCAGGTGCTTCCACACATTAGGACAAGTTTTATAGGGAGCATCCGGCTCACAGCTCTAGTGATGCCAAAGCCCTCTCCCCTGCTTGGAAGTATAGGGAGACAAGGAGCAAAAGACAAAGGAAACATGATTGAACCGCACCTCAGAGGAGGAAGCTGAAATTGCGATAAGAGAGATCTGGGGTACACTGTCGGCCTTTAAGATGCAAACAGATGAGGTTGGATCTGAACTGCTATTCTCCTCAGTTAGTGGAAGATGGAGAGCGATTTTAATCGGCTTCGTCCGAAATTGCACACTATGCACTACATACCCAATATGTGTACTATCGTTCAACATACTTTTGTGTGAATAAACCGTAGTATGTATCTTTTCGGATACACTGAGCAGTAATGTACGTCGTCACTTCCTGAGAGCATCCTTGGCCAGTTGGAGATGCGTAACCATGGTAACCCGTGATAACCTCATGTGACTAAAACAATGATTTGAGAGAATCAAAGTCTGAACTAATTTAAAAACTATATCACACCTAGCAAAGTGAAATCTCATGCATACACTTAAATTGAAATGTTGTTGATGTTACAGAGCGGTCCGTTCACGTCTGTTATGAACGTTGTCGTCACTGCATTGTGTCATTGCATTGTGGGATATTTATGCCACCGTAGTGTCCAGCGTTTGCATACTGTAATATTTCACCCGAAATAGAATGCAATTCATGTACTATTGGTTTCATACTAAGGTTTCAGACATACTAAAAGTCCTCACATACTGTTTAAGTGTACTAAATAGCATGTTAGTATGGGATTTTTTGCCATGCTGAATATAGGCCTGGGTTTGGCTGGATTTTCCTCGCCAGCCAATCAGAGCAGACTGGGCTTTTGCAGGACGGATTCTTAAAGAGACAGGCGCTAAAACGGAGCGTTTCAGATAGAGGGTGAATACAGGTATATTCAGACAGACAGGATGAGAAAAATAATTATGTTTTTTGAACATTAAAGCACGTAAACATGTTCTAGTAGAAACCCCAAATACAAGTGTGAACCTGGAAATGAGCATGATATGTCCCCTTTAAGTCATTTATCAAGCAAAAATGCTAAACATTCACTGATTCCAGCTTCTCAAAAAGTGAGGATTTTTAAAAAATATATATATTTAAAGGTGTCACCATAAATATAATAATAATTAATCAAGATTACAAAGGAGGAAATTGTCCAATATTCAAAAATAGCCTCAGCTGAATAACTGCCATGACCTGTTCCTAAAATTTAAATCAACATAAAAAATGGATGGAAACAGCTTTGACGCTGACTCCCCATCGGTATTAATAGCTGATATATATCCAGTGAATATTACTGATAAAATGATGATGTGTCTCATTTTCTTGATCTCTTTTGTCTCTCTCTTTCCCACAAAAACACTCTCACACACACACATGCACGCAGTCGAGCAGTCTTAAATAATTAAGATGGTGCTAAATGTTTAACTACCTCTCCTTATGCCACCCAAGAGCTCCGTCACATGTGAGAGAAATGGCCGAGGTCGTACTCACACTAAGAGGGGGCGTCCTTATTTTTACTCTCCAGACATACAGATGTGCAATATAGATACTCTACGCAGCATGTAACTTGAGACAAACAAAGCATAGATGTGATGAAGCCGTCAGGATGAGGGAGTCTGACCTGAAACTCTACACTCTGCTTTCTCTACTTCTAACACTCTCATCCTCCTTCAAAACACTCACTCAGTCTGATGGTATCAGGTTTACTGCTGACATCATGCTCTAACATACACAATGAGCAGTAGTATACTCTTCAAAGACGGGGCTCTGCTTTATAGCTTCAAATATAGGAACATTACACAACCACACCTGCTGCTAAGTCACAAGCAACCACTTCCACTGAGCCACAGAGTAAACATGTCTCATAACACCGCTGCAGAGCAGAATGGGAGTTTACATTTGGACAATGGATGTTTGAATAGAAACAATGTTTACTGTTTTATGCAGTGATCTAATACAGAGGAAAAGGATGATGACAGATGTAGCGTAGCTTGGCTACAATAATCCCATGAACTCATCCCTTTTCCTGCCAAAGATCATGAGTTGCTGAGCTCTCTGATGGCCCTCCCCCACATTGTGATGTCAATATAATATAGTGGCGCCACTTAGTGGTGCATATTGGTATGTACGAAAAGAATGATTTCCAACACAAAACAGTTAGAGAGTGGAAAAAATGTAACACTAGAGCAGGGGTCAGCAACCTTTACTATCAAAAGAGCCATTTTAGGCAAAAAAAATCTGAGATTTCAGATTCAGATTTCCAGAATAAAGTCATAATATTACAAGAAAAAAGTCATAACTTTATGAGAAAAAAAGTTGTAAAATTACGAGAATAAAGTTATAACTTTACGAGAAAAAAGTCACAATATTATGAGAATAAAGTCATAACTTTACGAGAAAAAAAGTCGTAATATTACGAGAATAAAGTCATAACTTTACGATAAAAAAAGTCACAATATTATGAGAATAAAGTCATAACTTTACGAGAAAAAAAAGTCGTAATATTACGAGAATAAAGTCGTAATATTACGAGAATAAAGTCATAACTTTATGATAAACAATGTCGCAATATTACAAGAATAAAGTCATAACTTTACGAGAAAAAAAGAAAATAGCACGTAAAATTGCTACTTTATCATATTATGACTTAATTCTCATAATATTATGACTTTTTTCTCGTAAACTTCTGACTTTATTCTCATAATATTACAACTTTTTTTCTCATAAACTTATGACTTTATTCTCATAATATGACTTTATTCTTGAAATCTCAGATTTATTTATTTTTCCTCAATGTGGCCCTAATACTCCGTATACTGTGTGGCCCATATACTCCAATACTGCAGACCCCTGCACTAGAGCAATCAAGACAAAATAGAAATGTTAAACTCATTTTAAATATGTGTTGTATGGTGTTGAACACATGTTGTTATCATAAGTGGTTTACAGTAAGAACATGACAGCATTCAAACAAAAGAACTGCTCGTACTATCTGAAAACAGATTTTTTTTGTACCACACTCCACCACTTTTTTATTGATTTTATAAATTGGTGGTTTATAATGTCAGAAAATGGATAGCACAACCTATTTGTGAACAAGGACAACAATGTGTGGATGAACAGAGCAAAAAAAGGAAGAAACAGATCGCGAGGGACCGTCCAAATGTTTGAAAACATACTGAAATTGTTTGTTTCTCCTCTGGATTACATTTTGGTTCTTGTCCAGTGACTTCCTTTTCTATTCTCACAATCATGTTTGTCTTTTTTTCCCCATCAGCCAGCAGGGGTCTGGGAAAGCTATGACATCATCAGAGGCCTCTGAACCAATCTCAGCCACACAGGGGCTCAGTACAGCAATGACTGAGCGACAGGCATTTCCTGTCTGACTAAAACAACAAATAAAATTGAATTAATATGAGATGTGGTAAGACAGCTCTGATACTGGTTCAGGGTCAGATATTTGAGCTATAAAAGTGGTCTCAACAACTGTACCGTAATATGTAGGCCTAAAATGTGTTATAGTTGCAGCAATAAGATGTCTAATATCAGAAATAAAAACAAATCTGTCTCAAACAGATGGAAATATTAAAATGCAGCTTACAGTTAGTCTGAAAAAGGTCAAAAAATTGCAATAATAATGTAATTTATTACATGTTAGAGAGGTTACAGTAACCATAGATGAATTATAGCCTCATGTTTTGCATCTAATTTTATGCAATAAATTAGGTTTTGCTGTGATGTTTCAATTTTATTCTGCTTTATAAATGTATTTTACCCCCAGATGTTTCTTGTTTTTATGATCCCTCTGTTGATTGTTTTTTATTCTTTGCTGATTTATTGTTTTTTTGTGTTTATTTTGTTTTGTTTTTTTGTTTTTTGTGGGGGGTTTTCTTCCGAAAAGCACTTTGTAACCTTGTTTAGAAAAGTGCTATACAAATAAAGTTTATTATTATTATTATTATTATTATTATTATTATTATTATTATTATTATTATTATTATTATTATTATTATTATTATTATTAAAAGTATCCCTCTGTTAGCTAGCTATAGCAGGCTACTACAACAACAACTAAATGCTACTTTGGACTATAACTTAACTATTATTTTTAAATAATGTTTAACAGCCTTGAGTAAAATATTAGACAGTCAAATCACAAAGAAAAAAGAATTGAAATAAGTGAAGAAGCAGACTTACCCTCTGTGGTGCAGTTGAGTGTATTTTCTTTGTTGGAAGGAGGCAACAAACCAGAGGGGATGCACATGTTTGACTGCTTATTCCCCATGTTAGATTAGATTTAAAGCAAAAATATTTGCCACTTTTATCCTACTAAAATCAGGTTTCCTGTGGTGGTCTGGTCTCCTCTAGTTGGTCTCTGTCAGTGGGAGTCAGGAAGCTGTGTTTTATATTAGAGACCAGATCCCGCCTGAAATTTGAAGAAGTGTAAACAGGAGCACGTGGCTATTGTTATCTCTTTATTCCGCCCAATAAAATCCAACCTGAGAGAGGGAGGACGGTGGACCGTTAAAAATACACATGACATTAGAGACTGCAGACTGTTGGTACAGCCAACACCAACACAGCTACTAAAAGAGGTGAAGTGGGAGTGCATGGTAATATTCCTGTCCTCGAGAGGGGAGCACTGTTTGCTGTGGTGTCTCACTTTTATTTGCTCATAACAGCCTTCATTCAACTCAAATTTTTGGGGGAAATTATTTTTATTCCTTTTTTTCCAAACATAGCATAACAAACATAACAAAACATAACACCGGTGCCATAGTTCAAAACAATTATCTCATTCAACTCTGCCAAAATGGCATGATAAAGGTAAAATTTAAAAAAAGTAAATATATCAAAATACTTTTCATTGAGGAACTCAAGTACATTCATTTATTTCTTTTGTCAAATAATAACCATGATATACTGTAATTAACAGGCCTTTTTTACAGAGGACATTACATGTCACAGTAGGAAAAGCACATGTGTAAATCATCGTATTAATGATGGCTGATTTCAGTTTAGCTGTATCATTTTCAGACACCTGGTAGGCTATTGTGTATCAGTGATGGAAGTATATAATAAAAATACTTTATTACAAGTAAATGTAATGCATTCAAAAATGCCCCTAAAGTAAAAGTGCATAAATATTAGGACTGTCATGATATCATATTTTCACTATGATTATCGTGGCCAAAGGAATTCACAATAACGATATTATCACAATATCTATAGAAAATTGGAATAATAATAATATTAATAATATTAATAATGATAATAATAATAATAATAATAATAATAATAATAATAATAATAATAATAATAATAATAATAATAATGCTATGAGTCAAATTTATCTTTAACTTTGTTTATTGTGTGTTTTGTCTCTTTTTTTTCAAATGAATTACGCTCAAAATACGAGTGTATGGAGGTAGAGAGAGAGCCTGTAACAATAACTGTATATATAAATTGATTTAAGAGGCGCCATATTATTTACACATTATTATCATGTGTATTATTAACATGATAACAACATTTATTTATTTTAAATATCACAGTTATCATCAATACCGGTATCGCACAATACCCCTAATAAATATCATCAGCAAAATGTAAAAATAGGCTACTCATTGTGAAGAGTGGTCACATCAGAAGGCCTATATCTTTGTTAGGATTTGTTATAAGCAACATTTCAATTTTGTAGCTGGTCATGATGGAGCTAATTTATTGTAGTGTTTGGTAGTTTAATCAATAATGATGCATCCTATTTTATATAGTGATCACATGTTTTGTATGTATGTAAAACAAAGTAACTGGTACACTAAAGATATCAAATAAATGTAGTGAAGAACTAGTGGAGAGGAAGTTTAAAGGAGCAGAAAATGGACATACTCAAGTAATTACAAGTAAAGTACAATACTTGATTGGTTCAATACTTACCACTGTTGTGCATGCTGACTCACTGCCACACTGTCATGGCTTACTGAGCCATCGCTAATGTCATTAGTTGGACTGGTGCTTTATCTACCATGACAAATCTAATTATCTGCTGTGAAAGAGGCATATTGCTGAATTTTGTTGGATCACAAATATCCAACAAAATTCAGTTGTTCACATTTTTTTACTTTAAATGATTCTCAACCACTTCAGCCGCATGTATTCTGCTTTTATAAGCTACTGTTAAATATGTTTTCAGTCATTTTGACTTGTCATAGCAGAGAAAGCACAGGTGTAACGTTCTTTAACACTGTTTCAGTGTCTAGTGAGTGTGGATCCATAATAGCAGCCATAATCAGTTATTAATAACACCTGTGCCTTTTCTGCTCTAACATGTCAAATTGTCCTCAGTGAAAATAGTCTGTTGTTCATCACACTACAACTTAATCTAGTTGTTAATAAAAACTGAAACTGAAGTTTAATGTTATCAGCATTTCAAGCTGAATTGCTGAATACTTATTATCTCTTATTTTGAACTTAATAAATCAATGTTGCAGTTACAAATTAAGTTAATGATCAGTGAATATAGATTACTCATGTGGTGAAATTTCCCTCTTCTACAGGAGCAGTGTTACACATTAACAAAACTGGTCAAAAGTCAACAGTTTGAACCAGAATCACTCGTATTTGACCAATAGCTGTCCGGCCTGTCTCTCGTCTTATCCAGCTCAGCTCAGCAGTTTTCATCTATTAGACCCGGGGTATTTGTTGAGCTTTAGTTTAAATTTGAATTAGCAGAGGGAGCCTAAGGTCAGGTTAATCTAACATCCTCTGCTCATGAAAACTCACTTGTGTGTATTTGCCTTCAGGGTTTTTCTACACCCACACTGATGGTTTCACAACCTCTTCACTGTCGGCAGAGACTTTGAGAATTTGGACTACCTCGGCTCTCTGATCACACAGGGGGATAAAGTCAATATGAAACATTGATTTGGTAATCAAACTGCACTGCTGTGTGGCTGCATGAGGGAAACAGCTTACAAATGCTAATGGAAACAGTTTTGTCTGCAGTCTGTAGGTCTATTCATTCCCATTACGGATTATATTTTTTTACTGGTAACACACAATATCATCCATAAGATGGCGCTAACACCCAATGAACTTGGAAGAAGACATTGCTCAGTATGAAGGATCCTCTCTGCGGATCCATCCCTATGTGTGATGCTCTCTGTTCTTAAATATTTGATTCATTCATGTGAGAGTGCTGCCACAACTGCAGTTATCTGGACATCACTGCTAAACTACAGCATCACACAGAATAGAATTACACTTAATAATTCATACATGTTTTGAAGAGATCTTCTCTTGTGCGTATTTTGTACAGGTCACCACAGCACACCTTAACCAGTTAAAGGGCCAGTGTGCAACATTTCGGAGGATCTATCTATAAGCAGAAATATAATATAATATAATATGGCGGTACCCGAATCAGAATTTTTTGATTTGACTCAGATTTGGCGATTCAATACAAAGATTCAACTCTTTGTTCTTTTTTTTTCTTCATGTAGACTATCTGGCAATCAGAAAATCCATTGGCCTGAGTTTCAGGGAGGATTTCAACCTGTCTCATTTATCATGCTTGGGTGTGACTTTTTTGCTGTGTCATCACCATTCATACAACCAATGTGTTTATGATTGATGATCATTAGTTTACAAGAATTTCAAGTTGACTGACAACCCGTCAGTTAACTTGAAATTCTTGTGAACTAATGATAATCAATGATGACAGACAATGATTCAACTCTCAGATCAACTTTCAGAAGGCAGCCCTAGAATATAATAATCATAACTATGTTTTCATTAGTGTATAATCACCTGAAACTAAGAATCGTTGTGTTTTGTCAGCTTAGAATGAGCCCTTCATATCTACATAGTTAGCGGGTCCTCTTCACGGAGTCTGCCATGTTGCTCTGCCATGTTTCTACAGTAGTCCAGAACAGACAAACCAAACACTGGCTCTAGAGAGAGCCTTTCGCATTTTTACATTACCTGAAGACCACCGTAGTTCTCCGACACGTTTATGAAACTGCGGTAACTTGAGCTGCAGAGTGCAAAACCGTGGTACCGCCAGCTGCTGTCTGACTTCCTTTGCTCCTAAAGAAGTGTTTTTATGGTAAGGACGGCCTCACGGTGTTATCACGGTTTTGCACTTGGCGGCTCACGTTACCGCAGTTTTGGAAAGGGAGAAGTGAGCGGAGGGGTACTCAGTTGGTTGCAATCTGCAACTGCACCACTAGATGCCGCCAAATCCTACACACTGTAACTTTAACCAAAACAAACTGGTTGATTTGGCTGATTAATTGGACGAGTTAAAGCTTTAATACAAATATAACAACTGAATAGCAACAGAAATATAATGTTGTGTAAAATGCTTGAAGTAAAAGTATAGGATAAAGTCTGACTACAAAACACACTTACACACTCACAACTTACAAGTATGATTATAAAGCTAAAAAGCTGAACCAGAAGATTGGTCATCACTGCTACAAGAGGAAGATCCCCTTCCATGGCCAAGATAGACATATTCTCATAACACCATCTCACAACTCATATCAAAATTAAATAAATCTCATTAATAATGTGTTTTTGGTTGTGTTTTTTCATCTGAAGAACGGATGCAAAGTACCACCAGTAAGACTGCATGAGTGGTGATCATTTCAGTCATCATCTCAGTCATGTGGGATGTCCCATGCCTGCTTTTGCCCAGGGCCCCAAAAAATCTCTGAAGCAAGATTTTTTCTTTCAGTATTACTGCTTCACTGAAAAGGACAAGATTACTGATCCTTTCCTAGATTTGTTTCCATCTTGGGTTTGACCAGAGAAGTTGGCTTTGTGATAGCAGCTGATGATGCTTTCAGGTCACCGTTCTCTGATAAAAGCCAGACAAACTCGTCTCGCTTGTATGAATCTGTAAAGATATCATGTTACTGTTGTCATAGCCAAACTATTTGGCCATTACTACAAATTTGATTAGTTTTATCTGTCCGTCACATCTGTGCTGCGCTGATGTGATTTATGTCAGCTCGTGTATGTTCTTTGGGTGTGACGTCACCCAGAGTGCAGTCAGTGTAGAAGACAGGATGCCAGACATTCCTTGAATACTGCACACAGGATCTCACTGCTGCTTGTGAACACAACCCTGTACCTCCAGTGAGTGGAAAAATACAGGCTCTGTTCAGACTCGGCGTGGTGGATGAGGCCCCAGAGGGATTGATAGATGTCTTCTGGCTATCATTCAAATAGCTGATGGTTTTTTTTATGAGTATGAGCATTAAAAGTTACTTCTACACATTTTTTTGTTTTGGTTTTTTTACTTTGCAGCATATTGTTAGATAATTAATCAACCCATTTTACACCAAGGCGTAGCAGAACTCTGGACAGGTGGAACCACAAACACAATGGGTGATTAATATTGTACAACTTCTAGAGATATCCGGAATAATAAACCAGTGCACACCTTTTACAGTCTCTCTTCCACCATCGTCTGACATTCCAGATAGGGTTGTTAAAGGAAGGGGAGCCCTGCTGGCAAGGAAAAGCCACTTCACTGAGTCTGCGGTCATACGTAATGTCCTGACATTCCTTCAGCTATTCAAGTCTTGGGTTATCATGTCATAGATCTGGCCTTATCTGGGCTCCTGTCACGCAAAACAGCAGCATGTCTGGCTTCATTTGCAGGGTTTCTGGTGGAGCTTTGCTCTGGAATCTCATGATAGGTTTGGTAGAAGTGTGTGTTGTTTTTCAGCAGTCGCAGAAAAAGTTTGAAAGTACGTAACAGCTCTCTCTTTATTCCCTTTTAAACATAGTACCTGCAACACTGCTGGGTTAATTAATCCATTTAAGGATTTTGCAGCACGTTTTTTGGCTTTGACACGGTGACCTCTTTCGCTGTAAACTTCCATGTTGACTCTGTTTACGAAACACGAGATTTAGCATCTGGCACAACAGACTGTGTGCCTGAACTCTGTGTCAATGTAAAGGTCAGAACCAGCCAGTACAAATGCTACTACAGTCACGGGACCTTACACAGAGGCCTAATCCTCTTACAGATTTACTCCAGGTGAGTATTCTGCCATGACATCAATGCGTGGACTAAATCTTCTCACTCCGGATATATAGTGTGTGTTTGTGAGAATGGATGTGTGAGTGTGAGAGACTCTAATCCAGTTTCAAGGAACGATGAAGTGTGAGAGGTGTAATTACCCAGCGTCCTCTAGTAATCAGACTGGCAATCACGTTCACACTTAAGCCCTTCTCACACAGGAAGTCAGGTTTGTGTGTCATGTTCCCAGGAGAGTCTTTCAGCCGAGACAATAAAAACGATAAAGTTACTTTAACATTGTGTGGTTACGCTGCTGAAATTAACTTGAAATGTCAGCTGGTGTGATGCATTCCTGAACTATGGAATCGATTAGAAAAACAACATTTTGTTTCTGTCTTTTCTTTTGTTGTTGTGTTTCCGCTGCTTTGTTTTATTGTGCAAATGAATCGAATCAAATGAAATTTTCTAGCTCAGACATTTGATACATTGTCATAGCGATTTGAATGCGGAAGCTATCTATACAGGGCAGAAAGTAGACTCCATAAAAAGTCACTGCAATGAGTCTTGATATACTCAATTGACATATTAGGTTAGCAAACTATTTACTAACTATACTTCCAAAACAACAGGGGCATCCCAGTGGAGTCCTCCTGCTTGTGACCAGTCAGTGTAATACACCAATGTAACTCTGAATTCTGAATAAGATTGAATTTTGTATAGAAAGACTTCATAGTTGTGATATTATTTAGGTTACTGGACGAGCAACTATACTGAAGATACTGGAGTTCACGAGGCATTAACTGTATAATAGGTGTTACATTCAGTAGTGTTCAGTAGTAAGCGTAATTATACAGTACATGCTGCTATTGTACAGTGTGTTACTTCCTGATACTTATGCTTAAGCTCCTCATTAAAGTGTTGCTATGCGTGGCGGCTTATTTACTACGCTAGTGTGTCCCGCCAAGGCTGCCATCCCATTCTCAAAACTGCCACTACATGTCAGGGCTAAATATTTTGAAGAGAAGATGATGTTTCTATTACACACTTTTGTTTGATGATATTAAAACAACATGGAGCAAGGTGCAAAAAAGGCTATTTTTCCTTTTCAGTATATGCTGGACAAATGTGTGCTTTGTGATCAAGCACATTCCCTGATACTACACACATGAACACACTGCTATGACAGTCAACATGTAATATTCTACTATATCTAATATAAATCAATTCCTACCATAGGCATCTACAATGTAATCATGTTAAAACCTCAACTGAGTTGTAGAACTAAACCATTAAAGGTCCGATGTCGTGCTCATTTTCATGTTTCTACTAGAACATGTTTACATGCTGTAATGTTAAAAAAAACAAAACGTTATTTTCCTCACTGTTTGCCTGAATATGCCTCTATTTACACTCTGTCTGAGACGCTTCGTTTTTTCAACAGAATTGCGACAGCTTGGGGCCATGTTTACTTCCTGTCAGCTAATGTCATTCACATACACCGCAACAGGAAATAAACTGGGACACATTTAGAATGTTTACATTTAAAACTGTGAAATGTTGTACAGTTGTGACATCACAAATGTACAGAAATCCTGACAGCTTGTACGCACAGTTTCTGAATACGGGCTGTGTGTATTTCCATGTGGATTGAGCGTTTTGATACTTTAATAAAAAAAAAAAAATACATGAAAATCTCACTTTTAACTACTTTCAACTTTAAAAGTTCATAGAAGTGGAGACTAGTAGGGTGTCATATTGGTTTCAGGAGATGTGTCATATTGTTTGATAATGATGGTGATGATCTCATGTTCTTTTATTGTGACATTGTTATGTCAGAGAGTCACTTGATTCTATATTAGTCAAAGTTTTAATTGAACTTTATAGGTACACGTCACAGGATTCAATTCAAACACGCCTCATTATTTGAAGAAGGGGGGTATGTGTCACATTCCTGAATTGTGAATGTCATGAAACCTACATCAGCTCCCACATATTTGATCCAAACTGGATTATGTAAGAAGGAAGGAGTGGGGATATGTCTCGTCCCATCATGGCAGGTCTGACACATTACAACCAGTGTTTCCTCTGGATCATGTTAAATAAAACGACTTTGAAGCTGAGTCAGAGCCCAGTTGCTAAATGAGGCAGCCAAGTGACAACATAGTGAAACTGGCAAAAGACAAGGAAATACAGGATATCAGAAGCACACTTAAGCAAGTTTGTAGTTTCATTTTCAGTCAAAATGGACAGTCTTGTTACAGGATCCTGCCTCGTGTTGATAGCACCTTGACATTGTCTCACACCACATTCACATTGTCTCACACACACACTTAAAATCACAATGCTTTAATGTCCCTGACCTGGCAATTGACTGAGGGCTCTTTTCCCTCCAAAGCTCATCGGATCATAAAAGATGCCTAACGACTTTCACACACACACACAAAAACACACACTCCTGACAACAGGAAGTCTAAAGACACAAAGGCGGGTGGGCTGGTTGGAGGATGGTGGGGGGGGAGTCGCACATATGTCACCAAAACCACAGCTTGTCTGAGGGAGCTGCTGAGGTAATGAATGAGCCTTTCATCCCAGTGGCATCGGCACTGGTGAGATTTTCTCTCACACACAAAACATTTGTATTGCTGTCAGATAAGAAGTGGGTGTCAGTTTAAAGAACGTATTTCGTCATAATCTATGTATTTAAAGTGAAAATGTTATCAAATGTAAGGTTTTCTCCCCCTAAACCTTCAGTATATATTGTTTTGTAGTAAAGGCCTTGGAGTATCATCATCATCATCACCTCTGGAGGAAGTTTCTTCTCCTTTTTCTCACACCCCACCAAGGGTCAAAGCCAATGTTTTGGCTAATTTGCAACCCAAACATATTCCTTTTCCTTTCACGGCCGTCCCCGTCTCCACCTCCCCATTGGTGTTGGAGGCCGGGGACACAAGGCCGGCTCTTGAATGAGCCCTGAATGCTCTTTAGTTGTCACACTTTTCCCAAACGCCTTGCAGCTGCTCCTATTGTGGCCGCAGAGGGAGGGCTCCTTAGCTGATGCTTTGAGCCTCCTGCTGCTGCCCTGGTCTCAGATGGGTTCACAGAGAGGGAGTGTGGCCCGAACAATAGCGGACGCCATGACATCATGCTCCTTATGTGGACAAAGTCCACATGCAGATATATGATAGGATTCCATCGCATGGAAGATGTTTCTGACAGGCCAGAAGGTCAATTTTACTTCAGCTTTGTTTGGGTGCATTGGAATTGCTTTTCTCCTTGTGCTCTTTTTAGTCTTCATAAGCATCAAAATACAAATAAAAACTTTGTTTAATACATAAACATATACATTTTTAGAGCTGAAACAATTAGCAGATCAACAGAAAATGTAACTATTTTAATAACAGATTAATTAAAGTATTTTTTTATATAAATAAGTGTTAATAAATCCCCACCTTCAATTAAAATGTGAATATTTGCTGTTTTTATTAGTCATCTATAATATTAAATTAAATGTCTCGGTTTTGGATACTTGGTCAGACAAAACCAGCAATTTGAAGGTCAACTTGGGTTTGAGAAATTATGATGGACCTTTATTTTTTCACTGATTTCTGACAACTTGGTTGGTTAGTTACAGCCCTAAAATGTCAGAACTCTTGGCCATATACTGTACATTAACACATTTTATTTCTAAGGATGGATGGATGGATAGAATTTATTGAATTGTCTTTGTATTTTTGCACTAAATTGGTATATTTATAACCTGAAGATGCCATATTAGTAAGATAATCTGTTCATATATTAGTTACCTTAAGTTACTTGGCTTTATTTGTATATGTATAGATAACTGGTTGTGACTTTTATTACGAAACTAAATCTGTGTTGCCTAAAATGATTTCTAATTATGCATTATTGGCAAGTAGTGAATAAATCTTCTGTCAGACATAAGATGAGAAAAAAAGTGAAAATCTTCAACTGAGTACAAAAGTCAAATGAGATTTATTAAACGGTATAAAAACAACATTTAGACAAACATATGCAAAAATAGATATGATAAAGAAATATATTACTTTAGTTCAATAAATATGTCAGAATGCAGGCACTGAGGACTAGGTGTCCCCGTTTTTAGTAGTTCTGGGGTTCTGTCAGTCTCAGCGCTGCGGTACACAGTACAGAAACATGAGGTATTTAATGGTCCATTTCCCCCAATGTGTCAAGATCGTCAAGCTTTCATGATGTCTTGAAAGGCAGGTGTTTGCATTTGAATTGGCAACCCAATCTACTCTCAAAGTGAACATGAAGATTCCTTGCCACACCTACACTGAAAAGAAGGGGATACATTCATTGTTCGTCAAATGAGGGAGTAACTTCCACGCCGTGTCGGGCAATGGTTTGCTTTCTTTAAGCAGTATAGAAGGCAAAATGGACATTTGAGAGGACAAGTCAACATTCCTGAGACAACTGATAGCCCTCTCCATTTTGTTTGCTTAAAAATGATTATCAAAAGCAGTTGCCTTCGTGAAAAAACAAAAAAAATCTGTCCTTTGAATAAAGAATATTCAGATACTTCCTCTAGAGGAATAATCTCAGCTATTGGACATTTCCCCAAGTCATCTAGGATTAAAACTGCGTATGACTTTCACATTTAGGAGGCACAACATGAATACTGCCTGGTGGTAGGTATCGTCTCCCACTTTGAAATGTAGAGGCCAACCTACAGAGGTTTGACCAGCACATCACAGAGTCAAATGAGCTGACCCTAAACATTAGCTCCCATTCTGTCCAGTGATACCAGTATCACCATAAAATGGATTCAAATCAGGGCCGTGTTTTGTGCAGTGCTCTTTGCAGAGTCACTTGTGAGTTCAAGTCCAAACAAAGTCTCTGTGCTGCCCACACCTTCCTCAGCAGCTGGGCGAGGTGGTGATGGGACTGTGGAGGAATGAGAGCTGACCAGCTGAGGTGTGTACGGGGATGGAGACGGGGAAATTGAAGACTGTGCTGTTGTTGCCGATTGCTGGACTAGCCGCCTCTGAGGAGCAGGTAGACGTGGCCAGGACCTGGGACTCGAACTGGAGGAGCTGACCCATGAAGCTGAAGTTGGGGGAGATGATGCTGCGGCGCTGCTTGACGAACTCAAAGGCCTCGTCCAGCTTTACGCGGTTGGTCCGCATGAGGTAGGCGAGGCAAATGGTGGCGGAGCGGGAGATGCCGGCTTGACAGTGCACAAACACGCGGCCACCTTTATTCCTCACTGAGTCTGGGGGGAGGAAAGAGAAGAGAAAGCAACATTAGTTCACTGTATACATCTATCAGGTGATGAAATGCATTTGCAAAGAATGGAGGTTCAAACTGTCACAGGAAGGCGAAAAAACAAAAGTCTTTGCAACACTTTCAGTTGCTATTTAAATTCAACAGCGCTCATTAAGACACAGGAACACAGTTAATAGGGGTGCAGGGTGTGAGCTTGCGGGGGTTATTCCCAAAGGAGGCAGTCTGAATGGACAAAAGAGGGGAACAGACTCCTGCTGGGGGTATTGATCTGGGAGGAAGGCCGACGGTGAGAGGGGAGAAATTGCCTTTTGTTCAGCCAGAACAAAGACTGCTGGCGTGGAGGGAGCCATTCAAGCCCAGCCAGCCTCCCCACTACAAAACTAGTTTGGGGCCGCTGCCTCGCAATTCATTAAAAGGGGGGGGCATCCCTTTTTCTACGCCTGAGAGGTAGTGATGATGTAACCACCATTGTGGTGGAGTGGGGAGCCTATGCCGAGCCAGCTGGTCGGTTTTGGAGGGAACTTTTTAAAATTTAATTCCGGGGGGTTGTTGTGAAAGGAAGAGGGGGGTTGGGTAGTTTGTGTTGCTCGCCACCAATGGGCTCAGGATGTAACAGCTGTGATCGGCGCTCACATTTGGCAGTTGAGGGAGTGTGAAGGGGGTGAAAAATGGCGGATGTGTGCTCACCGATAAACTCGATCGCCTCGTTGAACCAGGAGCTGATATCGGCTTTGTGGTTGTCCTCGACGGGGATGCTCTTGTAGACGAAGGAGTCCACAAAGTGGTTGGGGCAGTTGGCGGAGACGTTGATCAGAGCAGTGATCCCCAGCATGTCCAGCATGTCTTTTCTTGAAGCGTGGTAGGCACTGCCAAGGTACAGGAAAGGCAAGATCTCCACAGGACCACCCTATACACAGAAAAAAAATAATAAACAAACAAGTCAGTCAATCAGCTCCAAAAACAGTACAACAGGAAGTAAGAAAGAGAGTGGTGTACTCAATCTGATTATATGAGAAAATAAAAAGTACTAACCTGGTCATATAGAGGAGTATTGCATGGACTACAGCCCGGGTCTGCACTCTCAGGATGGCTGGAGCTCAGGGGCAAACTGAGCCCCTGTGGAGGGGAGGGTTTGGTACACATCTCTGGGTACTCTGTGGAAAACTTCTCAAAACCGCCTGTAAAAGGAGAGAAATCTAGGTCAGATCACACAGAACAGCACTGAGACACACCCGCGGTTTAAATATGGGTCCCCAAAAAGGTGACAACTGCTCATGGGGGCTATTTATGAACATTGTTTACTCCAGCAGCAACCAGCTGGTATGGTGACAGCTGTAATCCAGCATTTGTTGGCCTCGTTGTTAGGAGACAGTGAGACAATAGTGTGAGGCTCTTTTAATATTTGGGTATAGTGTGAGGCTGTTTAAAGTTTGTCTATATGTGAGGCTCTTTTAAAGTTTGTCTATAGTGTGAGGCTATTTTAAAGTTTGTTTATAGTGTGAGGCTCTTTTAAAGTTTGTTTATAGTGTGAGGCTCTTTTTAAAAGCCTGTCTTACCTTTGAGAATAAAAACCCTGGTTCCACACGGGTCTCGCCGCAGGGCCGTGACAGCGAGCATCAAGGTCCCGTCCTTCTTGGCCTGGCTTAAGTCCAGACTGCGGTCGTCGAGCAGCACCACAGACTGGTATTCCCCGGACAGCAGCCGGGTCCTGGTGTCCTCGTTGGGGACGATGTGCTCCAGTCCTAACCCACCCCTGGCTCTCCTGCGCACTATGGTGCTGAAGCGCACATTGGTGGAGTCCGAGATGTGGGACGAGTTGAAGGAGAGGAAGGATCGGCAGTCCAGCACCAGGACCTGGACCTGGACCTCAACGCGCTCCTCCTGCAACAAGGAGCCGCGGAGGGACGCACAGTCGATGGTGGGAACATCCATAATGACCATAGTAGGACGGCGGGATAGAAGTAGCAATAAATCCAAATACATAAAAGAGCTTGTAGAACTGGAAAACAAAAAGTTTAATTCAAAAAAAGAAAACAGTCAAAAAAAGTTTTAAGACTGTTAAAGTTGGTCCTTTTATTCTTCTAGTAGTGTTTCCGGTAGTTGTGTGTTCTGTCTCTCTGAGCGCTGTGGGAGAGCCTTTATATAACGCTCGTTCTTGTGAATGAGAGGCCACCTACGTCACAGGCGCACTCCCCTTTTGGCTTACTGCCAGCACTGCAGACGTCATCACCCCCCTCCCCCACTACTCCTCCCCCCGAGAGCGCAGTAGGGCAGAACGAATGAGGCGCGTTCATGTCTAGGACATTTCTGTATGCGTACAAGCACGTACGCGTTCACGCGGGTGGTCTTGAATGTTTTTCAACTGAAGTCTATTTTAGTTTTTTCTCTTATAAGATAAGATAAGATAGAACTTTATTAATCCCGAAGGAAATTCTTATGCCAGAGATTGCTGAAAAATACAACAAAATTACAACAAGTTCAAGTGTATAAACTACAAAAAAGTAATATTTCTAGCACCAGTGCCTAATAGAATAACAATTAAGTAAGATACATTTAGTAAAATGAGTAAATAAGTTAAATAAAATAAATAAAATAAAAAAAAGTAAAGTAAGTTAAAAAAAAACAGATTTTTGTTTGTCTTTAGTGAATTACAGAAGTGGAAAACACTTTTCAAATTGTTCTTAACAATTTTAAAATACTTGTTAAGGATGATTATCAAATTTCTGGTCAAATAATGATAGAAAGCATGACTTTTTAATTCTACAAAGTGGCTCTCTGGTGAATATAAAAGGAAAAATAAAAATAAGATAAGATAGAACTTTATTAATCCTGAAGGAAATTCTTTTGCCAGAGATTGCTCAAAAATAGAATAACAATTAAGTAAGATACATTTAGTAAAATGAGCAAAATAAGATAAGATAAGTCAAAATAAAAAAGGTAAAGTAAGCTAACAAACAGAAAAATAAGTAATATTGCACATGTTGGATATTAAAATTGCACACAATGAACAGTGATATTGCACATGAGAATGTAAAAAGTAGTATTGCACATGATATTGATATTATATTTGTACTCAGTGTCCGGTGTTTTATCTTATCTTTTTTCTCTTATCCTATCTTATCTCTCACCAGCAGACTGAGGAACCGTTTTTCCCCCCCAGGCCATAAGACTTTTAAATAGATAATTCACAAGACACTTTCTCACACAAAATATATCTTATACTGTATATACTGTATATGTTCTTAATGTATATGTTCTTAATATGCCCTTGTACAAAGTATTTCCTTTTATAATTGTAATATAACTTATTATTTTAATGGAGCTTCCCAGCAAAAAGCATTTCACACGATTGTACTTGTATAACCGGCATGACAATAAACATCTTCAATCTTGAATCTTTTATAATACTGGTGTAATCAATCTCATGTTTTCCAAATTAGAACTGTTTGCGTAAACTGTCTGTGTATGTGTGTCAGCCAAATTTGCCAAATTTTCCATGATGTTAGTGTTTAATTAGATTTCTATTTTGCCTCTTCACCTGAGAGTTGACAAATAACAAAGATAATAAGTAAATATCTGCCATGGGGGGCCATAAAAGTTTATTCTTTGTTTTTATTAGTCAGGGGTACATAGTGTTCAATGCGGCGAGAGCAAAGGCCAACCATAAAAGTTAATCACTGTATAGAAATCTGAAGTCCAGTAAATTTCCACACGCTGAGAAACAAAACACTCGTCTGTCTGCCAGGAAGACAACAGCAGATGGAGATCTCTGGGCCTTGTTTGTGACCTAATTCAAACAAGAGGAGTTTTCCCTTCAAATAAAATTAGAAAATATTCTTGAAAAAGTAAACCTGATTACAGTCACTCTGGGAAGCCCTTTTCATTTTGTTGGTGTGGTTTGCTGACTCAGAGTGGGCAATACTGCTGTCTCATAATAAGGAAGCAGAAGCACCACTATTGACAGATAACAGGCGTCTATACTGACAAGAGGGTGTGTTGAAACAGAGAGAAGTGCCGGGTTGTTTTGTTGTGAAACAAATGTTTACTAAGCAGACTTAAAAACAGGTAGTGTTGCAACAAATTTCCAAATAATTTTTTATGTTTTGTTATAAATGCTAAGAGTTTTACGCTGTTAATTGCTTTAAAAGATGACATATAGGCCATGACATCATTCTCACTTTACTGTAACATGAACAAGTGAGGACTTTCAGCCCGGCGAATTCACATCCATGCTGTTTTGACTCTCTGTTGTCTGTTTTACTCCAAGCAAAGGGAAGATAGATGTGTTATGTGAGAAAGGAAGAGGGGGAGGGGAAAGGAAGTTTTGAGTACAGAGACTTAACCAATCACAACAAAGTGCAAAAACTCTCCAGCCGGTTTAACCTCACACTCCTGTGAGATGAGTCAACTGTGAGGCACATGCCACAAAGCAGGAATGTTACACACTATACTAGGGAGGAGGAGGGTTGACCTGAGCTCTGAAAACAGTCTGTACCCAAACATTTTGTCCTCAAACGCGTCTACCCTCCAGTCATGAAGTGATTTTGGAAATTAGGATAGAAATCATGTGATGAAGGCGTGAGCAATAGCTAGAGGGGGCATTGTGAAACAATTGTGTATTCCCATGAAGTAAAATGTTGACTTTATTCATTTATTCAAAGCACATTATGCCACTGTTATCTGAGATATTGGTACTTTCCAAAATGTTCAATCAAAAGTTCAACTGGCTAAACCCATGTATCATAGTATCTCTGTTTGGTCATGATAACCAGCAAAAAGACCATGAACGAAACCAAAATATAAACCTGGTTGTGTCTGTAGCGTGGGGAAGAATAGTGAAATTTAGGTCTGAAAATAGAGGCTGAGTTATTCCTCTGTTTTGGATTCCCATAATTATAGCTCGTAAGCAACTGTAGCTCTCTCACCCAGAAAGGGAAGTGAAACAGAGGACGACAGAGAGGCATTTCCTGCGGTCCGCTCTTCGCTGTCACTTGCTGTCATCCCTGCCTGTTTACTGTCATTGCTGCTACGGGTAACGGCTGAGCCATCAGTGGGAAAAACACAGGGCCTATCCTGTCTTCTGGTGTCTCCATAGCAGACACGTTATTTGAGCCCAAAACATTTCGTTTCATGTATACCCTCTAAGAGTGTGGGAAGGACAAAAAAAACATGGGAAAAACCATAACTGATGGAGCTGACAGATACATATACAACATCATCATAGCATGACATCTGGGTTATGATGGTAAGATAGTCCAAAAATACCTGTCCGATCTATCTGATTACAATGGATAACTGTAACAAAAATCTAGTATTGCTGAAAAAAAAAATCCCATACATAAATTAACTTGCTATCAATCAACCATTCTGATCTTATACGCAACTTTACAAGCATACATTCTTCCCTGGTTACCTTTTTGCACGTAACAAGTAATCCATGTTGATGAATCATTGGCAGGCTTTCTGACAATATGTTGTATGTCAGCCAAACAGTGTAGTTGACGTGTTTGGCGCCAACGAGGGTATAGGAGGTCACCACAGGAATTTTAATAAAAAATGTCTTTAAGGCAACTTTCTCATGAAGACAACATGGTTTATGACCTGCTGTTTGAGGTCATAAGATAAACATGTTGTTACTCGCTGGCCGAAGGTTGAAATATGGTCTGACATCAGCATGTCTGTATCGTATGTGCGTGTACACAATAATACCATGAAGGTCATGAAGAACTATCTACTAAATAGTCTAATTTCTTATTTATCTTGTTCTTATCCCACAACTGTATTTAATCTGTTCACTCAAGCTCAAGTTCATCACAAACTTTAACAACAGTCCAGAGTACACAATTACTCAAACTACAGATTAGTTGGTAACGCATCAGAATACTTAATAAATGATTTATAACACACTGTAATGTAATTGTTGTAACTATTTATATGATTTTACCTTGTATTTATATGACTTTATCTTGTTTCAGATCTTAAGTTCTGGAGGTAAATTACTTTAATCATGTTTTTATTGTAAAGCGCTTTGTAACCTTGTTTTGAAAGGTGCTATATAAATAAAGTTATTATTATTATTATTATTATTATTGTTGTCAATCACCAGTTGCACCAGCTTAAACTCTTGAACATGCTTCAACTAGCCATACATTATACTGTATACCACTGTAGGCTTCAATTTTGTGCATATTTATTATGTTGTACATATACATATAAGATATATAATTTTATACTATTTTAGGATGCCTTTTTAAAATCTGGCCAGGGACAACAGATGGATTGCACACACATTTTATGTATGAAGAAATGTATAATTTCTTTTTTTAAGTTTTGGTTAAAAGGATACCATATACAGTACTGTGTTACAGGTTTATATACCCTTACATAATGCATTAACTGCAGATGGAAAGTGACTGGTTAAATCATGGTACAAAGCATCACTTCTCTCTGTATGACATTAATGTTTTGTGGACATGGGCCCTGAAAAACTAATGTAATAAAACTGTGAAAAAAAATATTGTTCAGAATTGTCACAAAATATTCAAGACCTACTCTTTATTAGTTTGATAAATAAATAAATGAATAAATATGTATGTAAATGGAAAATATGTAATAATATATTAATAATAGTAATGATATTAAATATGTATGTAAATATGTATAAAATACGGTATTTAGTAAATTAAATATATGCAAAATACTAGTTAAATATTCAAGACCTACTCTTTATTTGATAAATACATAAATTAATAAAAATGTATGTTAATGAAAATATGTAATAATATATGAATAACAGTAATGATAATAAATAGGTATGTAAATATGTATAAAATACAGTATTTAGTAAATTAAATATAGGCGAAATACAAGTCAAATATTCAAGACCTACTCTTTATTTGATAAATACATAAATGAATAAATATGTATGTAAATGAAAATATGTAATAATGTATTAATAATAGTAATGATAATAATAGTGTATGTAAATGAAAATATGTAATAATATATTAATAATAGTAATGATAATAAATATGTATGTAAATATGTATAAAATAGGATATTTAGTAAATTAAATATAGGCGAAATACTAGTTAAATATTCAAGACCTAGTCTTTATTTGATAAATACATAAATTAATAAATATGAATGTAAATGAAAATATGTAATAATATATTAATAATATTAATGATAATAAATATGTATATAAATGAAAATATGTAATAATATATTAATAATAGTAATAATAATAAATATGTATGTAAATGAAAATATGTAATAATATATTAATAATAGTAATGATAATAAATATGTATGTAAATGAAAATATGTAATAATATATTAATAATAGTAATGATAATACATATGTATGTAAATGAAAATATGTAATAATATATAAATAATAGTAATGATAATACATATGTATGTAAATGAAAATATGTAATAATATATTAATAATAGTAATGATAATAAATATGTATGTAAATGAAAATGTGTAATAATATATCAATAATAGTAATGATAATAATTACAGTGTATGTAAATATATATAAAATAAGGTATTTAGTAAATTAAATACAGTCAAAATACTAGATTTTCGTCAATAAAACAATATAATATATAGGGAATTCAACATTATTATTATTTTTAAATGAACACAGAGCCATAGAAACGATGACACGGACTCACCGGAAGAAGAATCACAGCAAACCGGAAGTATCTCTCAGCCAATCAGCTTTTGCAAAGCGTCCTAAGCTGACGTCAGCCCGGTACCGATGAACAACCGGTAGCGTTGAAGAGAGAGCTGAATGGTAGCCCGTTGTTTGTAGCTTTGTGTTAATAACCCCCCCTATATCAAACACCATGCCTTTCGATGTTAGGAGGTGAGTACGGTTCATTTTGTGTGGAGCTACGGAGAGACGGTGGTGGTTGTTTTTACGGTTCTGTGAGCTCCGGATGAATTAACTGTTGTCAAAGCAACGCCCCACTAATGAGTCAAAGTTGTAACTGGTGTTTAACTTGGAGCATGAATGGGCTGCTTTGTGGCTGGAGGTGTAGAGTTTGTGTTGTGGTGTGATGCTCAGGTATGATCACAAGAGTTTGTGTGTGGGGTTCCTGCCTGCGCATGTGCAGATTCATCCTCATCCATCCTATTATGTGACACTGATTACAGAACAATAGTAACATTATACATTCAATACAGTGGCTGCATGTTTCACTAGATCAGGGGTCAGCAACCTTTACTATCAAAAGAGACATTTTAGGCAAAGAGAAGAAAAAAAATCTGTGATTGTGATGAAGATAACACAGTTTATAGTCTAAGACTTAGACTATATACTTAGACTCTAAGTAGATAGTAGTCTAATGCAGTGAGGGCCAAAGTGAAAATGTACTACAGAGTATTAGGGCCACATTGAAGGGAAAAAAAGTCTGAGATTTCCAGAATATAAATCATAATATTACTAGAAAAAAATGTCGTAACATTACTAGAATAAAGTCATAACTTTACGTGAAAAAAGTCATAATATTACGAGAATAAAGTCATAACTTTATGTGAAAAAAGTCGTAATATTAAGAGAAAAAATTCAGAAGTTTACGAGAGTAAAGTCATAACTTAAGGAGAAAAAAAGAAAACAACACGTAAAATTACTACTTTATAATATTATGACTTTATTCTATTAATACTATGACTTTTTTTCCCGTAAACCTATGACTTTATTCTCGTAATGTTATGATTTTATTCTCGTAATATTATGACTTTATTCTCGAAATCTCAGATTTATTTTTTTTCCTAAATGTGGCCTTAATACTCCATCGTACCGTCGTATCATAGACCTACAACAATGAAAAATAAAATTGAAAATGTAAACAAAAAACAGTTATTCATTTCCACTAATTTTTTTAAAATTCCACAGGTAGTCACTGGAAAGGAGCTAAAGAGTAAGAGATGTGGCTCCAGAGCCGCAGGTTGCTGACCCCTGCACTAGACAAACTTGTTTACTCGCAAATCAAGGCTCTATGATCCTCCCAAATACACAAAAAGTGTCAAAGCCATTTAGCCAATTAGCCACCAATAAACAGACAGTCAGAAATACACCTGACTTAACAGATCATTCAACTAACCTATAGATACTGTTGGGCAATAGGCAACAGAGCTAATAGTCACACCTACAGGGCTGTTGAAACTGTCAATAGAGCGCACCCCAATCAAAATCAAGGACAGGATGTTTACATTCAGTGGTCAGTGACAGATACTGACTGGTATTCTATCAAACTCTTATTGTTTCAATCACATGCTCAACCCTTAAAGTTAAAGTATTAACTTAAAGTAGTAGGGTGGAAACCAGCAATTATTTTCATGATCAATTAATATGCAGATTGTTTTCAATCCAAACCTTTTAGTCTACAGTAGGAAACAACGCCCATCAAAACTCCCCATAATCCAAGAGGATATCCTCAAATGTCTTGTTTTGTTTGACCAAAACCCAAAGATATTCAGTTTACAATGATATGACAAAGAAAAGCAGCATGGAGAGGAAAACATGCACATTCTCAAAAATGTTTTGTGGTGCTGGGAGTAGATCCCCTCCAATATGTACTTTTTCCAAAAAATGACTTGCTCCCGCACATACTTTTCTCTGCTTTATTAGTCAACGTTTCGGTCAACAATGTCCTGATGAAAGTCCTTGTTGACCGAAACGTTGACTAATAAAGCAGAGTAAAGTGTGTGCGGGAGCAAGTCAATTTTTGGAAAAAGAAAAGCAGCACAACTTCACATTTGAGAGGCTCAAGAAGAGAATGTTTGGTATTTTGTCACTATTATTGCTTGAAAGTTTAGTACGATTTAATTGATTATCAATATGGTTGCTTATTATTTTTCTGTTGATCGACTAATTGATGTATTGTATTTATTATTAGCTCTATAAGGTCGATATCTCCTAAACAAAGTTAAAGTGGCAGTAGGCAGTATATTTTTGGCATCATTGGGCAAAAATTCTATAATAACCTTTCAGCATATTGTTATTCAAGTGTTCTGAGCGATAACTAGACTTCTGCTCCTCCTCATGGCTCTGTTTTCAGGCTTTAAAAAATCTAGCCCGTGACGGTAGACTTTGACCAATCACAGGTCATTTCAGAGAGAGAGAGAGCGTTCCTATTGGCTGTGCTCCGGTCATGTGTCCGGAACTTGGCGTTCCTTCAACAGATTTCTACAATGGGGGCAGCGTCACAAACTTTCTCATTTTACAGCTAAACCGTGCACTACAAGATGATTCTGAAAACATCCGAGGAGAGAAATAGGCATTAACGTAACAGAATATTGATTAATATTTGATCAGTGCTGCCTAGTTTGACCATTTGGTCGGAGTTCGCGAGTGATCGACAGCCGGCTCTCAAAGACAGCAGATGGACAGCAGACCTCAGATCAGTTCTTACTGCAGATGCCGTTAGGAGCACCGGAGGACACCGGAGGAACATTATTTTTTTCAGGTTACCCGTTTCATGTACTACTGTCAAGATATAGCGACCTTTTTTTAAATCATATTTGCTCCAATCTCTCCTACTCCAGCTTTAAGAGGAAGGTCAGACTAAAACATATGTGTAAATATATTTTCATCAGGGAACAGCACAGGAGGATTTTCATCCTTGGTAATTAGTGATAGTTGATTTGGATCATAATTTGGTAAAAAAATAAAATTTCCAAGGTTAGATCACACTACTGCTGAAAAATAGTTGATTCATTGATTTATTCTATTCTGATAATCAATTTATAATTTCATTCATTTATACAGCAAAAAATCCAAACACTCTTATTCCAGCTTCTCCAATGTTTTTGGATTTGCTGCTTTTCTCTTTTTTACATAACTGTAAATCTAATATTTTTTGGGTCCGAGCTATTTGTAGATGTTACCTTGGCAACTGCTGATGATAATGATGAGTTGCACGCGGCCCTGGATAACACACATCAGCTGTCTGTCAAAGTAATCACGTTTGCTCTCGTCTTTCCTGCAGACCACAGCTGTGTTGAATTTACCAACACACAGGATCTGGCGTAACTCTCGTTTGCACCACTACAGTAGATGAACTGTGTGAGAGCGGGTGTGTCATGGGGTTATCAAGTGGTCACGTCCCGTTCAGTTGACACTTCACTGACCCACAATACCCTGATTATACAAAACCTGTGTTGCAACAGCTGGAAATGATTTGATTGACCAACTAACTAGTTGTATCGAGTTTTCACCCACTCAGAGATACTGGAGGGGGTTTAGTCACCAGGGTGAGAGTGTGGAGCAACATATGTTACCGTAGATTACACCATACTCTGGGATAGCATGTATTCCCAGAATGCTTTGTTGTATTTGACTACTGAATATAATAACAACACCAGAAGTAATTTTATTGGATGTAAAAGTATTACAGCTGGTCTTTTTCTGATCGTCGTCTGTGGCACTCCAAGCTCATTGGTGCCCACTGAAGATGTAAATCTTTAGAGACGGCTCACAGATATATATTTAAAGAAGGCTTAGTCATTTCCTAAAACAGCTGGGCATTGTAGTTTTAAGCAAACATTAACGACTCCATTATCCATGGAGTCGTTAATTCAAAGCTCCATTCAAAGCTTTAAACGATTCCATTATATTCATTACTCAAACAGGGTTTAATGAATATAATGGAATCGTTTAAAGCTTTGAAGCGTTTGGGTCAGCCCTAATAATTAGTATTATTTTGCCACCGCAATTGATTCCAATTTGTATCCAACCTGAAATTAGTTGTTTCAAACAGGATGAGCGCTTTCCCATCCATAAACCAAACATCCATGTAAAAACCAACCTGACCTTAGTCCACTCAGAAAGAGTTTTCTTCACATCCCCTCTCTCAAAATGCTCCATCTTTACACTTCTCATCATGTACTCTTACTAAACATGTATTAGTCTGGATGTGAATGTTCTGAAATGCTGTGATACATTACCTCAAATTGGAAATAACACTGGAATTACCTTTAACCAAATGTATTGGCTTTCTGTGTTGTTTCAGCATTAATATAAACGGAGATCAGCTTCTAATGATAAGGATAACCTCATTCAAAACAGCAGCTCCTCTGAATGACTGAGTGAATAACTGAAAGGCTTTTATCCCAAAGTTTAATTGACCTTCAGATTATGTCATTTATTGACACACGCAGGTTGGGTTCGGGCTAACCTGATGATGTTGTGTGTTTGCTCCCGGGATAATTAGATCATGGTGACTTTATAGCGTCAGTAAAGATGCTCAGTGTCAATAGATGTCATATCTTTTAATCCTGGCAGTAATGGGTTTACTGTTTGATACTTGATGTAACACTTCAGGCAGGTGAATGAATGAAAACCTACTTAAAAACAGATGTAGGTTGTTGCTTATAGCTTGTGATGTGAGATGAAGAACATTAATCATAAACATCCGTCATGTGAGTTTACTCAGCAATACATGAAAAAGGGATGAACTACTGACTCACTATGACTCATGTGCGAGATGGTTTATTTAGTGAGAGCCCTTCCTTGAAAAGAGGCCCTGTGGTGTCAACAGAGAGATGATGCTGGTACACCATGTCCTCACTAATAACGAGACATCTGAGCCCATTTTTACAGAAGACTGAGCAGGGGGAAGTGACGGAGGGAGGTGTGCTGACTGTAATTCAGGAAATTACAAACGAGACCGAGAGGTGAACTCTCAAGAGTCAACATTAGTATTCATGAATACAAAGTGTTCTGAGCGGAGGAAATTAAGCGAAACCGAGTTCTCATCCAACCTGATAATGAGTAAACCTGAGTGTATCTGAGTGTTTTGTATATTAAGTTAGTATATTACATTTAAATCACCGCATTAATACACTTCACTGAATGTATTTCTTAACAAAACAACCTCGTTGTTGTGGCACCTTTTTAATATTTTATGAAATCATAATTCAACTTGTGCATTTTCAATGATGCTTTATGATGTAATTTAAATGCTACCATATCATATATGAGTTTAATTGAACAAACGTATATGTTTGTCATATATTAAAATCTATATTTTCAACTGGTGCAATATAAATTACGCTTTGCAGTATTTTTCAAATTGAAATATATTATATTATTCAATGTGACTGAAGTGCACGGTGTTAAATCTACATAAAAGTCTAATAATTCAAATATTTAATGTACTCCATATACTGTTGTTTAAGTGTTACTTCACAATAAACAAATATTAATAGACTATATGCTTAGAAATATTATAGATGATTCACATGTTTCCAGATTAAGCACACTTGTAATGCAACAAACATGTCAGTGTTGTCATAGTTCTTACTTACTTAAGTAAATATTGTGTCATATCAAGATTAAAATTTCTTTTATTACCACACGGCTAGGCAGTACACCACATTTCACATCAGTGCAAACAGAAAGGACATAAGTACAAAGAGAAGAAAAACATACAGTACACAACTCCACATACAATTACAATTTATAGTGTATTTGTCAACTGCACAGCTTTGGGGAAGTTGCTCCGGTTAAGGCGTCCTGTCCGTCCTCCTAGTGACCTTCTGCCCGAGGTGAGACGCTGAAAGAGATGGTGATCCGGGGGAAGAGGGTCATACGTAATCTTGGTTGCTTGTGACATTGTGGGTTGTGAATATATGAAGTTTCCAGCCTATGAGCGGATGCTCTGGTGGTGGTAATTCTGTCCTTTTCCTTTGTTGTGTACTTAGGTGTGTTTCCATAGCAGACAGTAATTGATAGACAGGATGCTCTGGATTATGGCTATGGAAAATTGGACCAGTAGACCCTGCCTGACTCTATGTTATTTAGTTGTCTCAGGAAATAAAGTCTCTGTTGGGCATTTTGCATTTGATGGTTGGCGTTGAGGTCCCATTTCAGGTTATTGCTGATGAGTGTGCCAAGGAACTTGAAGGAGTCTGGTATTGTAATTGGTTGGCTGCCGATGAGGATGCATGCTTTTATTGATTGTTCAGTTGTCAAAGTCTTTTTTCCGTTCAATCCAGGTCATTTTCCTTGCACCAGATGACTGACCTCTCTACCTCCAGCCTGTTAGGTGTCTTCATTGCCTTTCGAGATCAGTCCTACAATTGTGGTGTCGTCAGCATATTTCAGAATCCTGAAGGAGTCTGATGTTGACCTGAAATCATTTGTAAAGAGGGAGAAGAGCGTCTGGGACAAAACGTATCCCTGTGGCCACAGTGAGGTGTTAATATTCCTGTCCTGGAGTTTCCTAAACATCTTGAGATGGATTAAAAGTGATACTGAAATCATCTTGCATAGGTATATTTGAGCTCCAGATGTTGGGGGGGGGGGGTGATGGTGTGCCAGGGTGGGCGATAGTGCAGCGATGCCCTTAACGTTATTTTTGTCCTTATCTCCAACCTGTAACTTCAAGTGTAACTCAGACTTTGTGTCGCGTGTCCAGATATATCCAGACTGTCGGTGGACAGACGTATGTACAGTAACGTCCATCTGAGGCTATTTAAAGTTCACATGCAGCATCAGTTTCCATCTCACGTCTCGAGTGACCAGACGAGTGAGATTTTGTTTCCTCGCTCATATTCGAATTTAGCAGTGGGAAACTGTGACTCCTAAAAATAAGTGTTTGAGATCCTATACAGCGAGGAGTGAGGATCTTCGAAACTGTGTTTCAAAGGCAAATCAGCTGCTTGCCAGGTTTGTGCAGTGTGCAAATATGTATATCATTTTAAACGTACAAATAAGTATATAACGATTGCTTGTTTTGTGTGATATGATATAACCAAGATCTATTTATGTGCTATGAAAACAATATAAAATATATTTAAGTGAATTTTGATTTCAGTAGAACTCAAAAAGAGCTTATGTACATAAAGTATGTGTACAAGTACCCCAAAAAGGATATCTATGTATATCCGTAACATATTTAAAATCCATTAAAAGGTGTGTCATTAGTAATAAATTGTGACATTTAGGGTTGTAACAGTAAACCGGTCTCAAGGTATTCTGTGGTATGAAAGTTGACGGTTATCATACTGAGTACATTTGCGTATACGGTATTGAAAAAAACTGACATAAGTGAGTGTGTGAGTTAAAGGTACAGACAGGAACAGCCTGGCTGTTCTGTCGCGCATCTGCAGTATATGTTAATTGTTAATAACCCTGTGACATGCTTTAGTCATATAACGTCAGGTTTACAAATCAGTTTATTATAATTCTGTTCTCATTCCTTTAAGGGTCATGTAACTACTACTACTAATAATAATAATGAAAATGAAACCAATGATGTAATACTGTGAAACCGTGGTACTTTCTGAGGTGGTCATCGTACCGTGAAAATCTCATGCCGTTACAACCCTAGTGACATTAGCTGGTATAATGAAGCATACTTTAAATGCATTCATATACATAATATCTGAATGATCTCAATATAATTTACATTAAAATGTTGTTAAATAATTAGATAATAAGTCATTTGTATGTTAAATGTGTAATTTAAAAGCGTACTTGCTTGTTATCATATATTTGTAAACAAGCTCAGTGGTCTCTTCCTACAGTTTTTTTATATAGTTGCTGTTGGATGAATACACTACATGTTAGAGCTTAAGTTCTTGTTTCTATCCTGACCACTCGTGACCACAAAACGCGGTTTGGAGTTTAAACTAAGCGTGCCGACAAAGTCTCCATAACAACATGGATGATGTATTCTCTTCACAGTAGAGCATGTAATCCTTGAACTGAAGCCGGAAAGATAGAAATCCACAAAACTAGACTATCAAGGTTTTCACATGACAATGGTGTATATCGCTCCACCTGTCTGGTGGTCTCAGGAGGTCGGTACTGTGGCTGGGCGGAGAGGACTCGAGGAAAAGAGACCCTCCCTATACACATTATAGCTTAACATTCAGGAAGTGTGAAGTTATTCTGATCCTGATACAGAGCGACCCCCCCGCCCCTCCACCCAGTTCCTCTCTATGCTATATATCCTACCAGGCCAGCTATTAATGCACAGTGATCTAATCCTAATGGGACATGGGCGCTGTAAGATAAAGATGGATGTGGATCAGAGAGAGAGGAAGAGACTGAGGGAAGCTGGCTGAGGTGTTCAGGATCCAGAGGTCCTTTAGCGGCGGATGAAAACAAAGGAGTGAAAGTCGAGGCCAAACAAGAAAAGCAGCGGGGTCTGGTCCGGACAGGAAGCCCCTCCCTCCTACTTCCTCCCTCCGCCCTGCGCTGCATCAGCTGTGATTATTTCACCGACGGCTCTCTCGGTGGGAGAAATGCTCACAGATGTGAGTGTTTTTTGGAAGGAGATGAGGAAGGGGAGTGAGTGTGAGAGTGGAGATGAGAAGAAGGAGTGGGTGGGGTTTGTCAGCGATGGAGTTTTGGGGTTGAAAATGTTTCGCTGCCCAAAAAGGACATGCGCAAGAACTCATGAACCTAAATAGTTTTGGTGTTGAGTAGTACATCCCCCCCCCCCTCCTCCCCCCCACCCCCTTAGTTCCTCAAATAGGCAACAACAGTATTTCATAAGAGAGTTGATTGTGTCAGGTTGCAATGATCCTCCTCCGCTTCTGATTCACCGATTTACGCATCTTAAAAGTCAAAATGAAAATGTCAAGCTAAAAAATTTCGATGAGAATAAACCTGCAGTCTACCAGCCAGCCCGAATCCTTCACTGCGGGTGTTACTGTATGTAATTGCTCTTCCACTTGAAGATAAAACCATATAATTATAAGTTGTGTTTATAATTCCAGTGTGCCTCTTTTCACTGGTGTGTGTTTATGTTGGCTTTGTGTTTTCCTGTGTATATGTTGAGCGTCAGAGACCTTTGTTGGGGTCAGGTCGCAATTACAGAGCACACATTCAAAGTGTGTGCTCTCGTGTTACCCTGTAAAATGTGTGTATGTGTGTTGCGGCCGGCTGTCTGGACCTGTTGTGTGTAATGGCGTTGATCCAGAACTAACATTCCACCACTCTGCTGTAATATCGCACGGCCTTATGGGTACAGAATGTGCTTCTTTTCTCAGCACGTAGTGTTTACATTTTCTTTTTTTTTTCTCACTCCCCTTTTTCCCTTTTTTTTTGTTTCCTTTTCTTCCTTTCTCTCCGCAGATTCGATATCTACAGGAAAGTGCCAAAAGATCTCACCCAGCCCACATACACGGGAGCTTGCAGTGAGTCAAAATTATGAGCTTCTATTTTTGGTTGTTTTTTTGATTTGGATATTTTGTTGAATTAAGTTTGATGCAATAAAGTTCCATTTCCCCATTCAGTCACAAACTTAGAAATACCCTTATTTGGTTTCTTGCTGAAAAGATTGCTACCACTCTCATGTCTGTACATAAAATATTAAACTATTTAGCTTAGTGCAAACACTCAAAACAGTCAGCCTGGTTCTGTTTGAAGGTAACATAATTCTCCTAACAGCAGCTTATAACAAATTCACACCAAAACCAAATGACAAGCTGCAGTTTTATTGTTGTCTTTTACAATTCGGTTTATGTACGTATTAAACGAACAATGTGTTATGTGTTAATTAGTGAGCATTAGAGGTGCTGGTGGTCTGATTTCGTTTTAAACTGAGCCAATTTAGCAGTTTTCCAATCTTTGTGCCAAGCTTAACTAAGCAGCTATTGGCTCTCTAGCTTCATATTAAAACCACAACTTATAGTTTTTTGGACTAAACAACCGAGATATAACCTTGATACCTTGGGGGCAGCTGTAGCTCAGTGGGTAGAAGAGACGGGGTAGAGCGGGTCTTCTTTTAACCACAAGGTTGGCGTTGTCCTACTGTCTGCGTGTCCTTGAGCGAGACACTGAACCCCAAGTGGCTCCCTTGGCGCTTTACGGCAGCCAACTGCTCGTAAATAGCTAAGAATGTGTTAAGCGGGAGGTCAAATTTCATGTACAGTATGTACCTGTATGTAAATGATGATGCTAATAAACTTTAAGTCTATTTTTAAGTTCAACTTGTTAATTAGTGAGCTTGAGATGAGTTTTTTTTTTACCTTTGGACAGAGCTAGGCTAGCTGTTTTCCCCTGTTGTGCTAAGCTAACTTCATATATAGCATACAGACATGAAAGTGTAGTCAATCTTCTTATCCAAATTAAAAAAAAACAACAAGTTAAAACATTCTTTAATCCAAATAATAGTATTTATTCACATGTTAATGCCATCTATACTGCCTGCTCTTAAATGTCAATAACTAATAAAGTTGTAATCTTAGCCAGCCTACTTTTTAGCGTACCTAAGGGCGTTTTACGTGGGTGGATGTATTGGAAAGAGTTCAGGCACGGGAGGAGTTGACAGATGTAGTTCATGTACCCACCTGTCCCAGTACATCCTGACATTCAGCACAGGGAACTAGGTTACCTGCTTTAGCACAAAAGAGCACGGCAGGAATGTTAATGAGAACGCTTTTTCATCACCTCGGGCCACGTGAGAAGTCATCAGTGGAAATCTGAATGCAGGTCATGCGTTTTTTCTTGCTTGTCATCGATACGTCATTGCGCAATCAGGGAAGTGTATTGATTATTCACCCGCATGATTGAATACAAAAGACACCGATGACACATTTTTGGCTCCTCTTTCTCTGTCATTTACTAGTAGTGGTTATTCATGGGTCCGCTGATGACAGGGTAGAAGAAAATGTCAACGTCAAACCAAGCTGATGACTGGATGGATAAACACTGGTGTTGCCGTTGAATAATGAACAGTTCAACTCAGATTATAAAACACCTTCCTGGATGACAGGGGCTAGAATGGATTTGCTAAAGATATCCGCACGGTTTCCACCCATGAGGAAATGGATGGAAGTTCTTCCTGCGCACAATCAACACCCTTCCTGTCTCCATCCACTGTCTAGGGGTGAGGGCATTGGGTTGATTTGGATATTATACGGTTATTGCTTCATCCACAGCAGGTCAAACTCACATTTTGGAACCAGAAACAGACTCCCCCTTTTCACAAAAGGCCAAATATTTGACCCCGTCTGCTTTTGTTATTTTGTTTTAGGGCCCACATTCCTCTGAGTTCAATTTTTACGGTATTTACTGTGAACAATAACACACAGTGGTTTCCGGAGCCATTTCTAGCTTTGGACATAATGTATCAATCTGTTATTTGACTGATTTTCTGTCATTTCTGATAGAAAATTCTCATTTATCTGTGTGGGGGGGAAATGAGCCTTCGGCAGTCTAGAGATGCGGCACTAGTTTCAGTTGTCACCGACTGATTCATGGTGTAATTGTATCAGTTTCTTTGTGTCGAAAGCTTCTCTCTGTTAGAATGAAGCAACATTTAAGCCCATTTCATCCCATGAGAGAGTGCCGGGAAGGATGAGCTTGAGTTTAAATAAAAAAACACTTGTGAGGTCTTTTGTAAATCATTTGGTTTGTCAGTGTTTCCATTGCAGAGCTGTTGAAATTTAAAACAGTAGCAGTCTATTATGCTGATCTTTAGTAATCCCCCTTCCAGTATTGTGCCCTTTGAAGCCCGGAGAGAATTACTGTACAAGTCTTTTAACTAGCCTGAATTGGTGACCTATGTGTCATAGCGACACTCCCTATTGTTTGTGGTTTAAACATTACCTTAAAGCCGCAGGTTTGGCTGTGATGCACTGCCAACCACAAGGTCACGTGACAGCGAGATACTAGGAGACAGTTGCCACGTAAACACGCCTCACCTGCTGAGTGAGAGCTTTTCTGGCCGAGCCGCTCGTCATACCGGATAGACCACAGTTGCGCAGACACAGATCAGTTCCTTCCATGTTTATCTTAGTAAACACATGACGACGTTTTATGTGACCCTTTGGCTGATTTAGTTTGACACATGAAGTGAAAAACATCAGCCTGGTCGCTTCTCCTTTTTAAGCTCAGGCTTTATTTAGACTCAGACTGAACAAAAATATTTATTGTTTAAGGTTAATAATTCCTAATTTGGTTTCTGTCTAGTTTTTAGTTCTTTGTTGGAGCCATTTTTGGCCTTGGTGATTGTCAGTGTGTGAGTTTGTCTAAGGAAACTGAAAATGAGCTTGCGTAGCATGATCTCACCTCTCTCAGAGCAGATATGCTGTAATGGCTGCCTGTTGTGCTGGTATTTAATGTGTAATTAGTGTCGGAGGGTCTTTAAAAACCTGCGTAATGGCAGACTTAACACCGCCAGTAAAACAGCTATTTAGGGACATTTTTTATGGCCGCTGTGATTTCATTAATATCTTATGTCAGCCATTCCTAAAGGCTGGAAGAGCCCGGCTCATTTGGTTCGCATCATCCCTTGAAATGCCGGCGTAATTTGAGATTAATGTGAAATAAGTATGTCAGATCGGCAGCGGGTTAAGTGTTTTAAACAAGGTCTAACTGTCTTCCTCTCTGCCCACAGTTTCCATCCTCTGCTGTGTCTTCATACTCTTCCTGTTCCTGTCTGAGCTAACGGGATTCATAGCCACAGAAATGTAGGTATCGCATCAAATCTCAGAATAATATAGGGTGAAGTATCTTGTAATATCCTGTGGCTGAAACACACTAAATGTAGAGGGCAGTTCCTTTGTTGGCACAGGATCTGCTGTCTGAAATATAACAAGCCGGTGACTTAATCATGAATGTCAATGCCCTCATTATGATGTATTCTGCTCGGCCCGTGTTGTAACCAATGAATGGAGTCACTTTTTTCACAGGAAATTGGCTCTGTGCATGCGTCAGCCTCTTGGTGATGTGTAATAAGGGATGACTTGGGGAGGGGGGAGGGGGGATGTAACAGGAAGGAAATTACACTAAAGATACACAAATAGTCTTATAATTTGCCAGAAGATGAATCGCCGACTGGTAAAGTGGTGTTCTTTTTTTTTTACTCAAATTGTCTTTTTTCCTCTCATTAAAAGTTTGGTTGGAGCTCATCTAACCATGTTTCCTGTTTTCTGTCCATTACAGTGTAAATGAACTGTATGTGGATGATCCTGATAAAGAGAGTGGTGGGAAGATAGAAGTGAGTTTAAACATCAGTTTGCCAAACTTACACTGTGATTGTGAGTATATACATAATATATACATATATACAACTTTACACACAATTTCTTTGCACTACACTTCCTCTTTGTGTGTTCTCTTTTTCAAATTGTTTCTTTGTTCCTTACCTTTTTATCAAACAGTACCCTATGTACCATGTCCTATCATTTAATATGGCATATTAGCAAAAAGATACATGATGCCCTAGATAGAAGAAGTACACTCTCAAAGCCACATTGCGGTTTGTTTACTTGGGTGTGTTGTGGCATGCTGCTAGACAACACTAGATTTTTCAGGCCAGCCTCCGGGGCCGCGTCGCATCCATTTGATCTCGCGCTGCCAGTTTGAGTTGTCTCTCTTGGCTCGTCCGCTGTACTTCGGTGTCAGAGATGTGGGCAGGACGGAGAGCAGTCACCGGTTATTTGCTCCTCATGACTCCCATCAGAAACTATGCCCAATGACACACACACACACACTGGCGAGGCGAGGGCAGCACAGAAAACACACATTCGTTTTGATTCGAGCGATATCCAAAAATGGCAAAGCTAATAAATGCTCGTGTGAAAAATGAAGTCCAGATTCTCTGTGTGAGAGAGAGAGAGAGAGAGAGAGAGAGAGAGAGAGAGGCTTTGGCATGCAGACACACAGCTGTTGGCCATGTGTTTAGACGAGGTCACTCATGGCACGCCTAAAGAAAGGCCGCCTCATGCCGTTTCCAATTAAAGCCCCGGGTGATTGTATGTATGGTGGTTTTTGTTTATTTGCAGAATTTCAACTTTTTGCAGAAATGTGGGGCCCTCTTAAATAGCAGCTCAAACACACTGGTGTAACCACACTGCAGCTGCATGTCATGAGTAGAAATGTTCCTCAGCCGTCCTCCCTGCGATTTACTATTGTACATCAGTTTGTTTTCCAGGCCTCCAAACAGGTTGTCATCCATTACATATTTACTTGTAGGGAGAGGAATCACTTCATCATGGAAAAGCTGGCATTTTCATCTCTTTTTACTATTTATCTGCTCTGCTGCTCCGGATTTAAACACCGTTTCCCTCCACTGACCTTTACGGGTTGCCAGGTCTTGATTTATGACTTCATGGAAATGCAGAACCGCGTGTAATAACCTTATAATAATTCCCCCCCTCCCCCCCCTCGATCCACTTTACATGAACACACTTCCACTTCTAAATGTCTTAAAAAGGAGAAACAACCAGCTCAGACGCACCCACAGTGGCAGACTTAACTTATGTTTGTGCACTGTATTTTGAGATCTGGACAGACAGAGTGGGGGGGGCTCAGGGGTCGGACTTGTCTTGAATGTCAAAGGTCAGACATGTGGAGGTTTTAGCACAGGTCCAGCAGACTTCTCTCTCTGCACCGCTAGCCAACACACAACTCAGGCCAGCTCTGAAAATAGGCCACTGCCAGTGTGCCAACACACGGCGGCCTACACGAGGGGGGGTCAGGGAAGTCTAGATGGAAAAACACAGACAGGCAGGATAGGTGGTCTGTTTGGACTTTGTGTGTTTACTCTGTGGGTCACCCTCTGCAGAATCTCTCTTTACTATTCTCTTCTTCCTCTGATGATAAAAAAGTGCTTGTTTGGTTATTTGACTGTAAAAAAAATAAAAGAGAGCAAGCTGCAGCTAATGAGTATTTTCATTATCAATCATTTCTTTGAATAACCAATTCATCGTTTAGTCCATAAAGAGTCCAAAAAATCTGGAAAAATACATGTTGCAATGTGGTGATGTCTTCAGTTAACTTATTTGTCTTTATAATAGTTAATAAATAATAACAATTTATGTCTATATTGACATTTATTCTTAATTTTGCGTCTGTGTGAGCACCTGCGTAAACTTATGATTTTAGTGTTTGTAGTTTTTTTCATTTTATTGAACTCAATAAACAAAATAAAGATCAAGATTATCATACAAAACAGAGAAAAGCAGCATGTTTGGTATAGCGCTGAAACAACAATTTGATTAGTCAAAACAAAATAGATAATTGATCATTTAAAAAAATGTTAGTTGCAGCCCTAGTTGGTATGTTTGCATTAATCAATCATCAAAACAGTTGTTGATTAATTTCTATTGTTTAATTAATCTAATTGATTAATGGACTGATTGTCTCAGCACTGATATTAGAACAAGTCTGGAACCAGAACTGTATAATATTTTGGTTGATATTCTTTCTTGTTCGTTATTTATCAAATTATTAATGTGTGCTTGTTTCTTCAGTGGTGGGTTTGGACATCCAGGATGAGATGGGCCGCCACGAGGTCGGTCACATAGACAACTCCATGAAGATCCCTCTCAACCAGGGTGATGGCTGTCGCTTTGAGGGAGAGTTCACCATCAACAAAGTAAGACCTCATCATCACAAGTGTTTGGGAGGTTACTTTAGAAATGTAATAGGTTACAGATTACTAGTTACCCTGTAAAAATGTTACCAGTAATGTAACTATTTAAATTATTTCATCAAAGTAGTGTAACTTATAACATTTGATTACTTTTCTAACAAATGTTTTAAACTGGTCTATAAACATGAAAAGTTCTAAAATCAAAAAGTTTTCATATTATGCTCATTTTCAGGTTCATACTTGTATTTTGTGTTTCTACAGGAACATGTTTACATGCTGTAATGTTCAAAAAACACATAATTTTCCTCATACTGTCTGCCTGAATATGCCTGTTTTTACCCTCTGTCTGAAACTCTCTGTTTATCACATTGCTAGGCAACAGTTTGGGTACATGTTTACTTCCTGTTAGCTGATGTCATTCACATACACCGCAAACAGGAAATAAACTGGGACACATTTAGAGTGTTTACGTTTAAAATGTGAAATGGTCTATATATTGTACAGTTGTGTGACATCAAAATTACAGAAATCTTGACGGCTCATTTATGGGCTCAGTTTCTGAATACAGGCTGTGTGTATTTCTCTGTGGATTGAGTGTTTCGATACTTGAACAGTATTTATACAGCACTTAAAACTGCTTTATAATAAAAAAAAGCATGAAAATCTCACTTTTTACAACATGGGACCTTTAAACCAGTCAGTGTAAACCTCACAACATTACTCAACACTGATTACTGTCAAACTTTTATTAAAAGTTCTTTAATAAAACTAGAATTAAGATTGGAACAGAGCAACATAATGAATGTTATGTTCTACATATAACATTTTTACCAAAATATATTCAGATATAACCCCTTTGTAATCACCAACATTTTGATTAGTAACTGTAATTTAATTACTTATTTTTTCTCAATAACTGTGATTTAATTACATCTTTTTCTTAGTAACTGTAACTGATTCCAATTACATTTATTATATAATTTAGTTACGTAACTCCGTAACTCATGTAACTCATGTAACTAGTTACTCCCCAACACTGTTCATCACATAGTAGAGTGGAGAAGAGGAATAACCCACACTCACTGTATGAGTTTAAATGGCTGGTCTCCTTCAGAGGAAGGCAAAAGTCAGCTTTTTTTCTGTGCCCAGTAATTACATTATGATGCTTCGGATAAGAGGTCTGATATTTTTGTGGGACATAAGCTCTTGGACTATATGTTGTTTATTTGTCTTGAACTTGAGTGAAGCATTCGAGCCCCCATCGGAGACGAGTGAGGCCGAGCTCCTGCCTCCTCCCCTCTAAATTGAGTTATGTTAAATGGAATCGGCTTTGGTTACATCTGCAGTCTGGGCCCTGTGAAGTCCTGTTTGTCCTACCACCGTCTTGTGCGTCAGTCTTTCCACTCCATTTAAGATGATTAACCCAGCAGTTGTACATTTAACACTCCTGCTTGTGGAATATTTGGAAATACGTGAAACGTGTTAAAGTGGATTTTTCTTCCGGAGGCAAGGGCCATTTAGTTTCCAACCAACTGTGTGTGTGTTCAGACTTAGTCATTAGTTAACTGAATGTGTTACAGGTGCTCACATAGACTCACCTAACTCTGTCTGTGTCTCTGTGTTTGTGTCTTCAGGTACCAGGAAACTTCCATGTGTCGACACACAGCGCTACAGCGCAGCCCCAGAGCCCAGACATGACCCACAATATCCACAAGCTGGCCTTTGGAGAAAAGCTCCAGGTCGGCACTGAAACACACACCCAGACGAAAAATTGATACAGATAAGATCTAGAGTGTCAAGGCTCGCTGATCACAGATCTCTTTTCTCTCTTTTGTCATGCAGGTACAGAAAGTACAAGGAGCCTTCAATGCGTTAGGAGGGGCTAACAGGCTGTCATCTAATCGTACGTATCCACGCTGCACATGCACTCACCAGAACCACTATGGGACTTTTATGTAAGGCACGGGGTGATGCAATGAAATGGGACACCTAGTGGACGTCCGTCGAATCCAAAGTGGAAAACACAGCTGACACTGCATCCCAGATGTAAAGGATCCAGCCAGTTATGTCATGATCCAAACTGCATCCATTTTTGGACACTTTATTTTAATCAAATAACTTTGTTTTTTTTTCTCTTGCAGCTCTGGCTTCCCATGACTACATTCTGAAGATTGTTCCAACAGTGTATGAAGACCTATCAGGCAAACAGAGGTTCTCCTACCAGTACACTGTAGCCAACAAGGTGCTGTCTTCCTCCTATTATCCCTCTTTTCCTTTCCCCTCTCTCACCTGTTGGATCCCACCCTCTGTGTCATATGTTTTTGCACATCGAGGCAGCAGCGTTATACCGTCCCAACATATGGCCTGAGCGTGTATCGCTGCGTTAACTTGTGCGCTCAAACGGAAGTGAAAGCTCACCCCTAGTGACTGGAAACGCTCCCCAGATGTCAACAAGCCATAAACACACTTCCTAGAACTGTGACTGACAGCTGGGTTTGGGAGTAATAACAGTGCAGCTCAGCTGTGAATCGACAAGGATGAGAGCCTGAGCGGAATATCCAAAATCTCACTGCCAAAGCATAATTAAAGGTCCAGCTGAGGCACGCATCAGGTGAATTAGGATAAACTGATATCCATGTCATCACATAACAATTACTCCCAACACATTGTAGCCTCCTCCTCGCTTACTTCACCAGTTTTATTCAGCCAACATTCATTTTCAATGAATCATTCATGACTTTTGAGTGACTTTATCTGAAAGCAATTCTGTAATGACTCATAAACGCCGCCGCCACCACCACCGGAGATAAGAATGAAATAACAGATTGCTCTGAATTGATTTCTGAACATAATGGGATTAACAGTCTCGATGTTTATTAAATCGATTTCTCTCGCCAGGCGTCGCTCCAAAACTCAATTAAATTTGTAACACGCTCTCTCTTTTTTTTTCATCTCACACAGGAGTACGTCGCTTACAGCCACACGGGCAGGATCATCCCGGCCATCTGGTTCCGATACGACCTCAGTCCAATCACAGTCAAGTACACAGAGAGGAGACAGCCCGTCTATCGCTTCATCACAACAGTGAGTGAATTGTCAGAACAAAAAAGAAATCTTTGGCCGAAAGTATTAAGATTTATTTTAATTCCAGGTATTTTAAAGGTCTTAAATCCAGTTAAAACTGTGATTTTAGGCTTAAAACATCATCTTAAAGCTGCAATAAGGGATTTTTTTCCATGTAAGGGCAGCAGAAATGAGCCGTGAATGC
The DNA here is from genome assembly GCF_043250625.1 of Sebastes fasciatus. Lineage (NCBI taxonomy): Eukaryota > Metazoa > Chordata > Actinopteri > Perciformes > Sebastidae > Sebastes > Sebastes fasciatus. The sequence continues at coordinate 13,652,603 of NC_133804.1, read as the reverse complement.
AACACTGACATTATAGGCCACTTTCACAGCAGCCATTTTAATAATTTTGACATGTGATTGCAGGGTGAACACAGGTGTAACTAATAACATTAATTGTTGACCTGTTCTATTTAGGTGGCCGAGTAATTTTATCAATTACACCTGTGTTTATTGGTGCCTTCAATTGAAACTTGTGTATACAACATGGGAGGTCATGTACACAATAAGTAGTTAAATGGTGAGAACACCTCTTCTAAGCAACGGCAATATTAGCGTTGCTGTCGGCGTCTAGAAGCCACAGAGGCTAACAATTTAGCAAGCTAGCAAGCGGGTAACATAATGCAGGAAATGCAAAGGCATAATGGCAGAGGAAAAAGATAAGGCCGTTGGGAATATCAACATTTTCCTCAGACATATATACGAATACAATTACAATATATTAACTTATTATGGACCGAAAAAATTAACTTCTATGGCCTTCACCATTTCTGACAACGTCAACAAACACGTCACAATTCGTGAACTCTGGGCTCTCAGAAACTTTCCACTTACGAAGAGGGGGAGTCATTCATATGGACTCTTCACGTGAACACGGTAAACACGACCACATTTGAAGGCACCATATTAACACATCCCCTCTCTGTAAAGCTCACTAATTCATGTTTTTTTCTAATTTCCAATGGAAAAAAATATAAAAGAAGTGTAACATGAAAGTTGTTGCTTGTAGTGATGAACCCACAGTGAATTATAATCCAACTCTGCAGTTCCCCTCAGCTCTATTGAGCTTTTTTAGCATCCTTCAGCTCATTGTTTTGGTTTAATGACAGCAGCTTTACTATTTTGCTTCACTCTCCGCTCTCATCAACCCTGTTTTCACCAACAGGCAGCTGTTTTAAGCGGAAAAAGCCCTGATAAACCCCCTGTACGCTACCTGCCCAGCACCATAAAGAGGCACCTAGTTTCCTCAGGAGCTGGTGTCGACTAAAATGTAACTAAAAGGAGAAAGAATACTGGACTTACATTGATTGTGTGATGATAAAGGTGTAATTTGTCCAGCCCTAACAGGTGCAACAAGGCTAACAGGAGACTCTATACACGCTCACACAGTCCTGAGAAGAGGTCTAATCAGCCACTTTAACTGAAAACACCTGTGTGGGTGTTCGGAGGCTTTAATACGAGTTTAATGGTGCCTTTAAATTGGGGTCGTGTTTACCGCGTTCACGAGAAGACTCCATATGAACGACCACCTCTCTTGTGGTATTCACGACCTCGGAAGTGGAAAGTTTCTGAAAGCTCAGAGGTCACGAGTTGTGACGTGTTTGTCGACGTTGTCAGAAATGGCGGAGGCCATGGAAGTTATTTTTTCGGTACATAATAAGTGAATATATTGCAATGTTAGTCGTATTTGTAATTCTTCGTAACTGTATAATATGTCTGAGGAAAATGTTGATATTCCAAACTGCCTTATCCTTTTCCTGTGGCTTCGTTCTAGACGCCGACAGTAACGTTGCCGTTGCTTAGCAGCGGTGTTCTCACGACTTAACCACTTCAACGACAAGCATATCCCGTGCACGACTTCCCATGTTGTAAACACAAGCTCACGAGTCTCATTTGAAGGCACCATAATCTAAACATTTTTTTAGTAAAAAATCGAAATAAGCACACAGTATGTCTCACAAAACTATGTTGAGACTACTATTGTAGTTTTTCGCGTATGCTTTTGTGATTTTAGGTTTCTTCTTTTTCTCTATTGGTCTCATAAGAGGTCTTTTGAAGTCTTACATTTAAAGAAATAGAGCAGCATTTTGGGAAATAAGCTTATTTGCTTTCTCTCTGACAGTTGGATGGGATTGATTTATACGTGTAAGAAGTTAAAAAACAGTCCCTTTTAAAATGTTTTATTTTGTGGAAAAACAACTATTTCTATTACCTCCTGAATTCCTTTCCTCTCTCTCTCTGCCTCCTCTCCCCACCTGACCCTGTCGGTTGAGGAATTTTGTCTGAGCCTGTACCGCCTCAGCGGGAAGGTTTCCTGCTGACTGATAATGCGGTCAGGATTAAATTGGCTGCCTGGCTGATATGAGCTACACCGTTATTTGTCTTTTGAGTTGTTTAGGTTCATCATGACTTAAGGCATTTGGGGTAGGAAATGACTGTGTTCATAGTGTGATCATGAGTCATGGTTCAAGATCGTGAGTCAAGCTGCAGCAGGGCTCTCTTTGCTGGATTCCTTCACATGCTGATCTGTCAGTGTAATGTATCGTTGTGATGAATTGAGCCATTTCTAACCAGAGATGAAAACATCAGAGACTGACAGAGTGACTTGTGTTTTCTATAGATCTGTGCCATCGTCGGCGGGACGTTCACAGTCGCAGGAATCATCGACTCCTGTATATTCACCGCTTCAGAGGCCTGGAAGAAGATCCAGATAGGGAAAATGTCATGAGGACTGCTCCCCACTCCTCCTCTCATCTTATTTATAAGTTGCTAGCCTGTTAGCTAAATCCAATCCTACTCGAAGCCACTTCCTTTTGGAGATTGTATCAGCGCGACCAATGAAGTGGCTACTGCGGCACTCGATCTAACTACCAGGCTACACGGCTACGTCTCAGTTACTTAAGCTCCTCTCAGGCTCCATCTGCTCTGGTGACGCGTGGACGCTGACTATCTCATGTCTGCTTCCTCCGTCTTCAGTGTCAAGAGAGGAGAGGGGAAGCTCTTTTGTTACTGTGGGGATGAAGTACTGTGTGTCAGGGTTCAACCAGTCAAGTATGGGTATTCAAGGGCTGCACTAGATTTTTTTTCTTTTAGAATGAAGTAAAAAAACAAAAAGCTGATATTCACATTTTTTAAATTTGACACAAATATCCACATATATTCAATCGTAGGGAAGTTAACAAAACATGAAATACATTTTTTTTTTAAAAAGGGTCATTTCAGCCAGTTCAACCAGTACATCGGTCTAACCATACTGTTTTATTGTCCCCAATACAGCAAAAGGGGAATGATCATTTGAAGGAAGTGTTCTGGTTTATAAGCCTGTGCTGTTTATAAGACTGGACTGTAATTCACACGGTCCATAAAACTACATTTTGAATCAGTATGCTGACGTTATTATTTCCATCTCATTTTATCTCCAGTATTTCAAACTGTGTGCCTTTAGGTTTTCTCTTCCACCCTCATGTGTTCTCTCATGGCTGCCACTAAAACCAGTTCATTGCATGTTACAACTGAATTTGTAGATTCACTTTTTTCAATCCTTCATTGTCTACCTTTCAGTCAATTTATACCAAATATTTCATTAACACTGTTGAAGGTCCTAGTTTTGACTTTTTCCATTCCATTTGAATTATTGCAAAAATATAGTGAATGTCTTGTTTTTTTTCTAAGAGATAGATTGATTTACTTTTTTTTTTTTTTTTACACGGTACGTGAACATGTTTACTCATTGGGTTTCTACGAAGTTGTAATCTGTAAAGAAGATTTGTTTTTGTAAGGGGAGAACTTGTAGGTTGTTTTTCTTTCTTTTATACTACCTGATCAAGGACGGGGATAATCAAACGCCATCAGAAACCGATCTTTCTACTGTTAAGGTCATCCACTTCCTGTTCCGTCTCAAATTACTCTGTAATGCTATGTGTTCCTCAATTAAAGGTGCCATAGGAATCAATGTTGTACGTCCCATGTGTTCAGGTTTCTATAAGCTAGCTGCCATTCGTTCTACATGTTGTACAAATTCTTATTATATTTCCTCATTTTTAATCCCTCCAGACAGTTTATTCTAGGATTTAGTTTACAGATCTCAAAAGGAGTATTATCACTATGTATTATTTCCTAATAAAACCTTAATATAGTGAAGTTATGGAGTCCCAAGTTGTAAGTGAAAGAAGTGAGCTGCTGGTTTATCAGAAACCATTTACCTGAATTTTATCCAGGTACCCTTATCAACAATTATTCATAGAAACTGAAACCTTTGCACCTCTGATTTTAAACATTAACTAATCTCCACTGGCTGTAATTGTGTGTGTTTGAAGTGGACTTTGTGCCCAGACGCTGCTCATTTCCCTCAGCTGGCAGCCAGTCAACACGCTGCAGGTTGTCATTTTGTGATGTGAGCATGTAAGAGGGTGTTAAACTGTCACAGCTGTCATCATGCTTACGCCCAGCTCTGATAAGAGGTGCTTAGTGTGACTCACTCCTTTTTCTTTTTTTTTATTCGCCCCACATCTCTCTTGTTTACTTCCGTCACCTAACCCTTGTTCATGGTGTCGCTTAACCAAGCGTCTACGCCTCCACTAAATGACACAGATCCACAAATAACTGCTTGTTTTCGTTGATTAGGACATTATGTGGATCATCACAGAGCTTGATGCTGTTGACCTGTAATTCATCACAGCAATAAAAACTTGTACTTTACTAGAATAATGACTGATTTAACTTCATATTAATCAGAGAGATAAGAAGAAGAAGATAAATTTCTTTATTTCTTCCCATATGAGTCATAATTTGTACAAATGAAGGAAGAATACTCTGTATATAAACGATAAAAATATAAATGTGTGAATAGAAAATACTTAGGGTTTGTTTTTTGTCATAATGCTGCCACCCAGTGGCTGGTTCGAGGAACTTCAGGCACATATAGCTCAGTCTGTTGTTGAGGCAGCAGCCCGAGACATGAGTAGAGGTCAGCTCTGGCCACAAGGATCTATAACCTGATTATGTCACTACTGGGATGTTACTAAATCCTACACGCCTCCCTCAACCTGAGCTGTCCCCCTTTTTTTAACCATTATCTCGAGCTGCATCTTTGGTTAGATTACACGTTGGAGGAGGCCAGGCAGGGGGTGTCAGGCGAGGAGAAGAAGTCGCAGAAGCCGTCCTCGGACAGGTGTCCGTACTCGTTGTTGTAGAAGGTCTGTCCTGAAAGCTGGCTGAAGAAGTTGGGACGGTGCCTGGAGCTGCCGGCGCCGCTGCTTCGCCCCAGGGAACCATGTTGGGAGGCTGTCAGAGGCTCTGTGCTGCTGCTGCTGCCCATACGACTGGGAGGAGAACAAAAAAAAAACAGCATTATTGTCAAGTAGTGACATCTAAAGGCAGCACAGTATGCTGTTTAGGGCATATACAGTTTACAAATAGTATGTTATGTATAGTATATTGGACAGTTTGAGTTCACAAACAATTGTTTCTCAACATGTAACTCATGTCCATCTTTAAGCGCTGAACCTATAACTGCTAAAAGTGTACATTTGGACTTGAAGGATAAAGTCTGGTGATCCTGTTCTTATTGTCAACACATCTCATGAAAAGACCAACTGATTCTACTAACAAGTATCCTCTGTGTCTGTAACACAGAGCTCATCTGTTGTCCAAAAGCTATTAAAAACACATCAGAGAGCCACACTGTTGCACTGGCTGAATGTGTTCCCATGTAGTTTATTTTGAGTCATCCGGTACCATAAATACTCACTCGCTAAAAATAGTCCCCAACATACACACTATTTACTCTGTTTTAGTAATGCTTGATTAAAAGTTACAGTGCCAAGCTGATAGAGGAAGTTATTTAGCCATTTCTAAACAATAGAACTATTCTTGAGTGCCACAGACAGGCTGGGAAAGTCAGAAGGTATAACCCCTTTTCACAGCAGCCATGTCATGTGAAAGCCATGTCATGTCATAGCAGGGTAGACACAGGTGTGATTGATCAGATTAATTATGGTTCTGTTGTATTTACTGTGTCACAGTCATTTTCAGTGAGAACAGCATGCACAATACCATGACCTGGCACTCCTCAATGAATCAGGGCTATAATTATTAATGTTATTAATAACACCTGTGTTCAGCCTGCAATGACATGTCAAGGGATGTTGTGAAAAGGGCCTATAGAGTGCTACAGGAATGAGTCCTAAAAGCAGGAAATGAGGTAGCATTTTAACACTTGTGGTTCTCTCGTCTCGAAGTAGATGGGTTTTAGTTAGATGCCTGAAATAAGGTCTGTGGTTAACACAAGGTTCGTGAATTTTGAAGCTTTTATATGTCGTATAAAGGGCGGTTGTTAACAAGTGGCAAAATGAGACTACTAAATGTCATCACGCCGACTCCTCCGCCTTTACAGCCTTGTTGTGTATACTCACACTGATGCGACCGTGGTGTAGTTCCTTTATAGCCTATCGTTAGCTTTTTTACTTCTGGGGATTGAATTCACACTTCAAAAATCATAAAAGCGATGTTCATTCATAAAGATTATCTTGCTGAACAAAACGTTTCAGTATCATAAACGTATGTTTGCCACAGAGCTTATTTTCTGCAATAATCCAAAAAGCCAATGGAAAAATCCCATTGGCTTTTTGTGGAGGTAACCAGGGAGACACTAACTTCCTGGTTAGCTACAAAAAAATGTATTGATAGACAGGCTCACACATTGCTGGTTTTGGTCTTTTCGTGGGATTTGTTGACAATAACAAACATATTGGATATTGCCAGCCTTATCCTGTATGTGTCAGTACTCTCAAATGTAAGAATAAAAGCTATTTATCAGATTTCCTTTTACTTAGAAGAAGAAAATATTCCTTAAGGGTTTCTCAAGGTGGTTAAGAGTAATCTGAGGTGGAAATAATGAACAATGTATTATCCAAATCAGTGTGTCAGGGTAGGATAGTTTATATCTTGCCAGTTCTAGCTGCTTCTCTCTGGTAAGCTGTTATATCCAGACACTTTTTCACCTTCCTTGTCAAATGTGGAACTAGATTTCTTTTGTGGTTTGATGAACAATGGGGGCAGAGGTTGGTAAAAATCCTTTTGTCTGATTTTCTTTCCTGCTCTGAGTGTACGTGTGGTTAATCATGCAATCACTTCAGAGCTGCTCTTAAAGGTTCCTCCCACATCGTTGCTGTAAGTAGGAGTGAGTAGCCAGATTCTTCACTTTTAGCACAGAACTTTTTACTGCTCTTTTGATCACTGTTGAGCCTAATTCCCAAAACTTTGATGAATATGCGAACTTGGTTCAAATGACTCAGACTGTTGCTTACTCCTACTTACCCATGCATAAATCCCTCTGCTTAGTTTCACTTCATATAAAGCTGTGATTCTACATGAGAGGAGAGAATGACTGTTTTCTCATATTGACTCTGCACTGTGTCTGTTTACTGGCTGCTTGTGCGTCACGTTCAGTTTCAGACAGCAATATGGATCAAAGCTGTGCGTATGATTAACCTTTTGGAGACGGCGCCCCTGTGCTTGTGTTCAATTCTCTGTAATTCTTCGGAGGCCAGAACCATCCCACTGTCTGTCTGGTTATCCTGGGAAAAAGACACAGTTGGACATCATGTGAATTAAATTCTTTGGTTGACCCCGTTGCTGTCTGCAAAAACTATTCTTGGTGATTACCAGCAGAGAAAAATTCCCGAATGCCATTCGCCAAATGTCACATTTTCAACAGTTGCTAAGAAGATAAAGATGCTTACTTGAGTAGCTTTCTGTGGATGCATCTCCAGGGGCGACTCTTCAAATGTCTTCACCGTGGGCTGGCCCCCTGGGGCGGGTCCCACAAACACACAGCCGCCAAAGGGCACGCAGTTATAATACCTGATCAAGAGGTGGAGAAAGGATTATCAGATTAATACATGATAGAGCCTACCGTTGACATACAAATACCAGGAGACTGAGAAGATAACGGTAAAAAAAAATAAAGAAAAAGTGAAAGAAATAGCATTTTATATTTAGATTCTTCTGTTATGAATAGGTTGTCAGCTGTGTGACTTTTTCAGTCAGTGGTCTGATTTGATTCATTATCAGTGAGAGTCTATAGGCTGAAACTATTCAATACACAGGATAAAGCAAACCACATCTGAAAATACAGACACAGTGATACATCTGGGTAATAAAAATGTTTTCCCGTCCCATAAAAGATTTTATAACCAACAAAATTATCTTATCCAAATGTTTGAAATGCACTTCTCTTTTCCATTATGTCACAGTCTGACAGTGTGTGCCAGGTCATTGACACGATGTGGAAAAAAAAAAAAAAAAGCTTTAAATGTTATTTTATCTCAGAGTTTTTCCATAATGGCTTGTAAAATCATATGTTTGCTTTTCAAATGACAATTTCCTTAAAACCTAAAGTAAACAATGGGAGTAGGGCTTTGTGATTTGATAGCAGTCGGACAAGAGTTATAAAACAACCTCACCACGAGGTCAATTGAGTAGCTGTACTAATTTAGTAGCTGGACCTTGCTCATTTAAAGGACCAGTGTGTAGGATTTTTGGGGATCCATTAGCAGAAATGGAATATAATATTCACAACTATGTTTTCATTAGTGTTTAATCACCTGAACCTAAGAATCATTGTGTTTTCATTAGCTTAGAATGAGCCCTTCATATCTATATAGGGAGCAGGTCCTCTTCGAGGAGTCCGTCATGTTGCTTTGCCATGTTTCTACAGCAGCCCAGAACGGACAAAACCAAACACTGACTCTAGAGAGAGACTTTTACTTTTTTAAGGCCGCCATAGTGTCTTTGACACACTTGGAAAGGGAGAGGTGAGCGAAGGGGTATTCAGTTGGTTGCAATTTGCAACCTCACTGCTAAATGCCACTAAATCCTACACACTGCTCCTTTAAGATTTCTGTTTATGCCTACGTGTGCAGGTAGGAGTCCGTCTGTCAAGAAAAACTTTTTACATAATGTATCGTCATTTCCATTTAGTCACATACATCATTTCAATTTTCCCTGAAACATTCAGCTTAATAAATCTTTTCCAGTGTTCAAAAGACAGAATATATTATTCTGTCTGGGTTATTAAATAATGAATTCACAGTCAAAATATCAATAAATATGGACGCTAGTAATGAATAAATAATACAAAGGCATTGTGCCAGTAGAAATGGTTTTCTGAGCCTCTAAGCAGGACACAGTATAAATACAGAGTGCAGGTTGTTATTCATGTGCAGGTAACAGGCTACAGAGAGAAAACACTGCTGCTCTGCCACTGATAATAACTGTGTGTCTTTATTAATATTAACAGTTCAGACACAAACGCCATCAAAAGTTTCTACAGCTGTTAAAGCCGACTGAAAGCTGATCCAGCTGTGATCAGCTGCTGCCGTCATCAGAAACGGACGTCGCTTCACTTCAGAGGAAACATCTCATGTCTCTAAAAACCTATTTCCTCGTTTCTTCTCTCCTCTTCTCTCATCTTTTCCTCGCCTCGCATCTCAGGTGGGATGGACGCGAGGAGAGGAGTCGAGGAAAGGAATCAAGGAGACACGTTAGCACATGAAAAGGACCCCTTGTCAGCACATTTACATTCATTCAATGTTGCTGAATCCTGACTGGTGAATAGAAGTACATGACAATATTCGTCCTACCAAGTCCTGCCTACGTCCAACCAGTGAGAGGAGCTCAGACAAAGCAGAGACCTGATAGTAGATGGGAGTTTTATGATTCATCTGTCTGTGAATGTATTGATTACTAGACACATTTTTCCACTACCTTCTTATCAAGCGACCACAATGTCTTTTTCAGGTTCTGCCATATTTAACATTGTATTCTATTTGTTTTCTACTGGATGTCCTGGTGTTTCTGTTTGAGTACTGTGATCTTTCATCTCGTGGTGCTTTGTTTCTCCCTGCTGTTTTCTGACCAGCAGGTGATAATGATTTGAGTTGATTACAGCCTCCACAAGAAATGGCCTGTTTTCCTCTTTCACAGTTGCCTGGGGAAGAGCTTATTGATTGAAATATTGCCTTGAAAACAGAAAAAGAGAAATAAACTATTTATTTGGAGCTTAACAGTGTGCAGACCTCCTTTGTGTCCTGCAGTTAAGCATTTTTTGTTGCACACTTGGGCCCTCTTCAGGAGCTCGGACAAAAACACAAAATCTCCCATGTGAAATTACCAAAACCGTTCTAACTTTGGCAGAAGCACGTTGCTCATAGTAAGAGTCTTTGTTTAGAACATTGATTTTCAGGGCTTTTAAAACCTCTGAACACCCACACAAGTGTTTTCAGTTAATCTGGCTGATTAGACCTCTTCTCAGGACTGTGTGGGTGTGTATAAACTAATTGATCATCTTCCTGAGTCTCCTGTTAGCTTTGTTGAACCCTTTAGAGTGGGACAAATTACACCTTTATCATTCTTATTGGTAGAGGAAGATTTGTGAGCCGATAAATTCCCATCATGGCTGCGCTCACCTTCAAGCTGAGCAGAGGTCTAATCAGCAGTGAAAACACATGTGTGATGTCGAGAGGCTTTAAAGAATACAGGATGTATTTATGTATATATATATTTATTTATTACACGGAGGTGTTGAGTACTTGATTCTGATTGGTCAATCACGGCGTTCTGCGGTCTGTAATTTCTGTATAACAGACTGTTGCTATGTATAACAGGCCGTTGCTATGTAAAGCAGACCGTTGCTATGTATAGCAGACCGTTGCTATGGGTGCTGCTCTGATGTCGGACTCTGGCGGACCGTTTTTGTGTCAAAATATTGATTTCTTCAGTAAGTAGCTGTGTAATAAGCAGGATAATGTACAGCTAGCGGGTCACTGTTGTGGAAGAATCCCCTCCACAACAATGACCGGCTCGCTGTACATTATCCCCTTACATATATGTTAGTACCTGGTGGGTAGAGTGTTACAGGCCAGTCTCAGTTCCTCCTCAGATGGAGGGCGTGATGAGGCCTGTGAGAAACCATCATCCTCTGAGCTCTGTGAGTGGTTCAGAGGGATGTAGTCCTTCCCATCCTGATGGGGAAACAGAGACGATTTCAATCAAGACCTGAAAACTCTTTACAAAACTCAATTACATTTGCTAGAATGAATGGCCCAATCCCAATGTTCCCCCGAAGGCCTAAAGCCCTAAACCATCAGGGACTTGACTGATGTCCCCTTTTAAATGGTTGAGTGTGAGAGGCTTGAAATTGTATAAATACGAATGGGACAGCACTTTGCAGCAACATATCACGTTACCTTGACGATGCCAATTGCAGGTTTTTATTTTACGCATTTTTACTGCCTGATTTGAATGTCTTCCAGGCTCTTGTCTTACGAGACGAGAGGTAGACTAATCAAATTTACTTGTTTTTGTCAAAACAGAATCATTAAGCAAAAGATGATGGTTGATGAATAAACCAGGTGAGTAGTATTCCGTAGCCTTTGCTTACACTCCTCTGATTTCATGTGTTTTTTATGATCCATCTTAAATCCTTAATGTTTCTGTGTAAATTTAATATGCCAAACTGAACACCCATGTGCCATCCTCTTTGTTCACCTTTCTTTAACGCCTCCGGGCTTCCTCTGGTGTAACCCCGTGTTTAATGTCCCAAAGCTATGAATTGTGGGTAACTCCCTAGGCAAAGTCTGCAGAAATGTGGACTTATGGAAAGTGTTCATAAAGGGCACAAAATGTCTGTGAGAGAGCCCTCAGGCACTTGATGATTTGACAGTGGGACAGCCCTAAACCCTCATAGAGTTTGCGGGAATGCGCCTCAAAGTCTGTGAGTCTGTGAGTGTGGACATTAGGATTGGGTCATCGTCTCCCCAGCAGTGAACTTACAGGTAGGCTGTTGTCCTGCAGCAGGTCTCCCAGGATCTGCACCAGCGCAGGGAAGTTTGGTCTCTCTTTGTGTTCACCGTGCCAGCAGGCCAGCATGATGCCGTATCTACCAGCAGAGGGCAGCACAGTCACAACAAGCACCATACTGAGGTTTTCAACTTCTCTCACTCACTGATATAGCTGCAAATTTGACACTATATCCTCATTTACATGTACAAGTTAGTCAAAGTTATGATATTTATGGGTATATTCTTGTGTGCCTTCAGGATTGGCTCAAGAAGTTAAAGGACTATAAATCGTATTTGAAAGCAAAAGCTGAGAGAGAGAATGAATCAAAGCCTACGCTTACATTTCGGGGGAGGCGGTCTCCGGTGACCTCATCCTCACGCCATCTTTCAATCGTTTGCAAAAGTCTTCGTCAATCTGTACACCCGGGTACGGAGACGCGCCTGAGGGCGGACAAAAGAAGACGGAACATTAATTAACATGTCACAGATAGGAAAAACAAGTTACTGTGTTTTTTGGATAACAGTGATGAAGATTTATTCTGCCTCTAAAAAGTTGTATTTCCTGATTGCTCGTGGCAGGGACAGAGATTGATGGACACTTGTGGAGGAGATCATATTCAAAACCCTTTGATTTTTTTATACAAATGATGAAATGAGTGTGTTTACCCAGTGAGAAGATTTCCCAGAGGAGAACTCCAAAAGACCACACGTCACTCTGGCTGGTGTACACTTTGTCAAAGATGCTCTCTGGAGCCATCCACTTTAGAGGCAGGCGAGCCTGAGAGAACATTGTGAGTTTAATGTTTCCCCACAGACTGATAATAAACGTGGAAATAGTGAGTGTGAGGAGGATGTCCTACATTGCCTTTCCTGACGTAGTCGGGGTCTTTGTATATGTCTCTGGCCAGGCCGAAGTCACAGATCTTCACGATGTTGCTCTCTGACAGGAGAATGTTCCGGGCTGCCAGGTCTCTGTGGATACACTGTGGGTACACACACAACCACACATACATCATAACGCTGCGGACAGGTGTGTGTGTGTGTGTGTGTGCAATTATATGTGCATGCATTGTTTCAACCTTGTGTGCTCTGATGGGTGAATTACAGATATGATTTGGAGTAAGTAAATAGCAATTTGGTTATTTTAATAATCTGTTCCCTTAAAATCTTGGTGTGTAGGTGTGTGTGTGTGTGTAGGTGTGTGTGTTTGTGTTCGTCTCTGTGCCAGTTTGTAACTGGGACTGGACTATGTCTCGACCAGACTGAGCTCTGTGGAAGCAGTGCAGGAGATCGACATCATTCACAAAGCTGTCGAGTAAATGTGCCTACGGGGTCACGACTGTGAGTCATCCGCTCAGATTGTTGATATTCATTATAAATTATAGCCGCTTTCGTTGTCACCATTTTAATGTCATTATTCACCCGATTACCAGCGGATTCATATGAGAGATCAGCTCAACAACAACTCGAAACCACAGTTTGTGCAACTCTTCACTATTTGGATACAGTGTTTTAAAGTGCTGATGAACTTAAAAAATCTCAGCTGTCTGTGAAAAGCAAAAATCAAACCAAATATGCCCTCTTTAGATCTACATTTGTTTGAAAGTACATTACCTGTACATTAAATAATCACCAAATGAAATAAGTTAGTCATTTTCTATATTTTTATTTAATTAAATGTTTGGTATAATTATTTATTTAAATTTAATTTAATCCAATTAACTTAATTTTGAAGTTAGATTTAATCAAAATTTGTATTTAATTTAATTCAATTTATGAGTCAATTTAATTATTATATTATTATTATTTTTTACTTGATTTCATTTAGTTTCATTTCATTACATTTTAAATATAATTGAATCCGCTATTTTTTATTACAGGATTATATTTTTTAAATCTTTTTTCTAATCTGATTCAATCTGTATATACACATTTTCATGGTATGCTGTTTTTGTAGCGAGTCCAAGATGTTAAAGTGCATTAATTTCTTGTAGACTATCAGAAATGAATGCATTTAATTAATTTGGCAGAGGCCACTGCCAATTAAACACCAAAGAGGAAGCAACATGTTTTTCCAAAGTTGCATTTTTGTTTCCTAATTAAACATCCACAATTTGTTTTAATGCTTTACAGCTGTGAGGAGCTTCTTAATTTCGTTGGTGCATTGCATTATGGGTTGGTAGTGTCCTTCAACAGCACATGAAAACAAATCAATTGGATTTATTATGGAATATATTTAACTTAATTATCTAATCTCCTGTGTCAACACACTCCCTACTCAAAACCTGTTTAGCATTAGTATGCAGTATGGGATCTAGCTCTAGTTTATTGTCACGTGGTTAATTAACAAGCACAAAACTGAAAAGCTGAATGATCCAGGCTATAACCTACTGCCTCTGACACCAATCTGTGGTGACAATTCACCACAGCTTGCTCACTAATGCTCTTTGTAATGCTGACAGCTAACCTTTCTGGAGGCCAGGAACTCCATCCCACGTGCCACCTGGAAGCTGTAGCAGATTAGATCTTCTATCGTTAGAGGAGTTTTCCACAAGTCCTCCACTGGAGAGAGAAAGATGAGGGGAACGGAGAGAAAAAGAAGGAGAAATTAAACTACCACTGTAACGAAACAACGATTTAAATAATCTGATCTTGTGAATTACTTACTTTTCTCCACAGCAGGAGTCTCATTGGGCGTGTTGGGCGACGGACTCTGAGGACTGGTGAGCGGGGAGGAGGGTGGAGAAGGAGGGTGGCGAGCTCTTTGGTCCATTTGACCCGCCTCAATCATCCGTCTCACCTGGCTCTGAGTTTTAGGAGAGCGATCCTGTTTGAGGAAACAATTCAATGTGTCATCTCCAAAATCAATACCAAAAAAAAAGAGTTAGAAAATGCTGTTCAATAAAGGAAACAAAGCAAAGAAGATTCTCTCTGCAGTCACATTATCGCAGCAGAACAAACAAATGGAAAACAGCAGACAGTGCTTCAGTGTCTGTAGTGTTTTGGATACCCTGTACGGGAGGAAGAACTCTCTCTTGGCTCGTAGGAAGTTGGACAGATTCCCGTACTTGCAGTATTCCACTATCACCATCAGTGGACCTGTTGATACAAACACTTCAACTGTCAGCTTTTATCATGAGAGTACTGTAGGAAAAAAGCTACCTATATTGCAACACACTTTAAATTGTATTTCTACTTGATAAAACTCATTATAATCATCTCTGTCTCTTGTTTTTTCACACCTTATTAAAATTATTAAATTATTAAAATAGCGAGAGCTGGCATTCTGTAAGCGTTTCCTGGCTGAGATTAGCTGCGGGGTTAAACTGCTGTTTTTGTGTATCAGGGTAAACAGGGTTAAACTGATCCAGATGTGCGCCCCTCAAAAATATGTGCTCTATAGGTCATAGAGCATAAAATTAGTGGTGTCAAAGAAAAACAGAGGCGACTGTTTGACTTTCCCAGTTGGTTTGCTCTAAAAAAAAAATGGTTGCAGGGGGTGGACAAAATAATGTAAACACCCATAGAAAAAGGATTTCACTCAACAGGACAAACAGCAGAGGTAAAAAGAAGTCATCTGTACCCAAATTGCAGGTGTATGTTTAAAAAAACACAAATTTTCTACCTGAATTTCAATTAAATATGCCAAAGGAAACCGTCTAAAAAATCATGACAACATATCTTTTAAAACAGACAAAGAAGAGCAATGATCAGACGTTAAAACTAACTAACAGGGACAGGATTAACATAAACAACACATTAACCCATTTGTGCCCAAAGACTGTATTTAGTATAATATGGAAAAAAGTCACAACATTTGCTCTGATTGGTCTAAAGTCTTGAAATATGGTACGGACATACTTTGGGCAAGTATCTAACAGTGCAACTTTGAAATGTTTAGCTCACAGGAAAAATTACACTTTTATTAATAGTCAAAGTCAGGATTTTTGAAAAATGAGGAAAATCACCAACATTGTGTTTATCAAATCTTTTTCATATAATTTCTTTTACACCGCATATGTGTGCATATATTTGATATTCAACTTGTTATGAGTCCATAGATACCAGATACTTGATTGTGTTACTTGTACTTTCTGAGATACAGCCATTTTCTTATCATACTATATCTAGTATTTGGGCACATGGGACTACTAAAATATAATGGAGTCTATTACAAAAACAGTTGTCCCATGTGGCCAAAGACTAGATATAGTATGATAAGAAAAACTCACTTTTCAGCCAAAGTCATTGACCGATTCTTTTTAGGCGAGCCCAGAGAACACTTCCACCACAGGAAATTCAAAATTTCAGTTGCAGACACAAATGGGTTAATCATTTTTCATGAGGTGTCACAGTTACATCTATGTTAACATACAGTATATGACGTTAAACACACACATATGAAATATAATACATACAAATCTGTACTCACCATTTGGTTTGGTGCAGGCTCCCAACAGGTTCACTACATTCAGATGGTTACCAATGTGAATCAGTATCTTTAACTCTGACATCAAGGCCTTGTGCTCACTGGCTGTGGATCCATCTGAAACATTATGCATATAAATCTTATTGTTTATGTTTGCATTGTTTATCTACCAGGTCATATTTTACATATATCAGAGCCGCTTAGCTAACTTTGTGCATCAGCGGCTCCTTACTCACACACAAAGACAGATCTCACCCTTCAGCATCTTGACAGCCACTGTGTCCAAACTGTTGCTCTTGCTGATGCCGCAGATTGATGCTTCGATTACTTTTCCAAATGCGCCGTGGCCCAAAACCTTTCCTGTGTCAGGAGAGAGAACAGGAAAAAAAACCACAGAATATTCATGCTCATTGATCTATGCAGACTTGGTTTGAGTCTCAATGGAATACACAAACAGCCGTGATCGGGAGCAGTGGCAAAATGTAAATGCATCTGGCAACCATATAGACGAGAGAGGGGTGGGGGAATTAAAATCTCAATTGCAGCATTTGGAAACAACGTGTTCCCATGAGTTGGGAGCCGTCGTGGAACAGATGCTTTTCCTCGGGGCGTTTTTAAAAAGCCGTGCTGGGAATGAGCACATATTTAACATTAGCACTTTACTTGGCAGCAGTTTTGCCCGGCTGGCTGCGGTCCAAACTCATGCCATTAAGGATTCTGGAAATGGAAAACTAATTCAGTTTCATCCATCTATTCACTCTCAACCCCCTCACTCCCGTTCACTCGTTTATCCAAACGTCCATCCATCCTTCTCTTCCGCCCTTCACCACCGCTCACCCAGTCGGAGTCTGTCTCTGGAGATCTCCCACTGCGAGGAGTCGTAGGGCAGGTATTCACACTGCTCATCCAGAGGCACCTCCCCAGGGTCCATGATGATTGACAGATAGCCCGTCTTTATGTCTGCCGGGTTAACCTGGAGTTCAGAGAGACAGAGAGCTCATGTCAACAACGATGACTCTAGTATGTGTTGAACATGTAGTTCTGGCAGCTGTGATGTTTTCTCTTCACTCTTGTAAGACGTAGGAACATTTCTATCATACTTAGGATGATACAACCTGATTTTAAGCTGGAAGCTAAATTGATTTTCATATTTCCTGAAAAGTTTTCATCCATTTACAAATGAAAAGCGTAACCATTTCACTCTTGGATGTCTTTCAGGGCCAGCTGCTGGCGTGGGCGTTATAATATAAGTATAATGATGACACTGTGTAGTTAAACACCTGTAGGCACCAGCAGCAGGATTATGTGCATTATATCTGCTTTCTCCTTTCATGTACAGTCATAAATTTACGGATTTCACAGATTGCACAGCGTTTACCATCATTAACTATTCAAATCTTCATACACAATGAGATCTATTGGTAACCGACTCTCCGTGCCATACAGTGAGATTATTCAAAGGGCAAATTTCCAACCACCATTTCCTCTTGATAATCTAATTATGTAATGGGAGATCATTAAAAGGGAGTTCTCGGTTTAAGGTTTATAAATGGTTTGTAAATGTGTTTTTTTTTTTTTTCATAGTATTAAAAGTAGTGGCATTGTTATGCATGACTAATGCAACCTTTTATATTAAGTAAATAACAAACATCCAGTCAAGAGACACTAGTATAGTAAATAGGTCTCCGGGGCTAATTATTTAAAAAAATAACTTCCTGTTCTGTCACCATATGCTCTTAAAATTCGGGATGCTGTATATTAAAGGGATAGTTTGGGTGTTTTGAAGTGGGGTTGTATGAGGTACTTATCCATAGTCAGTGTATTACCTACAGTAGACGGTCGGCACGCCCCAAGTTTGGCGAAGGAGACAGGAGTCACTGTATGGAAGCAAAGCAATGTACTGCTGTGGACGGAGCCGGCAGCAAAACGTATTTTAGCCACCTAAAAGAAAGGCCCACCTAAAAAATCAATATCAGTTTAAGTGTACGCTATATTTAGAATATTTTCACCAGAAAATCTTACCATGAGACCGCTATTTATGTTTCCGACGGGGACTGAAGCCATTATCTAAAGCAACCAGACGCTATTGAACCCCCCCAGTAAATTTTACGTTGCAGAACAAGTTGTGTGACTTTGGTTAGTTCGGATTCACCAAAGTCACACAATAGCATGAACAAACTAACCGCTCGAGGCAGCGGTAGACCAGCAAACCTTGTGTTCCGCGAGGAAAAAATACAGTTTTTTCAATGGAGTCTGGTGAGTTTGACGAGAGCATAGATGGATACAACGGCTTAAGTTCCCCGTCTGTCTCACGGCAAGGTGAAGCGGTGAAATTATTCTAAATATAGCGTGCACTCAAACTGATATTGATTGTTTTAGGCGGGCCTTTCTTTTAGGTGGCTAAACGTTATACGTTTTGCTGCCGGCCCCGTCCACAGCAGTACATTGCTTTGCTTCCGTGCGGTAGCTCCTGTCTGCTTCTCCAAACTGGGAGTGTCTCGACCGTCATCTACTGTAGGTAATACACTGACACTGACTGTAATACATGGATAAGTACCTCATATAACCCCACTTCAAAGCACCTGAAGTATCCCTTTAATATATGAAGTTCAGTATATTTATATTAATATTAAAGATATTAACATTCTGCTAATATTTAGTAGGTTACTGGCTGTATATTCATCTTTGGGGTACTGTATATTTTTGCCTCTCAGATATAACAGTTTTCTTCAGAATGCCAGGTCACCCCAGGTCTCCATATTCTTATCTTTTAAATAAATGTTGTTTTTGTTGTTGTTGTTGATTTTGGCCCATTTTAAGACGTCGCCCAGGGCACAAGTGAACAAGGGGGCAAGAGACAAAAAGCTAGAGCTACTGTTAGAGAGAGGAGAGAAAGAGAGCCATCTCTGCATAACAAGCCTCATCTCTTAATTAATTTGTTAATGACAGCACCACACTGTGAATTTCACTGCGGAGCAACTGTGTGAGACGATCCAATAAGTGACCAAGTGAGGAAAAATAAGAGGCAATTTGGGCCTCATTACAGACGCTCATCGCCTAATTGGACTCGCTCGCAGCAGATATGAGTATCTCTCCCAGCGGGTAGACTGCAGACTCTCTCAAAGATCAAACAGGTTGTGCTCTAACGCAGACAGACACGTTGTGAGTCAGAGGTTAAAGTGTCTCCGTCACAGTCTGTCAGTCTCTCTCACAGACACAAACACACGGTGAAAAGTGGCGCCCTCTGACCCGCTTCGCATTGCAGAAGATGAGGATGAGCAAGGCCCAGAAGAAAACGGCGATGACTCCGGTCCCGATGAGGATAACAATCTCCACGTTGGCCTTGTCACTTGAACCTGGATAGAAATAAAGAAATAATAGATGTTTTATCTGAAACCACTTTATTCTCTTTATTAAAATATATCTTTGATTACATTACTCTTTACCAGCTGTAGGGGGTGCTAGATTACAAACTATTGATCCTTCTTGCACGCTCCTTACATTGAACCCTTTAGGTTACATCAATGTGCTAAACAGTGGTTTAATCAATTCAGCCATTCATTATGAGAACACTTCCAGCGAACCCATTAACTTATGCACTCAATATGAATATGAAATGTCCCTGCAGTCAATGACATTGATTTTGACTGTGGAGAGCTGTACACAACAAAAGCACAAAAACTACAGCTGCAGTGTAAAGTGTGAGAGGTGAATGGCTAAAATCCTGACATGTACTTTTTGATGTGAGCTCCAGGGCAACTGTGATTTCACGCCTGAGGGCACTCGAAAAAAGCCTGTCAGCGGTGAGTGGATTCAGGTGTCTTTGGGGTTGTATGCAACGGTCTGTTCTGTGTGTGTGGCTGTCTCACCGATGACCCGTACGGCGGCTGAGGAGTGGACACAACCACGCCGGTTGCAGGCGGTGCAAGTGTAAAGGCCGGCGTCCTCCTCTGTAACCCGCTGGATACTCAGCGTGCGGTTCGAGTCCTGCAGCTGGATCCCTGAACAGTGACACACACACACACAAACTTAACCTCTCACATCGTAAATCAGGCAACGTTTTCAACAACATTTCTGGAATTCTTGTCACACCTTTAGACTCCAATCTATAGTGTTCATTTATATTCCCGTCGCCCTGAGAGGCGAGCCACATGTCCCAGCAGCCCCTCGGACTGAACCCAGAGCATCAGCTGTCACTCAGACCCACATTGACCACCCCCTCCTCCTCTCCTCATCCCCTTCAGATGTTAAGAAGAGATCCACGCTGAGAAAGCTAATGAGCCGTATCTATCGGCCTTGCAGGGTTTTATGCGTGTGTGTGGGTGTGCATATGTGCAGCAAACACATCCGTATCCGCAAGTATTCTTGTCGCTGGTTCTGTTTGACACATTTGTTCAACAGTACGAGTGTGTGGGTGGGCTGGTGGGTGGTTGTGTATGTTTGTGTGCGCCACTGTTGGCTTTTAATAGCTGTATTGCCATTTATCATGACGGAAAGTGCAACAAAAAAACATCTGGCAGGAGTTGTCGCTCTCTGGGTAAATATTAACAAAGCTTATTGTTTTGTGAAGCAGGAATGTAATACCCCTGAGATAGGAGTCCTGCTAAATTAAGATCCAGAGGGGCAAACTTTATGAGTAACTGGGTGAGAGTGTGTGCATGCATGTGAGGGTTGGCAGGTGGGCGGCTGCACTGTTGTGTAAACGTGTGCATCACCCATGTAGGTGTACCTGACATTTGGTGGAGAGGCTGGTTGTCTTTGAACCAGGAGAGGCGGGGTAGAGGTCTGCCCTCCACGTCGCACTCCATCCGCAGAGACTCAGTCACATTCACTGTCTGGTTGGTGAGGCTGAGCTTGTATCGAGGTGCCTCCGGGGCTAAAGAGAGAGAGAGAAAGAGAGGCCAAAAGGGGAGAGAGAGCAGGAGAGGGAAAAGGAAATCAACAAAAGACTGATGTGAACAGTGTAAACCCAAGGACCATAAATGTACATGATATTCACCGAAAGGTTTCACAGGATTGAAAAAAAAGGGTAAAAGAAAATCCCATTAAATTGTACATCTATCCCCCGAGCACTGATGTAAGGTTACAGCAAACAACATGAATGAAGCAGGGATTTGTTTGTGCATTTCAACCCCGCAGCATCTCAGCTCTGTTTTCTGTCACTGTCGATGCTGTGCAAAACACCAGCTACTCTCTCTCCATTAACTGTGGATGTGGGTATTGAGCTGCGTGGGCTTTTGTGAGTATTTTAAAGCCTCCAGCATCTCAGCACTAGCTCCACTGTGACCTGCGTGTGTGTTACGACCGCCAGGGGTTCAGCTTTTTCTCTATAATTAGCTGTGATTGAGAGAGACTACTCTCCACGCCGAGGCAATGTGTCTGTGTCTGGAGCTTTCATCTCTTTTCATCTCTCACCTTTCACAGAGATGTATCTGAACAGGCACTGTTTCTCCCCGCTGCGCCTGCTCAGAGCCTCGCACATGTAATCACCCTGATCCTGCAGCCGTACGGATGGGAGGGTGAAGTCCAGGACCCAGCTGTTGGTGTGGTCCTGGAAGGAGAGCTGGCCGTCGAGGGCGTGCGCGTAGAGGTGCACGCTCCTGCAGTCCAGCTCCTGGGGCTTGCCCTGCTGGTCCTGCAGGGCCCGGGGGTCGAGGCGGTACCACTGCAGCTGCTCGTAGGTGTAATTGTCAGCGCTGCAGCACAGGGACACTCTGTCCTGCTCCAAGGGATTCTCCGAGGGCTGAACGTCCACGCTGAACCCCTCGGGGATGGCTTTAATGATACAGAGGAGGGCAGGTGGGGTGGTTAGATAACCTAACAAGACAGAGCTTGCACACTGGACATTAATGAAAAATATTACTTAAAGATCCCATATCGTGCTCATTTTCAGGTTCATACTTGTATTTTGTGTTTCTACTAGAACATGTTTACATGCTGTAATGCTCAAAAAAAACTTTATTTTCCTCATACTGTCTGCCTGAATATACCTGTATTTACCCTCTGTCTGAAACGCTCCGTTTTTGCGCATTTTGACAGAATTGCAACAGAATTGCAACAGAATTGCAACAGAATTGCGTTGCTAGGCAACAGCTTGGGTCCATGTGTACTTCCTGTCAGCTGATGACATTCACATACACTGCAACCAGGAATAAACTGGGACACATTTAGAATCTTTACGTTTAAAATTGTGTCACGGGTCTAAATATTGTATATTTGTGACATCACGAATAGGCAGAAATCCTGACAGCTTGTTTCAAGTGCAGAGTTTCTGAATACAGGCCTTGTGTATTTCCCTGTGGATTGAGTGTTTCGATACTTTTACAGTATTTATATAGGACTTAAGCCTGCTTTATAATAAAAAAAAACATGAAAATCTCACTTTTTTATAATATGGGACCTTTAAAGGGTTGGTTTACACAAATTACAAAAAAATAACATTTACTTACTAAAATCCCATGATGCCCCCTGGGCTTGTGCCACATTCAATAATCCATCCATGTAGAAAATAATGCTGCTGAATTTTCTAAATGTAATTTTCCAATGCTGCCACAAATGCTGTTCATCACCATTGTAATGGGGTGAACTTCAGAGACAGACACAATTATCTGCATGGCTACATACCACCAGAAGGGATTTTGGCGAAACAGACCCTTTAATTATTCTGTGTTCTTATGTTATCAAAGTGAAATCTAACCCTGGTACTTACTGGTTACATAGAAGTAGATCAGCCGCTCTTCTTTGCCGACCTTGTTTTCAGCAGAACACTTGTAGATGACGGACACGCTGGCGTTGCCGATCTGAAGCCTGCTCACTATCTGTGAGGTGAGAAAAGGTGGATGAGGCTTTAAACCTGCAGTAGGTAGAAAGTTCTTGGCATCATTGGGCAAAAATTCCATAATAACCTTTCACCATATTGTAATTCAAGTGTTCTGAGAGACTTCTGCTCCTCCTCATGGCTCTGTTTTCAGGCTTTAAAAAATTGAGTCCGTGACGGGAGACTTTGGCCAATCACAGGTCATTTCAGAGAGAGAGAGCGTTCCTATTGGTTGTTTATTCAACGGAGGCAGCTGTCAATCACTCGCAAACTCCGATCAAACTGTCAAACTAGGCAGCGCTGCTCAAATTCGAATCAATATTCTGTTACTGTAATGTCTATTTCTCGCCTCAAATGTTTTCGGAAACATCTTGTAGTGTACTGTTTAGCTGTAAAATGAGAAAGTGTGCTCCGGCTGGTGGGAGGTGCTTGGTATTTCCTCAACTGATCTCAACATGGCTGCCGGGTCACAAACTTTCTAATTTTACAGCTAAACAGTACACTACAAGATGTTTCTGAAAACATTTTATGCGAGAAATAGACATTACAGTAACAGAATATTGATTCATATTTGATCAGCGCTGCCTAGTTTGACCGTTTGATTGACGTTTGCGAGTGATTGACAGCTGCTCAGAGACGGCAAGCTCCAGATCAGCTCTGATTGGTTGTTTTCCTCCAGTCTGTGAAATCTTGCAGATGCCATTAGGAGCACCGGAGGACACAGAGGCACATGATTTTTTCAGATTACCTGTCTCATGCACTACTGTCAGGATATAGTGACCGTTTTAATGAAAAAAACGTTTTTAATCGTATTTGCTCCATTTCTACCCACTGCTGCTTTAATTTATCTGAAGGAAACACACATATTCTAAAAGGAAGTGCAGTCATGATCTTGCGCTGACAGGCCTGAATCACTTGGGCGTGACTGAAAAACTCATCAGGACTTTTTTGCATGTGTGTTTCTGTAAGTTCTCATGATTTTGGTTTATGTACAGTACAGGCATGTGTGTGTGCACATGCGCCCCTCGCATGCATGTCTGGATGTGTTTATAAGCAGTCCTTACAGGAAGTCTGCAGAGGAAGACTGTTCTAAATATTTCTGCCGTGGAAATGGTTTCTGATTGACACATTTTGTTATGGGGCTCAGAATTTGGGACGCTTGCAGAAAAACATCACAATTCACGGATAAGTCCACTTACATAAATGTCTTCTTTTCTGGGCTACGTCCTTATTATGGAAATTTTAATCCTATCATCTATAATGTAGTCATGTTATAATATTGTGATTCATGAGGAGGTGGGCTTTTGCAAAGGATCAGATCAAACAGCGGTGATGAACCTTTTGTCGGCCATCCACCACTTCGACCGACGTTTCAATAGCTTGGATTTCATTCATGGCGTCTTCCGAGTTAATGTCCTGCCAGTTCTGACAGTCTGCGTTCCTGTCACTCCGGCCCTTCCTGTCTCGTCGGACCCTGGATAGAAACACAGACACGTTCATGACATCTCCCCTCATTGACATGCATAGTACAGAGCGGCCAGTGGGGGAGAATTCAGAAGCACATCAAACCAGACATCCCAAGGTTTTCTGAGATTTTTTTTTGGTCACACACTGGGTTGCATTTCAGACCCGAACATAAGCTCGCATCCCAAAGCCAAGGCAATTATGCTAAATGTCCTGGCAACTAATGGAAAAAAACTATGGTATCACTATCAATTTCTATTATGAAGATCCATAGTGTGAATATCATAGCAGAACTAATGAAACATGAAATGGAATTCTGTTTTGCATTTTCTCCTAAAGGCACCGCCTCAAATATTAGCAGGAGGTAATCAGGGTCAATTTCATTTTACTCTCTTCATAGTATACATACTTCATAAAAAAATAAAAAATATTGTTATTATAAAGAAAATCAATTATTTGTTAAATAATAAACCACTTTTAATTCCCTCAGAATATTTTATTGACCACAAATTGCTGGTCATGATAATCAGTACAACCGCATTGCATTGATTTACATCGATTTCCTGCAGACTTCACCATAACCTCTAACAGGGCCGCAGCTACCTTTACATACAGTATGTCAGGTTTTTTAGTGCAGACTCTGATATTTTTTTAGCCATGCTAACGGTGTGGCTGTAGGAATGGCATTGTTGATCAGAAGTCGCCAATCCCGGCCAAGAAATAGTTCAGCACATAAACACAACCTGTGTTTTTTACACTTTGGTTTGTTGTATGAATTAAAGGGTACCTATTATGCTAATTTTCAGGTTCATACTTATATTTAGGGTTTGAACATGTTTACATGCTTTAATGTAAAAAAAAATGCTTTATTTTTCTCATACTGGCTGTGCTGCAGCATCTCTTTTCACCCTCTGTCTGAAACACTCCGTCTGATTACCCCCCCGCCAAGTCTGCTCTGATTGGTCAGCTGGCCCACTCTGTTGTGATTGGTCAACAGAACCAAACTCTTCGGAATCTGCTCCAGCTCCGCTCTAACTAGCTTTGTTTGTTTGTGTGCCAAACTAGCCGGTAGGCAGGTATTATGTAAATGCATTACTTGGTGACATCACCACGTTACAGAAGAAAAGGCGGGACTTCAAGCAAGGCGTTTCCGGCAGTTCAGGAGCAGTGTTTCTGTGGGGGAGAGTAACTCCCTTTGGTGTGGACTTTGGGCTTTGTAACTTTGCAGACCTTTTACATGCACAAAAAACTATATAACTCACTAAAGGAAAGGGGAAAAGCACAAAAGCATAATAGATCCTCTTTAACTAAAAACAAGACACCCGAGGACCTGTTTCTTGTACCCACATGGGAGTCCCCACAATTTGATCGTGTGAACATATAATGTGACTAATACAGACACCGTCCTCATCATACGAGACAATCCACTCTTCTGAAAGTAATTTCTGAAAGTAATAAAAGTTTTTCAGATAATGTTGCTCAAAACAACTGAGGTGAATTCAGTGTATTGCTCAAGGACACTTCGGCAGGCAGGTGGACTACTCTACATGTGAACTGAATTTATTTTTTTCTGAAAAAGGAAATTCAATTCTTACTGTAAAAGGTCAACACAGCCATGCCTCAGTCGGCGCCCATGAAATGCCACATGAGCTGAACGTGAGACAGAACATGATAAACTGAACATCTGGAGCCAAAGTTGAGCCTCTAACACTGCAGTGAGTTTCTGAGTGTACACCATAGATTATATACAGTCAAGGGCACACCCACATGGAAAGGTCAAGAGAACAGCAATAACTAAGCCTTGGAGGAAGATGGAGGCAGGTGAATATTGGAGAGATATTCAGCAGAAGCGGCCACAACAGCGGGGCTTATAACGGAAATCTGCTGTATATGGCTGTCCAGAGAATCCATTATATCATGTTGTGGGATTTAGCGGAGATGGAGAAGGGGAGAAAAAAACGAGAGCGATGCCTGATAATATGTGTGTGTGTGTGTGTGTGTCAGTGTTTACGTGTGCATTTAAGCGTGTTTGTGTGTATATATATAGCACCCTGATGAGCTCAAACACACCTTTATGTGATTCTCTGACACGTGAATGAGCAGGTGAGCCTGTGTGTGTATCTGCGTTTGCCCATGTATGTCAGAAAGTGCGACTGCTGTGTGAGAGCTGAACCGTGGCGGATCAGCCGCAGAGTAACAGCCACATTATTACCGTGTGGGGGAGGAAGCATGTTGGACACTGAACAGACACACTTTCCTTTCGTCCTCTCCTTCCTCTATTTGCTTCTCTTCAACCTTCCTCTTTATATCTGCTCTTTTCATCCACCTCTACATTTCTTTCCCCGCCACCTTGTTCTCCTTCATCTCCTCCCTCTCTTCTTCACTCAGAGCCAGCGGATAATTTCACACTGACCTCTTCCTCTTATTTGGTCTTCATGTAACGCTTCATGCGTTGCATGACCGAACCTTATCTGCTCCCACACTGGTTACACAGAGTGTACAAAATATATCAGTCCTGTGTGTGAGTGTGTGTGGTTTTTCTTACAGTCGGCTTCGGGTGCTGTTGAGGACACACGGGCCCCAGGCTCGCCACTGCCAGCTGACGGTGGGAGCGGGGAGACCATACGCGGTGCATGTTAGCGTCTGGCTGCTGCCACTGGGGTAAGGACTGGACGGATCTGCCACTTCTTTCTCATGGATCTGTGGGGGAACTGGGGAAGAGGAGAGCAAATCAATCCATCCATCCAACCAGACATAATATTGAGGGGCACAAACCTATCCCAGCGTTTGTAAATTGGGCAGAACAAGGAAACACCATGAACTAGTTGCCTGCAGTGAAAATTACCCTCATATTCCTTAAACACAGCTATGGGAGAAAACCATAGACTGTAGCCTCTATATATTGGACGACAAGTCTCCACTTCCTCCGACTGCATAAAAGTGAAGCCAAAATATCCCGGATATGGGAGCTGCCATCTGGAGATTTTGACATTATTTGGAGCCAGAGTCTGCGCAGTAGTTGGAGCCACAGTATCAAGGTCCCGCCAACACACCCACCCGAGCCAATCACGAGCCGAGCACAGCCGCAGCTTGTTAGTGTGAGCCACCTAGCTGCTACGTTAGCACCACGGTAGCTGCCTAAAGACACAACAACTATCCATAATCACTGATCTAGTTGACACACATGTTTTATTACTGTACACAGACTTGTGACAGTTATGGAAAGTTAAATTTACATCTCTCGCTTACAATTCCCAAGTCTCCGGCTGCGCGACTACTTCACTCAGAGCAGCTGTCAATCACAGCTGTAAATCATGATGTCCCACCCCCTTTTTATAGCATCAAATAACTAATTAAAACCAAACATATCAGAAAAATAAACACTTGAACATATGTGTACACAAGTGTTATAAGAATTACCTAAAATGACAGAAACCATCTTTGGAAAAAAATTATTTGAGGTGTACTTTGACTTTTTAGTTTGGCCCATGTCCCATCCACTAACATGGAGGGGGCGGGGTTTATGACCTATACTGCAGCCAGCCACCAGGGGGTGATCAAGATGTTTTGGCTTCACTTTTTGGGGGCTGTCATGTCGTCCATCTTTACATACAGTCTATGGAGGAAACTAAAAACATGACTAGAACACAACTAGACTGCTAGAAAACAGAGAGGAAACCTTGGTTGGGATAAAATGAAGAGAACATACAAACTTAAAACACAAATGCATTTGTGTGATTTCAGTCTTTACTTCCACTTCAACTGGTACGATTACATCAAAATGTGGTGCAAATTTGAATCAAACACAAGTCTGAAAATAAAAAAAAGTATGTTTACATTGACTACTTTGCATTTCCAGGCCTCACAGCTCTGTCATTCAATCTGCCATCACCACTCGTTTGTGTATCTTTTGCTTATTGATGCAACATTTCAGCTTTTATTCCAAATTTCTTAGAATATCTTTTCCACATACCCAAATCACACACTGATTCATATTACACGTTTTTAGTATAAAATATTATGTTCCTTACTTGGAAAACAAGTAAACCTCTAGAGTTTTGTAGCATGAATGTTAACTGTTGCACATCCACACAAAACATCTGTCGTGATCTCCGCTGAGGGTACACAGACCAACAGACTAGTTACCGTTGACGACAAGCGTGATGTTGAGCCTCCTCTCCAGCGCGGCGGCACTGTTCCTCAGCAGCACCGTGTAGATCCCAGAATCCTCCTGACAGACATCCTTAATCTCCAGAACGTGGTTAAGGTGCATCCTCATCCTTTTTATCTTGAACTCTGGGCGCTGGTTTATCAGCTTTCCATCTTTATACCTGGACACAAAGCACAGGATAACCCTCCTCCAGATGAGTTGCCTCTAAATGAATCTGTAAACCTAAGCAGTATGGGGCCTAATTATGCTTTTGAAAATTGCCCATTAAATTTAATGAATACACGAGAGAGTCTCATCTTACCATTGTGTTTCAGGCGTGGGGAAGGCAGACACATTTACTTGTAATTTGAACGACTTCTGGCCAGCCGTTACCTCCACCACTGGTCCATTTCTGTAGTTGAGGCTGATAAATGGCTTTTCTGGAAGAAGAGAAATTCACTCATTTACAGTCTCAAAGTTAAAAAAAAACTCAGCTCTTCTGCGTATCAAACACTCACCCACTGTAGGCTCAAAACTTGAGTCGAAATGCCAACAGAGACTTCTCAAATCACTCCTCCGCTGTTTATCCATACAGTATCTTCACTTTATTGCCTTGCCAAATAATTGCTAAATACACAGGAAGTGGTTTGAGTAATTTCTATGGATATTTCAACCCATTTTCTTGCTGTGACTCTGGGTATCAGAGCCACCCTTCAGGCATACAGCGCTAAATATTTGATATTCTTTTGTGGAGTATTCCTTTAAAGCCAGACTATATCATTTTCAAGAAATGAATGATTAATTCTTATTAAGTTTAATTCATAAGCAATAAAAACACCCCTGCTCAGCTCAATACCCTCAAAGATTTTTCCCAGTGGAGCCTTTCTCGGCCTGATATGACCAGTAGCTTATAAAGTGGTGCAGGGATGACGTACAACCAGGAAGTTAGCATCGCCCTGGTTCCCTCAACAAAAAGCCAATGGGATTTTTCCATTTGGTTGTGGATTGTTGCAGAAAATGAGCTCTGTGGCAAACACACGTTTATGATACTTACACGTTTTGTTCAGCAAGATAATCGTCACAAGAGAACACCACTTCTATGATTTTTGAAGTGTGAATGCAATCGCCAGAAGTAAAAAGCTAACGTTAGGCTATAAACGAACTACACCACGGTCGCATGAACGAGGCTGTAAAGATGGACGAGTCGGCGTGAAGACATTTTGTAGTCTCATTTCGCCACTTACTTGTTAATCTGCCTTTTTTAAGATGCTAAAGGCTTCAAAATTCCCGAGTGGGATATTTACTGACGTATTTTATATACGCTATAGGCTAAAATCTCTTCAGCTTGTGTTAACAACAGACATTATTTCAGGCATAACTAAAATCCCATTAAGAAACCCATTGACTTCCAGACGAGGGACACCGGAAGGGCTAAAACGCAAACTCATTTTCTGGTTTTAGGACTCATTCCTGCACCACTCTATCGTGGCTAATCTGTAAGCTAATGCCAGCAAAGTAAAGCTACATTGATATTTCTCTATGAAGGACATTACTGAGTCAGCTGTTTACTGTTACACTGTACTATTGTTACACTGCATTGTAGCATTTACTAATATCCCGTTAATTGCAAGTTACATAGGCATGCTTTGTTTTTAGCCATGCTAGCGGTACAACTGTCGGTCGGTCGGTCCATCACTTTGGTCCAGACTGAAATATCTCACAAACATTCATGGTCTCCTCTAGCGCTAACGTTACCATGAGGTTCACTTTTATGATTTTAAGTGAAATGTTTTGGCAGCAGACATTCATGTTCCCCCTCATGAATCATTTTGGTGATCCCTTATCTTTTCCTCTAGCGCAATCATCATTTGCTAATCATTATGTTGGCAGGTTGATGTTAGAATTTAGCCTCACAGAGCTGCTAACCTGGATTTAGTTTTGTTATTATACTTGTGATTAATGTGATATTTTTGGGTTAACAGACTGATCTATTGAACAAGAGGAGGGCCAAGTAGTAAACTTCCCTGTTCTGAGCTAGTGCTTACCATAAACTATGACCTGAGTTTGTACGATTTGTGTTGTGTCCGTGGTGGTGACGTTGCAGCTGTACGGGCCAGTGTCTGTGACATTGACGCTGTGGATGGTCAGGATGCTGACAGCCGCTGTGGCGTGAGACTGGGGGTCACGATGGGCCTTAGTGTCCTCAAAACTGTTTGGCTGGTGAAAAGAAAGGAAATTCCAGTTTTTAATTCACTGATGCCGTTCAACGTGCGGCAAACTGTTGCTGACTACGTACCTGTTTGCGAGGGTAAGACCACTGAATGTCCACCCCCGCGTCGAACTCCACCAACGCTGTGCAGTTCAAGGTGAGGGCCTCCCCCACTATCAGCTCAACCGGGTCCTCAGGAAACAGCTTGACATCGTAAACCTGACTTCCTGTCCGGGAAAGAGAAAAAGGGGGGAGGTAGAAACAAGAGGGACAGAGGGAGGGGAGACAGTGAGAGAGGTCACGGTGACATCGTCAGCAGTTTTTCCTTCCTCGCAGGACCAGAGGAAATGACTTCCCTTTGGACCAGAGGATCCTACTATAAAGACGCTGTCTGTCACAAGCTCGCACTGTTTTCATTCATGTGTCAGGCTATGTATCAGTGAAGGAAATTAAAGTGTAACACGGAGGAGCCTCAATTCAAGATAAGACAGAAAAAGCAAGAAAGCTTTGGACACTGGCCGGCGTCTCTTGAGTCTCTGGAAATGACACGGGGTGTAAAACAAACCATGTATGGCGGTGATGTCTGTCCGTGCAGCAGACTGCGATTGCCTGGTTGTTTAAACGCTCCATTAAGCGTTGGGAGTGAAGACTCGCTCTCAGTTTCTCCTCTGACTGATGCTGCTGTTACTTTTGGCCCGGCAGCGGTGGGTATGAGTTTCCTCTCGCCCTCTGAAGTGAGAGGTGAATGATCTCACACAACATAGCAAAGAGCCTCCGGGTCCCTCAGAGTTCAGAGAGGGAACCTCATGAAATCTCTTCATCTTAGTTTCCTACAATTTAATTATGCCTTCTCTTCCTTTTTTCTTTTCTTTTAATTCTGCTGGCATAATGGCACACATCCCCACATAAAGAGGGGAGTTGTATTTTTTCGAGGAAATTACATAATGAAGTAAAATCCTTCAAATTGTCAGCATTAAGGCATAACTGGCTCACTGGCTGCAATGCAGAATTATGATGGCAGATCAGTGCAGTCTAGCACCACCTTTGATTTCCTCGCTAATTTCCCTTTCAACAAGCGTAGAGCTTCAAATCTAATTTAAATATTTGTACTGGGTCAGTTATGTTTTCGTAGCTGCGGAAGTTAAGGTTTGTGTGATCCTCTGTGTTTTTGCTGGAGCACAAGAGGAGACTGAACCCTTTAAACCTTTGGAGTTAACACAGATGTAATGTTTTTTTTACCTGTCATGTGGATCAGGTAGTTGGTGGATTGATACTCTTTGCCTCCCAGTGAGGCGACGCACAAAAATCCGATGATGGGCACGGTGTCCACGATGTGTCTGGGAAGGGACCAGCCTCGCTTGTTGTCCCACGTCATCCCGCTCTCCTCCAGAGGCGTTGGATACTGAGATGACACAAGTTAAAAAAAAACATAATTGCTCAAGCTCGAATCACAAATTAAAGCACTGACAGCTTCGATTAGAGGAATGAGAGTGTGAGAAATCTATGGTGAGTACAAACCGCGTGGAGAGTGACGTTCAGATCCGGCACTGTGACCAGGCATGGCACTGTGACGTGGGTGGAGAAGCGGGTGATCAAAATGGTCTCCAGGTCATTTTCGGGGCTGTAGCTGCCTCTCCTGAGGAAGGGCTGCTCGGGATCTGGGTGCAGATGGAAACAGGGGAGCTGTTAAAGGGTAACCCTGATACCAACCGGGATAATGGCAGCTATTACTGAGGTAACTTCGTGAGCGGACAGCCACATCTCCAACAGCCTGATAACGACTCCCAAAGACACGCCATATGTGGAGTTTATCATGATCACCATGTAATGCAACAGCTCAGTCTGTCCCCACGCAGTAAATAGCTTTAATAACTGCTATAACACGTCAGAGAGAGAGAGAGACAGACAGAGCCGAGAGGTTTACTCGTCCTCTAAACAGTGCTACTATTTCCCCCCAAGCTGTCCTTTAGTGGAACATATCTCTTCTGTGTTTCTTTACACCTTGATGTTTCCTTTTTTATTGTCAGTGACTCAAAGCTATTGTTGCAGGAGGGCTTTGGGAGACATCACAGCAATCGCGTCACCAATTTACTTTGCAGCTGTTATCACTACAAAACCTCATATTCCCTCAGCATGCATGCACACTATTATAAAAATGCTTATCTCCCAGGCAAACGCAGTGACTTTTGTACAGCAGCCAGCACAAAGACGTTGTATGAATACTGCTCGCATCTTTTCTTATTTCTTTTTTCTCACGATAAGCCTTCTCATTATGTTCATACTTTTTTCTGTAGCACTCAAATCTATGACTTCAATGAGCTGCAAGGCCAAACAATAGATCCTATCTTATATTTCTGCCCAGCGGTGGTCTGAATACACACAGGTAGCAGAAATAATACACAACTCCTCGCAGTTTAAGTTCTTAACAATAAATCACTGCAGGTATTAGAGTACAATTGTTTTTTGTAAGAGAAGATGTCGCGCCCGGGGCAAGAAGCAAACCATCAGGGATATGGGCCCTGGCACCAGTGTGTGCGGCACTGTACATTCATACACGCTACAGTGATGTTTAGATGATAGTGTGCAGCAGAGACGGGTGTGGAGGAGCTGTCTAACTCAATCCACATGCGTCTCTTCTCATCCTGCCACACGCTGGGTCTAATTTATGGCTACGATTTCATCTGCTCCTGATCAGCCCCCCGGTTAGATCTGTGGAAACTGTTTTGGCACCTTGTCAGAGGGGATAAACAGGCGTTTCACTTGAGTGGACTGGTCAGCAGGATTCCCTTACATGACAATCATCTGTCTCTCCCAGTCTCCCCATCCACTCCTCCTCCTTCCACTTTCCTCCCACGGCACACGGAGCGAGGCGAGGAAAAGTGAAGAGGCAACCCTTAAGGGTCTAAAGTTGGTTTAAAATAAAGAAAGGAAGAGTGATGGCTCTGAATCCTAATATCATATGAGACGCAGCGAAACCGGGAGAGAAAACATTGGTAGCAAAAACCAATTTTATTGTGCAGGTCTTATCAGATTTCACACATAAAACACGCATGAAAAGTCTCATGAGAAGGTGAATTATAGGACAGCTGCTGCTATATTTCCGTCTTAATAAATTAACTACACATCTTTTCTCTAATTAGAAAAAGCAATGAGCTGCCAATTGTTACCTCTATCAAACACTTTGCATCTCTAATTTCTGAAACATTAATCGCCTCGGCTTCCAGGGTGTTACTGAGGCAAAGTCAAAAAACGTCCAGTTCTAATAGAGCAGCGGCTGCTTTGATATTGAAGTCACATTCAA
The DNA here is from genome assembly GCF_043250625.1 of Sebastes fasciatus. NCBI lineage: Eukaryota > Metazoa > Chordata > Actinopteri > Perciformes > Sebastidae > Sebastes > Sebastes fasciatus. The sequence continues at coordinate 13,618,693 of NC_133804.1, read as the reverse complement.
ACAGGAGATCTGTTTCAGTAGGCTCCACACAGCCAAGCCAAAGAGCTGCAGACCAGGTCAGGCAGGAGATGAAACATGCTCTCTTTAAACACAGAACAGAAGGTCAGGCAGCAAAATGGCCCCACAAACTGCAGACTTGCTACTATGTGACATGGATTTCTAAAGAGAAAAGCCTACTGCACATACGCAGTGACTATCCAATGGCCAGTATATGGCTGGGGGTGAATATTCCGCCATATAGGCTCTCTAATCTGTACCACTGTGCTGTCGTTTATTTATTTTACTATTATTATTATTTTTATTATCATTATAATTTTGTACTTATTTATCTTGTATTATTATTATTATTATTATTATTATTATTATTATTATTATTATTATTATTATTATCTTTTTCTATTTCTTTTATTTCTAACGTTTATCTCTTTATTTATTTATTTTCTTTCTATGATGCATTATATCCCCTTTTTATTTCTAACATCCATCGCGATGAAAAGTAAAAGACAGATTTACTGCCTCGTTGCTTAATTTCACTAGAAATATATCGGTGACTAAATTACCCTGGGTATTATATAATCAATTATGCTTCAGTTCTGATGAACATGATTATAGTACCAGGCATAACACTGAAGGCAGATTTACACTTCCTGAGGTGAAAACTAACATGTTGAAAAGTACTGTAGTGTACAGAGCCATGGTGACATGGTGAACATGTATATCATTCAAGAAAATAGCAAAAATCGATTTAAAATATTATTGAAAAAACATCTCCTTGCTGAACAGCTCTCTGTGTCTGCTGATATTAAGCTAACATCAAATCATAAAAGGTTTAATGTTGGATAAATACAAAGTCCTGTTAATATTTATGGTAAAAGAAGTTGTTGCTTACTCTGTTTTGTATTTTGACATATAATATGCTATGGTCCAACCACTAATGAATCATATTTACCTCTATACTCTGTGAATAGTATTAACTTGAACCTAGGTCCTGTGTTGTGTGTTGGGTTGTGTCTTGAATATTGTTGTGTTTTGTTGCTGTCGCTTTTGTTGTTGTGGTCATTGTTGGTAAAGATTGTAATGTGATTGTGTACTGAAATGTAGCCTAAGAGTTCAAAGTGATTTAAGTGGAGTCCAGGAAGAATAGCTGGGCTTCAGCCACAGCGAATGGAGATAAGAATAAAAGATAAAGATAAAGATGTCCCTGTCTACCCTGTTCTTTTGTTCTACTATTTCAGGTGGCTGTATGTTACCCCACAGCTTAAATACCTAACTGCAACTGAAACTGATGTAACCAAGTTCACTACTGGTAATGTACATGCATGGAAGACAATAAACAGATGATGGAAAATATATAAATAAATAAATAGAAAATGATTGGAAATAAGAGGTTTTGTAAAGAACTGACAAGGATTTTAAATTTCAATTTTCTTGCGTCAGTGTATGTGTGGATTCGTGGGACTGTGACTCACCCTTGACGAAGACATAAACGCTGACGGCCGTGGTGCCGATGATGACAGCCTTGACATCCTTGTAATAGCAGCGATAATAGCCCGTGTCCTTGGCCCACGCCCCGGTCAGGACCAGCCTCTTACAGTACTGCCTCCCAGGCTGCCCCTGACACGCGCTGACCAGGGCGACCCTCTGCCCGGGGGGCCCGGGGGCCCCAGTGGTCGTCAGCTGGGCCTGACGGTTGGTTAGCTCCTGTCCCACCAGAGTCTGATCAGGCCAGGCCCAGGCCAGAGTGTGCTGTCCCCTGAGGAGGCCAGGACATGGGACAGATTTGACGTTAGTATCAATTTGAAATAAAAGGATTCAAGGTACATATGGGTACTTGATCATTGTTTTAAGACATTTTGGTATCTATGTCATTCACTTTCTATCAGTCACGTAATAACTGTAAAATTTGAAAAGTGTTTGTGTGCATGTGAGCGGATGCCAGTGTTTGCATGTTTGCATGTGTGTGTGTTTGTGTGTGTGTGTGTTTGTGTGTGTTGCTGTAAATGTCTCCGTGCATCCACACATCTCTGTTGTGCTTTGTCACATAAATTCAGTTATGGCTAGATATGTTAACACCGAGGCTTTATGAGTGAGATTGAGTGGAATCATAATGGCTGTCTGAAAACTGATAGCTGTGCTTTCACCACCTGCCTCCACCAACTACAAATGCCCACATTTGCAGACAGTGCCAGAATGGGATGATAGGAAATAACTGCACAGAAGGCAATGAAAGTATTCTGCGGGTTATTTTCCATCTCTTGTGAATAGCATCTATCTATCTAGACTCTAGGAAATTGTAAAGAATAAAAACTAACTCAAAAGGAAACTCTCCCTGGAGATTCTCAGTGGTGCTGGCCGTGTGAGGTTTACATGCAACCAACTATTTCAGACCTGTAGTGGAAAATGTCCAAAGGTATCATCAGCTTTCCAAAGACATCTTTTTTTTGTGTGTACCGCAGGCACAAAATGGTTAATGGAGTGACAGCTTGGCAGCAGGCAGCGCAGCAGAGATCTCATAAGGATAAAGGGCAGCTATTATGGGTGAATTCATATCTCACTTGGTTTAAATCAGTGTTGGCTGTGTTTTAGAACAAAAACATCTCTCTCTCTCTGTGTGTCTTATAGGACATGACCTTTTTTATATGCATATTTCATATGGAGTTTTTCCTTATGTGAAATGAGGCTCTAAGGGTAGACGGTGTTTTATGCTGTACACATTTTAAAGCACTTACACATTTTGGTCTTCATAAATAAAATCAATTTGCATTGACTCGTTTCCATGAGAAACACGAGGCATACAAAATGCTGTGGTAACTGGACTGAAATTGTTTAACAGTATCAGTGGTGGAGGAACTATTCGAAGTAAAATAGTAACATCAGCCCGTAACATACTCCATTACAAGTAGTCCAGCATTTAACATGTTATTTAAGTAAAAGTGCCAAAATATTACTGAAGAAATGCACTTGAAGTATCAAAAATGCAGAAAAAAAGACCCGTGTGAGTTTTATGCTTATATATAAATATAATTAGATTTTTTTGAGGTGGCTCTAATTTGAAGCTATTTCATATAGGTCTGTAACTAAGGATTGTTTTCACTATCAATTCATCTGCTGATTATTTTCTCGATTAATAGTTTGGACTGTAATACCTAATCGTTTTGTTTTATACTGCAATTCAAGACACAAAAAGCAGCAAATCCTCACATTTGAGATGCTGGATCCATGAAATGTTTGGCATTTTTGGATGAAAATGAATTTTATACACTACCATTCAAAAGTTTTGAGTCTCCTGTCAGAGAGCACTACTCTATACTTCTGAATGGCCCTTCATGCTTTGAGGTTGTATAAAGCCTTCTTTACAAATAGATGTTATTTTGTATGAAGGTTTTGCAAAATAAAAGTAATGTTTTGTACATGGAGAACAAAATGTTTCAACCAGACTGACAACTGAAAGAACAGAAAGAGACAAAGATCCCTCTGCTCTGAGGAATTGTTAAATATGAATAGAAGAAATCACCAGTCATTGGTAAAAGAATCCCGAAGCTTAGCATCAAAATGTGTGCAGGTTTAAATAGGAACCGTTTCCTGTTTCAGTGTCAAGTCCACAATAATGCAGCCTATAACAAGCTGGAATTAACAGGCGTGTTTTAGCAAAGCTATTCTTAAAACTTCACAATAATCAGCTTAACATACTGTGGACTGACTAATCACAGTTTGAATCTATTTAATCTAACCACTGAATATCACTCTGTCTGCATCCCTGAATGTGATTGTACTGATGTTTTATTGTATGTTTCGATTATATGTGCTGTCTCTGCATGATTGTACTGATGTTTTACTGTTCTCTTTTATCTTTATTGATCTATCTTGTTTCTTCTCTGTCTTAACTCTTTCCTTTTAATCAATGTGATGTAATGTATTGTTCTTTTTAGGGTGCCTATTGTCATTGGGCCGGGGACTACAGCTGGATATTAGCCATGTTGGCTAAAGCTGCCCTTTTTACTGTTATTGCTACAGTCAATTAATTGGGATTGTCCACGATATAATAAACTAATAAACTAAACTAAACTAATAGGCTGCAGAGGGCCCAAAGAAAAACGGCTTCCCAAAATATTTAGAACCCAGTTGAATCGTTGTGGTTCAATAAGAATCGAGGGTCACTTATGCTTTTCTGGACTGGAAAACAAATTCAAAACCGAAGGGATATTTGGGGGGAAAAATGTTCCAACAGTATTTTCCCCTATCATGCAACACTGTGGGGACATCGACTAAATGGAAGTTTGAATCATTTAATTCTTCTTCTTTTGGGGCTAAAGGTGATTACAAACTTTTGAACAACAGTGTATGCCAATGTGTAACAATGCACAATATTTTATAAGCCCATCACATTTTGTGTATGCAAAGTCTTTGTAAATTAGTAATCATATCTGTCAAATAATTGTAATGGAGTGAAAAGTATAATATTTCTCTCTGAATTGTAGTGGATTAGAAGTATAAAGTGACAATAAATATCTCCTGTCAAATAAAGTACACGAATCAAAAACTTTCCTCGGGTCATTATGATGAAAAAAAATAAGAAGCCTGAACTAACAAACAGCAAGTCATGCACGTACACACTCCCAAACCAGAGTAGCACACACACACACACATACCTGCATGTAATGGTGAGTGTCTCGTGGACTGGAATCACTATGTCGTCTTTGGAGCTGTCGAGGATAGGTGGAGTCATAGAAAAGCCAATCACCAGACCTGAGGGAGCGAACACACGCAGCAACTGCATTAGATTCATGTTACACAGGTCAGCCAGGACCTACAGTGGTTTTGACAGAGCTGCTGGTAGGCTGTCAAATCTCCAAAACACATCAGGAATCTGTAATCCAACACGACAGCAGCTCAGATAGCATGTTGTTCATTACATTTACAAGCTGTAAGGCAATCTACGGGCAAAGCACTCGGGTCCCTGATGCTAGAAACACCCAGACGGAGAAATCATGGCCCACTCATGAGGCAGTGCTTCTCACAGCTCCCTGCTTCCAGCTCTGAAATAGTCACAATTTGCCCTTGATTCATTACCACTGCATTCACTTCACTGACTTGCGCTTGGTTAATGTGGTCGGCCTAGAATGTCATTACCGTCCCAGAGTCCCCTCTGGGTGCCATTAGCGCTCAGTCAGACTCCACACCTACAGTCTATCAAATATAAAAGTGCCACCATGACTTATGCCCCACCTGGATATCATTAGAGATGAAAACACACACAGAGCGATAGCACAGAGGGTGGATGAAGGTGGAGAGGCTGTCTTTGCATTTATGGAAGCAAATGATGACCATTTTTCACATCGGACTGTGTTTGAATATCATTGTGATACGTGTGCTGTATTTAATTCACTTTCCCAGCCGAGCAAACAAAGGAGGAGGAACTACTCAAGGACAAATACAGCAGCAACTTAAATACCTGAAAGCCTTCTTTGAATATTCTAATCATTATTCCCTTTTCTATAGACATTTTTACGAACATGACACACACATCTTCAAGCATGTGTAACACAAGACTTCAGCACCGGCAACAGAAAAAGCAGAATGATTTCACAAATCGTGACCGGCTGCCAATCAAAACCCAGAGCTCCGGACAGCTGCGATTCTCGTGCACAAACATCATTCCTCCAACACATCCTGCTGCCCAGGGAGCACAATAGAGCAAGGTTATTCTCATGTAAATATTTTGTTAATCGTGTTTACAGTAAAGGCTGATCCCAGTGGAAGGAGACTGATCAGCCTGGGTTCCTTCCAATACCGCAAACACACAGAAACTCAAAAAAGACACCCTTGACTTTGAGTGGTCCGTCTAGAACACAGTAAAGTGAAGGTATGCACAGTTATTAGAGACTTTATACAGAAGATTGAAAAACATCATCCTTCCTTCAACCCATCTTGTGTGTTTCTACTTCAGTTCCCAGAAGGACTTTATTTAAACCGACTGCTATGCTTTCAATAAAAAATGAGTGGCCAGCCATTTTTCTACACTGTGGCAAGAAAATAATCAAGGCCGTTCTTCTGCTGCATTGCCCTCCGCTATATTGATTTTCTTTTTTTCTTCAACATCTACTCTGAATGAAAACGAATTCGAAAATAAAGGAAAAACATATAAAAACACAAGATATTTTGCCAGGGACTTTCAGACATTGGTGAAGTTTTTACTGTTAAATTTCCCTTTTCGCGTGTCATGTCAATTTTATATAATTTTATTCAGTTTCCTTAAAGGAATAAACATTTTGGGAAATATGCGTATTTGCTTTCTTGCCGAGAGTAAGATGAGAAGATCTGTGCAACTCTCATATCTGTCATATTTATACAGATTATATATTAATATTACCTATATATAATTATTATTTTATATATATACATATATTTATATTTATATTTAAATATACATTTAAATATACATATTTAATCAGTTAGTTTAAAGCTGATGTATATATATATATATTTATATATATATATTTAAAAATACATATTTAATCAGTTAGTTTAAAGCTGCAACAATTAATCGATTACTTGTCAACTATTAAATTAATCGGCAATTATTTTGATAATCAATTAATCGGTTGTAGAATTATTTTTAAGAAAAGTCAAAATTTTCTGATTCCAGCTTCTTAAATGTGAATATTTTCTGGTTTCTTTACTCCTCTTTGTCAACAGAATATCTTTTGAGTTGTTGACAAAACAAGACATTTTGACGTCATCTTGGGCTTTGGGAAACATTGATCGACATTTTTCACCATTTTCTGACATTTTATAAACCAAACAACTAATCGATTAATCGAGAAAATAATCGACAGATTAATCGAAAATGAAAATAATAGTTAGTTGCAGTCATAAAGTAGTTTAATCCGGGACAAATGTACATGTCATGTAGGAGCCTGTGTGACAGACTATTCCTTGGCCTGACACAGTCACATCCTGGTGTTTCTGCTGGTTGCCTGGCAACCTCACAGTGATAACAAACCTCAGCATTTTTGTACGGATTAAACAAACAAGATTAATAACGTGTTAATTAGTGAGCTTTAGGGGTGCTGTTAGGGAAATTCCACTTTTACACATCAAAGTCTGTTTACATATGTTGGAGGAGTATAGTAGCATATGTGAAACAGTGTTGTTTAAAGCCTTTTGTGTCTCCAGAGCTGTGCAAAATTGGATAAAACTCGCTACTCATGTCTGCCTTGAGGCTAGCGGCTTGAGGCTACATTAGCCGCATCTAGCACAACACACCTGAATCTCTGACCAAACCAAAGAACGTATATTGCCAAGAAGTGAAAGTCAATTGTTCGTTCAATTGCAACATCAGCACCCAGCAGCAAAGCTACGCTTTTGCCATTTTGGACTGAAAGCGACTACCGGATGCCGGTAAAACGTCCGCCTACAAAATGCGATACAAAAGTAAAACAAAATGAGTTTCGTCTCTTTGCTTCTATTCTCTTTGACCAAACTGTCTGCATTCGGGTTGCATTGTGGGTAATGTAGGCGACAGGTTTTGACTAGGAAGAAGAATGTGTTGATAAAAATGTGTATTAGATAGTGAATAAGTGTATTTCCCAAAATGTTGAACTACGTGCTTTACTTTTACTCGTGTTGACCTTCCTACTTTCTTTCATGCTAATAATATATTGATTCACATTCCTAATGTCATTGTTCATTTCTGCAGGAGATCACAGTCGAGACCACAAAACCATCAAGCAACATCTGTTTCTGTCTTTGCTTGGATATTAAAACTTGTGATATCATGCTAATCTAAAACCACAAAATAACACTTGTATGAATGTGAACTGGGACAGCTAATATCGCCATGCTGACAGAAAGCAAACATGACACGCTGCTGAAGTGGGAAGTGGTGGCTCCATGAATCATTCCCAGCTTGGCTCCCGGCGGGGTATTCCTTCCTTACTCTTTCAGAGATCTTTAACTCAGCCCCCAAAGGAGACGCAAAGTTTCCCCAACATATTGTCTCAGCTCAGATGTGAACCCGCCACCAACTTCAGTCCCATCCCCACCCGTCTGCAGCACAACACAGCTTTGTCCACCCTTCCTCACACCTGAAATGCTGTCAAGCCAAACAGTGGATCAGAGAAACATACACAGGGCCCCCCAAGAGCTACAGACTAGGGGAAAGTGTGAAAGGAAATTCCTGTCAGGACAGCTCACATCTTCACTAACACCGAATTTCTTTCACACACACTAAGGGAGGAGAACGAGAGAGATCTCCTAGCTCAATCTTAAGGCACAGCAGACAGATGAGCGCTGGATCTCCCACACCTTCTTGTGCCCACTATGGACAGCAGCAGACCTGGATGTTTACCTCTGGCTATAGATGGAGAGCATATGTCAAAGCCTGACTGCCTGGGAGCGTGTATATTACTGTGTGACATTCAAATGGCTGACAAACTTAGTGCGAAAGGTAGAATCAGAATAGAAAGTCGCTATTTAGGTTCACTCTCATGGCTCTCATCTGCTGTTTTCAGTGATAAAAGCTCTGGTAAATCCACTATACGATACCTGCCCAAGCAGCAATATCCGGTGCTGAAAAATTAAGCCAACGCAGAAGTCAGCTCCACAGACAATCCACTTCTTTGCCCATTTTTGGATAAGTCGGGGTCATGTCTAGAAGGTAACATACAAGGAAATTGCGTAACTCTCGCGAGATGGTTAAGGTTAGGCATTGACCTCAAATACTTAAGATTAGGATAGGTCATCGGGCAGCAAGTCTCGTAAGAGTTTTTTCAAGTTGCGGGTTTCCTTCTAGACACGACCATTAGCCGGGAGTTAGGCTGTGTCGGCACTGCCAAGATTACGCCGCCCGGAGCCGCCCACTTTGAGCTTCACAGCGGCTCTTCAGAAACCTATGGGTGATGTCACAGAGACTACGCACATATTTTATAGTCTATGTACATGCTCAGCACAGACAAAGTTAGCGACTAGCTGGTGAACACAGTGGAGCATTTACCAGCTAAAGAAATAAATATCTCCCTCAGGAGTCAGAAAAAGCTCAAGGACAAATTTGGAGGCGATGGCAAATTACTTGTTTTGTTGTTTAGGTTGAAGGACTTGTTGCTCTAAAGCCACTCTGCTGAGAAGACACTGTGGAAGGAAATACACGCTGCCACCCTTACAGATTCGACCTTCTACATTTTTTATTACAAACAAAGACGCATGCCATCAAGGACACACATCACAGTGCAAAACACGCCAGGCAAAGCCCTACACATTTACAGTATAGATTCTTATACAATAGTAAACTCGAAATACTGAAAATCCCTCGAGATAATTTTAAGAAACTCGAGGGATTTACTTTCAGTATCTCGAGGGAATATCATAGGAAAATAAACAAGAATCCAGTGTATAGGCTGAAGCGAAGTGACATGATTTTTCTTTCTGAGAGGTGTGCAGAGCTCTGAGATTAATCACTACTGTAGCTGAGCCTCCGTGATGGATGCTTCCCTCACAATCTGTTGAGAGATCGCACTCTGACAGACAGGATGCAAATTGTGAATCTTTTTAGAAATGTCAAGACTGACTGGCATGCCCTGAGAGACAAGACATCAAGATGTTGGAGGTGTATCTTGGGAGGGAAACCTGAAAAAGATGTATTTACCATAAAGGGAACATTTCAGCTTCTGCCATTTGAAACGCTCAGGTATAGTAAGATGGACTGATACGTCTATCACAGTACAGCAAGAGTGTCTCACACCAGAGGGCAGAGAATGACATTACACCCTCATGGAGTCGAGCTCTTTGAAGTCAAGCAAAAACATTTCACAGATCACCCAAACTGATACAATTCATCATGACAAATACGCTGGTGTCCTCTGAGCTCAGCAGTCCTGACATGGTCTATTTCCAGGGCGAGTTTGAGGCTAATGTGCCACATTACTTGTCAAGACTTTGTATCTCTTTCACTATATCACTTGTCATCCTAAGTGGCTCTCTCATAGCCGCCGAAGGAGGTGCCGCAAAGTCATAACTTAATGTGTGCAGGGTTACACATGGCTGCTGGCCAAAACAGCCGCCGACTTCTCTGCTGTTTGGACACTTCAGATTGATGAGATGTAGGAAGGGGGCTTTTCTACGCCTTACTGTAGGTGACTCCCGCCCCATGATGCAACAGGAGCTGCTAGTTCTTTCCCCATGCTTCACACTGATGAAAATGTTTTGTGCCAGATGTCGATATCTTCCATATGGATGAGCTGTATAATGTAGCTATACATCATGTTACCAGAGACACCAGATATGGAGGCCTGTCATCCTGTCAGCTACATTAAATGATTTAAGAAAATATATAATCCCATTAACAATTGTTTGCACTCCTTCAAATATAATTAAAAGCACACGCCGTTCCGATGTACAGCTATGTGAAGCGAATGCCAAAGAAAACCAAACAAATCATGGCTGATAGCGTATCTCGTCATGATAATAAACACATTTCCCTGCTGCGACCTTTCATGCTGCGTTTCTTGACAGATTGTTATGACTGTTATTACTCAGTTAGCTCATTTATCTTAATGTGCATTAAACAGCGGCATGAAGGAAAAAAAGTCTATCCGTATTTGTATAAGCCTTGTTCCTAAACAGCAGTTTCAGCTGGAGGACAGTCAGCAAAAAGCGATGTGTAGGTGGACAGTGAGTAAGCACGCAGAGCTGCAGCTGTGGACTGTGGTTAAAGGAGACTGTGTTCCCATCCAGTTCACAAGGCTGCAGCTTCAAAAAGAAAATGACTGACTCAACAGTGTCTGAATGCACTGCAAGTGCCCTCAGAAAAAAATGTTTCATTTCACTATTGAGTTATAACTTTCACTTTTCTTTTATTTATTATATAAGTGGCTGGTTTTAACTCCTTAGCTACAGTTTACATTAACTTTAAGCCACTGGCTTCTATTCATTTCTGTGACATGAAAACCAATCAGTGTTGGAAGTGTTTAATCCTGCTTGAGTTGTGTAATCCATCACAGTTAACATCTTGTCTGCATTAATTTTTTTGTCAGTGTTTTGTTATCATTGTAAAGTGAAGATTGATTTGAAAAGTGTGCACTGCGCTAATTCATAATGACAGTGTAACTATGAGTAAAATAAATTCTGAGTTGATGTTTATTGTCATACATTATACTGTATATCACCGGCAGGTTTAAAGAGTCTGATGATCTTTTTGTTTTTAACAGGACAGACATTAATGGAAGCCAGTGGCTGCCTGGAAGGTCAGAAAAACACATTTAAAAGATGAAAACACAACAGCATGGTCTGTCAGTCTAGAGGCCATGGTTCTCTGCCGGAAAACAATGGATTGCGAGGGAGTTCACGAGTAAGGGTAAAATGGAGCGTGAGATGGACCGAGGGTTCGGTGTGGCGTCAGCAGTTATGCGGGCGCTGTACCGAACCGTTGTGGCGAAGAGGGAGCTGAGCCAGAGGGCAAAGCTTTCGACCTCACCTATGGTCAAGAGCTTTGAGTAGTGACCGGAAGAATGAGATCATGGATACAAGCGGCCAAAATGAGCTTCCTTCGTAGGGTGGCTGGGTTCAGTCTCAGAGATAGGTAGAGGAGCTCAGACATCTGGAGGGAGCTCAGAGTAGAGCCGCTGCTCCTTCAGGTCGAACAGAGCCAGTTGCGGCCCACTGAATATGCACAATATTGTGTTTCTGTCGCTTAGCCCCACCAGCGAGCTCCCGCACGGCCCATAGACTTTACATTGTGATGACGTCACAGATTTTAAAATCACTTTTCTTGGCAATAGGAGGAAAGTTTTCATATATAAAACCTCCATGGATCAAAAATTCATAACAGAAAGAGTCATAATCAACCTTGTTTGCAGTTCAAGGTGTCCTGTCAACAGTTTTACAGACGTGTCTTTTACAATGGTGGTCTATGGGGAAAATGTTTTTTAGGCTGCCGGGGGATTTGATTTTTTGCTGCAATACCGCGAGTGGCCACTGGAAAAAAATGGGCTGAACAGTGGCACCATGTCCACGTCTTATTAAACATCCATGGCTAAAGCTGCAAGCAGCAATACCGGAGGCCAAGCAGCCGGCTCTGCACTAGTTTGTTGAAAATGAGATAAAACATGCAAAAGGGCTGGTACGGCGCGTTATCCAAATCCTTTTTCTGTAAGCTAACAACATGTGACAGATCAACATCTATCTATTCAGAACGATTATTGGCCGGAGCAAACTCAAATGGATGGTGATTGGCTTGTTGGCAACCATCTTACCAATGTGAACAGGGGGCAGAGAGCCAAAACAATATTTGAGCTTGCTTCCCCTCTTTTCCCATGCATTCCAGCTGGTGGTGCAGAGATAAGCAGCAGCTTTGGGTGATTAGCTTCAACCAACAAGAAGCAACATCGCATTTTAGCCCACAAAGATAAAAACACAATATTTCCAAAGTTGACTCACTCGCTCTGTTATCGTATGATTACACAGGGCAGAAACACACGTTTAGATGTATAAAATCCTTCAGACAGATAAACGCCGCATTGACACTCTGACAGTCTCTCTTGTAGCCAATTTTCTTTGTTTCAAGCACTTGCTTTGACAGTGACTTTATGAACCATGTGATTCAGCTCATTTCACAATGGCTGACACTCTGATCACTGGGGATCGTAAAAAATAATTCAACAATTACTGAAGATTAAAATAAAAGAACTTTTCTTGTCTCGGGGAAACAGCTCACTGAACATGTCCTTGTAAAAACTTGCCATCGCTCTTGCGAAATGTGCTTTCTCTGTTGTTGTGAAAAGCCATTCTCACTGTGGGAGTAATGTGTGTGTACCCTGCACCAGCTCCAGCTAGCTCTGCCAGGCAAACATAAAGGTTTGAGTGGCCTTTAAAAACTTTTCAGGCTGATATTTGTTTAAATCAGCAAAACAAGAGAGGGAACGGTAAGTGCTTTGGTAGGTTTAATGTAGTTGAGAGAAGGATGAGGCAGTGACAAGCATGGCAAGTACAATGTGACAGCAATCATATAGACATGGATACATTAGACACATCACACAGCTGGTCTTTTCCGTGCTGCATGCCTCTGTCATGATGGAATTGCCAGATGTATGTGTGAGATAAGTGCCGGAAGTCCGATTTTTCAAGGACAATTGGGTCGGTTCACTCAGCATGTGCATCGGGCTGCACTTTGATGTGTCAGCTTCACATACCTGGTTGACAGGGAGGGAAGATGTGTGACCGACTACTTGTCAATTGAAGTGTTCAAACAGCATGCCAGAGGTACATCAGACGTAGCTCTTGATTTATTAAAGGGCCAGCATACGAAGACGTGCAGAGAACTGCTGCATCTGAACAATTCAGTGCTGCGAAATGTGACAAAAAAATGTAAGAGAAAAGATTAAAAAAATGTAAACCCAATTTTTTTTGGACAATTGCAAACTCCTGAAAAATAAGTGCTAATAGACAGTGAAGCTGACGTTTCCTGTCATGCTTTTATTCTGCGTTTAAACTGCAAAATCAGTCAAGATGGCCAAGTGGTTGAGGATGCATACCACACAATCGCAATGTCTACCTTTTGTCCCAGTCAGGGGAAAAAGGCAAAATGCCCAAAAAATTAAAGGAATAATTTGACATTTTGGGAAACATGTTTATTTCTTTGTTACCAAGAGTTAGAAGTGAAGATTGATACCAAACTCATGTCTGTACAGTAAATATGTAGCTATGTAGCAGCTTTTGTTACCTTCGGACAGTGCCAGGCTAGCTGTTTCCCCCTGTTTCCAGTCTTTATGCTAAGCTAAGCTAACCGTCTGCGGGCTGTGGTTACATATGTACCGTACAGACATGAGAGTGGTATCAATCTTCTCATTTAACTCTCGGAAAGAAAACAGATAATTTCCCAAAATATTGAACTATTCCTTTAAGAAAAGGAACACAGTAAAATACTGCAGAATATTCGTTCTAAAACGCAGTTAGTCACACAAATCAAACAAAGTTTCTTATCAGATCACTTCTTCCCTTGCTTGCTCCCCCTACTGATGGCTAGTGTGTGTGTGTGTGTGTGTGTGTGTGTCAACAGTGTATGAATTATTAAAACAACAGTCCTCCAGTGTGGCTTCAAACAAGAATCAGGGAATAATGAAAATTTCCAATTGAAATAGCTCTGCAGAGTTACAGAGGCAATGATATGGTCAATTCAGGGCTATTGTGTGCTTGTTTTGTGAGGAGTTATGGCACAATTACCTGTAAAATTGTTCTTGTAGTGGGAGTACAGTGGTGTATACAGTAGATCTTTTACCCATTTAAATGCCTCTGCGTAGGCTATGTGCGTTCATCTTATCCTTTGCTGAGCTCTGTTCATGGTTCACGCTGGTGTTTTTGTCACAGTCAGGGAGTACTGAAACTGGACTTCCCAGCCTAAGGAGGCCACCTGCCAACTAGAGATAAATCATACACACACACACAAAGGAAGACGCCATAAGGCACTGTCTAAGCCAGTTAAAAATGTAAAGCTTCTCCGACAAGCAGACACATACGAGGCAGTCAAGAGCATCAAAGGTACACATGAAGACGAGCGCTCCTCTCTCCGCGTGTACGACACAAGGCACATTAAAGCTTGTGTGAAAGACAGAAAACTGTTTTTTTTTCATTGGGAGCAAATTTCCTGTTTTCTTTATCATGTTCACGCTTCTCCCACTTCCCTTTTTCATGGACGGCGAAGGAGATGTTGCCGTCAGTGTTTCCTCGCTCCTCTGTAGTTTTGTCTCCGATCGGTCACGTGACAGGAACGGGAAAAGAGGAACCTTGTGTAAACAAATAAAGCTTTTCTCAGAGTCTCAGAAAGGATGCGACGTGGGAGTCAAAAATACAGACACAGGTTTTCACAGATAAAGTAATTGCACTTAGATAGTTGTGCTGTTGCTTCGTGGTAATATGCTGTACAAATGGGTAAAATACCCGTAAATATACAGCTGTGACTTCCCTTCAATGGACACAAATCAAATCACACAGGGTTAACCACACTTGAAGGAGACTGAATTGCATTTTTTTTTTTTTTAAAGCAACATGTAGGTGACATTGAAGCTCCATTTATTTCAGTGACACAGTATCTGGCAAAAGGCCAAGGCTGGGGAACTCTGAAATAGCGCTGTTATGTCCGGCGACGGACGGGAGGCCATGCAGGCCATGGAGCAGACCTGCACTCTGGATGTGGAGTCAGCCGGCCTCAGGCTGTAACACACTCCCTCTCTCTCTCTCTCTCTCTCTCTCCCTGAAAGAAATAAAGTCCACTTCCTCTGTCATCTGGACACAAGGCCGGGCCAGCGCCAGGCGACGGGCTGACTGGCAGCCCGGCTTTGATTTCATTGTTACAACAGAGGAGGATGACATCCACTACGTCCCTGTCCTCTCCACTATTAGGGCAGCTAGGCCTTTCCAACATCCTGCCAGAGGAGGGGTGAGAAATTAAGGATGCGGCGACACGCCATCTGGTCCAGCTTCCTATGTTTAAAACCTCTGTCCCTGAATAAATCTTCCTGTACCTGCCTCACAGGCACACCGGACAACTCAAGCTCTTCCTCTGTGGCGACCCTTTTTTTTTGCACGTCATCATTTTTATCTTTGAGAAATGTTTTCCCATGCCGAGAAGGGATATTCTGGCATTCTGGTAAATGCGTTGACCTGGCTCCTGGCAATGGCATTTCTGTTGTGAAACATCCAAAACATCTCTTTTAGTCCAAAGATTTAGCACAGTCCACGCCTGCTGTGATGGCTTGCACGCTCCTAAAACTCACGCTGCGACTGCTCAGAGGCCAAACTTTGAGGAGCCCCATTACTGCGCTTGTTACCTAATTCCTGGAGATTCAGGCCATAAACAAGTCTCTGCTGCCGTGTCAGATGTCCCAGCGTGCTAAATCACTGCGGCGGCTTAAGTTGCCGTAGAAAACAAGGGCAAAGAAGGGAGTGCCGGGTCAACAATTATACTGCTGAATGCCTAAAGGGAGGGAAGCTGGCAATTTCCTCAGGCTTTGCCAATGGACTCTTTCCCATGAACCTCAAGCGACCTTCAATGACAAGGCAAGACGCACGGGTGACCAATGAAATGCAACACGGACATCCAAGTCACAACCCCATACACACACACACACATCTGCCTGAGACTGAGTCTCAATTTTCTAAATTATGCTTGTTTCTTAGCAACGCAAGCACTTTGGAGCGTCGTGATATCCGTGTAACAGCCACCGGGTCCCAGGATCCAGTTTCTGCCTTTAGAGCGTGTGTAGAGTGATCAACCAATAAAGGCAATAGATGCCACAAAGCAATTTCTCTACATTGTCTGTCAACGCTACTTACAATAAACATCCTTTCAGTGGCTGTTACAGGTGCTGAATCTCCTTGTAATTGGCCTCGCATTAGCATGACAAGAACCTTTTTAAAGTCAACACCTAGTGTTTATAGCTGTAAATTCAAATCCCCTAATTATTCTGGACTGCCTAATTTGTTGATAAATCCACCTCCCTGTCAGATGAAATCTGACTCGCACTAGCTTGCCAAAATTTAAGCTGAGCATAAAAAAGTGCAGCAGTCCTCCTGATCAATTTTTGTCACAATTACCTGCAGCGGTGACCTCTAGGTGAAAGCACTTATATGTTTAATTGTGCAGACTCTTAACCCTTCATGGGTATGTTAATTCCCTGAGTACTGATTCATTGAGTTATAGCTCAAGTGCTCACTAAAATTCATTTCTGAAGGTCTCTGTGCTCCACTGGCTGCGGTATAAAACTCCCGTGTGAACATGATAGAGGCGACAGAGAGAGAGAATCAATAGGTCAAACATACTCTGCATGGTAATTATTCCAAGTGTGGGAGAGTGTTTTAAGAACGCAAAGAAACGTTTACATTAATGAAGCAGAGCAGGAGCCTGCTGTCTGAAAATGTGCGCCTTTATCCCGTAGGCTATTTAAATCACATCACGTCCCCCCCCTCTCTATGATGGACAGATTTTCAGCCCGCCTTCCAGTGTGGCCAACTATAAACACTTTGGATTCCCGACGTGGTTGGACAACACGTCAAACAAACCAGCTCTTTTGTAGCATAACTTGGCCCTTAGAGTCTACAACTGGACTAGCAGATACGTAGGCTACGGCACAGCAGTGGTTTTAGCTACAATAGCATGCTAAGATGCTCACAGTGACAATGCTAACATGCGGGTGTTACACAGGTATAATGTTCACCGTTTATGTTAATGGAACAGTGTGTTACATTTAGGGGGATCTATTGGCAGAAATGGAATTTAATATTAATAAGTATGTTTTATTTAGTTTATAATCACCTGAAAATAAGAATCTTGTTTTTGTTTGCTTAGAATGAGCCATTAATATCTACATAACGGAACGGGTCCTCTTCATGGAGCCCGCCGCAATGTTCTACTGTATCCCAGAAGAGACAAACCAAACACTGGCTCTAGGTGGGGCCATTCATGTTTTTACATTTTCACGCCAGCCACCGTAGTTCTCCTACACACTTAGCCCATGGTAGAAGTTTCAGCTGGTTGCAATCTGCAACCTGACTGCTAGATGTCGCCAAATCCACCTTTAACGGTCTTAATTTTGCGTGTTGGCATGCTAACATTTGCGCTTTAACAGTAAACAAAGAGTCCAGCTGGAAATGTCATTAAAGTTTCGCAGGTATTTGGACACAAACCATAAGACTGGACAAATGTTTACCTGATTATGATGCTAGGTGAAAAGCTAAGGGATCACAGATGTTATTACAATTCATCCTGAGGGGAACATGAATGTCTGTTGTGATTGCATGGAAATCTATCCAATAGTTGGCAAGACATTTCACTAAAAAACACAAATGTCAATCTCATGGTAGCTCTAGATGGAAAGTCAGGGGGATCACCTAAATCCTTTGGATTCATCCTCTGTGCTCCATGGATATCTGTACAAAATCATACAGCAAACAATCAACCCAGCAGCTGTCAAGATATTTAAATAAAAGCCCAAAAATGTAAACCTCATAGTGGTGCTACAGGAAAAGTCCAGGGATCAACAAAATGTAGATTCAACCCCCGTAGGACTATAAACGTCTATATTAAATATCATGGCAATCCGCCCAACAGTTGTTGAGATATTTCAGTCTGGACCAAAGTGGTGAAGCGACCAACAGACACACATTGCCACACCTAGAGCCCTCCAGCTAGCACACTAGCATGGCTGAAAACTGGGCACAGACAACATGGAGGGGTCCGAAATATGAAAACAAAAATACCCCAGATGGTTTTCATCAACCACCTAACACCAACTCAGACACATATTTGGCTTTTGCTGCAGATTCCTGGTGTTGAAAGAGCTTATCTCTCAGCTCTCGTCATATTTGGGGTGTTGGTGCTGCTTTAGCGTGATGAGAAAGTGAGTGACCAGACGTCCAAATGCCCAAGGGGCCTCGCTACTTCATGCCAGCGATGAGTGAGGCACCGGACTCCCTATTTATTTGGACTTTACTGCAGAGAGCTTCCCACACGGAGCAGCAGCAGCATTCCTCTCTCATCCGAGCTGCTATCCAGCTGATATGCCGGGACAGACACCGAGGGTCCGCTCTTCGGGGTCCTGAGATTGAATCCTGAGATCAGCACTGAGGATAGGGGGCTATCGTTGGCTAAAACAACTCGACCTCTATAAGTGGACGACTAGAATAATACCTCAAGTTGAGAGTCAGATTTCTGGGATGATCTGATCAAGCGGAGGTATGCGTACAGAAAACACTCTGCTAAAAGCAATATCAACACTATGCACCCAAGACACAGAGTAAGCCAAAGATCATTCGGCTCTAAAGCTCAGCGTTAAAAAAAGAAAAATGATTCGCTGCTTTCAAAATGTGACTGGGAAGGTTTTCAATGGCCAATTATGCTGCAAACAAAAACAAGGAAATTAAGAGGAGACGAATCAATCAGTGATTCACAATTCATTTCAATGGTATCCGAAGTTTCACCGAGATGTCTTTCTCTAAGTAAGACAGAATTCCTGTAGCTGTGTGATAAATGTTAAGGAACCACCATAATTCAACCAGAGACAGAGCGTGACAGGAAGATGGTAGCAAATGGCTCGGGGGCGGGTGGGGGGGGGGGGGGGGGGGGGGGGGGGGGGGAATCTTGAAGCTCCATAAATGCAGCTGCTGCGTAAATGATAACCACCACCCCCCCTTAAATGACAATGACTTCTGGGCTGGCAGGTCTGCACTCCACTCTCCCTCAATTTCCCCCTCCGCACATAATAATAATGGAAAAGCGCTCTCTGACTCAGATGTGTCTTTTTAATGTCTGTATGTTGTTGTAAGATATTAAGAAGTTAAGAGGGTTAAGAAAACCATTCAGACTATTGGGACAAATCACAGACTGTATATAAGAAGTGGACGTAGTCACCGTGACGTCACCCTTTGGTTTGTGGACTGCCGTTTTGAAGCCTCGAGCTTGGCATTTTGGTTGTCGCCATCTTGGATATTTGCAACCAGAAGTGACACGAGAGGGAGGAGCTAACCAAACGCTGAATAAGACATTTTTAGGCGACCAAAAAAAGGCTATAATTAACTTTAAGACCGGACAACGCCGTGGTAGGGACCTGTCAATCACAAGGTAGCCACGCCCCAAAGCATCCCCTGCTTTATGGTCTATTTGACTCTAAATGGAACCATAATTTACTAAATGAACATCATGCTGTATTGAAGAACACTTGAAACTAGTGATTGAGACCATAAACTCATGTTTACAATGTTTACTGAGGTAATAAATCAAGTGAGAAGTAGGGTCATTTTCTCATAGACTTCTATACAATCAGACTTCTTTTTGCAACCAGAGGAGTCGCCCCCTGCTGGCTATTAGAAAGAATGCAAGTTTAAGGCACTTCAGCATTGGCTTCACTTTTAAGACCCCGGAGTTGCCCACTTGCAGTATTCTTTAGTATTTAAATATGAGGTATTCGATCTTTTTTAAACAAGACCTTAAAGATGCCCAAATTATTTGAGAGATTCTAAAAAGCAGAACAGACAAAAGGTACATTGCTGCGTTCAAGATCCATCCCAAGGTCTATCTTGGCGTTGCGTCATGCTCTGCATTCATGAAGGAAAAGAACAAATTTACATGAGTTCTAACATTTCCATTACGTCCAGACCATGTTCAACCCTCACATAAGGCTGCATCATTAGAAAAAAGGCAATCATTTCAATGTCGAGTGGTGGTGGGCCAGAGCGTGGCCTTTTTCTCTCACCTCTCCAACCTTAACAAGGCGCTCCATCTCACAGTTACATACTGTGAGGCTGTAATTTAGAGATGTGAAGCTGGTGGGTCTTTGTGCCTCCAGGATGGTTGTGAGATACTCCTTTATGTGCTCAGCATCGACTGAGAAAAGATGGGGGCCCCTGTATGGTTGAACTAACAGGGCTGCCAATAAGTCTTTCAACAGATAACACATCACACATTCGCTAATAGGCACATCAGGTCTGTGTGATGACAGACGTGTTTACAATTCAAAGGCACACATTGTGGATTAATGGCAAACTCTTAAGTGTATTTTAGACTTCAATTTGTCGCACATTATAAAATCTATGCTGTTACTGAGCACAGCGATTCCCTTGAAATGGATCTCCTCATTCCTCTCTGAAAAAACACAGAGCCAAACTGTTTATCTGTTCCTACAAATGTAGGTGACCCACCCAGCACAGCACAGCCTCAGCGATATTTATGAAAGGAGCGAGAGCCATCCCTCCATTCGGACAGCCATATGGCGACTGCCCCCTCACAAAAGTATGTCTTTATGAACAGCTGTTCGACAGCAATCAGTGATGAACAACTCCCAACATACACATTCAGTCACTGGGGGGCAAAACAATCTCAGCCATATACTCCCAGATAACAAAGTCAAGCAGAGGGCCCTGTTTCGAGTATCTGATATGAAATAATGCAACAAAAACAATTGTTTTGTGAAGTTTCTGGACACACACAAGCGGCCAAAAGCACACAGAGGCAGATCACCCTGAGAATAACCCCAAAAGTCTTGAAACAAGTTGGTTTGTAAGTGCAATGCAAGTGACACTCTCTCACTTTTCACTTGCTTTACAAAAAGATGACATAAAAAGACCACTCTTAAGAGATTTGAAGCCTCTTCCTGCACATGTCAGTCCAGTCTAGTCAGCAACTCTCCTCCCAGTCTGCCTCTAAAAATGTGACCCACATACATTATACACTCTGATCACTCACAAATTCAACAGAATCTGAGTTCAGCATCATCAATTAACAGCTGCATCTTTATCAAACACAACAACAGCATGCCTCCCTCTAGTGCCTATCTGCATGCAGACTTGGAGTCTCCCACTGGGTTCCTCATTATTAATGCAGTCCCATATTGAGAGGCAAACTTTCAATCATGTATGAGGGATAAATGAATGTGAAGAAAAAATTCGCAGAGGGGGGATTCAAATCAGACTGTTCATGTTTTTGATTGATGCATTAAAATGTATCCCACTTCTATTTCCTATTAATGAAACAGAAAGTGTATACAGAAAAGTTCACCTGGCTTCAGCAGCTTAAAAAGCGCATAAAACTTTTACCCCTTTAGAAATAAAACTTCAATCAACCTCGGATTAATTATTTACCAAAAAAGTTAGAGTCAACAGTCAGCTCGACCTTTCCCCCCATAAAAAAAAAAAAGTTATGCGCTCCAAACAAACTTTCTCCTTTCTCACCTGAGGCGTATATTATTCCAATCAAAGTCCGACAGAAAAGCGTAAAGTCTGTCTTCATCTCCAGGTCTCCAGATCCAGAAGCGCAGAAGCCTGAGCGCTGTTTCTGATAAAAACTCGTTAGTTTGAATGCAGCTGGAGACAGTGGAGACAGTGGAGAGATGGTGGTGGTGGTGGTTGGTGGTGAATGAATGTCCGCAGATGGAGGGGGAAAACTCAGGTGAACCTCGGCCAATCGATGCCAGTCTGTAGTCTGTAGGCTGCTCTGCACACAGAGGACACAGCCAGAATGTGTGAGGGAAATGAACCAAAAAAAGCTTTCCCTGTTTGGTCAGAAGGATGCACACAAGGAGGCACTGGATGGGATTTACAATGATTTCCCTTTCCTTTGCTCGTGACTGGAGCGCATGCACAGCCATCCAGTTCATAAAACAAGCTGAATTAGAGGGGTGGGTGTGTAAGGGGTGTAAGGGGGGTCTCCAACATCCATGACAAATCCCCCTTCCTGCAAGATCCCATTCATTTCATCCTTTGTGCAAAAAGATCTGTAGTAATATTGTATAGGCATTGGTGGAATATAACCATTTACTCAGCAGCAGCCTTCAGCTTTTATGCACCAAATATTTGGAACAAGCTCCCAGAAACCTGCAGGACCAACTCCAACTCTGAGTTCTTTTAAATCAAAGATTAAAACTTTCCTGTTTTGCTGCTGCCTTTTTATTTAACCAGATAATGATCTTATACTGCACTAGAGCTTTTACTCTTGTGTGTTTTACTCTATTTTAGCTTCTATCCTAGCTTTTATTTTTAGCTTGTTTTTATTTTCTAATCTTTAATGTTTTTATAACTGTTTTAATTATGTCATAATGTTCTTTTGCACTTTGTCGCAATGTTCTTGGATGTTTATGTAAAGCACTTTGAATTGCCCTGTTGCTGAAATGTGCTATATAAATAAAGCTGCCTTGCCTTGCCTTGCCTTGCTCAAGTGTTGTACTTAAGTACAAATTGGAGGTAGTTGTGAGTAATTTCCATTTTATGCAACTTTAAACTTCTACTCCACTACATCTCAGAGGCAAATATTGTACTCTCTACTCCTCTATATTGATCTGACAGCTTTAGTTACTTTTCAGAACCATGTATCTCCAAATTTGGTGTTTTTTAGTGTGCAATTTTCTGACAATTTAAAGGATTAAGTGTTCCTTTATGTATTGAGAAAGATAAGATAAGATAAGATAAGATAAGATAAGATAAGATAAGATGAACCTTTATTAATCCCCAGGGGGAAATTCAAGTGTCAAAGCAGCAAAGCGCAGATACAGAGGTACAGGTGTACAAAAAGATTATAAAACAATAAATAGAAATACAGAATATACATAGTGAATGAACATAGTAAATGGACACATGCTGATAATACTTTTACTTAACTGAGGTTTTTGAATGCAGTACTTTTACTTGTAGTGTGTAGTATTGCTACTAGTATTTACTTAAGTAAAGGATCTGAATACTTCACTTCGGGCTGCAACTAACGATTATTTTCATTTTCGATTAATCTGTAGATTTTTTTCATTTTCGATTAATCTGTCTATTATTTTCTTGATTAATCGATCAGTTGTTTGGTTTATAAAATGTCAGAAAAAGGTGGAAAGATATTGATCAGTGTTTCAGAAAGCCCGAGATGGCGTCCTCAAATGTCTTGTTTTGTCCACAACTCGAAGATATTCAGTCATAGAGGAGTCAAGAAACTAGAAAATATTCACATTTAAGTAGCTGGAATCAGATCATTTTTACTTTTTTACTTTTTTTTCTTAAGAAAACACTCAAACTGATTAATCGATTATCAAAATAGTTGCCAATTAATTTAATAGTTGACAACTAATCGATTAATCTATGCAGGATTAACTCAATGAGATAGTGTTCGATGCTGTATATAGGAGCTGTGGATTTCATTTGTTGCTTTAGTGCACATCTGTGTGACACTGATTTTCATTTCATGGATTTTTCGAGCCATTTAAATACCTGTACTGACATTCACTCAGTAGCTCAGCAGGTAATCCTAATGCCGTCAGATTTTATTGTAAAGCCACCACAGCAGTACAGCAATGTCTCCAGGGAAGTGAACAAAATACCACAGTAAGACACAATCTGCCTCTGGAGGGATATTAGAACACTATTACATGATATTTTCTCCTCTGGTCGGCTGTCTTTAATCAACAATATAATATGTCTTGTCTCTAACTCTCCTGACACCATAATGTAAATGCATTTTTATCTGTTCGGGTCAAACGTCCGACATTAATTTAATCTAGAAAAAGTAATCTTTTCTTTCTTCCAGACGTTTGACAGACTATATATATCTGAGCAGAGGTGCCTTGGGAGTAGCTCGCTATTAAGAGTGTGTAATTATTCTTCCAATAAGGTCAGATGTAATGCTGCCTCCAATGAAACTAAACCGCGCACAGTTCTTCCAGCCTTGTCCAAAGCCCTGTTAACCCCAACCGCCCACACATCCATCCTCCTCAGGGAGTCCTCGGAGTGTGAACGAAAAGCATGTACTAAGAGCACAACGTGCCCGAAGCGAGCTGCTATCGGCCCTGTTTTAATTCACACAGATGGGATTGGGGAAATTGAAAACCTATGTAGCGTGCACACACTGAAATAAAAAGTCAAAGATGGTAGAAGAGGTGTGAACTTGAGTGATCGAGCCCACACACACACACACACACACGCGCGCGCGCGCACGCGCGCGCGCACGCACGCACACACACACACACACACACACACACACACACACACACACACACACACACACACACACACACACACACACACACAGAGATAGTTAGGGATGCAGCTGTGCGTTTCATTCATTCTAATCTGATGTAGCAGCATCTTCAAGGTCCAGACACACCTGTGGTGGAGCCGCAAAAGAACCAGCTTGCACATTCGAGCCAGTGTAATCAATCAGCTGTGCTGTAAAATCAATAGTACTCTGTATCTCCTCTTGGAAATCCATTACAACAATAATAACACGCCAGACTCCTTCCTAACTGAGCCTTCAGAACTGTTGACCACCGGTCCGCCCATCAAACAGCAGCTGTCAATGAGAAAACAATATTTTCTTCTCAATACGATTATGCGGTTATCCTCGCTGATTTCGGAGCCACGGAGAACCGGACATCAGGAGTGTGTGTGGAATAACAGGGAGTCAAAGGATCATTGCGTGTTATTGTGGGCATACGTTCCCCCCCCCCAGATCCCTTATGGCAATCCACCTCTCTGACCTTAAAACACAATGTTGTGATTGAATGGTTGCAATTAAAATGTTCTCCTGGTCTCAGCCCCGCAGCGACCTCGCACTTCAGAGGAACATAAACACTCTAAATCGTGTTGATAGCCCGACAAATCTCTGTCCAGGGAGTTTCCAAATCTCATTATGAATATAAAACAGATAATGCCAGAAACGCATGAAAACACTTGAGTGGCCAATATAACAATAAACTGCACACATAAGCATCCAGGCAGAGCCATTCAGACAACAGTGATAACAAACAATAGGCCTCATGCAGGATAGCATGATCGCCCCTGCTGCGTCAGATGAAAAGGTTTCAGTTTATAATGCTGCTGGCTCCTGAGAGACAACGGCGGACTCAAGGACCCGTCCTTGAAGTGCCAGCACTCCATCCGGCCCATCCTCGGGTCAGGAAACACATTACAGATCCACGGCTACTATCATAGGAAGGATGTGGAAGCGCGCGTGCAACCCGCTCGCTCGCTCTCTCACTGAAGACCATGCCCATGGGCCTGTACACAACACTGTGCTCTGCCAAGCTACTTTGAAGTGACTGTCACTGTTCAAGAGCGTTTTGTTTTGTTTTGATAGATGCAGCCAAATTTTCTCATCAGTTGTAGGTCATGTCCACTATCGGTCAGCGGTTATGGCAAGCTTCCCGACTGGAGCAGGGAGCAGTGCTTGCATGTAAATTATTAACTGACTAATTAGCCGTGAAGGTAATGCTTTGAGTGGAAAGGTCGATATAAACTCCTCTATGATGATGAACTCTTGTAGGTCAGAGCAAATGGCACCTGGAGTTTCATTTAAATAGAACTTTTCACAATCCTACATTCATTTGAACCAGTTTTGATGTTTTTTTGGCCACTTGAGGGCAGCAAAACATCACAACATGGATATATTATCACCTTATAAAGATACTATAGCATAAACAGTTGACTATTCAAACATCCAGCAGCTACGGAGAAACATTAGCATTCATTTGGAGTCGTGTGTTTCTGTCCACCAGACAAATGTAAATCCATTATTCACTCTCATATCTGTCTCTTTAGCTGCTAAATGCTCCACTATGTTCGCCTGCTAGTCGCTAACTTTGTCTGCTGTTTGGGGTTTGACGGGTGAGACACAGTGGCTTTATTAAAGGAATACTTCCCCCCCAAAATCACCATTTGTTTATGAATTACTCATCCTGTGTTTCCTTGAATTCTTGAAGAAAACTTTGTTTTTCTCACGTGCCTCCACGGCGAACGGAAGATCAAAAAACGGAGACAAAACATCCTTTTCAAACTAATCCAAGTGTCATTTATCCAGTCGTGTGCTCAGGATTTTCCAAAACACATGAATCTTCGCTAAAACCTTACTATTTAAAACACCTAGGACTGCACAAGGGAGAGGCTGTTAATGCAGTAGTGTTTTAAATAAATAAATTGAGACTTGGATTCTCCTGCATGAGTTGTGTGACAGATGTTATGATATAGTTTTGCTGTTGTGAAACGCGGCCTCCCTTTACTTCAATTCATCAAGACTTTTCTCTGTTTATGTATTCCTCGTTCGCCGTGGATACATGTTTCTTCAAGAATTCAAGATAAGTGAGTAATTGATATACAAATGGTCATTTTGTGGGTGAAGTATCCCTTTAAGGGTTTTTATGCTGGAAACAACTGCCTGTTGTTGAAAACAAAGTTGATGAGAGTGGTGAGAGTGAACCTAAATCCTAAAAGACACTAATGTGCTCTGCAGGGGAACTGCAAAGTTGGGTAATAAAACTCAGTGACCCCTTTCACGTTATACTTTGTCATTTCCCCCCGCTGTTAATTTAAAAATATTGATAAGGACAGCTTTAATTTGTGTTGCCTAATGAGGCTACCTACCTCAATTTAATTATTACAACATAAATTGTGGCACAAATGGCTTTCCAAAAAGAGCCACATAAACAATGTCTCCTCATAATCTCTTCAGATTTAATATAAAGTAAAAGCTCCCCTCAATTCAGGGGATTGAGTTGACTTCAATCTGCATTTAGAGGTCAAAGTGAATGACTAGTGTTTTGCGAGTGTGTCGTAAACGCACCCACTCCATGTAGCTGCTGAGCAGGAAGAGCGTGGGTCCCCCTATGGTGCAGTTCATTGTGCCACTTTTCCAATGTGCAGAGGCAGCAGCAGCATCCTGCTTCAGCATGCCCCCCTGAGGCCCGTCCAGCAGCCCAGAGGCATCCCCACTGTCACTCTGTTTACACGACCTTTCACCTGGCGGGAGGAAACAGGACGTCAGTGCTCTTGTGTGTTTGTGAAGATAACCGAGAGCCCGCCTTCTCTCGCCGTTAAAGTGTCAGAGACGGCTCACGTGTTCAGTCTTCGCAGTTCTGCTTTGATGATGCTTAATAACATCCTTGATTATTTCAAGTGAGGTCGTGGAAGAGGGCAGTGTCACAGCTGCAGGAGAGAATCAAAGACGGTGATTGTTTAAGAAAGAAAAAGTGATTGTTTTTTTTATTTGCATCAGCAGGTTTTACAGTAATTGTGTGGGTCTTTAACAGGAAATGATCGTACATGCAATCACAACAACGTAATTATATAGACTGAATCCTGCAAAGAACTACAGTTAAGTTATTTCCTAGAGCAATACAAAATTAAGTGTGCATTATATCACATGTACAAATTCAGGCACATATAATGTATATAAATGAATGTACAAATAATGACAAATCAAGATTAGTTGCTAAAAGTCATCTAAAGAAAGAAAAGATGCTGTTGAGTTACATCTAAATCAGAAAACAAATAAAAAGCCAAACATTTTCATCTCAGACTAATGAATAAAACATGAAGAACCATTTAATCAAACAGAAAATCTCACGGTAAAGTGCACAATTCTTTCATGCTGATTGAACTTAATGATGATTAAAAACCCTTTCAACCATCAACGAGCCTAAGGAAAGTCTGACTTAATGAGAGATAATTATTCACATTATCATTTAAAGGTCAACTGTCTTCATCTATTTAAGATATTTGGTTGAACAGTGAAGAACAAGTATTGTCCTAAAATGTAATTTGGTGCATCTAATCATCACAATTATTCAATCCAAAATGGTTGAATAGTGTTTTTTAATGTCCCTGCTGACTGCTAATGCAAATCAAACGAGCCTCTTCAGAACGATTAGAGCACAGTGGAATTATATTATACGGTGAGTATGGCAATTTTCATAACATTTCAAGGATTAGTAAATAGATGCATCTGGCGATATACGATCATTAAAGGGGAACTACGGACATTTTCAAAATGCATACGTTATTTCTTTGGTCTAAAACGGTCCCAAAAAATATTAGTAACCATGAACGACTCTAATAAAACTAATAAAACTCATATCTGTGACATCATGGGGTATTAAGTGTGGAACTGCTCCATAGACAATGAATAGGAGAGTTGTTACAGATGATACTGAGAGCACTCTGGTCACAACTGAGAACTCTACTATGGAATAAAGCTTGGGTATAAAAAAGAAAATTAACCTTCTGTAAAGCAAAATCAGTTTCCCATTTATTGTCTGTGGAGCAGCTCTTGACTTTATACCATATGACATCACCAGTTTGAGATTTTCTTATTGATTGAACTTTCCTAGGCCATCGGAATAACATATTGGAATTCTAAATGTGGGTGGTGTTCCCCTTTAAAGCCTGGACAATAACAGAACGATCTGAAATGTTAAACTCTTGTGATATAAAACCATAACTCTCATAATGGCAGTGCTGTCTTTGAACAGCTGAACGATAACAGTCATTGGTCAATAAGTGAGTGGACAGCTCTTGCATACTGAGAAGCTTCTATTGATCGCACCCATGTCAGCCAGACAGGGCGACGGGAGGGTAGTGGAGGAGTTTGATAGGTGGGGGTTTCTGACTGCCGCCACTGATGCACGGGCTGAAGAAAGGGAACGCCTTGCCCCTCGGCCCGTTGGTGAACGAGTAGAGCAGACTCATATCGTCGGCGTTGTAGAAGGACACCCTCCTTTCGTCACAGTCTAAGAAAACCCCGAGCCTCTGAGGGGAAGAGGCGAGATGCAGCCTCGTCCAGGGTTGCGTGCCGGCCGAGTACTCGCTCCCGTTGCGCAGCCGCAGCGTCCAGTAGCCGCTTTCGGGGCTCAGCTTGATCCGAGTGTGCCTGTCGACGGCCTCGGAGGCCACGCCCAGGTCCCACTTGGGTTTGGAGCTCACTTCTACCTCCCAATAGTGTCGGCCGGACTGGAAGCCCTGGGCAGCCAGAATGTTGACGCACTGGAGGAAACGCTTGTTGTGGTCCGCATGCGGGATCATGACATCACATTCGACTGCCGCGGTTTTGTCCCTGGAGACGTGAATGCTCGGGTGTGCTGTGTCGACATCAAACGTTAATGGGGAAGGACCTTTGGGGTAAAACAATTCATTAAAAAGGGTAATGAAATTCAACAGCGCGTCACATTTGGAATTGAAAATATATCCTATGAGAATATATCCTATCAGTGGAACAATGGAGTCATTGCTGTCATTATGATACCACTTCAACATCTTTATATAATACCAGCAATTTTCCTGTAATTACTCCTATTGTAGAGGCAGCACCAGTTTTCTTTGGTGTCTAATGAAGCACACCAGAGAGGAAATTACCTGGCTTCAAAGCCTTGAACATCTTTCTCCATGTGATGTACTGTAATGGGGCCATGTATTTGTTGCTGAAAGCGTTCGTATCAAACTCCGGGGCAATATCCACCTGCACACATGGCCTGTCAGAGAAAAAGGCAAACATGCATTTATTCTCAGCACTAAATGGAGGTAGAAATCTAATAAGCATATGACAAGTGCAAAAAATGCCACAAGCAATCAGTCAGTCAGATCACTAAGATGGACACGTACCTTAGCTGTGGGAGCTGGAGAGAAGGAAATGAAAGAAAAATCACATCAACAACTGTTTTTCACAAGTCGAATTACATGACACTCTGGGTTTTATTAAAAGTTCAGATGTGATCTACAATATTCACAGCTTGACAGCTACTTTGAGGCATCAAAACATTTCATACAAACTTGGATTCTAGGGATGCACCGATCCAACTTTTTCAATCCCGGTACCGATAACGATACCTGGGCTTTGGGTATCGACCGATACCGAGTACCGATCTGATACCAGTGTATAATTAATAAGCTGTAAGCCTCACTGTGTGGAAGTGACTGGGATCATTCATGTATGTGTAAGGCAACATCAGTCTTGACTTAAACATCGCTTTCCTAACTTAGTAAACAAAATGGAACAAATAAATAGATATAAATTTACTGAATTATTATTTATTATTAAAGCAGCAACTTGGTAAAAAATCTTCAAAATTAACAGGAATTCAAGTGTAAACCTTTTAAATGCAGCAACAAATTGGTCAACACTTAAACAGTAATTGAAATTCCAGTCTGTAATGTATATAGTATATAAACATATAACTGAATTGATAGTCCCGATTGTCACCAATACCCGATCCAGCTATTTGAGTCAATACCAGCCCGATATCCGATCCGGTATCGGCCTATTCCTATTGGATTCTCATCTAAACTTTTCGTCCTAGCCGAGCCCTCACCTCGGTCAGTATGATGTTCTCCGTGGCGGCGCTAGCCTCCTGTAGCGCTCTCATATTGTCCTCCAGCTCCCTCACCGCCACCTCCATGGCCTGCAGGTGGCGCTGGACCTTCTCCAGCTCCTCGTCCTGCTCTCTCCTGAGCTGCTCCAGAGCGCAGGTCTCCTCGTCGTTCAGGATCTGATGGAGAGCTCTGAATTCCCCATGGACGCGAGCCTGCAGATCTGCTCCGACTCTCTGCAACGGGGGTGAAATAACTGATGTTACAGGTAGAGGTACACAATGTAGCATCTTGCTTTCTTTGTATTACCACAGCTGCGTTGTTGCCGCGTGGCTTGTTCCATTAAAGCTCTAAATACACATCTCTAGAGAGAGACAAACAAGGGGTAATGAAGCTACACTTTGCATCAAAGATCTATGTGTCAAACAAATACAGACTGTTTAAGCGGGGAAGGATTTACTGTTCATCATCTCAGCACAGCATGCACAGCTAAACTCAAGCTCTTATTTTCCATCTGTCTCATACAAATTAGATGTGTTGTCGTTTCCGTCGCCTCTGCCTGTGCACAGTTTGTCACATGGTGTAATGAGTCTTGTGTATTGTTTTAGCAACTGAAAGCTTAATTGGAAGTGCTTGGTTTGATGCACCGAGTCTTTCTGCTGAAGCAAATAATTGACAGAATAAGACTGTATAGAAGGATTTCCTATGCATAGTTAACACACAATGAAGTCAGAGGTTAGACAGACATTTATGCACCCGAGCGGAAGGCCATTATGTTTTACATATCAAAGCACAGACTGTCACTTACCACCATCGGCAAACACCGCCAAATATGCATAGCAACATATTGCAAACAGCCATTAGGGAGTTTCATGTGCATTCTTATCTGCTAAGTGCTGAGTTCCCCAGAGGAGTGTACCTTTATGTTATCCATCTTGTCTTTGTCTCGGCGAATACTATTGATGAAGTCCTCCTTCCTCAGGCGATGGCTCTCCAACGTCTCTTTCAGTTGTTTCTGTATAGCAATATGAAAATCAAATCAGTGCGGGGACAGAAACAATGGCACATAGAGAGAGACTGAGCAGAGCATGACAACTCATTAACGACTGTAAACGTGCGGAATACTGAGCGACCAGAAAAATAGCCCCGCAATAAGTACTGCTACCTAAAAATGTTCAGGTTCTGTTGAGACTTTATTGTGTGTTGAGTCAACTCCATGGTATGTTCTGAGAATGTACTTTGTGTTGTTGCATTTTTATTGAATGTATATCTAATATTTTGTCAATCGCATTTACATATATAGATGAGCAATAACATCGGGAAAAATAACTTATGTCATACAATCTACTGTGCAACAGCAGCACAAACTACAGCCTATAAGATATAGTTTAACAACTGCCACTTTGTTGTCTTTGTATGGATTAAACAAACAAGATATAACCAGTTAAGAGATTTAGGAAGTGTTGGTTTGTGAATTGTATTCCCTTTGGACAGAGCCATGCCAGCTGTTTACAGTCTTTATGCCAAGCTAAGCTAAACTAAGCAGCTCAGCTGGCTTTAGCCTTATGTTTACGTGAGAGTGGTATCGAACTTCTCATCAAACTCTCAGCAAGAACGTATTTCCCAACATCTTAAACTAGTTCTTTAGAAACAACCGTAAGGTTGAATAAACACCTTCAGGGCACAATATGCAAAAACAATTAAATGTAATTAATAAGAGTGACAAAGATAGGATTTATTACAGGAATTGTTGTACGGGTGTTTTCATTATTCTGGCAGTGTGTATTGGCTCCTTTGCTGTGGTTAAGTCTTATATCCTGTCACAGTCACACAAAGTAATATAAAAAGGGAGTGGAGAGTGGACTTTGCCCTGGGCACTTCAAGCAAGATGTGTTCAGGGCGGAATAAACACAGATGTGGACTGAAACCTAGAATACATTAGTATTCAACTTACACAACTCAAAGGTTACAGAACGCTCGTTTCCAATCGATCGGCTTGCTTTGGAGCATAAGGTTATTTGTATAAGATTGCCAACCACTTAATAACCCTTTCCAGATGTCCAGGAGTAAAGGTATTGGAAGGCAGCCAGCAGGATAACGGGGGTAAACAGGCAGTGGGAGTCTGAACTCACCTCTAGGTTCTTGATGTAAGTGTCCGAGGTGGTGGCCCGGACCTTCTCCACCATGGCTGTCACAAGGTAGTTAGTCTGAAACTGTTTGGAGCTGAACTCCTTGCGGCACTGCGGGCAGGTTACAGGTCCCTGGGTTCCTCTCCAGTACCTGGAGATGCAGGGTTTGCAGAAATGGTGCATACAGGCCAACATGACGGGCTCCCGGAACAGGTCACAGCATATGGCACATGTCAGGTCCTCCCTCAGGCTGCCTTTGGAGGATGTAGGAACGGCAGCAGCAGCAGCCATGGTGAAGGGTGTTTTGCGCTCCAAAAGTCTGTCCACACTGAGGAAGTGAAAGCAAACGCCTGGAAGAAGAGAGAGAGAGAGAGTGCGTGTCACAGCCTAACAGACAATCACAACACATAATAGTTATAACTCACACTCTGTATTTTATTTACTCCTCTACTTCATGTTTTTTTTTTTTACATTTATCCTTTGATATTGCAATATATTGTTATTAATAGTTTTTTATTTGTTTGTTTGTTTTATTGACACAACAAACATTAATTACTTCTTTATTGTTTTCTTCCATTTACATGCATGTTCTTTTTAAATATCTATATATTGTAATTTGCTTAATGAATTGTATATATGTATATATATATATATATATATATATATATATATATATATATATATATATATATAGATGTTTTTGTTTTTATTTTGTTCTTTTTTTTATTTTTATTTATTATTGAATTGATGCTTTGGCAATATTGTTCACCTGACAGTCATGCCAGTAAATTAAATTGAATTGAATTGACAGCAAGACATTAACACTTCCTTTTCTGAGGACAGTTTACAGGGTGACACATTTGCTTGTTCAGTCAGCTGAAATAAAATAAAAAAATCCCATTCTGCAGCAACAATTTCCTGATGTTCACCACATGAGATTAAGTTACTCATTGTCTAATCTGGGTCCAGCAGAGAGGAGGAGGAGGAGTGGGCTGTCACCTCCCCTCTCTGAAGTCCAACATCACAACAAATCAGGTGCAAATAACTCTCCACTTGCTCTTTAGATTATGCTTTAACACCTGCTTCAAGTGTAAACGACAGCCAGTTCAAGTGCACGCATTAATCAGCTTGACCAGGAGTACAAATCGTGTGATTATATCACATGACTCTGTAAACTAGCTTGTGATTTGTATTGTCAGAGGAGCAGTTTTGTTTTGTTTTGCAGCTGCTAGCTAGGTAAAGCAGCCAGTAAACAGCCTATTTAAGCAACAAGAAACAAAACAAATGACATGGTGACTCTAATAAACGTTTAGGTAACACTTTCATGAACTTACGTTGTCTCTTGTTTGGAGAAATGTGTGGTATAAACACTTTAAAGTCCCTCCATCGGCTCCCTTTGGGTCTCTGCTCCCGCTGCTGTTTGGGAACAAGACGTACAAGCGTACTGCGCATGCGCAAAGCAGCTGCATACTGGCCTGTGATTGGTCCATTTGTCTCACAGTGAAACAGCAGTATGTGAGTTAATACAGTAACTTTTCCTCTACTCCTCTTAACTTAACCATACATGACTGGCTTTTCACAAAAGTTTCTCAAAAGGACATTGTTTATGGTCTTGTCATAGACTATAACAAAGATGACTTTCTGGTGAATAACATTCTCATTCTTGGAAAAATGTATTTGCACAAATCCAAGTATATGAAAGTGAAACCCAGGTTTAATGTGTTTCATTCTGAGTTTCTTTCTTACATAAAAAGTCATGAAAAACAAAAATGCTTTGAAACTTCTTGGTGTAATAGAAGAATATGAATTACAGGTATACAGCCCTAGCTCTTAATTTAATTTATTATTATTTTCAATTATAATTTTACATATTTTATATTTATATATTTGTCCTTTTACTCGAATGCAATGATATATGAGCCATGTTGTTTGTAAATTTGAATTTGTTCAATAAAAATAATGATAAAAAAAAAAAATACTCCCCTTAACCCATTTTATGTTTCACTTTGCACTGAGCACCACTGTGAACAAAGGCTACATGTCCGCCCTACACTGCAAATTTGCAGAAGCAGTCACATCCTTCATTATGTCTTGTCATGAGCAGGTCGGTATATAGCCAAGATTTTAGAAATTCCAAAAACAACTCCACAAGGACATTTTTTGGACATTATTTTCTAATTCTAACAATTAAACCAGCAGTAGGCAGAATGTTTTTGGCATCATTGGGCAAAAATTCCATAATAACCTTTGAGCATATTGTAATTCAAGTGTTCTGAGTGAAAACTAGACTTCTGCTCCTCCTCTTGGCTCTGTAGAAAGGTCAAGTTTTCACAAGCTGAATAATTATCCATGTATGAAATCAGTGAAGTGCCGCTGTGATTAAATAATTTTCGCCTCACATCCACTAGCCTTTCTATAATTTGTGTGTACACAAAATAGAATGCAGTTTGCACACCTCTCACACTGTTAAAACCTCCATATTTACAGAAACAATACAGAGGACATGCATGGCCTCATGGTAGGTTTAATGGGACACCTAATTTGACTGTCTCTAGTGCAATATTTTATATATGTCTGCAACTCAATCAGATAGACACAGAATCAGGCTCGGATGAGTTTTGCTTTCCTGGACACATTGGCTTTGTCTTAGAATAAAAGTACACCAGGAGGTATAACTGGAGCATACCACATAAATGTTTACCCCAGGAATCCAATTTGCAAACTTCGCAGACAGTCCGTCCTTTTAAATCAATATGTTGGCATCACTGAAGAGCTAAACGCTTTTATCTGCGTCCGGCTACAGTCTGCACCTGTCAAGTTTAACCATGTGAGACACACCAAGAGCAAAAGGAAAAAGGAGGAGGCTCGAATGGGTTTTCTCCGTTTATCTGTCCTCCACTCCCACATTCATTAATTCACACAGCCTACACACACAAAGACAGACACACACAGGAAGGACAACCCTAGCAGTGGGTGCACTGTGAGTATTGTGGCTGTACGACGTGAGGACGCCACGGTCTGTGATCATATCATCAGATCAGTGGCACCAGTGTTCTCAGAGCACCTGGACAGAAACAGTGATCAGATGGAGAGCATAAATACAGAATCCTCAGGCCATATGGAGGCTACAGACTCATTAAGTAGCCTATACATGTAGATTTATACAAGCACAGGTTGATGAATGAAGCCGCAAAGACCTAAAACTAATGGTTTCACTTAAACTGCACACAATGCAACACACTGCCCCAGTGTAAAACCTCCTCGCCACTTTTCAGAACTCGTTGGAGATTAGCGAGCTTGTGAGGAAGGACGGAAAGGCATTTATCAGTATAATGCATTCAAGTCAGGCTGAGGGAACTGTCAATTTCGACTGCAGAGTGACCCAGTGCGCATGGAGGCTGAGGGACGGCTCTCATAATTGAAAGAATAAATTGAGGCGGAGAGGCAGCCTGCCCCAATCAATAAGGGTAATCTTTGTCGCTGAGTCAATCAGTGCACCAATTATTTCATCATCAAATAAAATATAACTCTGAGCTGGGACGGTGAAAGGCAACGCTCAACACCTCCAGGGAAATACAGGGACAAGGCTCAAGGGAGACATCCTGTTCTCTTATCAAAATCTCAAAACATTCTCTTAGTGGGCGACAATGTGTTTTCCAGCTCCTTTGTTCATGTCTAATTTAAAGTGACAGCAGGTTTCAGCTCCTTAATTGTCTGGTGACATTCCCACTATCTCTTTAGTTAACAATCCACAGGTCTGATAAGGTGAACTCATTTCAAACAGAGTCATGGGAGCTGCAAATAATTTGTTTATGTCTTATAGTTTCAAGACACTAAATCCCATTTATTTCAAGGTAACTGCTTTGTGGTAAGTTTGGACTTCTATTGTACTATCCTTGGAGATTTCCTGTACTGTGCACAATATCAAACTCAGCCTTGAGAAATGCCCTGACATCTATCTTTTCACAAACCTCTCCAAGCTTTGCTACATATAATATGATAGAACAGGGCTCCGGGCACACAATATAACCTCATTCATTCATTCATTCAGACCCTATAGGAATTTAAATCATTCACACCCAGAATATGAAATATTGATTGAAATTCCCAACCAAACCCTATTTTAAATCTACCTTGATCATCTGTTTCAGGACGTCAGGGGAGCTCACAGAAATGTGCTTTTGAGAGATATGTGTCTTCCATGCAGGGAACCGACTAAATCTAACAGTGCTATCAATGCAATTAACCAGAAATGGCTTGTTGCACAACAACACTACAGTTTAGTTTTAATGATGCTCATATGATATGCTGGAAATGAGATCAGCTGTGACAGTGATGTGCCAATAAAGCAATATATGAGGATTTGCTTTACGATCCTGAATTGTTCCAAAGTTCATTCAAAGTTGTACACGTGAATAAGATGGAGAAACAGCAGGCTTTAAAGTGGAATTAAAGGAACTGTTTGTAACTTTTTACACGTATAAATCTACCGGGTCGGTTTCCCATGCACGCTCGCGTGTGGCTACACTATTCAGACTCCCTGTGGACACGTACCATCAGACTCCAACACAAACTACACGGAAGCACCAAAACCTCAAAGTTATATCTAGTGAAGCCCGTCTTGCAAAACACTGTTGGCCGCGGTCGGAGTACGCGGGGGAGACCGTAGCTTTGGTCTCCAGGACCGGAGTCTCTGCTCCTCTGCCTGCCTGCTTGCCTTCACTCACACTGCACGCTCGTTCTCACTCCAACTCTAGACGTGCATGCGTGCAACACTACACACTGCAGAAGAGTTAGTTTAGCTCTGAGAATATCTAGTGAATATACAGTGGACGTTTGTGCAGAAATAACTGCTGCAGCTCCTCCAGACCAACAGAGGTTTCCCGTGTCTTGTGAAGTGACTGGGCTCCGCAGCGAGAAACGTTATAGTCTCCGACAAAAACTCCGGTGTCTCCCTGCGGGCGCAGTTGGAGACGATAACGTTTCTTTTCCTGCTTCAGCCCCGGAGGCTGAACAGGAAAAGCCAACACTAGGATCAGCAGTGATTCATGGAGAGACCTTCGTCTGGTCAGCTAACATTACTGCCAAGCAGGTGAAATATAGAGTTATATTGTGGTTTTAGCTGACGTGTGTCGCCTCATTGTTTTGAGCGATGCTGTTCATGTCTATGTAGAGTGAGCAAAGCGCGAACCCGACTCTGACTTTCGTTGACTTAACAGGTGTCGCTGTTAACAAGCATTTCTGAAAGATACAAACAGTCCCTTTAAAGTTAATAATAAATGGAGATAAATAAAAAAAATCATGCAACATGCAATAAAGCCAGTGACGTAACTTGCACTGGCACTTTAAAATGACATTCTGTGATATTTAATTGCATTTTCTTTTATGTGTAGCGCAATGGAAATGCCATGGATGTGATGTGCCAGGCGCAGTGACAGTCAATGATGTGGACGCTCACACTGGATCCTGAAGACCTGCTACAGTCGAGCCACAAGATGCGCACTTGGCGCTCCAGCTTTGGGAGGAGCTTCGGGATTTTCCCCCTTGTTTCACGCCACTCTCCAGCGAGGACTCGTTTGCAAAAGGAGATATAGAGGGGGAAAAGGTGAGTCCATTAATGTGTGAATAGCGTTCATTTTAGACTTTAAATTAATATTGTATCCCTGAGTGGAAGGATATTAAATCATCTGTTCTTTTGTGCAGCCTAACCTGTAGTTGTTGAAAACTCATCATATGTGCGTAATTTGGATATGGAACATTTTAAAATGGAACAAGTGTCCAAATTACTTTACCACAGGTGACTATTTGTGTTGGAGGCGAATGATTTTCTCTCGTCTAGTCGGTTGCAAAAGCTTTGAGAGCTCACTTGGAGATAATTTGAATGCGCACTATTCAGTAAGTTGGCGACAAATTACGCACGACATAAGCATCGATGCATGTTTGATTGGGAATTAGATTTTTCATCATAATGTGATGTCAGTGCGTAGAGTTCACTAGAATCTGGTTGAATTGTGTTTGTTGTTTTTTTTTTGTTTTTTTTGCTCCAGCAGGTGTATAAGCTACTATGGGTAACAGATTCCTCAGTGCCTCAAGTCATGGATGGTGCTTTGACAAATTACTGATGTAAAGTGCACATGTCGCCTGCAGTCCGCCTGATAAATCCCTACTGCGTTTGTCTGTCTGTTTCTGGCGACAGAGGGTGCAGACAGGCTGTGCCTTTTGGTTTATTGGCACTGCAACACTGTTTGGTCCCTATGGATTCAGAGTTGACCCTGCAAGTCATTCCACGACTCACAATGAGTGTGTAGCTGTGATACTTTCCTCTCTTTTCGGCCTGACAAATGACATTTTATAATGTGTACTTAAAACCTTCAGGAACCAGAGGCTGTATGAATGATTGATTTAATGCACATCACCTTCACACACTTACAGTATATACACACATGTTGCCTATAGAGACGTTTTGATGCTTGAAGTCAATTGCAGAGATGACAATATGATTCATGTAGCATGTAGA
Source organism: Sebastes fasciatus (assembly GCF_043250625.1). NCBI lineage: Eukaryota > Metazoa > Chordata > Actinopteri > Perciformes > Sebastidae > Sebastes > Sebastes fasciatus. Next base: position 13,579,462 of record NC_133804.1, on the reverse strand, counting down.
TAAATATGACAATAAAGCAACACATATAAAATATTTAAACCCGCAGTAAGTAGAATATTTTTGGCATCATTGGGCAAACATTTTACAATAACCTTTCAGCATACTGTAATTCAAGTGTTCGGAGAGAAAACTATACTTCTGCACCTCCTCAGGGCTCTGTTTTCAGGCTTTAAAAAATCTAGCCCATTCCTATTGGGCGTTCCTATTGGCTGTGCTCCGGCTGGTGGGCGGTGCTTGGTATTTCCTCAACTGATCTCCACATGGCTGCTGGGTCACAAACTTTCTCATTTCACAGCTAAACAGTACACTACAAGATGATTCTGAAAACATTTGAGATGAGAAATAGGCATTACAGTAACAGAATAATGATTCATATTTGATCAGCGCTGCCTAGTTTGACCGTTTGATTGGAGTTTGCGAGTGATTGACAGCTGCTCAGAGACGGCAGGCTCCAGCTCGGCTCTGATTGGTTGTTATTCTCCGGTCTGTAAAATCCTGCAGATGCTTTTAGGAGCACCGGAGGACACAGAGGCACATGATTATTTTCAGATTACCTGTTTCATGCACTACTGTCAGGATATAGTGACCGTTTTATAAAAATAACTTTTTTTAATCATATTTGCCCCTATTTTACCCACTGCAGCTTTAACTGTAGATAAAATAATGAAAAGGAAAAGATGTCAGTAAACTATAGTGCGTCTGATAGTCTGTCAAAAAATAGGCTGCAGGATTCCCAGAGTAACCAAAGAGTGTCTGTCACCAAAGAGACGACCTCTCACTAAACGGGGTCCTGTTTGTCTCAGTAATTCCATCATGAAAACATCAAACATTGAGCGTTAGCCACAAAATGTGCAAAGTCAATTCGGGCCTGTAAGCAGTAAAAAAAAAAACTGTTTTTAATATTTAAAAAGGAGTATTGTGGATTTGTTTAAAGCCTTTGGCTTAGTCTAATGCCACTTCATATAATTAGCATTCATCTGCATAATGAGGATGCAGAGATTTAGCAGTCAAACATTGACAATAGTTTTTATACATGTCATGACAAAATGTTCTCTCAGCCTCTCACAGGTAAATTGACGGAAATGACAAGATAATGAACTATAGAAGCTGAAAAGAGAGGTACTATCATGCGGTTGTGTAAGATGGCACTGATCTTTCTGTCAGAAATTAGGCACAGCACACAATATTCCCTTTATGAGATGCAGACTGTGTATGAGAGCAGTCGGCGGCTCTAATGATGTAGCTTTGAACTGCCTTACTCCTCCTGATCACATTGCTTCCTTCATCACTTTCCTTTAGCCTTTATAATGGCACAGGTGTTTGTGTCCCTTAGAAAAAAACTGCATGCTTTAACCAAACAAATGCGTGTACCCAGGCCACGGGGAAAACATTTTCAATATGAATTGCTCTAGGTGGCAATATGGTCTGTTTTTTTTGGGGGGGGTGGGGGGGGTGGGGGGGGGGGGGGGGGGGTTTAGAACAAGTTCGTACAAAGAGAGCTGATTTTCTATTGCTTATCATCTGTTACTGAGATGTGTATTTCTTTTTCTTTGCTTCTCAGAGCATCCACTCCCTCAGTGCAATGTTGGGCAAATGTAATAATTAGTTCTCTTATCTTCTAAATTGCACTGTTTCATTACCCTCAAGTTTAATGGAAAATGGATTTAATAACAGCGTGACATTTGCAATGCAACCTAGTCCTACCCTTTCCAGGTGATATGAAAAGAATAATTAAATAGTTGTGTTTCGAAGTTTTATGGATTTCGTCAAAGCTTTTGCAGTTCTTTCTATTCTGAGAGGGAGACCCTGAGAATAAATGTTCTTTGAATAACAGAGGTATATGTTTTATAGCATAAACTGAGGGAGTGAATGGACCAGGAGTTATTCAGGAGGTAAAAATAACAGCCCACCACCAAAGAGATCCAGGGTGCAATTTCCAGCACGGCTTCGTCAGGTAATCAGGTGAAAAGTTAGTTTATGGCGATGGGAAGCCGGTGAGGGATCGCGTCACTGCTTCAGAAACTCATGCTGGTTGTTTGGGACACCTGCACAGCGGGAGACGCATAACGAGACACGTGATACACCCTCCTGGTGACGACAAGTGGGTGGTGACGCCATGTGAATCCGACAGTGGCAGTGACAACAAATGCAGATCAGGCGTGTTGGGAATTCTGACTTGGAGAGAAAGATGGGGAATAAATAAATAAACACCTCAAGCTCAAGTAGTTTTCACAATGACTAACTATGTTATGTTATTTTCATAGCTTGTTGGGAACACTATTCTGCCTGGCTTGTGTCAGAAAGTGATTTAATTTCATGTGTTTCCTCTCCTCAGGTTTCAGCACAGTCTAAGTTTGGCATCTACCAATAAAATGAGCCCGCCAGACACATCCAACGCCACAAGCGAAGTGGAGGCTGGTGAAACCAATCCCTGGTTTCTACTTAACGACAGCATGGGTTTATACCCGCCTGGTTTCCACACTGACATCACCAAGCACCTCGGAGTCCAGATCACCCTGATCGCAGCATATTCCCTGATCATTCTGCTGGGGCTAATGGGGAACGCTCTCGTCATCTACATGATCATTCGCTACAGAACCATGCGAACTGTGACTAACTTCTTCATAGCTAACCTGGCCCTGGCAGACCTCCTGGTGGACACACTCTGCCTGCCCTTCACTCTGGTATACACTCTGCTAGATGAGTGGAAGTTTGGAGCCGTATTGTGCCACATGGTACCGTTTGCCCAGGCCCTGAGTGTGCACGTATCCATCCTGACGCTGACTGTCATCGCTCTGGAGCGTTACCGCTGCATCGTCTTTCACCTTGGCCGGCGCCTCACGTGGCACACCAGCTTCCTCATCATGGCATTCACCTGGACTTTGTCTGCTGTCCTGGCAGCACCCCTTGCCATCTTCAGAGAGTACCGCCACGAAGAGATCCCTTCCATCAACTTGCGTATCGCTGTCTGCTCTGAGAAGTGGCCCCACGGCATCAGCAGGGACGGAGTCATCTACAGCCTCTCAATGCTGCTCCTGCAGTACATTCTTCCCTTAGCCATCATCAGTTATGCTTACATCTGCATCTGGGTCAAACTGAAGAACCACATCAGCCCGTCCAGCCGCAACGACAGCATCAACCGCCGCAAGAAAACCACCAAGATGTTGGCCCTGGTGGTGGTGGTGTTTGCTATCTGCTGGCTGCCGTTCCACGTGTTTCAGCTGGCCAGTGATCTGGACCTGGTGCTCAGGTTTAAGGAGTACAAACTGATATACACGGTGTTCCACATCATAGCTATGGGTTCAACTTTTGCCAACCCTGTGCTATATGGGTGGATGAATAAAAACTACAGGAATGGCTTCCTCATGGTCTTCCGTTGTGAGGACAAGCCAGAATCCTTCCACACCGAGGGCTCGTTCAGGACACGCTCCTCAAGAAGGCTGACCCTGAACGGTCGTAATGGCGGACACCCTCCGACTGCTGTATGATGATTATTATTATTAACACAATTTAAAAAAGCCTGTAGGATGTGACTGAACACATGTAACGCACCTTCGGTTTGTGGTGCTTGTGGTTCAAAAGTAGCCTTTTGACTTGAATGGCCTGATCTTGAGTATCTATTATGGGACTGGAGAGGGCTCAAAGCTTTGCATGCAAATCGCTTTATGTAAGACTCTTCTTTCCTTTGTGAATGGTACTAGTGAAAATACATTTGTCGAACTTGTTCAAATATGTGTTTAAGATGTTTGCTAGGCTGTTAATTAACTATGTATAATGTGTTTCCTGTAAATGCAGAACTCTTGTTGGTAAGTATGTCCAATTAATGATGCCCTCCATTGCATAAATCGCCTGAGGCTATTAACGTGTTCATACTTACTGAAGGTGATTATTGTGACTGTATGAACAAGTTTAATTTTCCACACTTGCTTTTCTATTTGTTGGCGGTTCAACACATTTGGATGATTTTCTCTTAATTAATCCAAATGCTGCGTTTTGGATTAATTCCAGTGTTCTCGCAGAGTAACATTCAATCCTCATCCAAGGAATCCAGAGGAGGCTATTATCTGTCCAACCAGGAAGGTAATTGTGTTCACCTGGCAACCAGCTGTTCCCAATTAGATGGGCCAGCAGGCCTCTCTGTGTCCAAAGGAAAACCACTAAACTGTGTGAAGTGAGAGTTGATGATATGTTCATCATCATCATCATCATAATGTGGGCAGCTGCTTTGACGATATGTAAAAAAAAAAAGGGATTCGGAAGAAAACAAAACATGCTATTCTACACTGAGCTGCTAAAGAGTCCTTTGTTGGTGGTCTTTTAATGAACACAGGAACATTAATCAACCGCACGGCCTCTGGGCACACATACTGAGCCCCCGTTGCATACATAACTCCCAGAGTTGATTTGACTGTCGGGAGAAATTATGTTTTGTGTGTCAAATAAACAGACCTTGGCTTGGCTAAAGCTTGGATGAGTGGGTTGAAGTAAAGAAGGAGTAAGTTAAAGCAGCAGTGGGTAGAATTGGAGCAATTATGATTAAAAAACTATTAATATTTTTAATTATTTATATAAAAAGGTCACTATATCCTGACAGTAGTGCATGAGTCTGAAAAAAATCAGGTGCCTCTGTGTCTTCCGGTGCTCCTATTGGCATCTGTAAGATTTCACAGACCGGAGGAAAACAACCAGTCAGAGCCGAGCTGGAGCCTTGCCGTCTCCGAGCAGCTATCAATCACTCCTGAACTCCGATCAAAGGGTCAAACTAGGCAGCGCTGTTCAATATGAATTAATATTTGATCAGCGCTGCCTAATTTCAATCAGTCTGTGAGTGAGCTGCCTCTGTTGAATGAACAGCCAATAGGAACGCTCTCTCTCTGAAATGACCTGTGGTTGGCCAAAGTCTCCCATCAAGGGCTAGATTTTTTTATAGCCTGAAAACAGAGCCATGAGGAGAAGAAGTCTAGTTTTATCTCATAACACTTGGATTACAATATGCTGAAAGGTTATTAAGGATGTTTTGCCCAATGATGCCAAAGACACTCTGCCTACTACAGGTTTAAATGTCTTTCGGATCGTGTCTGGGTGCAAAGTTAAACTGAAAATATTGGCATCTTACTGAATGTACTGAACACGGACACCATACGTAGACTACTCCAAACATTTGGGTGTAGTAGTCTGTGCCGGGGTGCATGCACCCTCCATACCTACTTAGGGTAATACAGGAAGATAAACTTTAACTCCCTGAACCTGACAGCTGGAAAATCCATCCAGATGAGAAGATAGTCTACATAGAGGAAAAATAGAAGCAATGCATTTCTCACTAAATTGAGGTGAATCAAAGTCCTTACATAAACATTCAGACTTTATTTTTGAACCAAAAAAAGAACCAGTGGGTTCAAATACCATCCAATAAAGTATTTAATGAACAACCAGACAAATGTGGCCGATGCAGTGTGATTCATTTTATAGCAAAGATAATACGTATTGCTTTTATACATAGACTGTATAAAAGAGGTTTTGTATTGCTGGATCTTGACACCCACATTACTGATTTCCTGGCTTAGCCTATATTCCTTTTATAGATCATTATAGAAACTCTAAGCCTTTATCTTGACTACCGGCAGACAAACATTGAGCTTATAGTCCCATGACATTAAACCCTTTGGGCATTAGAGCTAATGTGTGAAGATTTTTCCTTCAGACTGGAGATGAATTCAGGGATGATTTTTATGCGTTAGAGATTATCCATCTGCCCCAAAGTATGGCATGCTGAAGGGGATATATCTCCAAAAATAGCAAGACATGATCAGAATAAGCATAATAATGTGTTGTGGTTATTTTACCTTTTAGTTGAAGACAGATTGTGTGAGTCTAACAGATGCCACTTTCAGCTGTTTTGACAACATTACATGACAGTTTTTTACTTCATTTTACTTTTAACACTTTAAGTACATTTTGATGATAATACTTTTGTACTTCTACTGAAGTAAAATAATGAATTCAGGACTTTAACCTGTAGTGGAGCAGTTTTATAGGATGATGTTGCTACTTTTGCTCAAATAAATTCAGTGATGTGGTACATATTATAGATGAAAAAATTAGTCTATTAATAAATCAATAGGCAAACAATTGAATAAAAACAAATTGTTCATCTTTTTGTAAGTTAAAATACAGAAAATACACTTGTCCCAGCTGCGCAGCTGTGAATGTTTGCTGGTTTTCTTAGTGATTTGATATTCAAATAGCTTATTTTGTCAGACCAAAAGTCTAAAACCAAGAGATTTGTAATTTACTATCATTCATCTATCTGACTAAGTCATTGTGTATGGGTATGTTTTTCTATTTTTGGCATTAGAGCTAATGTGTGAAGATTTTTCCTTCAGACTGGAGATGAATTCAGGGATGATTTTATGCGTTAGAGATTATCCATCTGCCCAAAAGTATGGCGTGCTGAAGGGGAGATATCTCCAAAAATAGCAAGACATGGTCAGAATAAGCATAATAATGTGTTTTTTACCTTTTAGTTGAAGACGGTTTATTTAGTTTTATTTCACATTGAGGAAAAAAATAAATCTGAGATTTGGAGAATAAAGTCATAGGTTTAAGAGAAAAAAAGTCGTAGTATTATGAGAATAAAGTCATAATATTATAAAGTCATAATTTTACGTGTTATTTAATTTTTTTATTTTTTAAAGTTATGACTTTATTCTCGTGATATTACAACTATTTTTCTCATAAAGTTATGACTTTATTCTCATAATATTAAGACTTTTATTCTCGTAATATTACAACTTTTTTCCTCGTAAAGTTATGACTTTATTTTCATAGTATTACGACTTTTTTCTCGTAAAGTTATGACTTTATTCTCGTAGTATTACGACTTTATTATCGTTATATTACGACTTTTTTTCCCGTAAAGTTATGACTTTATTCTCATAAAATTAAGACTTTTTTTTCTCGTAAAGTTATGACTTTATTCTCGTAATATTACAAATTTATCCTCGTAATATTACGACTTTTTTTCTCTTAAAGTTATGGCTTTATTCTCATAATATTAAGACTTTTTTCTCAAAAAGTTATGACTTTATTCTCGTAATATTACGACTTTTTTCTCGTAAAGTTATGACTTTATTCTCGTAGTATTACAACTTTATCCTCGTAATATACCGACTTTTTTTCTCTTAAAGTTATGACTTTATTCTCATAATATTAAGACTTTTTTTCTCGTAAAGTTACAACTTCATTTACGTAATATTAAGACTTTTTTCTCGTAAAGTTATGACTTTATTCTCGTAGTATTACAACTTTTTTTCTCGTAAAGTTATGACTTTATTCTGGAAATCTCAGATTTTTTTCCCTCAATGTGGCCCTAATACTCCGTAGTACATTTGCTCTTTGGCCCTCACTGCATTAGACTTATATACTATATACTTAAACTATAAACTGTGTTCCCTTCATCACAATGCTCAAATGTTTTGAGGCTCCAGACAGATTTTTTCTTCTTTTTTTCCTAAAATGTCTCTTTTGATAGTAAAGGTCGCTGACCCCTGGTCTAACAGATGCCCCGTTCACTTGTTTTGACAACAATAAATGACATTTAACCCCACATTTTTGATCAAAATCCACTCATCAGATGCACAGTCTCCTGCTGCTCTCTAGTGTTCACTGTGAGCATTGCATCTGCACCACCTCCCGGATGTGACGTCATGGTTGACCTTCTCTCTGGTTGACATGATTCCTCGGTGGCTGCTCTGCTGAACTTCATCCCAACAGGAGGAGCAGCTCTAACATGAAAATACTTACATGTTGAACGGTGTCGCCATACAGGTAACCGCCTCTCAAATGAACATATCAACCTGCAGCATTGAATGTGGGTGAAATAAATGAGTGGGTGTCATTAATTCATTCATTTATAAGGTTTATGCTTCATGCTAGGCTAGCTCAGGATGCTAACAAGAGGAAGCTAAAGGAGAGTGTGGACGTGATCAACTTCATGTGACAGCAGTAACGTTATATCTGATGTTAGCCTCTCTCTGGTGACATATTCATCAGCCTGTGTTCATAATGTTATTCTCATAGCTTGTTCTCAGTCCTACCAGAAGACTGTATATGTGAGGTAAAGGTTAGATAGATGATGTTGTATGTTTAGCTGACTGACAGCTGTCATGTAGCTGGAAAGTTCTGGAAAATGTGTGTGTCTGCTGATTTATTTTAGTTGTGTAACACAGTTTAACAGAACTAAATCATGTACATCTTCTGTGTTTTATTTAGGTAAATAACTTGTCTTGTTTGTTGGCACTTTTGAGTACAAAACATGAACTTCCTCAATAGTCTAAACTGCTGTTGAGTGGTGTGTTTACTTTCGCAAAGCAAGTTAATACCATGTATTTGTTCTGTATCTCTCCACAGGGTTATTGTCACAGTAAACGCAGGGAACAATGGTGAAGTATTTCTGCTGCGCAGGGTTGCTCAAAAGCACCTGGGCCCAAGTTTGTGTTGCTTTCTGGGAACGATACCCCAACCCTTACAGGTGAGGTAGTCTGGATACTAATGTACCTCTGGTCTTTGCATTAACCTTGCGTCAATAGTTGGGATTATTTCTCAACATTTGTATATATTCAAGATTCAATCCCTTTATTGTCATTGTGTAGTACAACGAAATTAGATTGTGACAATCCCATAGGTGCTAAAAAAGATAATACAATAAAAAGAGAGATAGTGCAATAGAAATATAAAAGATAATACAATATAAAAATACAATATGTATATTGATGAGATGACAGTTCTGCCAGATATTGCACAAAGTGTCCGTCAGATAATTATATAAGAGTGTTCAGCATATGTTATTGCACATATCCGTAACGGTAGATTTACAGTATTTACATTGCAAAAGTGACCCAAAAGTGACCAACGTGTTATTGCATATTTACATTGCACGTGTTCAACTCAGACAGAGGAGATATCAGAGTTCAGGAGGTTTATGGCAGTTGGGGAAAAAGCTGTTTTTAAGTCTGCTTGTGCGTGTGCGGATTGATCTGAAGCGCCTGCCTGATGGGAAGAGCTTAAACAGGTTGTGTCCGGGATGAGTGATGTCTTTGATGATGTTTTTGGCCCTTCTCATACAGCGAGTGTTGTGAAGGTGGTCAAGTGATGGCAGCTCAGTATACTGATGAGGGTAAACAGTGGTGGAAAGTAACCTAAGTGTTTTTAGTTACGCAGTGTATTTAGGTTGTAAATGAGGTACTTTTACTTTATATCAGTATTTTTATTTTGTGGTACTTTGTACTTCAACTCCACTACATTTCAGAAGCTAGTTCCTTAAAATGTTGCTTATTAAACATATGGTTAGCTGACCAAATGTGACACTGTGACAGCAATAGTAGTCCAGTAATGTGATATAAAATCATTCTGTCACCTGATGAGTTTCTTTTACTTAATTTTACTTTGAATACTTTAAGTACATTTTGATGCTAATACTTTTGTACTTCTATTGAAGTCAAATAATGAACTCAGGACTTTAACCTGTAGTGGAGCACTTTTATAGGATGATGTTGCTACTTTTGCTCAAATAAATTCAGTGATGCGGTACATATTATAGCTGAAAAAATTAGTCTATTAATAAATCGACAGGCAAACAATTGAATAAAAACAAATTGTTCATCTTTTTGTAAGTAAAAATACAGAAAATACACTTGTCCCAGCTGCGCAGCTGTGAATGTTTGCTGGTTTTCTTAGTGATGTGATATTCAAATAGCTTATTTTGTCAAACCAGAAGTCCAAAACCAGGAGATTTGCAATTTATTATCATTCATATATCTGACTAAGTCATTGTGTATGGGTAAGTTTTTCTATTTTTGAGAGTTTGTAGACCATATGATTGATGATGATTAATCAACAAAATGATTCGTCTGATCAATTGTGGAAACAATTGTTAGTTTCAGTACTAGCTAAATTATCAAATTAAGTGATAAATTGATCAGCAGAAAATAAATCTCCAAGAATAATAAGATAATGGATTAATTATTTTAAAGTCTAACAGTTGCTTGTTCAGTTTCTCATTTGTGTGTATTTGTTGCTTATTTATGCCATTGTAAATTTGATATATTTTGGGTTTTGGACTGTTGGCTGGACAAAACAATACATTTAAAGATGTCACTTTGAGTAATGGGAATGTCTTCCCATGTTGTGACATTGTATAAACTAAATAATATTATGTAACTGAAGAATGTAATTGACAGAAGTATTTATAAGCCCTACACCGAGGTTTTTTTGTATTGTCTTGAGCCATAGCTTTCCCTTCTCTCCCACAGTAACCATGTTTTGACTGAGGACATCATTTTCCGAGAGGTTACTCCGAACAACTGCCTCAAATCCAGACGTCTGTTGACCAAAACGAGCCGAGGGCCTCGCTGGATGGAACGCTACCTTCCAAAGCACATGGCCAGCTCGGCGTACATCATTGAGGACTCTATTGTGGACCCTCAGAAAAGGACCATGACCACGCTCACATGGAACATCAGCCACGCTCGCCTCATGGTACCACAATGTTTGCTTCCATAGGCACTCAGCGGCATTGCACAAAGTAATAGCGTGGCTTCATGTTGCTTCTGTTTGTTTTTTTCTTCTGTGTCCCAGTCCGTGGAAGAGCGATGCGTGTACCAAATTAACCCTGACAACGGCAGCTGGACGGAGATAAAAAGAGAAGCTTGGATCTCTACCAATGTCTACGGGCTCTCGAGAGCTATTCAGGTCAGTAGAGTAAAGTGGGGCGCCACACTACGTAACAGCTCAGGGAAAGTGGTGTGGGGCGACTGAAAGGGAGATTTACCCACCTATCTTTCATTCTCTCATAGGTAACATAATACACAGTGTTAAGATGCAACAGCTGAGTAGTTGAAGCTGTCTGCCAAGACCAAGGTTGCTGAATGATTTATGACAGAATCAGAGTGGTATTTTATTGTTCTCAGGCTCCTGGAAAGCATGTTAGTACATGTGTGATGATACAAGTTATAGGTTGTTCTCTGTCTGAGTGTTTTGTTATGCCTCGGTTGACTTTACGTCTTGTCTTTCCAGGAATTTGGTCTTGCAAGGTTCAAGACCAGTGTTACAAAGACCATGAAAGGCTTTGAATATGTGCTGGCCAAAATGCAAGGTAAATGGTCAACAATAATAACATCAAGTAAGATTTGTGTACTGCATTAATTGCTGGAACGAAGGCATCGTTAATTTTATTTGCAACACCTGTGCTTTTCCTGCAATGACAAGTCAAACTAGAATGGCACTCGGAGAGCGCAGACCTCCGCCAAGCTGCCCGAGTACGATTGCCCCCCCCCCTCTCCGTGCAGCTTGCGCCACCATCCACGGGATTTTTGTTTATGTTGAGATCAGCTGTACGTAGCGGAGCAGCGTAAAAATACTTCATTCAAACTGGACAGAAACAAAGTAAAACTCACCTAACCGTCATCGTTACTCTTTCAAACAATCACCAAGTGTGCTTTGGTTGAACTCAACTGTGGTTGCACAGAGTTTAATGTGAAAAAACGCCGAATCTACAGGTGTCCCCCCCCCCTCCGTCCAACCCCCGCTCTCTCTCTGTCTCTCTCTCTGCAGGCAGAAGGAAAGAGGCAGGGTGACGCGTCATGAACGCGTCATCAGTTACACTGCGCATGTCCTAAAGCCTGTGGTGTTAATGCACAGGCTGAGTGGAGTTATTAAAAACAATTCCCAAAGCCGGATCATGATCAGGTTTGCCACCAAAAACGAATGGATTGTTCATTGTGCCACACCCCACCCCTCCAAAAAAATTATTCAAAACCATCTCAGACTTTTGGAGTAATCATCCAAACGAACAAACCAACGCCGGTGAAAACATAACCTCCTTCCTAGGCCTTCGGCCTTGGCGGAGGTAATTATCTGCAATGAAAAAGGAACGATTAAGAAGCACAAGTGCTCTGATGCTAGTTAAGCTGTTAAGATTCAGGTCAGCAGATGTAATGAAAGATGAACAAATGGTTGACGGGGAAGAAAGGAAAAACTGGTTGATGTTCATTGAGCAAGCCTCAGTCAAATCCAAAAACTGGCGATTTGGGTGAAGTTTAACAGCTTTCAAAGGGGGGGATTACAGGAAGAGGTTGGGAACCTCTAAAGTTACAAAATATGCAAGATTCATTTTTTTGTAAATGACTTGGAATTTGAGTTGTATGTTTACATTGCCGTGTAGAGTTGCAAGTCCAAATCATACAACCGTTTATTAGAAAGTTAAATTTACTGAGGAACCTTTAGCTGGTTATGAGTCTCAATGTAATACTGATGCCTCTATATGATCTTCATAAGGAAACGAGACCATCAGCGAGAAGATTATTATTATTTCTATATAGTTATTCTTAATGCTCGTCATCGTTGCCACCGGGTCGGATTCCACGTGAAATCAGCCCGCCACGGACAGACCCAGATCCGGCTTCGCTGCCGCCTTCGACCTGCACTTGGAGCTCCGGCTGAAGGTGGAGAGCTCCACGCCCGGTAGCAGCAGCTCCTCCTCCGGCCATAAGCAGAGCTCTACCTCGCTGCTACGCCGGTCCCCGCTGGATGCCAGCACTGACACCACGCAGCTGGAGTTCTATGCCGTATTGCTGGGCCAGCTGGAGGAAAGAGAGGCACAGGAGAACCAGAACCAGGAATGCGCAGGGTAGACTGTCAGACGCTGCTGCAGTAAAATTAGATGGTTTCTAAAAAGGGACCCCGGTGCTCAGAAACTCTACCGCTTTTGTCCGCGGGGGCCGCCCAAATCAACATAAAATGAAAGTTCCTCGTAGTAACTCCAAGATATTTAGTTTGGCTATAATGAGGCCAAATGAGTTGTTCATTTAGAAACTGTTAAGAAAGTAAAGCTGTTCACTTATTGGCTTAACTGTATAATTTAAATTTATAAGAAGGCAGTTTAGTGTTAAAATCTGTAAAATCTAAAATTGCAAAATATGTTTTTCAGTCACTATTGTGACCGTTGAGTCCAAACAAAATTAAGGTATTGAATACATAAGCAAAATATATTAGTTTGGTATTTTAAGTGTTAAGTGTATCGACCTCCACCTGTTTCCTGTTGTTGGTGAAGTCTCTCACTGACGCACAGAGAAACTGAAAGTGCGAATTATATGAATAACTAAATGTTATTATGAAAGTGTCTGTTGTTTATTACACAGTTCAGAACTATGAAGTGATAGCATAATTTTCCTAGAACTACATAAATATACATATATTTCTACCAATATTATAACCAATATGTTTTGACTTCTGTAGGTGAAACTCCATCAAGAAGTTTAGCAGAAACTGCTACGGATCGAGCAAGAGAGACGGCAATGGCAGCTAAAGAGAAAGCCAAAGACCTCGCCTCACAGGCCCAGAAGAAACAATATGTGTGATGAACTGCACAGGTTCTTTTAGCACTGATACTGGAACAGATTTATCTTAACCCCCCCACCCCTCGTGGTTTGGTAAGACAAACTGATCCCAGTCCTGGGTAGACACCTCTATGAGGAACTGAAATGGTGGGTGGACCATAAAAGGCCTGAGCTGGGTTCAAGAGCCTGTTCCAGCCTCCTGGAATATATAGTACCTTTTGATACCAGATCATCTCAGAGGGATGGTTGAACATGGCTCCGGGTGCCATAATAAAATAATAATAATAATAATAATAGCACTTAGCCAACCTTGATGCTCTTCCTCAGACCTTTACTCAACCTTTGTGCCCATCAACAACGTTTACTTTTTACTCTGTTCATTTCAGTATGTCGTGTTGTTTTGTAACAGCTTTGTATTATTAACAGCTTTTTGTTCCGCAGCTAAGTTTAGCATAACACAAAATATCTGATTAATGCAAGTTCATTTTTATGATTTTTCTGCACTTGTATGTTTTACTGCAATCATGTTAATCTTTTTAGTTTAGTTCACCCAACCACACCTTAATTATCCTACCAAGACTGATTGCTTCAAGTTGAAGTGTATTGACTGAAGAAGGGTTCGTATTGATGGCATAGCTTGATGAGAAATACTCGTTGCACTCTCGATATTAAGATCTGCTTGCAATGGACATCAGTGTCACCTAAATAAAAATTAAAAAAAGTACATTCAGCTTAGGTGTGATGACACAACACATGCAATGTGCTTTTACTGTATTGGTTTAATATCAGCTTGTCAATAAATGAACAGTTCCTTTGTAACCATCATGCTGTGATGTCTTTGAACAATAGGTGGTATCTCTGTATAGTTACATCAGTGGTTCCTAACAGCATGACATAACATTATCCTTAATACTTCCTGTAATGTTTATTCAAATGAAACAGGGAAAATCCTTCTTTGTTCCTTTATTTACAGGCAAAACAAAGTTGGGAATTGTTGAGTTTCATCACTGTTAATCAATAGGTCCTGTAAAATAATCACAAACGGCACATAAATATAGAAAATATTTATTCAATAAAAAAAGCTTACACCAGTACAAAAATGCTACATTATATTACTGGGCAGAGAGACAGATGAATGCATACATACTGTTAAAAAGGTAATAAGGCATCTTGCATATACAAAAGTGAAGGGAAAGAGCACCTTCAGTTATTAAATATATAGCAATGAATATGATACATATGATCCTTGTAATACAGCATAAATTGCATAATTACTACAAGTTACCTGCCTGACTGTGGTGCATGCATAATTCACATTTACATTGAGAAATGCACAAGCAATAAAGTGTACAGTTGTGATAATGAACACTTCTAAGAAGCAGTGAGTAAAACTCATTTATACCTCTTCTCCATATGCTCTCACAACTTATCTTTAATACAGGAATCAAAAGTCTTGCACTTGATCACAGGCTTAATTGTGTACAAATACTCTGAATGAATATTTGTTACTTAATTGCCAGATATGAATGTGCAAATATGACCAGTTCATTTTGATATACCCACAATCCTTTTTGAGACAAAACAAGTGCAATGTGTGGACGTTTTGTCCAAAAGAAGAAAAAAAGACTGAACTTATATAACAATAGGACAATAATACAAAACATAGCAGATTGGTGTTTTTAAGTGCATGCTACACAAGACATTACTGAAATATGAACTTAGTGCTAAAGAAAAGCTGTACGGTAGACCAAATCTGATTTAAGGCAGAATTCAGTATAAACATACTGTAGTAAAGAATAAGTTAAGAGGTTTGAATAAAAAGCGCCCTCATTTGGATTTTAGAAAGCCCTTAAAGACGAATGAATAAGCCCTTAAAGATGTAGAACTGTTTGAATCCTTGTACGGTACAGACACCTTGTGGCTTAGGAAAGAAATGCCATTAATGGTTGATGCCAGAAAATATATTTAGCATAATGTTACATCCATCTCAGCCCAGTGATTTTAACTGCTATTCAGTGCAAAATGGACACAGATCATTCATAACATAATCACTTAGCTTGTAGTCTGACGTGTGTTGAAAAGAGAATGTCAAAAGTTACTCCTTCGGTCAGTTGTACAGTAACATCTTTCGTCATTCTCCCTTTTCCTCCGTTGGATTGTTTTTGGAATGTTTTTCTCCTCTTCCTCTTCCTGTCCACCTGGTGACATTAAATGTGTTACCTATAGTAGGTGTACTGCTGTCATAGCCAGGCTTTGTCCATGCTGGAGTAACAGTGGTCTGCGTCAGCGTGCGTGATGCTCAGTCCGTCAGAGTCCAGACAGTCGAACACGATGCTCTCCACGTCGACCTCCACGTCCTCTGTAAGGTGACCAACCAAAGAGCAGATCCATTAGTGGAAAGAAATATGTCACATTGAACTTACAATCTAGGGCTGGGTCAGAATGATTGCAATTAATAACATATTATAAAAGATGGGTTTTTTTCTCATAATGATATTTCTCACAATATGGAAAATGTATGAGGGAAAAAAAATCATAGAATAATCAAATGAATGTTCAATGCATTACAGACAAAAGTCCTCAGGAGTGTAAAATAAAACTCAACTATTGACGTTATCTAGCTTTAAATCATTCAGACAACAGCATTTTGGAAGATGATAACAAAATATAAATAATAAATAGTATCACAATGTAATTCCCATTAGGGTTGATAAACTGTTTCTGAATTATTGCCACGCTCTAGTTCAAATCAGACTGCTCAGAAAATATCAGCTAGAGCTGCAACGATTAATCGATTCGTTGTCAACTTTTAAATTAATCGGCAGCTATTTTGAAAATTTTAATTTAATTTAATTTTTTTTTAGAGGCCAAATTCTCTGATCCCAGCTTCTTAAACGTGAATATTTTCAGGTTTCTTTACTCCTCTATGACAGTAAACTAAAGATCTTTGAGTTGTGGACAAAACAAGACATTTGAGGACGTCATCTTGGGCTTTGGGAAACAGTGATCAACATTTTTCACCATTTTCTGACATTTTATAACTATTAATCGAGAAAATAATCAACAATGAAAATAATCGTTAGATGCAGCCCTAATATCAACAGACATTAGTAAAATGTAATAATGAGTAGACTACAAGTAACAAAATGTGATAACCACAAATAATTAGGTGAATTTTTATAAAGGTTTCTTTTATTATATAGCCTTTGCTGGAACTTCCGATTCCTATTAGGACCACAATTACAGTGGTTTGAATGTGACAGAAATTATAAAAAAATAATCAGAGTTTGTACTTATTGAATCAAAACCTCTAATCACACTTTAAGCTATAAAAGCCAGGGCTATAGGCATTACTGTGACTGTGCCTATAGGTGAGACCCTCCTTGGGTTTGAGACACGTACCTCTGTCGGAGTCCGACCTCTCGGATGACATGGTCGACCCCTGGCTGTCGTTCCTCATCCTCTCCGTGCCTCTCTGCAGCTGCTCCAGTCGAACCCGCAGCTCTCTCTGCTCCCAGCGCAGGTGGCCCTTCATCTGCTCCGCACGCTCATCCTGCTCCTGCAGCTTCTGAAACGAGAACACAAGAGAGACAGACGAGTGAGCGGTGGACTAAAAAAGTAGCATTTGTGACAACATTATGCTCTCAACTGGGACTTCTCTCAGTATGATCAATACCATGGTGTTGAGTCTACCTTTATGTGAAGTTGGGCTCGTCTCAGCAGGTTGAGCGTGGTGTTCCTCATCGAGTCAGATGACAGAGGGACTTGCCTCTTGAGCTGCTCCAGGCAGTGCCTCAGCTGAGCTCGTCTGCAAAGCAAAACAAGCTGTTAATTCATGCAAAGTGAAAACAGGTTGTTTAAGATTTCTCTTCCTCGAACTTTGCCCACCATAAAAAAGTGTCTTTTGCTATGATAGAATTTGAAAATGTGATATTATTTATTATGACAAATATCCATTACCTGTTTTTTTCCAGCTCGTTGTGAACTGATCTGCAGTTACAGAAGGAGACAGTTTGTTTAGCTATGAACATTACATTCATGATAATAACAATGACAGGCTGTGTCAGCTCTGTCCACATAGACTGGTGGAGACAGAGCAACATTTCCTGCTACAATGTAGCACATATGAAGAAGTTAGGAAAAAATTCTTTACAAAAATTAAATGTAAACTCCAACATTTTGATTCCCTCTCTGACCAAAATAAAATACAACATCTACTTGGAGAAAATAGTGTCATCGCCATAGAAGCTGCAGGATATGTCAGTGCATGTCACAGCCTAAGAGACAACCACAACAACAACATATAATAGATGTAACTCACACTCTGCCTTTTATTTACTCCTCTACTTCATGTTTGTTTGTTTTTTTTACATTTATTCTTTGTTATTGCAATATATTGTTATTCATTGTTTTTTGTTTGTTTGTTTTATTGACACAACACACATGAATTACTTATTTATTGTTTTCTTCCATTTACATGCATGTTCTTTTTAAATATCTATATATTGTAATTTGCTTAATGAATTGTATATATATGTTTTTGTTTTTATTTTGTTCTTTTTTTATTTTTATTTATTATTGAATTGACGCTTTGGCAATATTGTTCACCTGACAATCATGCCAATAAAGCAAATTGAATTAAATTGAATTGTGAAGTATTCATGTTTAAAAAGGCTGCTTTGTCAAAACTGAAAGTCGAAAAAACCACACCCTATTGTCAGTTGTCTGTTATGCAATGCAATTCACCTATTTCCTCCAGCAGATATTTTCTTGCTCTTCTGTTTCTTGTCAGAGAGATCTGGACTGAGAGGCAGCAGGGAAGCATATCCATGTTCTGCCTCTGTGTAGGAAAAAATACATAATTTATTTAAGAAAACAGTCTGAAATTCAAAAGGCATATAAAGTAAATATAAAGTTTTCCATCTGTATAAAGTGTATAAATTGTAGTGCTACAAATTAACTTTTATTATCTAATAAGTTTTCCTATAAGTTGTAATATGAGGAGGACAAAGACTGCTGTCATCATCATCATCATCAGCTGGACGTTTTGTTTTTTGGCGCCATCACACAGCAGCACTATTATACAACTACTCTCTGCAGCCTCACAAGCAGAAATACATAATACAATATCTATAATGGATAAATAATAAATGCAACTTATAGTAGGGCTTTCTCCTGTCACACTTTCTCATTCACAGTGATGAGCGCTCACCGCTCATTTTCAAACTGGAGCAGATTGGCGCCTTTGAGTAACAATGATGAGACGGATATATGTAGGTCACTGAGTCAAATGAAGGAAAGCTCGCCCTAAAATAGCCTTCCTGCAAGAATCTGGATGATTTCTCCAACAAATGCATTGGATTATGCATCTGCATTATGTTTTGCATGCATAGTTTCAGTGGCTTCATTGTGCATTTTGTTGTTTTAACTAACTTCCTCCCCCTATGCAAGACTGACAGTTGTCATAATAAAAACACTCACCTCTTTCTCTTCTCTCCAGAAACTCTGCAGCCCGAAGAAGCACCTGGATGTTGCATACGTTTCCGTCCATTATTATTGTTTGTTAGAACAAAACAACCGCGGGTAAACAACCTACTGTGTGTGTGTGTGTGTGTGTGTGTAAAAAGCGTCGGTAGCCTGAAAGTATATGAAGCTGTCTGTGTGCTACGTCCTCAGTCCACAGAGCCACCAACACCGACGCTGCGTTCACGTGGTCGACGTAAACTCGGACATTTGAGATCTCCACTCATAATTATGACCAAGTCTGTCAGATTGATTTGTTTTTTCGTAAAAAAAAAAAAAGAGCACTCATTTGGCTGACATTTAAGAAAAATAATTACAAGTAAGACAATTAAGAAATAGCAAATTTTCACCACACCTAAACATTATGTACATTTAGCCTTCGATTCCAATATTTCTGAAAGCATTTGAAGGCATCGCCAAGTCCATGGTCAAGCCCCTCTCCTCTCACAGCACCTTTATTTCTCAAACATGCATTGTATTGGTTAACAACAATATTGACATGCACTTATGCATATTTGCCCCTATTATATGCAAACCTAAAACTACAGTGTATAAACTGGCCAGTATGTGAGCTAACCTAGTTGTACAAAGTTGTTGCATTGTTATGTGTTATTGTTACACTTATGTTTTATCCTACTCTGGAAAAAAACATACATATTTACTTCAACTCCAGCCTACATCGATAACAATATCTTTTTTTACATTATAGACATTGATATTGCAATATATTGTTAATAATTGTTTTTTTATTTGTTTGTTTGTTTTATTGACACGACAAACATGAATTAATTCTTTATTGTTTTCTTCCATTTACATGCATGTTCTTTTTGAATATCTATATATTGTAATTTGCTTCATGAATTGTATATATGTATATATATATATGTTTTTGTTATTATTATTAATTTTTATTAATTTTTATTTATTATTGAATTGAGGCTTTGGCAATATTGTTCACCTGACAGTCGTGCCAATAAAGCAAATTGAGTTGAATTGACTGTGTATGCATTAAGCATGATGTGACCATATTGCAGGTACGTATTTAACTAGATAATTAAAATAATACGCTCTATAAATATGTTAAAACCACTAACTAATCGTTTGAATAAGCTGGAGTAAGCGGGAGGAAGTGTTTAATTGTCTTTTTCATACACAGAATAGTGATGTGTAGGTCACGAACGAGCTGGTTCTTAGAACCAGCTCTTTTAAGTGATCGATAAGAGCCGGCTCCTGTCCGAGAACCGTTTTTTTTTTTTTTTCTTCTTTACTTAATTCAAGGCAGAATGATAGGACGATCATCTCCACGCCACGGGCAGTCCATGCACTGACTGTGACTGAATGTTGTGTTAATGACGTTGGTGCGACCAATCAGGTGATGACAGACAAGGATCATGTCATCAAGAGTGCGTTGCGTTGCGGTGCGTTGCGGTGCTGTGTGTTGGGTTGCGTTGCGTTGCGTAGCGTTGCGTAGCGTTGCGTTGCGTTGCGTTGCGTTGCGTTGCGTTCCGTTGCGTTGCGTTGCGTAGCGTTGCGTAGCGTTGCGTTGTGTAGCGTTGCGTTGTGTAGCGTTGCGTTGTGTAGCGTTGTGTTGCGTAGCTTTGCGTTGCGTTTCTGTGTGGTGCGTTGCGTTGCGGTGCGGTGCGGTGCGGTGCGGTGCGTTGCGTTGCGGTGAATTGGGTTGCAGTATGATGCGGTGCGCTCTGGTGCGTTGCGCTGAGGTGCGTTGCGGTGCGATGCGGTGCGCTGAAGTGCGATGAGGTGCGTTGCGTTGCGGTGCACGAATAGCAGACAAGATGAGCGACAGTCGGAAACGAAGCAGCATGTAAAATTATGATATTCTGGAAATTATAAGGTTTAGTATAATTATATTGAATAATTTAAGTGATATATGTGCACACATACTAATCATAGGTCAAAAAAGCTAAAGCTAAAAAAGGCAGAAGTGGTAAAAACGAAGAGCCGTTTGGGAGCCGAAAGAGCCGGCTCTTCTTTGGTGAGCTGAGCCAAATGATCTGGCTCACTAAAAAGAGCCTGAATTCCCATCACTAACACAGCATAAAGTGGGAGGAGTAGGATTTGCCCTCACTAAATATGGCGGCGATCTGGCGTCACCGTCTACGTCAGCTTTCAGTTGAATCCCCGTATGTGAAGTGAAGCCTCTTTGCCAGCAGTATCTTTAACCTCTGAACTCCTGAGTGTGCCAGTCCTCCGCCATATTGACTGTTGTCTTGACTGGAAGGAAGATAGAGGAACATTTTGAGGTCCGGAGGAAAAGAAGAAGAAAACGAAAGTGTGCTCTTCACAAAAATCATCGAAAACTGGTGCAAAACTTGTGCCAAAAGCGTCTTATTAGACAAACATGGCGAGGAAGAAAAGCAAGCAGCAAGGGGTCGCCCAGAAGGAGCTGGCTGCTGCGCCTGGTGGTGGAGGTGGTGCTGGTGGAGGACAGCAGACCGCTCCACCGAAGAGCCCAGGCTCTCCCGGCGGCGATGCAGCTGACGGTGGCGGCGGCGGCGGCGGCGGCGGTGGCGGCGGAGGAGACGCTGGGCTGGATCGGCTGAACACTAGCAGGGCGAACCAGGTAGGTTAGCTCCGAGCTAGCTGCTGCTTTAAAAACAGGCTAGCTAGCTAATCCACAGCAGCATCCTCCATTGTGCTTTTATTCTTTATGCAGCTAATCCTGCAAGAGCTGAAGTTATATATGCATCCACTGCCTGGTTGAAATGTATTTTTATCTTTTATATAGAAGGAGTTTTTATGTCGTAATTAGATGAATAATAGGCAGAGCCAGAGCCAGACTCGTCCACCCAACAGACAGACGGGCGGTGAGGTGGAGGCAGTGTGGCTGCTAGCATCTTCCTCTACTGCCACCGGACAGGTGACAT
The DNA here is from genome assembly GCF_043250625.1 of Sebastes fasciatus. Classification (NCBI taxonomy): domain Eukaryota; kingdom Metazoa; phylum Chordata; class Actinopteri; order Perciformes; family Sebastidae; genus Sebastes; species Sebastes fasciatus. Next base: position 13,557,660 of record NC_133804.1, on the reverse strand, counting down.
TGTGTCCCGGACAGGTCGTCCCGTTTACAGCTAACCCTAACCCAGACAGAAGGCTAACCTAACCGGGGCTATCATCTCCAGCTAGCTCAAACGTGCTTCACTTTGAACCCATCCACAAACAGCTGCTAGGCTAGCTGAGCTAATTAGCTTGTTAGCTGAGCAGAGCAGAGATAACGGGTTCATAATGAGGCTAGATTAACTCTCAGACTGTGCTGTTTGACTTGTTTATTCGACTCTTTATCTTTTTTTTAGTGTACCAATATCAGGGTGTGACACGAGTCAAAAGTTTCAATGCATGTAGTTATCAGTTAAATCAGCTAAATCAGAGTCAGTAAGGTTAGTTAACTATCTAAAGTTGAGGGTAAACACTCACCTTAAATAAGAGATGTGGTCCTCTGCAGGCTGGACCACTGTCACCTCAGCACCCTGCTAACCTTACATCTGACCTCTGAGCCTCACTACCTTACCACCTTACCTGACTGCTGCTTAGATGGATTAATTAACACTGCAAGATGCCTGTCTAGACAAGTCCCATCATTAAAAATAAAAATATAAAAAAATTTTTAGGCAGAATTGTGTTTAGCTTTTGTAATTTTGAATAATCTCTCTAAAAGGTAACATATATCACAGTTATGCAATATCCAGAAAATACTCTATCTATATCTATAACACATAACTTTTAGAGAATTGAACCTTTTAACTCTCAGACTATGGTTTGAGTTGTTTTTATTCCACTCTTATCATACTGTTTATCTTTTTTTTTGTGTCCCAATGCCAAACGTTTTAATGCATGCAGTTATCAGCCAGTGATGCCAAAGCTAAATCAGAGTCAGTAATGTTAGATAGCTATGTAAGTTGAGAGTAAACACTCCCCTTAAAAAGAGAAGATGGTACTCTGCAGGCTGGACCACTGTCGCCTCAGCACCCTGCTAACCTTACATCTAACCTCTGAGCCTCACTACCTTACCACCTTACCTGACTGCTGCTTAGATGGATTAATTAACATTTTATACTACTTGTATAAGATGCCCGTCTAGACAAGTCCCATAATTAAAAATAAAATATTAATTTTTTTTTTAGGCAGAATTGTGTTTTGCTTTTGTAATTTTGAATAATCTCTAAAATGTAACATCTATCACTGTATCATACAGTTATGTAATATCCAGAAAATACTCTATCTATATCTATAACACATAACTTTTAGAGAAGTGAACCTTTTAACTCTCAGACTATGGAAGAGTTGTTTTTATTCCACTCTTATCATACTGTTTATCTTTTTTTTTTTGTCCCAATGTCAAAAGTTTCAATGCATGCAGTTATCAGCCAGTGATGCCAAAGCTAAATCAGAGTCAGTAATGTTAGCTATGTAAGTTGAGAGTAAACACTCGCCTTAAAAAGAGTAGATGGTACTCTGCAGGCTGGACCACTGTCACCTCAGCACCCTGCTAACCTTACATCCGACCTATGAGCCTCACTACCTTACCACCTTACCTGACTGCTGCTTAGATGGATTAATTAACATTTTATACTACTTGTATAAGATGCCCGTCTAGACAAGTCCCATAATTAAAAATAAAATATTTCATTTTTTAGGCAGAATTGTGTTTTTTGCTTTTGTAATTTTTAATAATCTCTCTCTAAAAGGTAACATCTATCACTGTATCATACAGTTATGTAATATCCAGAAAATACTCTATCTAAACTATATCTATAACACATAACTTTTAGAGAAGTGAACCTTTTAACTCGAGGACTTTTTGTATCACAAATAGTCTGTTTGATTGTCTATGTTTAGTTGGCATTGTCAAAAATTGTATACATTATTCTGACACATCAGACCTAGTACACCCTATTTTTCCCCCCAGAGTTTAGCAGGTAATCACAGGCTATTAACTGACCTCTTTATCCTCTTTTTCCTCACCTAGCCTATGCACACCTGCTGCCTCCTGTGCCACCGAGAGTTTAAGGACTGGGGAGCGAGCTCCGTGAACGGACTCCCCGGAGGCCATGGGACCAAGCTGGCTGACGCCGTGCCTGCGCTCTCCCAGGCCTTATTGCGGGAGGCGCCGGGGCGTAAGCTTGCTGATGCGGTGCCCTCGCTGTCTCAGTCCCTGCTGGGTGAGGTGCCGCTGTGGATATGTCAGAGCTGCTGCAAGAGTGTGGAAGAGGAGGAGAGGCGGAGCACCCAGGAGCAACCGACGCCGGTAAATAAAAAGGGACTGATTTGGGTCATATGTCTGGATCCTTTTCACGACTTCTTTTTGCTACTTTTTAGTTAAACTGTGTTGGTCTCTGTCGACTGAGGTAATCTCATCTTTATTCATCACACAAGGCATTGCATTTGCACGTGCTTACTCACTAAATAAATCTGTCTAAAGGTTATGTTGGATTTAATAAGTTTGAACATGTGGTCTACTTTTTGCCTCTTCAGACGTAACCTATTTTGTATTTGTGTCTCTGTGGCATACTGTACGTAAGGCAGCAGCAGCTATTACCTTGCTGTCTTACTTGTTTTTACATAAATACTTTACATGAAATGCAAATTTTAAAAACTTTTCTATCATCACACTCTTTTCTTTTAATGTTGTTTTTTCAATCAATGCATTCTTAAGACATTTTTGCTTTTCACTCCTCAATGTAATACCAGCTAATGTTAGTAGTTACTTGGTGCCACTGGTGCCAAAATGTAAGCATATGTAGACAGCCCTGTGATTAACCAGTTGTGTTTTGTGTTTTTTTTTATCCAGGTACCATTGTCACACTCTTCCTCCTGTAAGTCCCAGAGCTGTGGGAACGGTTACCCGGAGCAAAGTACTGTGGATTGGGACCCGAGTTCCTTCCTGTCAGCCCACAAACTGTCAGGTCTCTGGAACTCTGCCCACACCAACGGAGGGGAGCATTGCAACCACAACACTTCTTCACACTCACAACAAGGTCAGTCATCACCGCTCCAGAAAACATTTATTGACAGTGACGGTAATTGCTGAAAACATCACAGACCTAAATTCCCAGCTGTGTTGCAAGTTTCAGTTTTGTGAAATGGACACGAATTTGGTTAGAATCGGAGCTCTACGGACGCCCTGTTAGCTTACTTACCGAGCAATAAATGTGCGACACATTTTTGTGTGACACAGGTGTTAGTCTATTACATCTTAGAACAACAAAGAGGCATCTAGTAGAAGCTTACAATGCTCTACTTGCTGAGGTCCTTAGAACTCACTATGAAAGGTGGAATAATGATTGAAGATAAGCTTGTTGTCAGAACTACCAAATGCACTCGGATGATGGGGATCAATTTAAAAATAGCAGGCTTTCCAATGAAGATGATTTAACTAAATCAGAGAATATGACTTATGACTAAAATAGGAAGAAGAAAACACTGCTCTTTTTACCAAAACATTGTACATTTTTTTCTTTTTCATTAATTTAATCCTTATCGGAGAACACTTGCTGTTTTGTGTAGAAATGGAAGTGTTTGCAAACTGTGCTGTAATCTGAGTCAAATATCTGTGTCAATGGAAAGGTTACAGCAAAGCAGAAGCAATTGTCTGTAGAATTATTCTGGCAAAATGTACATTCACTAGATTCAGTTAATCCATCATACTAATCAATTCTGCCAAAAATCTTCAGAGCTACATAAATAACAGAACTAAGCGTTTATTGCATGTCTGGACTTACAGCTTTCCAATATAATGAAGACTCAAAATTGACCCTCAAAAACCTTCTTTCATAGAGGTGGTGAAAAGTGATAATCTCTAACACGCGTTGTTATTTATTTATTTTTTTGAAATATTTAGCTTTAATGCACAAACCTCCTTAAATGGATTTGTGAAATTGTGTTTTACAATTCCTGACTTTTTTATGATGGATATTGTTGATTTTCTAGTTAGGATTGTTGTCATAAAGAAAGAAAAATTGTGGAAATTAAAATTTTAGATGCATTTAGAAGTTTTAAATTAAAATTGAACCATGGTGTTATGCAATTTTTCCACGCATAGTAAGACGTTACAGTTAACAGATGTATTGCTTTGTCATTTCACTGTTCAATGGTTTAACAGGACTGTATTACAAAGTAACTCGGGTGCATTACCTAGCTCTACCATTTTCTCACCATAACTGAGATGCCTGAGAGAAGAGGAGAACTGAATGTGAAAGTGAGACATGTTTGTACTGGGCCTGAGAAAGACAGCAGTTGTATATAAAATGGGAAGCATAGCATTTCAGACAGCTATGATCTTTGCTTTTGTCTGTTTTCTTCCTGTTTCTAATCAAAACGATTTGTAGAGGTTACCTGGTGCGTAGCTGTGAATGTATTTCTAGTTTAGCAAATCCTTGAATGGTTCATGTTGCGAAATTGCATTTAAATTAGAGTAAGTGAAAGTAGTCATGCATGATGACGGTATGTGTTCAGTGTGTGTAGCTGTGCCCCTCCTACATTGGCAAAGTCGCATCCGAAATTATATATTTTACTTTAATTAATTTAGAAAGTTTGTTGATGTTTGCTGGTGACCAATTATGTTTTTCAACTAAAAGTAATATCGAAACAAATATTTGTTTTAAGTTGGATAGGAACTGAGCTAGGTAAATGTACTTCCATTGCAAATGCTTCAACAGGTATTAAGTTACAGTGACTTGTATCAACTTCTACTGGCAAGCGTGGGTCATCACCAATAAGATATAGTCACCTTTGTTCAACTGAACATTTTTTAAATAATTCAAATGTTGTAGTGTTATTTCCTATTTTTTATTTTGGTGTAGCATAACGGGTGTTTTATCCTTCAGGGCTAAAATGTCTTTCAATGCTGGTTTCTTTCTCATAGGAGTGAGACATTATCACTGTGTGACAGATAAACGTGTCTAAACATGCCTCCAAAGAGCAGGAAATTATTTTTAGAAAACATAATCCACCATCCAAAAAGTTCCTGGAAATTGTTGAGTCAAGGTCATTGATCAAAGTTCTCAAACTCTCTGAGACATTATGGTGATTTTGTGATATGGACAGTAAAAACATGTCTAACTGTTCCCCTAAATCTTAACACGTTTTGTAAGACATTTTAACGCAATATGCCAACAAATGAAATAGTAATTACTAGGTAATTCCTAATTACTGTCAATATTTATTTGCATGATTGTCCATAGTTAATCACAAATTATTCACACATTTTTAACCTAAAATGTACCTTAAAGGCAGATTTTTCAAGTATTTAATACTCTTATCAGCATGGGAGTGGACACATTTGCTTGCTTTATGCAAATGTATGTATATTTTTTTTATTGGAGATCAATTAACAACACAAAACAATGACAAATATTGTCCAGAAACCCTCACATGTACTGCATTTAGCATAACAAAATATGCTCAAATCATAACATGTGCAAACTCAAGCCTAACAGGCAACAACAGCTGTCAGTATGTCAGTGTGCTGACTTGACTATGACTTGCCCCAAACTGCATGTGATTATCATAAAGTGGGCATGTCTTTAAAGGGGAGACTCGTGGGTACCCATAGAACCCATTTTTATTCACATATCTTGAGGTCAGAGGTCAAGGGACCCCTTTGAAAATGGCCATGGCAGTTTTTCTTGCCAAAATTTAGCATAAGTTTGGAGCGTTATTTAATCTCCTTTGCGACAAGCTAGTATGACATGGTTGGTACCAATGGATTCCTTAGGGTTTATAGATGTCAGTATCTTCTCTCTAACTTTAAAATTGAGCCCGCTACAACCTAAAAATCGCAAGTTGTGTTAATGCGTTAAAAAAAATAGTGGCGTTAAAACAAATTAGTGTTAACGCATTATCGCGTTAACTTTGACAGCCCTAGTAATTCCTTTGTGTAGTTATGTACTTCAACGAAGCTTCAGTGTTGGCAAAGTTTGTGGAAAGAACAGCGTTAATCAAACCGTATTGATTTGAACCCTTGTCATATTGACTTTAATCCATCATAAATTCCTTTTGAAATTCACTGAACATTTTTCCTCTCCAGGTATAACACCAGGATCAGCCTGCCATGAGAAAAGAGGACTTCATGAAGCACCTGGGAAATCTGCTAAAACGTCAGGGACTAAAGTCTGTCCCTACAGTCACCCGTCGTCCCAGAATTCCAGTGGATCCTCTGCTGGGAACCCCCTGTCTACCTCAGCAGACCTTTGTAAGACCACTCCCAAGCACTTCAAGACTATGTGCCGTCGACCAACGCCGCCAGGTAATATCTCCTTTGACTCTTGCGATCAATCACCACTGGATGCATTTTTAGAAGCGGTTTTTGATGTCCTTCACTGGCGCGTCCCACGGAACAGATACAGTTCCATTTTATTAAATGTATCAATCCACACTGACTCTGTGAGACGAGTGTCAGATGGAGACCCCCCGTGTGTTTTTACACTTCAAGTCTATTTTTGTCACATTTAGTGAAGCGTAATCTAATCTGCATAGACAGGTGTTTAAAATCACACAAATATCTCGCTGCATATGTGTTTTGAACTTATTCGCCGTATCTACTATGATTGATCGAGGCTCCCAATCTGTCTGTGAGCTTGTCTGTTTCATTACCCCTCACTCGCTACAGTGGGCTGGGAAAGACAATCAATTAATCAATACATAGGCCTACAAACACTGCTGATTTCTTCCCATGGAGCCGACATGAAAATTATTTTGGTTCAGTAAATGTCTGCTGTCAGTCAGCCCGTTAGCGAGCCGCCGTCCACTGACAGACGGGCAGAGACATTTACGGAAGACGGAGTCCGTGTGTAGTGGTTTACAGAACGCTCACGCGCTGCTCACCTCTCGCCTCCAGTAGGGTTTCCCAGTTAGGGTTCAGTAGCATTTTATAAAATCAGATCTAAGTATAGAATCCTCTTATCAAACTGAATGTTTAAAATCTCTTATTGAATCTGCAGTGTTTAGGTATAGGAATACGTAAGGATGTAAAACCTAAAGTGTTTTAGGTAACGCTCCCGGACGGGTGAACTGGGGACTCTGTTGTTTGTTTTGCTCATACACTGCAGCTGGCGCATCGCTGCATGCGACGCATTCATCTTGTCGGTTAACGGTTGATAATCGGTTAACAAGGGTCGGTTATCAGTTAAATTTTCAAAATTATCATCCCTAATTTAAGACATTAGTGGTAATTGAATTAATGGTAACTGGCCTACTCATTTGAGGTAGTGTGTATATAGACTTATTCAGGTAATAAGAAATCCCATGAAATAAACTGTGCGGACCAGAACCAACACTGATGCACTATTTAATAAGACGATTCATCATTTGTGATCTACAAGTCTTTCCTGTTTTCCATTGTCCAGGTGAAGCCTTCCACCCCAGTGACCACCATCAACACACAGACTTGTCGGTACCCCCCAACAGTCCCACCGGCCTGTCTTCCCAGCATTCCTCCCTCCTGCCCCCAAAGCCGAACTCTGGGCAGCACGGCCACGTAACCTCCTCGTCTGGCACTGGTGTGGCAGCCCACGCTCCCTTTTCCCCGCTGGTACCAAACCTCCACGGCCCAACAGCCAAACTCAACTCTCCCGGTCCAGACAGCCCGACACCTGTCCATAAGCCCAGCCCGTGCAAAAACTCCCACATTCCTGCCGTAAACACGCAACACAGCAAACTGGGCACGTCTATCATGGGCTGTAACCACCCTTGTAATGGACACACAGTGGGACTGGTGGCCCCTGCAAATGTGGGCCATCAGACAGCCGGGGCCTGCAGGTTAGTACCACTATCTCAACATTGCTTTTCTGTAGCTGTGTTGATTTGAAATACAAATGTCTCCTGAGGGTCAATGTCAATTCTTTCTTTTTTTGTAGGGACCAGGCATGTAAGGGGCACAAAATGACAAATGGGACGTTGTGCCATCCTTCGTCAGAGCTGGAGGAGGGGGAGGATGAAGACAGCAGCTCTGAGAGGAGCTCCTGTGCCTCCTCTTCCACCAACCAGAAGGACGGGAAGTACTGCGACTGCTGCTACTGCGAGTTCTTCGGGCACAATGCGGTACTTTGAAACTCTCTGTTGCTCACCTCTTTTTAAGTAGTCATTAAGAGTTCCATTTGCTGTTAGATACTTGTTAAAGGTTTTTAAAAAGCTAAATATGTTGTTGTATATTATTTGGTCACAGCCTCCAGCTGCACCGACCAGCCGTAACTACGCTGAGATCCGAGAGAAGCTCCGCTCACGTCTGACCCGGCGTAAAGAGGAGCTGCCTCAGCGTCAAGATTCAGATCTGACAGTGGCTGGTGCCATCGACAACCGGGACGTAGATGAGCTGCTGGACTTCATAAACAGTTCTGAGCCCAAACCGGTCAACAGTGCCAAGGCTGCCAAAAGGGCCCGACACAAACAAAAGAAGAAGGTGTGGTCACTTTAGAAACAGTGTGTTTGAATGTTGTTTGTTTGTTTGTTTGTTTGTTTGTTTGTTTTGGGGGGTGGGGCATTTTAATTTGAATATTTAACATCTAATGTATAGGGCTGGGTACTCTTTGATACTAGTCCCCATACAATAGTTTAGAACAACCAAAACTTTATTCGATACGCTATTTAGTTATATTAACATTTATTCTTCAAAACCATTTTTCATTTAACAAAAGAAGCCATAGTAATAGTAAATGTTGTCCTAACACAAGCACCTCTACAAGAACTTGTAACAAACTTTGTAAAATTGTCAAAATTTTGATTTAAAGTTTGATTTCAGTCCAAGCAGCTGTAGGACACATTCAGTTTGCATTAACTTAATACAGCTCTGATGTGGCGTTAGGAGAGTGAACAGTAAACAATGAGGCTGATATCAGTGAGATAAAATTGCAAAAAACAGTAACTCAGGATTACTTGAATGCATCATTTCCTGTTACTCCCTCATGGGTAGGTAGGCAATTTGAATCCTGTGTGGAAATGGCAGACTCCTCCACTAATGAAAACTATCATGTAGAGAGGTAATTACATTAGGGCTGCGACTAACAATTATTTCCATTGTCGTTTTATCTGTCAATTATTTTCTCGTTTAATCGATTAGTTGTTTGGTCTATAAAATGGTGAAAAATGTCAATCAGTGTTTCCTAAAGCCCAAGATGACCTCCTCAAATGTCTTGTTTTGTCCACAACTCAAAAATATTCTGTTTACTGTCATAGAAGAGTAAAGAAACTAGAAAATATTTAAGATGCGGGAATCAGAGAATTTACTTACTTTTTAATTACTCAAACCGATTAATCGATTATCAAAATAGTTGGCAATTAATTTAATAGTTGACAACTAATTGATTAATCAATTAATCGTTGCAGCTCTAAGTTACATAATGTAAATTCAATAAATGGCCATTGCTAAAAAATACAGACCGTAATCATCAAAAAAGGGGTTTGATTTCATGTAAATCTGACAGATTATAACTTTAAAATCAGGAACTAACTAATCAAAGAATAAGTAAACAAGATTACAAATCTGACCAGACATTTGATGCCAAATTTAGTTTCTACAGATAGACTTTGATCAATACCAAAAAAAAGTATCGAGGTTTGACACTTATTAGTGTATATTCTTGTTCGTGTACCTGTTCACACTCTGAACCCTGTACTATTTCTGTTTCAGGAAAAAGCTCAGCAGGGTATGGGTGCTGCAGGCAGTGACCCCCAATCCAATCCATCTGATCCTGTCGACGACGACGAGCCCATCCCTGACGGTTCAGAAGCCAGTCGGTTGCTCGACTGGCCTCAGCTGGAGCTGGAGCGCGTCAACAGTTTCCTCACCAGTCGGCTGGAAGAGATTAAGAACACCATCAAAGACTCAATCCGGGCCTCATTTAGCATGTACGACCTCAATCTGGATGTTAATGACTTCCCAAAGAAGGCAGCCACGTTGGAGGGCAACCATTTACTGTCCCATCTCAATGGCTCCTCTGACCTCCAGCAGATAGACCTGGACTTGGCCCCTCTTTCACTGGGAACCTTTAAGAGCCACCTGGACCTGGTTAATGGATGGGAGGACACAACCACGGTCCCGTCCCCTAATACCACCACCACCACCACCACGGCATCAGCGGTCACTGCTGGGTCCAAGGACGTCCAGCGGTTGCACACTACCCCCAGCCTCTCAAAGCTCATAAGGGTTCGGTCCCCAGAAAGATGCACTTCCACTGGATCTGACAGTTTGCCACAGGTGCCAGCCCAAGCTACAGCTAAATCGAATGAGGACGCCCCCGATCTCAAGAACGCAACAGTCGGAAACGGTGGGGCAAAGTCAAAGAAGAATAAAAAGCAGCAGCAAAGACAGGAGCAATCTGTGTCAGAGCAGAATTTCCACAAACCAACCAAAGCTGCCTCCGGGAATGACGCGCAGAAAAGCAATGAGTGTAAAGAGATAACTTCTAACACCTCAAAAGCTGGAAGCAAACATCCCCAGCACTCTGCGGACAACCAGAGAAATGGGCCCAAGAAAGCTGAGGAGGGCAGGTCGTCCAAACATGGAGCAAATGGCGGCCTTTCGAATGCCCAGAGAGGGAAAGGTGACACGGAGACGCGAGGAGGTCGGTTTGAGCAGGATTCAGAAAGCAAAGCTCACCCCACCATTCCAGCAAACGGGCAGCAGCAGCAGCAAGCCAAGGGGAAAAATAAGAAGAACAAGAACAAGGGTGAAAAACCCGGCAGTACTATCGGTACAATAAACTGTCTTTAACACCACGTGCAAAAATGTTTTCTCAATTTGTAATGTGTTGAGCTAACGTTTGGTCTTTATTGTTATTCCCTAGATGATGTATTTCTCCCTAAAGATGTGGATCCAGGAGAAATGGATGAGATTGATCGGGAAGTGGAATACTTCAAAAGGTAGGCTTAACGTAGCAGTTTATCAAGATACTTTTGTAAAAAGCTTGGAGCTAAACTCTTGTATTGATTAACGTTAACCGCATCACTAAAACTGGTCATTCCTACTCTTGTTTCTCTATCTTTGCTCCCTCTAGGTTTTGCCTTGATTCTGCGAAACAAACACGCCAGAAGGTGGAAGTGAATTGGTCCAACTTCACCCTCAAAAAGGTTCCTTCCAATGCAGCTCAATAACTTGGATGAGTGCCAGAAAAAAAAAAACACTTCACACCACAAACTCTTTCAGTAGAGCCCCATTTGGCCTGAGGCCTTTCTCTCATTCCCTGTTTTTTCTTCTCTTCCTTACTAAGCCAAGGGACCCTGGTTCAAAATCATACTCTCCATTCAGAGGACTGAAACATAACTTGTGGCTGACAAGCCAGGGATCACTCTCAAGGCCGACTCTACCCTTTGCTATTACTGCAATGTTCACTAAATGAGAGATGCAAAAATGGAAAAAAGTCTGTTGAATCCACTGCATCCATGTGCTTACGTATGTAGTATGTAAACATTTACCTTACATGAAATAAATGTTTTTATCACAAATCTGAGACATTTTAACGTTGTTAAACTTCTGAATCAGTTCAATTTGGTGCTCATCATACATTACATTCTGCTTTGCTAGTTTCCCGCTCACTACACCAGTCCCAGTAGACACTAGAGACCATTTGTCTTATACTGTACAACTGTCAAAAAGGAGCACAAGGCAACATTGTGACCTAATTTTAGGTGGAAACACTCCTCTTCTGCAGGGGGCAATGGTGGCAACAATTGCATTGATTTTTAAAAAACACACTGCAGTGCATTCAGTTGATACGTTTTCATTTGGAATACTTTTCTCAATATTTAATTATGATCATCAAATGATTTAGTAATTAGTGAAAATGAAATGACAAACGCTTGATTACCCACCTGCTACACTGTTATTGTTTTGTATGAAATTATGTTAAAAAAAAACGAATGTTTGACAGTTCGGTGCACCAACGACGCTAATAGAATCTAGTGGGGAAAATATAAATTTACTGTGTGTAACACTTGGCTCGCAGGATGCATCTTAAAAAAAAATATAAATCCAATGAAGTTCCCATGCAAATACATCCCCATGCATGACGTGTAGAAAAGAAACGTCTAAATACTGTCCCCCAGTACTGCATTGGGCAAAGTTAAATGTCTGTTGCTTCAATGTCAATCCTCCCTTGGTGTTAAATTATATCTTTTATAGCGCTATCCAATATACACTCTGCCATCTGTAGAAGAAAGTCCTCTACCACGGTTTTCTCACTCTTTAACTGTTATATTAACCCCTATATCCCAGCAGTGACAGGTACACAAGTGTGCAATGTTCATTTCAACGTTGGAACCATCACACATTGTTTGGCACAGTTAATTTCAATGCTTGTACATATTGAGTGATTATTTTGGGCCCTTTTGAGCCTTTGTCATTCGTTTCTGGGGGTTGTGTGTGTGAGATATATTTTCAACCATACTACTCTTTTCCCTGTACTGTGACCTTGGTGGCACCCTGTACCTCAGCTAGCCTGTCTAAGTCCAAGTCTTTTGATGAGAATTCTCACTGAAGAGTTGATACCTTTGGGACAAGGGCCTTGACATTTACACCAGTAACCATGTTTTTAGCTGATGGCTTTCATTGAGGTGGATCATTTCTTTCCTGAATCTGTGCTGAGATTTTGTTTTTTCATATAACATCTCTGATGCTTTCCAGGTTATATTCAATTTAGAGAAGATTATCTTAATGTGTCGAATGTAGATTTATACTATATCAATAATAGCCAAGTGTATGTTGGCTTATTTCTTTTTTTAAAATTCACTTTTGATACTGTGAAAAAATCTTTCGCTCAGAAAGATTAAAAACAATACAGTTTTGACGAAAATAAAGTGTGGTGTTTGCTTTCTAAGTTTTTATCCATTTGATTTTGGTTTCCATGATATGATATACCATAGTGATGTGTCGAGCGCAAACGAGCCGGTTCATTGAGCCGGCTCTTTTAAGTGAACGATAAGAGCCGGCTCCCATCCGAGAGACGTTGTTTTTCTTCTTTTTTCTTTAATTAATTCAAGGCAGAATGATAGGACGATCTTCTCCGCGCCACAGGCACTCCATGCACTGACTGTGACTGAATGTTGTGTTAATGACGTCCGTGCGACCAACCAGGTGATGACAGACAAAGATCATACCATCAAGCAGGGAGGGGCGGGGATCAATCAACATTTCGATCGACATTTATTTGTATAGCCCTTTACAATAACCAAAAGGTACCCAAGATGCTTTACATTAACATCAAGAAATAACAGGAATAAAAATATAACATATCATAAAATCATAAAAAGCACAGGAAAAATGTCACAGCGCTACTAGGTATTACAAGCCAATCTAAATAAAAAAGTCTTGAGTTTAGATTTAAAAAGTACTAGGTCAGTGACAGTGCCTATATCAATGGGTAACTTGTTCCATAGTTTAGGAGCAGAGACAGCAAAAGCACGATCATCCCACAGCTTATAACTCGACCTTGGGACTTCTAAAAAAGGTTGACCCGATGACCGCAAAGCCCTGTTATGCTCGCGGAGAGTTAAAATCTCGGACAAATAAGGTGGGGCGAGGCCGTTAATGGCTTTAAAAACAAACATCAAGAACTTAAAATCGATTCTAAAGCGCACTGGAAGTCAATGGAGCGAGAAAAGTACGGGGGTGATGTGTTCACGTCTGGAAGTGTTAGTTAATAAGTGAGCAGCAGCATTTTGCATGGGGATGCATGGGGATGCATGGCGCGCTGACGGTCTACAGGTACAGAGTAGGAGGGAGAGGAGTGCGGTGAGCGAATAGCAGACAAGATGAGTGACAGTCGGAAACGAAGCAGTATGTAAACTTACGGTATTCTGTATGTATTCTTATCAGAATCATATTTATTGCCAGGTGTAAGAGGTATACACTAGGAATTTGCTTTGGTTATGTTGGTGCAAGTCAAAACAGTATAATAACAGAAGAATATATAAACGCTAGAATAAAATAAGTATAAAGAATTGAAATTCTACTAATATACAATATACAAAATAAGTTATAAACAAAAATAAACATGATAAAAACAGATAGTGCAAATATTCCAGGAGTGCAAATAATCAGGTATCAGAGGCAGAGAGAGGGATACAGTAGGGGGTGGTATTGAGAGTAAAGGTTTATTATAATTATATTGAATAATTTAAGTGATATATGTGTACACATACTAATCATAGGTCAAAACAGCTGAAGCTAAATTTGGCTGAATTATAAAAGGCAGAAGTGGTAAAACGAAGAGTCGTTTGGGAGCCGAAAGAGCCGGCTCTTCTTGGTGAGCTGAGCCAAATGATCTGGATCACTAAACAGAGCCTGAATTCCCATCATCACTACTATACCATTGTGCACGAGCTGCCTTTCCAACTGCCAGACTCGGTCTCGTTAGGTTTGACCCTTCCAGCGATCCGTACACTCTGAGCTTCCTGTGTTGTGTGTAAACATGTGGATTAGCTCTGTTTATTGAATTGTGTGCCCTTTAAATACACAGTCAACTCTGTGATTTAAGTACATAGAGAACGTTACTGTATCCGCACATAAAATGGAGACCGAAAATCGACCCAGAAAGGTAAGTTAAGCGTGTAGTGTCGTTCAGATGAGGTTACACTAGCTTAGCTAACAGGCTAACCAGTACGCAGTTGCTATAGGAACAGAGCAGAGAACAACGTTAAACTAACGTGTTTTAATAATAAGTGGTTTTAGTTAATGTTAGATGTTGTATTAATGTGTAAACCGTATTCTGTAAATCACCTATAATGTTAAAGAACAGCCATAAAGCTGTTAAACAAGGTCAATACGTAATGCTGACGTTTATATTCACCTACAAGTCAGCTCTGAATATAATATATATAATATAACTAACTTTAGGTTACATATAAGTTTTCTTTTCTTTTTTTAAACAATATTTGTATTGAATTTGACATATATATATATACACATACAGACAGACTAACAATATTAATATTAATAATTCAATTATTCAATGAAATGTTTAGTCAGAATTTCAAAGAGAGATAGACATGACATTTCATCCACTTCACTTATCTAACAAAGAAAACAAAGAAAATAAAAGATAAGACAAAATAAATAAATACCTCAAAGAAGAAGAAGAAGAAGAAAAAAAAAAAAAAGTTTCAATAACAACACTCAGCAACACACAGCAGTGTCAATTTGACTAGTGTCCCTTGACGTCCAAGACATAAGAGTACTTTAATGGATTTTCCCTTCATCAATAACTTTCTGAAGTTGAACACAGAGCAGTGATATCAGTGTGGACCCAATGTAATGATGTTATTCTGGTAATAAAAGTAAAGTTATGAGACTTAAAGGAGTCCTGTATCCAGGGAATGAAATTAGCACCTGACACCTGCCAGATATAAAATACAGGGTAGATGTTGGCTGTGGCAGGTAAGAATTTCAGGTCACCTAAAATTAAATCAAGATTCAAGCCCTTTATTGTCATTGTGTAGTGCAACGAAATTAGATTGTGACAATCCCATAGGTGCTAATGAAAAGATAATACAATAAAAAGAGAGAGAGTGCAATAGAAATATATATATATATGTATATATATATATATATATATATATATATATATATATATATAAAAGATGATACAATATTAAAATATCAAAATACAATATGTATATTGATGAGATGATTACAGCTTTGCCAGATTATTGCACAAAGTGTCCGTCAGATAATTATATATAATTATTGCACAGCAGCAGATAATTATTGCACTGAGTGATCAGCATATTGCACATATCCGTAACAGTTGATTTACTGTATTTACATTGCAAAAGTGACCAACGTGTAAATGTTGGCTGTGGCAGGTGAAACTTTCAGGTCACCTGCCACCATGGCAGACAGGTTTTCCTTATATTAAGAAATATTATTTTTAAAAAGCAATTCTAAAGTCTAAATTAAATATTGGGTAACCTATTTGAAATTTCTTTGGAATTACTGCCAAATTACCCCCCAATATTTACCTCAAAATGTATCGAAAATTACTTTATTATAAACATTATTTAATAATTATATTCCGCTATTTCTCAATAGCTGGTAATTAATTTAATACATTTCCAGGAAAAGAATACAAAGTTAATTGATATGCTTTATTCCCATGTCTGCTGATAAATAGATAATAATTAGAAAATAACTTCTTTGAAATTTCTTAATTTTTTTTATTATTAGACAATAAGTCACACAATGGTGAGATTTGTGCCTGATCAGAAGTGTCTTCTATTAGTTTTCCACCTCTGGTGAAGAGCAGCCTCTTCTCAAGCCTAAGGGCCCTATTTTAACCATTAAATACTATTTTAGCATATAATAATTAAATAATGTTTATAATAAAGTAATTTTTGATAAATGTTGAGGTAAATATTGGGGGTAATTTGGCAGTAATTCCAAAGAAATTTCAAATAAGTTACTTGCTAATTATCACCTGATTACCATGAAATTTGCGGACCTGTAAAATTAAGTGTTACAGAATATAGTCATGGATTAAGGTTACATGATATATTCCATAATTCTACAGTCTGGTACCACTGACTCAGTGTTTACAAGTCTAAAGCGTTCTACTTAGATTTCAGGAGTGGCAGACAAATAAATTGAGTGGCCGGTAGAAATGTTCAGTGACCTGCCAGAGTGGCTGGACTCTGGCGTATTCAGATCAATCACATCCAATAAATATCACTGTATGAGAAATTACATTGTGGTAATCTAGTACCATTGCATGTATGATCTGCGTATAAAGTTGTGAAAATAATTATTGCATCAGAATCTGTTGTTGTAGCAGCTGCTTCGCACGCCTTGGAAGGACTTTCACTGGATGTGTGAAGGTCGTTCTGTCTGAATGCTGAGCTCTGACCTCTCTGTAGAGGGGAAACCAAGAGATGATACTAATAATGGTAATGTGTTTGTACAGAGGTCTGGCTCAGAGGGATCGGAGGATGACGATTATGTTCCCTATGTTCCAGTCAAAATAAGGAAACACCAAACGGTAAGTTATCGTGTACTGTTCTGTTTTGACACATTCATTAAGGATACATCAATCCGATCAACTGCTTCTGTATCGGGGCCAAGACCTCATTAAGCAGACCAGGGATGTTGGCCAGACGTAACCTTGAGTTCCTTGTAGTGAACTATATCAATTTTAAATTTTGGAACAAAATAGCACGAGGAATCTGTATTGGCAGATACCCCGAGTTGAGGTATCAGAATAAGTATCAGGAGAGAAAAGGTGTGTATGGCGCATCCCTAATTAGGGCTATACGGTCAGTTTAACGCATATTTTTCTTGAGGAACCTAACATACTGTAAAAGTTGTATCTTTTTTAAAAAATACAATTGTATTATGATTTTCCAAATGTATATCAACATCACATCTCGTTGCCACATATTCAAATTTAATATATATATTTTTTAACATGTACCTCACAGCTACAGAAGATGTTGCGTCTGCGAGGAAAGGCGGTGGACGACGATCAAAAGGACAGCGGGGAGGAGCAGAGGGATGAGGACGAGGGCCTCGGTCCCCGCTCCAATGTTAGTCTCCTTGACCAGCATCAGCACCTCAAGGAAAAAGCAGAAGGTATCCAGTTCAAACACGACCCACTCTGGATTATGATTGTTGTTGTTATTATCATACTGCTAATTAAACATTGCCATATTGGGTCTGTAATATCTCACCTGCTGCATGTTTTTTTTATCTACAGCCCGTAAGGAATCAGCAAAGGAGAAGCAGCTGAAAGAGGAGGAGAAGATTCTTGAGAGTGTTGCGGAGGGCAGAGGTAAAATTATAATGCAGTCAAATTCAAATGTTGAATTATTAATGAGGTTTACTTTGATATACTTACAGATGTTAAAACAGTTTTTAATCTCTCTATCAGCTCTGATGTCTGTGAAGGAAATGGCCAAAGGTATCATATATGATGATCCCATAAAAACAAGGTATGTTCTTGATCAGTGAATTCTATAAAGTAACGTTGTTTGTCAAGTTTTTTTTTAAACTTTTCATTTAACCTGGATGTTCTTTATAGCTGGAAGGCACCACGCTACATCCTGAATATGCCAAACACCCGACATGAGCGCGTCAGGAAGAAGTTTCACATCCTTGTTGACGGAGACGGCATCCCTCCTCCAATCAAAAGCTTCAGGGAGATGAAGCTTCCACCAGGTTACAACACGCTCCCACTCCCACGCATGAAAAACACAATGGGCCTCATTCACAACCAGTGCATAGGCACAAATCCGTGCGTACAAACGTTTTACACACAAATACAGGATTCATCAATGTTTTCTTAACTGAATTTGTTCTAAATCTGCGAACAAATTTAAACCGCCTCAGACCATGTGTAGGCACAAATGATAAAGGCTCGGCCGGCTGTCTTAATGTAAACACACACCTGTTAAATAAATGCATCTCATATTAATACTATATTCATTAAAAAGGCTTTAATAGACAATATTAAAAAACATTCATTTACTAATGCATTGGCCAAATGTATTAAGTAACTATGAAATCGATGCCCTTTCATCCTCATCAATTATTGTCATAATTAGAATATATTTTATATTTCGAAGCTTCTATTGATGTTTTCAAGTGAAGCTTCAAATGTCTGCCGTCATATGTTTTGACGCCATTACCCTAAAAAAAAGGAATTACCTCGGTGATAGTTCTTGCTGGATGTCATCACTTTCACCCTCATTTCTTGGACATATTCCACTTATGGATGTTTGTCCAATTATTGCAGCGAGTCTCTCATCTTGGGCTGACAGATCAGGTGGTCCTCCTCCTGCTGCACCTGTTTCCTTCTTTTTCTTCTGGTCTGTTATTCTTTTTTTTCGCATCAATTTTAACATTATGGAAATGTGTGCCTTTTTTGCCTTCCACCTCTGATACTATTGTCTAAATTTATTCAGTTGTTGTTGTTTTTTTCTCTCTTTTACAACAACTTCACTGCTTTCTCCATGATAAACCTCTAGGCAAACGTATTTCCTTATTTAGAGAAATGGTGGCATGGCAGTATGCTGTTTGCAAATAGCAGGCATGCGCCTGTCAATTTAGAATGATTGTGATTCACTAACATACACGGTGGTAAGAACAAAATTGGCAGGTGTGCATGTCATGAATCCGATGGTAATTTTGCACATGCACTTATTTTGTGCGCAAAGTAAGAGTATTTCCATGCACATATTAGTGAATGAGGCCCAATATCTTTCTGTGCGAAGCCTTTAGTGGTCCCACGTGATTAACAATCGGCAACGAATCTGTTTGTTGTTTTTGCAGCAATTCTAAAAGGTTTGAAAAAGAAGGGAATTGTGCATCCCACACCAATTCAAATTCAAGGAATCCCTACAGTGTAAGTACAGTAAATTCACATATACTATACAAATGTATTGTATGTAAATCACATGTAATCTGTTCATGAACTGACGGTGTTTGTCTGTAGTCTGTCAGGTCGAGACATGATCGGTATAGCCTTCACTGGTTCTGGAAAGACTTTGGTCTTCACTCATCCCATCATCATGTTTGCCCTGGAGCAGGAGAAAAGGCTGCCTTTCCTTAAGAGAGAGGGACCGTATGGACTCATCATCTGTCCTTCAGTAAGACACACGACACTAAACCTACTTAATTTACGACGCAGCTTGAAATGCAGCATAAAGCCTGATTGGTGGTTAGAAAAATAAAACATTTCTTAGTGTTTGCACTTTAGACAGATGACATTCACTGTGAGTAACCTCACTTTTCTTTTGCAACTAAGCATATCTGATATGAATACCTTTCCCTTCACTCCAGCGAGAGTTGGCGAGGCAGACTCATGGCATCATCGAGTACTACTGCAAGCTGCTGGAGGAGGAAGGAGCTCCTCAGCTGCGCACTGCCCTCTGCATCGGAGGAATGTCTGTCAAGGAGCAGATGGAAGTAGTAAAACAGTAAGTAAGAGTGAAGATTTGTCTGAAAGGAATCTGTTTCTGTCATTTATCCAGAGTTTCAGTTGGAACCAGTGTCAAGCAAAAAAATGCGTTAGACAGCTACGTTAAATCAATCAGAGAGGAACAAATAGGCAAAAGTTCCAGACATAATGCATTACAGAAAGCATGCATAGTACGAACATTTAACATGCCCACCACAGGACCTAGGCAATAATAATACAGCATTTGAAATATACAGGCAGAATCTGAATCTGTCCCTCCTCTTGGTTACAGTGGTGTCCACATGATGGTCGCTACCCCTGGCAGACTGATGGACTTGCTGCAGAAGAAGATGGTGAGTCTGGACATCTGCCGCTATTTGGCTCTGGATGAGGCTGATAGGATGATTGACATGGGCTTTGAGGAAGACATCAGGACCATCTTCTCCTATTTCAAGGTGAGGTCCTCCTCTGCAGCAGTGGCCCCCAAATGGGGTTGTACGTCCATACGTTCGTACCATTTTCTCGTGAACGCGATATCTCAGGAAAGCCTGGAGGGAATTTCTTCAAATTTGACACAAATGTCCACTTGGAAAAGATGAACTGATTAGATTTTGATGTTCAAAGGTCACTGACATTAACGTCCATCCCATTCTTGTGATATCTCGGGAACGCCTTGAGCAAATTTCTTCCAATTTGGCACAGACATCCACTTGGACTCAAGGATTAGGTGATTAGATTTTAGTGGTCAAAGGTCAAGGTCTCTGTGACCTCATAAAACACATTTGTGGCCATAACTCAAGAATTCACACATATGTCTAATAGGATAAAATGATGAAGTGTCGACATTTTGGACAGACATGGATATAAACTGCAACTTGACTGGTTGGCGGAGTCATACAACTGCGAGGTGTTAATTCTATGTCCTGGTAGTTAAAGCTCTAGTTGGACAAATTCACCACTCAGTGGGATGTCATTGGTCTTTTCCTCTGATTTTCACACTGAAAAGCTATGTGTTGACATTTCTGTAAACTGTCAAATTTCTACTAAATTTGTCTGTAAAAACTGCTACTCAATACATTTAGAGCAAAAGTAGGCCTTGCGACTACAATTACAGAAGAATGGTTCATTTTCTATCTGTAACTCTAGTTGAAATTGTTTTTTCACAGAGTCCTGATGCTTTAAGAGGCAGCAGATTTCATCATCACCCAAGCACTCCCCATAGTTTGCCCATTAGTCCGTCTTCCAGCTGCTGGGCTCAATCAGTTGAAACTTGATTTTTTTTTTTTTCAGACTAAAATCTTGGCATGAAAACTGAGCTTTGAAGATATAGCCTAGCTTTCTGAGGCTACTAGACGTGAAAAGCCCTATAATGTGTTATTTCTTTCTCTAGGGACAAAGGCAAACCCTGCTTTTCAGCGCCACTATGCCCAAGAAGATCCAGAACTTTGCCAAGAGTGCGCTGGTCAAGCCCATCACCATCAACGTGGGCAGGGCCGGAGCTGCCAGCTTGGACGTCATCCAGGTACAAGAGGTTTTCTGTCTTAGTCGGGGGAATTCAATTTATAAACCCACTCATATGAGTGTCAACTAAATAATAAATGCTTTGTGTGTGCAGGAAGTGGAATATGTCAAAGAGGAGGCCAAGATGGTGTACCTGCTCGAGTGTCTCCAGAAAACACCACCTCCCGTCAGTACCTCAATGTTATGACATTGACGTATACCAAAATTTAAACGTGTCACACGTTTTACAAAATATTGTCTGTGGCGTGTCAACAGGTGCTGATATTTGCTGAAAAGAAGGCCGATGTCGATGCCATCCATGAGTATCTGCTGCTAAAAGGAGTAGAGGCGGTGGCCATCCATGGAGGAAAAGGTACGCAGAGCTCTGTTCTGATCTTTAAAAAACATATTTTCTTTATTATATGTACGCAGCCTTACTCTTCAACTGTGTTGTAGTTGCTCATCATTACCACCAGATGCCATCCTTCTTGCAAATGTCTCCATTTCTGCTTCATAGTTTCTTTAATGTGTCCAAGGCATAGAAAGCATTGCAGGCACTAGTCTCGCGCTTTCCGTTTGTCATTGTCTTGCAAAATAGGGTTTATGTAATATTTTTTAAATTTTTTTTTTGTTTTTCAGATCAGGAAGAGAGAACAAAAGCCATAGAGGCGTTTAAAGAAGGAAAAAAAGACGTCTTAGTGGCCACAGACGTTGCCTCCAAGGGTCTGGATTTCCCTGCTATACAGCATGTAGTGAATTATGACATGCCTGAGGAGATAGAAAACTATGGTAAGAGGAGATATGTATATGAAATTGGTACATTATATAATCATCAGTTCTCCTTAAGTTGCTCAAGCTGGTTTGTTGAAATTATCTAATTTCAGTCCACAGAATTGGAAGAACTGGACGATCAGGCAAGACCGGTATTGCCACTACATTCATCAATAAAGGCTGTGGTAAGGAAAAATACCAATCAGGACAAAAATCAAATGAATTACTGTATGAAAGAATTGATATTCAGAATATTTGCAATGTATTATAGTGACTTTGGCCAGCTTAAGTCAGTGTTAAATGACAATAAGTTAACAGTAAGTGTATGTGTCTCCCTTTAGATGAGTCTGTGTTGATGGACCTTAAAGCCTTGCTAGTTGAAGCCAAGCAGAAGGTTCCTCCAGTCCTCCAGGTGCTCCAGACAGGAGACGAGACCATGTTGGACATCGGAGGTGAGTCGCTCACACTAAATCTAGTTCATACCTCTTTCTCTAGGCCTTCACCTATGGGTTACTCTATAATAACTTTGTGTTTCCTTTTAAACGTTCCTCTAACCTTAAATGCACTAGTGATAACAAGCCTGTTCAGAACAGGCTGAATGTTTGACCTTTGGTGTTACTGCTTGTAGCTTTCTTGAGAACCGCTCATACAAACAACGTCACACTCGACACTGTGCTTCTTTGGGTCCTGAGCAATACACCTGCTGTGACTTAGTTGCATCACACACCCAAGTCGTGGTTGCTCGCGGTCAGAAACAACAGTGAAATACGCTCTCAGGCAAAAACACCAGGGACTTATATGTTAGGAAAGCTGGGTAACTACCAGGGCCCCAAACAGCTACAGATGTATTATGATGTTTAGATGATTGATTGAATCATGTTACTATTCTAACTCATTGTACCTGAAATAACTTACAAAAGGCCCAAAAGGCAACTCAACTGTATAGAGGAAAACATTGTAGTACTACATTTACCTGATGGAGAAATGTTACTGGTTACGTTGCCGATTCAGATTTGACTGACAAAATATAACAATTCAAATATGATGCATTATTATTCAGTAAATTATCCAGCATCATATTAGAATAGAAAGTTCTCTTGACGTAACCACTGTGGTTATAAAGTAGAGCATGGATTTAATTAGCGGAGGTATTTTGCTGGCGGTAACGTTATTAGTGTTATAAGTCAGTATCAAGTCTGACACCGGGGTACTACAGTCTTACTCACGGGGAAAACTCACGATCACACTGGTGAAATCTAAATTCTGCTTCCATTTTGCTATGCGCTCATGTTGACTCCACGGAAGTGAAGAAGAGTCCGGTTGTAACATTTTATCCAGCATCCATGTAACGTAGGCTATAACGTTGGTATAACTGCAGTCGATGAGCCGCGGTCTGCCCGAGGCAGAAGTGAAAAACAATTTGGTTGTAATGTTATCGAGCGTTAGCGGGCTGTATCCAGGATGTAGCAGCAGTGAACTGAGCCGCGATCTGCCTGCTACAGACGACATGCTGGATTCGGTTTGAGCATGAAGCCCCGCCCCCTACTGCTGCACAGAGCGCTGGTTGCTTGTTTATTCAAAGTTTATTAATATTGAATGTGTCGCGTGTCTAAATTCGACAAAAGCACTCCATGGGGTCTCCAGCAATACATCCGTCAAGTTTGACATTGATCGGATGAGCTGTTCTCGAAATATGCGAAGGACATACACACATACCCACAGACAGAGATTCCTCGCTTAACAGTTAGATGTGTGGAGTGTTTATAAACTCTTTCTGACATACTTGATTCTCGTGTTTTCACAGGAGAGAGGGGCTGTACATTCTGCGGCGGTCTGGGTCATCGTATTACAGACTGTCCTAAGTTGGAGGCCATGCAGACCAAGCAGGTCACCAACATCGGGCGGAAAGACTACCTGGCTCACAGCTCAATGGACTTCTAAGAGTTTTTTATTAAAGGGTGGACACTCCCATGCTAAACGGAACTGAGTCACATTTCTGAGGAAATGGTACAGCTGTGTGTCGTGTCACTGAACTAAGGAAGTGTGTTTTTATTATCACCTAACATAGTTTGCAGGTCTGTCAGATGGATTTTCTTTTTTACCCTTTTTTGTCCTAAACTCTGCCCTACTTGTTCTGGATGAGTAGCCTTTTGTAATGTACAATTTTTGATACTCTAATTGTAAATAAATCTACTTTATCTGTCGATGATCTTTGATGTCCTTATCTGGAAAATAGAAAGGTGTGGTACCAGTTTTGTATGGTGAGGAAGTTGCTAAAACAAGCAGAATAATGCAAAGGGAAGTTTGACTCAAGAAGACAGCACAACTTGTGTGCCCTCTCTTGTGCAACGGTTACATTGCAGATCAGATATAGCTTGACTTGAAGCCCTGTCAGACAAGAGAATGAAAGCTGCTGGTGACGTAAAGGAAACAATTTTGCTAGTGCCGTTGAAAACCTAAATTTAACTTTTTGGTTTGTCACATCTTGACCGCAGAGCATCAAGAGCTAGGGTGAAAGATTTACAGACAAAGCTTTCAAGCATGGATGTCATCTTCAAGGAAGGGAAGCTGTACCTTCACGGGGTCAAGTTTGGAAAAGTAAGTGTTATAGAACAACACACATTTTATTTTTCTGTCAACAGCTCGGTCAAAAATATATGTGACGGTATTTTGCTTTCATGAACTGCTTAGTTAAAATTAGCAAAGGCTCGGTTGGTAATACAAATGTTTTTCAGAGGTTTTATGTCTTGCCATAGAACATCATAACCAAACTTATTGCATGCAATGACAGATTAATTACTCTCTCAATATCAATCTGTAATAAACAATACAGGGGTTCAAGAGTACACTACTAAAACCTTTGAGCATTTAGATAAAACTAATGCAAATGTTTAGTCCAGTGATACTTCTCGAACAATGTTGCATATTTCTTTCAATGTTGTAAGTCAAAAAATATGATAGTGTTTACTGAAAGTCTATATTTCCCTACACTCTAGATGGCATAGATTTAACAAGGTTTTGTTAAGAAACGGCATTACCTGTTTTGCCCTCAAGGAACATCTTTTTAAATGTTCCTTAGTCTAGTGGAGTTGTTAATTCTGTAAAGTCATGCAAGTAACGGTATGTTTACATGACGTGTAAAATAGAGTCATACTATTGTTCAGGTCGATGTGGAGATGGTTTCGCTTGACCAAATCTGGAATAAACCACACATTGCCCTACATTAAATATCCCTTTCAATTTCAGGAAATGCATTGTTGCCTAATGCAACAATGACAATGACTTTCACACATCAGATCCAGTGGTTCTACTCAATGAAAAGATAGTGAACGGAGGTGGATCGTGGCTCCACTGTCTTGATTTAAACTTCCGTAATAACTTTAAATGCATAGATTGCATGAAAATATAAATATAAAAACATATAAAATTGCTTCAATGGTTAACACATGTAAACAAACCTTTTACACACATTTTAAACTAAATTTAGTTGTCAAACACCCTCAGGCTTTGTATCTAAAACTTTTGACCATGTGTGTGTCTCATCAGGTAAACTCAATATGACCCTATAGCAGCTGTAAATTCAGAATGAAATGGTGAAAATATGGTATTGGTTCCCCCCATATTAATAGTAACCGAGGCTGCTTTCGTATGTATTACTCATGTATTCTGCTGTCTTTTTAAGTCACTACTTAGATCTGTAGATAAGTATATGTGCCTAATTTTAGTCGTGTGAAACTTCACGCCTTCAGTGTGGTTTGTGTTGTTTGTGTTGGCTTGCAGCAGCAGTATAACAGTAATATACAGAGGACCATATTTACTCAATAATTGTTGTCAAAAAAACGAAACACATTTACAACTTTATATATGGCACATTTCAAACAAGAACACTTGTCACTGAAAACAAGAGATAATGAAAAACTAGTGATATAATAATGAATAAATAAAAATATGTAGCTGATAAAACATATAGTAAATGATCATATAGGTAAAAGCAATTTAGACAAAAATATATTTAAATCTTTACTTACTGTACACGCTTGAGGAGTATACAGGGAGGCAGTTCTGAGTCGAGGTAAATGCACCGTCACTGAGGTTATTTATGAGGTCACCCGAAAACAATGAGAAGTATCTTTCAATAAATTTTGTAATTTACAGGCAGTATTATTGCAATACACCGTAAAAAGTAAGAGGCAGTAAGATAGGGATTGAGTTTCTTTCTTTCGGCCTTACTCCTAATAACCATGATATCCGTGTTGTCCGTCAACTGTAGAAACTCAAAAATTCAACCAGGTCAGCAGGGCTCGGATCATCATGTGAAGCAGAAATGTAGAGCTTTGTGTCATCTGCATAACAATAGAGATAGATGCAATATTTGCTAATGATATAACATAATAACATACCATTCACGGTTTTATTAACAGTAACTTTTTCTATTTCCCCCTCTATCATCTGCAACAGAGATCATGGCGTAAAATATGGATGGTGCTTTTTAAGCCCAGCCCCACGGGCGTCGGGCGGTTGGAGTTCTCTAGTGTAGTTGACAACAACGCTGCTACTGAACAGAGGAAGGTCTATCGGCAGAAAACATCTGAAAGAAAAGTGGTGCGTCTGAGAGACTGCCTCAGTGTCATCTCTGCTCCAAAGGAGTCTTGCCCTTCTGGGTGCACCGCCTTCTACTTACACACCACTCAGAGCACCTACACCCTGGCCTCCACGACAAGCGAGGACTGGCTGAGTGCCCTCTGCCTTCTGGCCTTCCAGGTATCACACATCTCTTTACCCTTTTCTTTTTTATGTCAGGAGTAGTGTTATAATTTGGGAACGGTGGGGATAAAGCTTATCCACAATCACAGATACTGTAGATAGCACAATGAGGAAGTTCATACAGTATCTGTAACTTCTGTCTCTTCACTTCTCTAATTCTTGTGCTTGCACAAGCTATGTCCTTTCTTGCAACTTACCTCTTTGAAGTCATAAAACGGTGATAAGAGGGTGGTGTACACTCCATGCAATGTTTACCATGCCACTGTGTTTACAGAAGGATCCTGGGGAATCAGACAAAGGGGCTTTCGAGAGAGGAAATAGCTTGACCATGGAGGACAATGACCTTTACTCATCTTGGAAAACTGGTAATGGTAGACGACAACTGCAATCAGTCAGCAAGCAATCAAAAACAACATTCGGTTTAGCGTGTAGAAGTGGTTCTCATCAGATTCCGGCATAAACTGTTGTCTGAACAAAAGTGTTTCTTACCCCGTCAAACTATATTATAGTGATGCTGCAGCGCTCTCACATCAGCAATCAAAAGTTAGACCCAAGTTCTAAGAAACTGGAATTATCCTTTTTAACGAGTTCGTAAGAGTAAATTGGCCAATGTGTTATAATAAAGGAAAAAGCTAGCATGGAGGTTTAGATGTCATAGCATCATAAATTCAAGACATCAGCAGAAACCTTGAATATGTGTGAGCAGTAGCTAAAGCCACTAATTTATTCAAACATGAACAGCAGAATGTATTAGCGTCAGCAAGCTCTGGCTTACACACATTTATTTATTTTTATTTCCTAATGGATTATTACACTTCTCCTGAAAAATCCAGGCAGCGCAGTCACATGGAGAGATTAGGAGAATGCATTTAAAATCAGCCTTTTTCTCTATGAGAGTATATATGCTGTATTTATTCCCTTTGCTGCTCAGACCTTATATGAAATATCTAGTACTTTCTGCTGCATTAACCTCAGTGTGCTGTGATGTTTTGATTTTTAGAGCTGACCCTTCCTCCAAACCAGTACCAAGTGACTATCCAGAGCACCGAGGCATCCAGGAGGTGCAAGTTGGCCGGGGAGTATGTGATCTCCTCAGAAGAAGATGCCGTTTTGCTGCTGGCCGTCAATACTGGTCACGTATTCTATCGCTGGCCATACAGGCTCTTACGCAAATTCGGACAGGTTGAGGTAAAGTATTCCCCTCAATTGGAAATGATACACAAAATACTTCAAACTTCATCACCATAGTCATGATGCACCTGACATTCAGCTCAGAGCAGTCATATAACTTTGAAGGAATTGTTCAACATTTTGGAAAATGTACTTATTTGCTCTTTTGCAGAGAGTTAGATGAGATGATGGATACCCTTTTCATGTCTGTACGGTAAATTTTGCTGTAGCCAGCAGCTGGTTAGCGTAGCTTAGCACAAAGACTGGAAACAGAGGGAAAAAAGCTAGTTTTGCTATGTCCAAATGCAACAAAATCCGCCTACCAGCACCTTTAAAGCTGCAGTGGGTAAAAATGGATCAATTATGATTAAAAATGTAATTTTTATAAAACGGTTACTACATCCTGACAGTCGAGCATGAGACAGCTAATCTGAAAAAAATCATGTGCCTGTGTGTCCTGCGGTGCTCCTAATGGCATCTGCAAGATGACCGGAGGAGAACAACCAATCAGAGCCGAGCTGGAGCCTTGTCGTCTCTGAGCAGCTGTCAATCACTCGCGAACTGCGATCAAACGGTCGAACTAAGCAGCGCTGATCAAATATGAATCAATATTCCGTTACTGTAATGCCTATTTCTCGCATAAAATGTTTCAGAAACATTTTCTAGTGTACTGTTTAGCTGTAAAATGAGAAAGTTTGTGACCCGGCAGCCGTGTTGAGATCAGTTGAGGAAATACCAAGCACCGCCCACCAGCCGGAGCAGAGCCAATAGGAACGCTCTCACTCTGAAATGACCTGTGATTGGCCAAAGTCTCCCGTCGGCGGCTAGATTTGAAAACAGAGCCAAGAGGAGGTGCAGAAGTCTAGTTTTCTCTCAGAAAACTTGAATTACAATATGCTGAAAGGTTATTATAGCTTTTTTGCCCAATGATGCCAAAAAGATTCTGCCTACTGCAGGTTTAAAGGTCATTAATTAACAGGTTACATCTTGCTTGTTTATTCTGTACCAAAACTGAAGTGTAAAAACGACAAGTTACAGGTTTACCTTTGGACGTAGCAGGGCTAGCTATTCCTCCTGTCTACAGTCTTTGTGCTAAGCTAAGCTAATTGGCTGCTAGCTGCAGCTTCATATGTGATGTGTGGTATCGATCTTCTCACCTAACTCTCAGGAAGAAAGCAAAAGAGCATATTTCCCCAAATGTCAAACCATCCCTTTAAGATGTGTTAATGCATGTGATTGCAGGGTGGATTCAGCATTGAAGCCGGCCGTCGCTGTGAGTCAGGAGAAGGAGTGTTCATCTTCCTGTCCACACACGGTCCGCAGATCTTCCAGGCTATATCAAAGCAGTGCTCTCTGGAGAGAAGGTCCTCTTTCCAGCCACTAAGTCGCCACAGAAGATCATTTTCTGACGTGTCTCCTATTATCCTCCCTGTCCACAGTGACAGTGATGTTTCTGCTGACAAAGAGGACGAGTCTGACAACCACTACGCTACTATTAATGACACCCCTGTACTAAATGTGAAGCAGCTGTCTCTTTGCGAACCTCAACTCTCTTTCGGAGAGGAAGATGATGGTAAACGGTGTCATTCCCTGGATGCTCTGAACCTGGATATAATGGGGGACAGCATTT
The DNA here is from genome assembly GCF_043250625.1 of Sebastes fasciatus. Taxonomy (NCBI): domain Eukaryota; kingdom Metazoa; phylum Chordata; class Actinopteri; order Perciformes; family Sebastidae; genus Sebastes; species Sebastes fasciatus. Next base: position 13,527,989 of record NC_133804.1, on the reverse strand, counting down.
ATTACAACGTAAGGAGAGCCACACCTCCTATGATCAGAGGCGATGACTTCAAACCTGTGATAGACTCAGAGTGCACCTATTCGGATGTGAAAGTTCATCCCAAGCTGCATCCCCTACCTCCGCTTCCTCCCATCACCCTTCCCCAGTTTGTCCCCATTGCACCACCAAAGCCCCGATACCAGCGCCAGCCCCCTGCGAACAACATCCAGCCAGGGTACAATGCACAATCACAGCCGGTGGATGACATGAAGGAGATGGAGGAGGCCATCAACTCCTCTACCAATGTTACCCCCTCAGAGGCCCATGGCAGTTTTAAACAGAGGCTGGCAGAAATCATTTCTAAGGACCTGGCAAAGTTCCAGCCACCGCTTCCCTCCAGAGCAGGCAGCCCCACATTTTCTCAGTAGGCTATTAGTTAGCAGACAGACCAGGAGGAGCAATTTGAACCATGATAGACTGCCATAAAGCAGAATTAGTTTCTTTATTTCTTTGAAATCCCCTCCGCTGGGAACATTTGGCACCAGATTTTTGGCTTGCAGATGTCTAAAAGCAAAAAGAGGATTCAAGTAGTGTTGTTCTTCACTGCTGGAATGTTAGAGAAGCTATATGTGTGCTGCAGTTTTTTTAATGTGACATTAATGAACACTTGCCTGTTTCATTATGGAAATAGCTTTGAAAAATGTTTCCTTGTTACATTCAAACAACATATTTGCTTCTTCTAGTTTATGTTTTTTTTCTCCTAAACTACCTTTCTTAAAGAGAATAAGTTGGTTTGTCACATACAAATTAGCCATTTTGCAGCAACTACTGCATTTTGGACATGGTCGCCTCGGTCCGCTTCTTATGGTGGAAATATTGATGTAACTTACTCAGTATACTGAAATGTATCGCTGGACAAAAAAATGAAAAATACAAAAACAACTCATGTCTTAAGTATATCTTTATTGTAGCAAAACAATCCTCATAAAAATACCCCATAGCTATACATAAATATCAAAATAATTGTTTTTTTTTTAATTTAGACAAATGTCACTAAAGACACTGGGAATGTCTTTAGTGATGGTTCAGGACATAAAGTGCATTAAAAAAAGGCCACCAAAAGGCCTTAGGAAGTTCAAGATCTCAGTAGGTTTTCATTGGCAGTGCAACATCTAAGCTATTAAAAATGACAGGAGAAATTATGAAATATTTGTAATGGAAATTCTCAATGAGGCTTTTGGGGAAAAAGTATATTTCCCCAAAACGCCCTTCTTTTGTTTAATTTTTTTTAATTATTATTATTATTTATTTGATCTTATTTCACATGAAAAGCACCCCATGTTCTATTTGTGTCTAAAAAGTTGTGTAAATGTAAATGTCTGAGTAAAACCCAAAAAAATTAAATGAAAAAAAAAAAATAATGACAGGAGAATATAGAGGACTATCTCATTATGATGATCAACATTTCCATACAAGCTGTAATATTTGGTTCTCCTGGTTCAGGATCAGTCGCTTGTTACTGTCTTCCACTCAGACTTTCCTCGATGTCACTGAAGTGTGAGGATTCTCCATCACTGCTATTAGAAGAAGTCACTGAATGGAAAGAATTACTTTCTCAATGAGGCTTCAGGAAACTAAATTTGAGGACATTTGGAAGGAGTGTAAAAAGTAAATTCTCCCAAAACGCCCTTCTTTTGTTTCATTTTTCTTTTTTTTCTAAATGTAATTTTTTTATTATTATTATTTATTTGATCTTATTTCAGATGAAAAGCACCCCATGTTCTATCTGTGTGTTCTATAATTTCATTGTAAAAAGTGGAAAAGTTGGTTCATTTCATATTTGTATATAATTAAGTATGTCTGAGTAAAAACAAATAAAGGAAAAACAAAATGAAAAAAAAATAATAACAGGAGAAAATAGAGGACTATCTCATAATGATGACCAACATTTCTATACAAGCTGCAATATTTGGTTCTCCTGGTTCAGGATCAGTCTCTTGTTACTGTCTTCCACTCAGATTTTCCTCGATGTCACTGAAGTGTGAGGATTCTCCATCACTGCTGTTAGAAGAAGTCACTGATTGATTTGACCCCAAGTCAGATCCAAATATGATAAGGTGGCCCACAGAGTCTGAGTGGTGGTCCAGCTGCTCTCCAGTCAGCAGGTTGGTGGTGGACGGGGAGTGGGAGTGGATCCTCCTGGAGGGCTTGTCCACACCGGTCAGCAGCTCCGACAGCTCCGTGATGTAAATCTGCGCCATTTGCAGGGTGTCATACTTGGACAGCTTCCTCTCGTCCTCCAGAGATGGGATGACGCTCCTCAGTTCGTCGAAGGCTTTATTCAGGCCGTGCATCCTCCTCCTCTCTCTGGCGTTGGCTGCGACGCGCCTGTGCTTCACTGGGCCGAAATGGCTCACCTTACCTCCACCTCCATCTAATAATGCACAGTTGTTGTCAGAATCAGTCTCTGCAGGAAGTTCGTCCAGTGTGTCTGCAGCTCCATCCCTCCTAGAGAGCGCATGGAGCGCACTAGAAGAGATCCAAGTCTTGGAGTTGATGATGCTGCTGCGCTGCTGCAGCTGCAGGGAGAAATCCTCCTCTGGGTACTCCGGCCAGTTGGACAGCTGTGCTGCTTTTGCAGTCATCGTGGCAGTGAAAGGTCACACAGATAGAAGACTCTGGCTGATGCTGTCGTCTCTCTGGAGGTGGTTTTGCACTGCTCCACCAATTTATAGGCTCCTCCATGCAGCCTCCCTCTCAGTCAGTCACCTTGGTGTCACACCCAGTCTCAGCACTAACAGCCCTGCAGCTCAGGAAGACAGCAGCCAATCGGACAATCCTCCTCTGACCCTGCCAACAATTAGACAAAGCGAGACTTTTTTTTCTTCCTATTGTGTATTGTAACTCAATCACGACCCTTGTTGTTATTATCCTCACACAGCAGCGAGCCCAGTGGTATTAATCATTTAAGAGCGTGGCTTATATATGTTTCAAAAGCTTTAAGAGGAGATGATCTCATGAACTCAGTATAAAGTCTGAGCTGCATGTCTGTTGGCTTTATTATTCAAGTGCGCACGTCACATCAAAACTGTTCCTTTACATTTATTATAGTAAACAACTTGTGCGAGCTGCTTGGATTTACAGATTTTTCTCATCTTTCCCCCCTATAAGTTAAACATTTTACGCACGTTATTTATGATTTATTTTAAAGGTTCATATTTATTTTAGAAGTTTAAGTTCAAGTGGGAGAAATGGACATTATTCAAAAACCAAAACAGCAACGAAGACGGCAGAAAAGACAACTGATTGAGTTGGAAATGACATGTGAATGAGAATGTATGGAATAATGGAAGTATACCTCCCAAACATGAGTCCTGTTTGTATTGTTCCCTTTGTTTGTGGGTCTAAATGTGTACATGCCAATATGTTGTTGATATGTGTATAACCATGAAAACCTTCAATAAAAACTAAACTGAAATTTAAAAAAAAAAAAAAAGTTTAAGTTCATCAGATATTGTGTAAATCTGTTTTTTTGTTGGCCAGTTTCATGTGACACATAGGCTGTTTCTATAATGAGCAAAGGAACTGTCTCCATCATTTTGAGGGAGTTGAGGTTTGTTCTCAAACAAACAATAAAAAAAAAAAAAGGTGGACAATCCAAACGCGGATTATTTGCAGAAGAATAATAAAAGGAACAGGTGGAAGGCCAGGACTTGAGACACACCTGTCTATATAACAGAGCCATGTTAACTGATAAGTTGTCTCAGACAGGTGATTTATGAATCATTTAGCAGAGACGCCAGCTCCAAAACATGCATGTGTCATTACGCACAAAGTTCCATTATTATGTTTATTAAATAATAAACATAATAACTTGACGATTGAATGTACATGAATGAGCCAAATAGCTTTTAAAACACCTTTTCATATTTTAATGATTATTTTGAACAAATAATTGTGAAAATTATATACAAAAACATGTATTTTAATGTTAATCTGAAGAGCAAAATCGGACAGCACAAAAACAGCAAATTCCAGTATAGAATATGCATTTTTTGCAAAATAAAAGATGGGACCTGTTGACTTTTTTGTATTAAATGAAAGAGAAATGTGCCCTGATATAAAATTGACCATTGCTTGAAGTGAATATTTAGTAAAATTGATAAATACAGCCCATGGACATGACATGTACCCCTAATTATAGAATCACGCTATTATTATTATGCTATAAGATTTTATGACCAAATCAAGTGAGATGAATGTGATTAGTCACGTGGGCCCCTGTGCCTATCAGCTGGTGTCCCCTGGCACCTCACGCGCACACCTCTGTCACAACCAGAGTCACTCCACGTCTTCCATATGGCACGCTCTGCCTCCAAACTCTGACACGAGAGCTATAATCACTCATTAGGTCATCAATTACAGAAGAGGAACCGCTCCAAGATCAGCAGAGCATGACTGTCAACTGGAGAGTTATATGGCAACTTTCCCTATACTGTTTTTTAAGTGAATGCAAAATCCCTCAACTGTGATGGCGAGACACTATACAGGCAAAAACAATTGTTTTTTCATACACTGGTCAATTGTGAGATTTTTGGGCTTCCATAACATGTCTTCTTCCAGACTAAAGTGGAAAGAAAACATCCAAAAATACACTTTGGGGTGTTTATTTTGCTACACTTTTTCTATTTATGTCTGATTTCTCCTAAATTTGCCAAAAGTTAGCATTAGATATAATGCCTCATTTGCAGATTTAAACACAACATTTCAGAAAACTTGTAATACAAAAAAGATTGCCTTTATGCAAGTAATCTATGGGGGAAGTTTCATGGTGATATCTTTTTTTTTTTTTTTTTTTTTTATATGTATACCATATTTACTTGCAGTGTCTTTTTACAATATTTATCTTTGATATGAGTTTTTTTCCCCCTCATATTCGGAGCCAGAAATCTCCACTTCAGTAGCTCTTACATACACCAAACTTTCCAGTTTCATTCCTCTCTATATTCAACTGGAGAGTTATATGGCAACTTTCCCTATACTGCTTTTTAAGTGAATTGAAAATTGTGAAGGCGAGACACTATACAGGCAAAAAAAATAGATTTTCATACACTGGTCAATTGGGAGATTTTGGGCTTCCATAACATGTCTTCTTCCAGATTATAATGGAAAGAAAACATCCAAAATACACATTGAGGTGTTTATTTTACTACACTTTTTCTATTGATTTCTCCTAAATTCACCAAAAATTTGCATTAGATATAATGCCTCTTTTGCAGATTTAAACACAGAATTTGAGAAAACTTGTAATACAAAAAATATTGCCTTTATGCAAGTAAAGTTATTATTATGATTATGATGGCGACTTTTTTTTAAGCATTCAGTGCCCCTCTCTTCTTCTTCTTCTTCTTCCTCTTCTTCTTCTCTGTTTGTGTGTGTGTGACAGTCAGGGTCGAGCACCAGTAAAGGAAATCACCGTGACCCTCCTCCTCGCCAGCAGTGTAATGAGGCCTGGTCTTAGTTGAATAAATCGGCACGCTCTCCGTCCCAGGGTGTCCATTCATTTTTTGGGCAACATGAATATTTCATTCCTTCAGCCCCACTGCCAGAGCAACAGCCTGCAACCCTGCATGGCAGGATTTAAAAATGCGGCTCCACTTCCCATCTGGTGCTGGGCGTGGAGGAGGAGGCCGAGGAGGTGTGAGGAACATTTCTAGGGTCAGCTTCTATTGACCTCCTGAGAGGGAGAGACTGATGGGTCCCACCAGGCAGGAGAGGGAGGGGGGCAGCATGACTGTCAACTGGAGAGTTATGGCAACTTTCCCTTTACTGCTTTTTAAGTGAATGCAAAATCCCTCAACTGTGATGGCGAGACACTATACAGGCAAAAACAAATTGTTTTTTCATACACTGCATGGTCAATTGTGAGATTTTGGGCTTCCATAACATGTCTGCTTCCAGACTATAGTGGAAAGAAAACATCCAAAATACACATTGAAGTGTTTATTTTACCACACACCATCTGATTTCTCCTAAATTCTATTTAAGTACATGTCGATCAAAAGAGGAAGTACAAGTATAGGCCTATAAGACAAATATACTTTTCTGTATACTTGTCAGCATGAGCCAAGTATACTTAAGTATATATATATTTTTTTCTATTTACGATTTCTCCTAAATTCCCCCTAAGTTAGCATTAGATAATGCCTCATTTGTAGATTTAAACACAAAATTTCAGAAAATTTGTAATATCAAAAACATTGCCTTTATGCAAGTAATCTATGGGGGAAGTTTCATGGTGATATGTATACCATATTCACTTGCAGTGTTTTTTTTTTTTTTTACAATATTTATCTTTAAAATGAGTTTTTTCCCCCATATATTCTGAGCCATAAATCTCCAGTTCAGTAGCTCTTACATACACCAAACTTCCCAGTTTCATTCCTCTCTATATTCTTAATTTTTACTGAGTTTTTTTTTCATTCATAGCCTGATTTATAGATTTATAGAATATAAGATTTATATTCCTTAAAAAAATGCAAAAGTGTGTGTGTTGTTTTTTTTGACAGTATTTTCTGATTTATAGAGTGATAAAAATAGATCCCCTCCATAAAAACCTTTGACTCTAATATATCAACAAATTGAAACAAGACTATTGAACCTGGCTTTATCCAATGTTCAGATTTCTGTTCTGGAAATGTATCAAAATTAGCACACATTAATAAGATAATGCATCATTTGCATATTTAAAGTTGAAACTTGTAATACAAAAAATAATTGTTTTAATGTAATTAATCAACTGGGGAAATTTCATGGTTGTTTCTATTAGTTAAAATGTTTTACCCTATTCACCTGTAGTGTCTCCCCTTACAAGTATTATACCACAATGCACAAATACTCCATTAAAAGTAAAATTCTGTATTTAAAATCTTACTTTAAAATAGCATTAGCAAAATGTAAAGTATGAACAATAAAAGCAAAAATTGCACCTTTGAGTGTTACTATTTTATTTTTTGGATTGGTAATACTGATGTATTCATGTGTAAGCATCAGTTTTACGTTGTGGTTGGTGGAGGTGGAGCTAATTACTATTTAAAATATTATGTTAAATCTGAATCTGCAAAGAAACTTGGAACTATTCGCTCTCAAATAAGTCTAGTGGAGTAAGAAGTACAGTATCGGCTCTGTTCCAAGAGGCAGTTTACTGAGTTATGTGGACAATAATAGACTACTGAGTGAACCCACTCGGTGTGGAACATAGACGGATATCTGGCTCCTTGTCTCTCTGACTCATGATGAAACAGGAACAGACTGTAAATACTTCAGACTGTTGCAGAATGTAAACAAATTGGATCAATTTGTTCACAGCGAGGACCTGTGTGTGTTCTCTTCCTTCAAGTGCTCCTTGAAGAGACGTTCAGATATAGGCTGTAGTGTCAGATGTAACATTACACAATTCAAAACAACAAACTGTCTTGGCACAAAATGCCTCAGCAACCTCATAACTCAGTTTATAGCCTGTGATGGTTTCACAATATGTCACCAACTTGGCAACCAGAGCACCACAGACAACTGCAGCTGCCAGATGACATTGGTGATGGAACCTGGCAACCGTCCCAACAGTTTATTCTGACCCACAACTATTCAGACCCTAAACCGTATACCAGCCAACAGCAGCACCCTCTTGTGTCAACACATGCTCCATCCATATTTACCTCTTATTAACCATCTAAAGTTATCACAGCACACACTGGAGGTGGTTGTAACTGGTGAGTGCAGACGCCTCTCAACCAATCACACTGTTTGGTTGCAGCTGAACGATCGTAAAATACTTTTCTATCTATTATAGTGGTTGGTTCCCTGTGGGCTGATAATGGAAAGGAGTTCCTATCATAATACATTGTCTCATTGTTCTAATTTCTAGTAAATGAAGCAGACCTAATGGTGAAATTAAAGCAGTCCTTGTTGCGCTGGGGACGCCTTAAAAGATCCTCAATCATCCCTGGGGAACCACCGTTGGGGAACCATGGCCCAAAGCGATCTATAATTAATTCAACTCTAGTTTTTGAGGCTTTCGTTTGAAGTCTCTGTTTCTTTGTCCACCTGTTCAAGACATTACAACACCTTATAAGAACTATAAACCACAGGCTTCAGAAATTATGGTAACACTTTTAATTTATAGGTCTGTAATTTTGTAATAATTTCCCAAGGAAAGAAAAAAATTTAATTTAGTAATTTTGTAAATTTGACTTTTTAAAAAAAAAAAAAGAATTGCTCCATTCAAAACGATGTAACTATTCATTCTCTAGGAGTTCATTTGAATTAATTAATTGGAAGTGTACCAATTAAACACTGTCCTCATAATCAGTAGGCCTATTACATAGTTATTTCCAGGAAATTTCTAGGAAATTATTTGGAAATTATGGATAATAAAAGCACAAAACCAAAATGACCTAATGTTTGATTACACTCTCCAGACGGTTTCATAAATAAATTAATAAATTAATGAATGTAATACGAATGAAGGTAATAAGGATAAGTATACCTTTCTGTAGGCCTATAAGGCAAGAATACTTCATTATACTTTTCTTAAGTACATCTTGATCAAAAGAGTAAGTACAAGTATAGGCCTATAGGACAAATAGACTTTTCTGTATACTTGTCAGTATGAGCCAAGTAAGTATATTTTTGTTAAGTATATCTCTGATAAGTAAAGTAAACTGAAAGTATACTCTCTTATTTTAAATTTAAAAGAAGTATATACTAGTAACACACTTGAATAAACTTCCTTTTGGTAATAAGGGTATAGTGAGCCACCGTTTAGCCTTGTGTGTCTCTCTAGTGTTTTAATTAAAGACTCCTTAATTTCGCAACAATAGAGCGTTTCCATTTTTTTTCTCCACACAGTCACACAGTCGTGCTCCAGGAACAGTGAACCTCTTGATGTTGGGAGCAGTCTACTCTGTAATTATCCACACACACACACTCACACGCACACATACACAGGCACACACGCACACATACACAGGCACACACACACACACACACACCCGGAGCTACGGAGGTGGTTCTCTGGAGCAAAGAGAGAAATCTTAATGCCAGGGTTTCAGACGCAAATTAAGGACAATTAGTGGCCTCATTAATTTGGGAAAAAGGAAGTAATATACTTGTTAAAGTAACGGCTCATTAAGTCAATGCTATCTGTGGTATAGGAGGCTAATTGATGAAGGACAATAAGTGGGTATAGTTACAGTGAAGGGACTGTCTGTGCATGCTGAGTCTGCAGGACTCTCCTCTGAAATGACTTTAGTTTGGTTGCATGTTAATTAACAGTTCTTGCTGTAAACAAACCGCGCCTTTCATCGCGAGAGTAGCTGCAGAAGTGGGAGGCTCCACTGAAGTGGAAGGAAATGTCGCGATGCTTGAAGTGGAGCCTCTGCAGGGGGTCGTTTGCAGGTGATAGACGGAGCCCTGCAGGGTCAGCGGTTTACTCAGCATGACTGAACAACAAAGCAGCTCTTCAAAGGCAGACCTGCACCATTGATCACACGTGTTAACAGATGCCTTTTGTTTGACACGTGTCTTACAGAAACCACCATTGAGGTATGTTAAGTAAGCATGCTACTCCTAAACTTTGTTTAGATGCACAAAGTCAGTAGCCTAACATTTAGCCTAACATTTAGCAAACTCTGAAGTATACCAACACATTTATTGTTATATTGCTATATCTCTTACATTGGTAGAAATCTATTTGTTCAAACCTTGAACACTTTTTTTCCCCCAACATATTTTTTGTTATTTTATTATTTTCAGAACAGACATAAAATAACATACAGTGGTTAAATGTGACTGTAAAAATAAATATAAAAGAAAAGACAACAACAGGAATAGCAGATAATATCTCATTGAGTAAAGTATATTGTCCTCAGACTCTCATGAATGGAAAAGGATGATCATAGAAATATATTTTATGTTTTACGTGGCATTAGGCATAATTTGCTTCCACCCAAACCTTGAACACTTTAAATATTAAAAGTTTATTTACAGCATGGAAAATTCTGCAATTTTCTTACTGCTATTCACTCAGTTAGGTTTGTGGTACTTTTTTTAGTGGAAGTGTAATGTTCAACCAAATGCAGCTGGTTTACTAAATGGATTTCCACTCTAATAAGCAAATGATATTATAAATATAACACTTAGTAGTCTTATTTAGCCACTTGTTATCAACCAGCTTTTTTAAGACACATAAAGGCTTCAAAATTAATTTATCGATGTATTTTATGTCGTAGAACAAAACGTTAAAATCTCTTCAGCTTGTGTTAATCACAGACCTTATTTCAGGCATCTAACTAAAAACCCATTCAAAAAACCCATTGACTTCCAGACGAGGGAACCGGAAGTCCTAAAATGCTAACTCATTTCCCGGTTTTAGGACTCATTCCTTTAGCACTCTGTTACACCTTCTTTTGGTGATTAACCATGTGAATAGATGATACAACCTACTATTGGGTGTAGTAGGCCCCTACTCACCCAAATCTATGGTGCTTATAGCGACTGGTAACGCCTATTTAATGGCCTAATAACAGTCTAATCGGCTGATCTGACAGCTGCAGTCACTGGTTAACTTGCAGAATACATTTTATTTTTTATTTTATAAGCAAAGTATACAATCAGCCTCTAAAATATGATGATTTGGTACAAATGAAACTGCCCTACAGTATATAAAGTAGTACAACTTAAAATGCTGCTTACATGTTGATGTATCTGTAACAATACAACAACAACATATTTAGTAACACATTTTTTGTCGGGATGAAATGAGTTTGCTGCTCATGCTTTCTGGTAAACTTTCTAGTAAAGGGCTTAATCAGTCTTAAAAGAGAAGAGAGATGTTTTGAGGCTTTCCTTCATGTATGGCAGGCTTAAAACACAGTTTCAAGTGAGCTCTTTTCTTGTACCAGCGCACCATATGGCAGATAGGCTGTAAAGAGCCAGTCCATCAAAAGAAGAAGAAAGGCTTCTAGACACTTGAGCATCAGGGACTCTGAGAGCTGTGAGCGGTCGATAAACACAATGCGTAATGGAGGCTATTGTGCTGGTAATAACATCTTTACATGATGTTTTGATGCACAGACAAGGATGTAAGAAAACTAAAAATATCTACAATACATTTTTCATCATAAGGGACTATGGTAGTTGCCAAAACGTAGAAAATGGGCCTTATGGAAGTTGTTGATCTCACTTCAAACATTTAAAAGTATAATCAAGATAAAATCATATACACCGTGGGATTAGACAATAGAAACATTGTGTCGCAACCATATTAAGTTGTGAAACTTTTAGTTTCTAATTGTTGTTCACACTGTCAGAGAGGTGAGGATGCCATCTGGTGATTGGAGCTGTAGTTTGTGGTGTGGCTGTGTTGGATCCGATGAGATTTTGAGGTGTTTCTAATATTTTTGATCCTCCATTTATGCAAATCAGGTACACAACATATTATAAAACCATACAACATAAACTACAGCTTCAAAATGTGCCACCGAACTGAGTCAACACACAAACAACTAAAGTAGAAAAAAATATTGTATTACATTATACAGATGTTTTTTTTATTTTTCTGGTCACTTTTCCCATCATATATTTTGTAACATTTGAAATACATATCTTTTAATGGTGCAGTTAAAGGAGAATAACCTCACTGATGTATTTGCTGCTTGTTTTGTGTATTTTATGGAATTGGAACAACATGTTATTTGACAGCTAAAAACTAGCAACTTTAAGTGAACAGTTAAATAGTATCTGTAAATATAATATGAATATGAAGAACGTATGAGTGTGAGTTGACATAAAAAGGCAGTTTAAATAAAATAAAATCATGTAATTCCACCAGATACCACCAGATGGAGATAACACAACATACATGCCTCAGACAGTCATGGTGTTAAAATAAATATTACGAGCTATTTCATTTTCATTCGAAGAAGAAAATCACACATAATGATTATATAAATATAAAAACTCCAACCAGTTAAATTATCCTGTAATTTCAGAGCTCATAGGGTTATTTACCAGCTGTCTCTCAGACAGAAATCCTGCAGGAGGTAGACAGTTGTCTGAGAAGGGGGATATCTCTGGAGGCTTCAGCAATGGTCAACAATCAGAAAGCTATTTACTGTGAGGATTAAGATGTGTATCTTATCATAATAAGGCCTTGCTCAGTTCACGAGGGATTACATCCCTCATGATACGGGCCGTGACAAGATGCGATCGCGTTCTCTAACCCTCCTCTCTTGGAAGAAAAAAAAAAAAGAAGCTCCAAAAATGTTCTCTGGTGTGAGACACAGGAAGGTCTCTCCTGTCACTGTCATTACCATTGATAAAGTAAACCCTGATAAGAGAGCATCCATTTCAGCCGGCAAGTGTAACACACAGCTGTCCGTCAGTAGGGAGCAGTAGTGCTCTGTGTTTGGAGGCACATCGAGCAGCATGCGGCTGTTAAGTCAGTTAAGATGAGCAACACTTTGTCCACTGACCTCTGTGACCTTGCGGACTGAATTAAACGCGCTGCACAAAGTGAGGGCTGTTATGAAGTCATGTGCACATCGCCCGAATCACGTAGGGCTGTTTTCAATAAGCGATCCTTCTGAAAGTGCGTGACCTTCAATGTCTTCTAGTGCCTGTGAAGTCAGTGAACTGCCTTGGAAGTGATGGCGGACTACTCACATCTTCCTCTCGTCATCCTCTTTGACTTCACCCCCCCCCCTCCCTGTTTATTATACGCAGAAATGTTTTAACAATGTCCATACTGAGAGAGGGATGAATGCAGGGAGTAAAGCATGTGATTTAGAGCACAAAAAAAGAGATTGATAATTATGTCTGTCATGATCGCGGTCACGAGGGTTAGCTCAACGAGATTATTTCATTAGACAGATAGTGACAGCCACAACCAACTTCAATTATAATTGTGCCATCCCTGTAATTTGGCACTAAAGATTGTTCATCAAGCTTCAGTATGGATTTTCTATGGTCGATTAATGTAATTGGATTGAGAATCGCTGATGTCTCAGTTTGATCTGACATCTGAGCTGATGTCATATTTTCGCAGCAACAGGCTTCGTATTTGTAGCTTTTGGGCGTCTGAGCTGAGCGTTTGTGGTGTGTGTGTATGTATGTATGTGTGAAGGAGAAAAATCCAGGAAGTGAGCGAAGTGAAAGAGCCTTGAGCACTATAGTGACAATGAGGCAGCAAGTCCAGCTCTACGAGGGGGCATGTATAAATAACCTTCATTATGAAAAGAGCAATTCTCTGCACCTGCTTGCTAATTGTTCTCATGCTGACACTTTGAATTGGTGCGATCTCTCCTCTTAAGGCACTAACTCGAGATAAAGGGGGGGTGTGATATAAGGGGTGGTAAGGAGAGAGAAATGAAGGGAGGTGGTGTATCGGGGTGAGACTGCTGGTGGCGAACGGCATCTTAAGCTGAGCGGAGCTGATTCGCTGGTATAATCTTTCTGTGATTTCCATCTGTAATGTGGGCTGGTAGGGGTGCCAGAGGATTAGTAAAGGTATGTCATGGTTCCCTAGATGACACTCCCTGTCCATCCCCGCTGCCCTCGTCACGGTCGTCCCGCACTTTGAAGAAGATAAAATGTTGATGCCATAAATCTTAGGATTTATCCAGGATGTATATCCACGAACCCGGAGGCTATAGTGAATGGAAATCATTAGCACCTTGTCCTTCATTGTGATCCTCAGTCTACAAAGTGCAAGTGAGGGTGCCAGGGGAGAGTGCCTATAGGTGAGCTTCTTGGCTATTTGGGAAGCAGTGAACAGAGATGGATGAGGCTAGCGAGGCGAAGGTGAGGGGTGAGAAAGAAAGAAAGAAACTGGTAGGAGCTGGAGCGTGTAGTCAAAGGGAGGTGGAGGCTGTTGTATAGGATGAGAGGTGTAAAGCATGTGTTATTCCTGTGATGGCTCAATCATTTTCAAACATGAGCAACTCTCCACGCATTGTTTGAATGGCAGCCTGATGCCAGCTGTGAATCAGACCATTTTTCCTGTGCGGTACATTGTGCTTTTTTACTCGGCTTCAACCACAGAGAGACCACAAAGTTGTCTTTTTATTCATCCTCAAAAGAGATTTTCTGTGTCAGGGTTCCTGCTGCATTCACATTTGTGGAAGATAACAAGCTAAATTGTGTTTGTGTGATTTAGGCCTATTCAGCTAAGAGGGAGAGGGTAAACTGAAGGCGACGCTGGTGTTAAGTGCTGACTGACATGCCTGTGTGTGGACTGAACTCTCTGAAAACAAACCAGATGATGTTGAAGAATATGCTAAATCAGTGCGCACACATGCTGTACCTTTTGTGCTTGTCTTGTTCTGAAGAGATTGTTAGCTTTCTTCTTCTTCAAGTCACTGTTGAAGAAAAACACAACATTCACCAACGCAGTTTACTATTTTTAGCTTTGGTCTTTAAAACAGTAGTTTTGGGAAAATATGCTTATTTTCTGTCTTGCCAAGAATTAGGTGAAAAAATTTATACCACTTTAATACATGAGAGTGGTATTGATCTTCTCATCGAACTCTTGGCAAGAACGATAGACTGTATAAAGATGGACGATGCGTCTCCACTTCCTCCCACTGTACAGACGTGGAGCCAAAATCCTAGATACGGGAGCCGCAATCTTGAGATTTTGAGGTCATTTGGAGCCAGAGTCTGTGCAGTAGTGATCAGATGGTGGAGCCACGGAATCAAGGTCATCCACCCGAACCAATCGCCACACAGCTTGTCAGCGAGAGACTCACAGCTGCCAATCATGACCTCTCACCCCCTTTTTATAGCATCAAATAACTAATTAAAACCAAACCTATCAGGAATATGAACACTTGAACATACATCAGCATGATAAGAATTACCTAAAATGACAGAAACCGTCTTTAGGAAAAATTTATTTGACGTGTACTTTGACTTTTTAGTTTGGCCCATGTCCCACCTGCTAACATGGACGGGGTGGATTTTATGACCTATACTGCAGCCAGCCACCAGGGGGCGATCAAGATGTTTTGGCTTCACTTTTGGGGAGCTGTAGTGTCGTCCATATTTATAAACAGTCTATGGCAAAGACATGTATACGTGTATTTTCCCACATGTTGAAGTATTACTTTAAATCATTTTCACAGAATTTGTCCCCGTAGACAAGTAGTGCAAACACCAAGGCTTTTATAGCCTCAATTTTTAGTTTATTGTTGGGTTTGACTGAGATCCCATGATGCTACTTTACAGCGTAAACACATCACATTATGGCTTTTTATTGTCCCCACGGTAGAAAATTGATTTTGCATCCTATTGTTAAATGTACGCCACAAAGAAATGACTGTCACCCACATGAAGGATCACACAATAGATAGCAGCCCAAACACAGTGCAGAACATGACAAAAAAAACTCAAACAAGATACAATACTTTAGATATAAAAAGTGGCCGAGGACATCTGCAGGGCATCAGTAAACCAGGAGCTCTTTTCTTTTCTTGCTTTGGGCAAGACTTGTTTTCCCTCGCACTCACTCATCCTCACACACAAGTTGGCGTCCACGATAAAAAACATGGAGTGAATTCTGCTTGACAGTGAATTTTCTCTTCACTTAGACAGTCATCGTTGGACTACGAGCTCGTCCAGGGCTGAGTGGCATCCCTGCAAAGAATAAAGGATGGTTATTAAGGAAAAAGACCAGGGGGGTGTTGCTGAGAGGAGGCGGGGTGCCCAACATGCCTGGCAACCCAAGGTCAGGAGCAATGCCCTCTGGCAGGAAGTGCTGTGAGGAATGGCAATGTCAGTCAGAAACCTCCCTCACCTCCTTGGACCTGTCAATTTGCCGGCGATAATTAATCTCTCTCTGGTTAAATATAAAGATTGTAAATCACAGCATGATCCCGCACCATTAGGGGGCCTTCATCTGTCAGCTACAGACCTTGGCTAATGGCCCTTTGTAAGCAGAGTGTTGGCTGAGGCACTACACCAGCCACCTACTGGTCCTCTTCATCATTTGTTTCTCGTGGAGACATCCCGCCTCCAACAGCAGAATGGGGGATCATCAAGCCGCAGGCATGAAGGCAGACAGCAGCTTTACAACAGCAAAATTATCATCCTTAAAACCCATATCTTTACTTTACACTCACACCTCCACTACCACGTGTTAGTGAGGCATGCATTATAACATGTTGGCTTCATTATTGGATAATAAATCATTTTTGAATGGTTTAAAATGTAGCTCAGGAATAAGGAATAAGGAATAAGAACATTTGGGTTGCCAGGTTGGTCTCTTTGGAAGGTGCATATCCTCCTCTTACATAACCTGTCTAGTAGGAGGACTGCAAAGCATCTTTATCATAATCCATTTAATAACTTATTAGCAAAACAACTCCAAACTTGATGGATTATTATGGTGGATGAACTCTTTATTAATGACTAAAAAACATGTATATTTGCGGACCTGGTGGCTTCTTGTTAAATGAAAAACACATGACTCCTTATTATTGACTTACTTTCTAATAAGTCATCACACCTGCAGTCACATTAATAAGTCATTAATTAAAGAGCTATTGGATTCTTGCTTTTTAATAAGCCCTCTACTGCAGTTGTAGATATTGTAAAAGTTGTTAGTTATTTTGGTCCAGATGCTCTGCAAACCTTTTCCAGAAGTGTGGCTAATGAGACAGAGAAAGTTTCGCAGGTTGAGGATAACCGGCCAAATGCTTTTTTGCTGATTACACGTATAAAAAAATGAATAAATTAAGTATTAACCATAATATAGTAATAAGTCACAATCATTTATAAAATTGTCCTTATTTATATAACCCTGAGTTCTTGTCGGTTGTATTCTCCAGTCACTCTGGCTAATAAGCCAGCTGTAGCTCCTCTAAGACTAAATCTTTAATTAATGTAAACACGGCGAGTTTAACACAACTTCAGTTTCTCAAGGTTCACATCAGACTCTCAATTCTACTGTTACTGTCGCACCTGTTACACTCACAACTGTCCCCTGTAAAACAACAGCAGGCAAAGGGGCATGGATGACCAACTTAAATGCGACACTTCTACAATAATATTAACATCATTGTAATTGATAAATAATAACTACTGGAATAATGATGATAAAACAAACAAAATAATATATGGTATCATCCCACCTATAAAGTTATTATTAACTTATTACTTAATACAATATATCATCTTAATTACACAACATAATTGAGTAAGGTAAACCTAACCTAACGCTGCTGCACCCGATTCGACTGTTATCAGGCCATTAAAAGGGAGTTATCAGTCGCTATAAGCACCATAGATGTGGGTCATTACAGGCCTATTACACATACTACGTTGTAAAAATTAAAGCAACACATTCTAACACGCAAAACTGAATGAAACAAAAAAGGCTTCTTTAGGTTGAGGAAAAAAAATACAACTTCTATAGGTTTAGGCAACAAAACAACTTAGTTAAGTTTAAGGAAAAAACATCTGCTCCTGTCACAATCACTACGGTCGCCAGATGTTCGCTGTTGTGTTCTTTTGTACCTTCTTTCGGTGATCTACCGTGTGAATAGATGATAAAACCTACTAGTGGGTGTAGTAGGCCCCTATTGACCTACATCTATGGTGCTTACAGTGACTGACAACACATATTTAAGCCTGACAACAGTCCAATCTCTCACCTAAAAACCAAACATCAACATTTCGGCAACGTTATTCAATCTCCAACTTAAACCTCAAGAAAGTATGTGCGTAGTCATACATGCATTCGTGTCTGCATATGCAGCTAGCAGACACACAAACAAACATATATGACTCACTTATTCTGTGCAACAGTTCATCTGCAGAAGTGGTTGTATGATGAGCATCTGTGCCCTCACGCTTGACTTTTGAAAGTAAAGTAGACGCTCTGACGCCACACAGTTTGGTGACAATCACACACTGAGGTTTGCAGAATTAGCTGAATGGCTAATATATAACCTGTGACTGGTTATAGAACACTTCAAGCTGTTACACGGGCTGTTCATGGTCAGCGTTGATGGATAATGAGTATAAAATGTATTTAATGAGCAGAGTAGTGTGTGTGTGTGTGTGTGTGTGTGTGTCCTTCACATTTACACACCTTGTCTCGGTGTAAACTCCTTCCTGAACATCCTTCCTATTCTGCATAGTCAGATTCAATAGCAGCAGGCGTACAGTTGAGCCTTTAATTACTTGTACACAGCCTTGTGACCCACTTCACGGTGATCATTATATCACTACACTGCTGCTTTAAACTCCCCTCACCTCCCTTTTGACTCAGCATTACATCAACAATAATAAAGTTGTTTGTTTGTGTGCTTGTAGGGGGTAAACTCCGCGATAAGTCTTTGAACGAGCTGTTAGCACTGTGCACTGTTGTGCTTGTTAAATGCTTTGTTGGAAGTTTGACACTCAGCTTCTCAGGCTGCACTCGACGCTGCCGACGGTATCCTTAAGTCATGAGGCTGTTTCATGCTGGGCCCCCACGGGTGAGGGAGGGATGACAGGATAGCAGAAGAAGCAAACAACAAATGTGGGCACACACACACACACACACACACATACATACACAGAGTCACCTTTAAAGTGTATGAGAGCTCCCTGATGCCAGTGCTGCCATACTGCATGACTAATGCAGCCCGCGAGTCACTGTTTCTCCTCGCCGAGTCCCCAAGAGCTGAATTAATTGGCTGTCATCACGGTGGCTGTCTCTCTCTCACACACATACACACACACACACGCATGGAATGATCAAGATATAAATAAACCGAGTCAAGATGGCATTTAAGCGACAGACAACCATAAACACTTTGTGCAACATTCGATGGTGGGCTCTTACTTTTGGGGCTCCCATCAAACATATGGACCGCCTCCCTGAAATGCACATTACCACAACAATCAAGTGTTAGTGGAGCAGGAATAGTTTGACATTTTGGGGAAAAAGCTTTCTTAGCGAGAGTTAGATGAGACAATCAATACCTCTCATGTCTGTGTGCGACCCTATCCCCTAAGTTTTTATTACATTTATATACTGCTAATGTGTTTTGCTTAGAGGTTTTTCCCAAATTGGAAGGAAACATAATTGCTGCCTGGATTATGTTCGGTGGTAAGTGTAGGGAGTGCGGCAGCAACAGATTGGTTGAGGTTAGGGAAAGATCTCGGGCTGCGTTCCAAATCACATACTTTTTCTTTTCACATTTAGTACATACTGCAGCTGCCCTTGCAAAGAACATACTGTTGCATGCAGTATATAAACAATTTGGACATACTACTTCGTCATAACATTACGCCTTGAACTTTGACCCTTTAGCTCATATATTTGCTGCGCAGAGGATTGTGGGTCAGAATAGCCAGAAAAACATGCTGGCTTGCATACTGCAAAATACGACCGGGTGTAGTAGGACATCCTGATATTTTTTAGCACACTGCATTTAATATACTATGTATTGGGACATACTTAATCTATTACTGGCATATTAAAGGTATGTTAGTATGGGTATTGGAATGCACAGTTGGTTTTGGTTAAATGTTAATAAAGTAAAGATGTCCTGTCTTGTACTTAGGCCTTTTTTAATATTGAACACCCTTAACCATACATACATTACTATGAACCGCATGCTTTATTTGCTATGTGCAAATGTTGTATTGCAAGAGCAGATATTATAGGGGGAAAAAATGTAAACATATCGTCAGTGAAGTTTTTGCAAATATGTTTTAATTTGCCATCTGGCACATAGTTTAATCAAGAATGTTTCCTCATTATGTTGATAAAAACACAATTAAGGTAGCATTATGTTTCTCTCACAATGTATTTGCTGTTGCAAATTAGTAGCGTAAGTTATAAACACCATTTCTAAGAGATAGGGTTACTGTGCGTTTGGAGCTTACAGCTGGAAGGCAACTAGCTTAACTTAGCAAATTGACTGGAGTGGAAACAGCTAGCCTGTCAAAAATACACCTAATAAAAGCTCATTAAACACATTATCTCATCTGTTTAATTTGTACAAACACAGTTTGGGTGTTATTCCAACATTGTTATCCACACTGCTGGCCTTGTAGTCACAGCATGAACTAGCTATGGCTACGTTTGTTGGGCTTCATATTTGTAATACCTGTAGTTTGTTAACACCTGGAACCAGATGCAAACAAACAGTGTAGCCCTTATGGCTCATGTTAAATTAGCAGAATCAATTTTATTAGTGTCAGAATTAAGATTTTATTTAGATGTATCTGCCAGCGATGTGACAGCTTTGCTTTGAGACTTCTGTGTACTTCTTTTCACCAAATGGGCAACACATTCTCATCCCAACTCCTCACATAGGCTACTGCCACTTTGTTACGCCACTTGGTGTGACTTTAGGTTTCGGCAACAAAACCACTTAGTTAGGTTTAGGAAAAAACAACATGGTTGAGCTTAAAACTACTACGTTTGTAAAGTGAAAATGAAACTGAACATTGTGAACATGGAACACGAACGAACAGCTGATTGTAACGTGAAAGGGAAACTTAACACATGGGACATGAACAGTGGTCTCCTGGATGAAAGCCCTGTGTTTGTTGGTCCCACCCGCCCTTAGTGTGTCTTTTTCCATCTGCCCTTAGTGTGTCTTTTTCGCTCTTTAAGCTACGTTACCACAGTCACTCCTGGCCGATTTCTCTGAGCGTTTACTGTTGCCATGGATGGGTTTACATTTGAGTTAATGGAAAGCCCGGTGTGTCTCATACAGGCTCTAAACGGTGCCCTGTGTAGCGGTATCACACACCAACAGCCTTACAGTATTTGACGCCCTAGGAATGAGAACAGGCTGAAATGGGAGATAGGCTACTGTGGGTGTCTGAAATTCCAGATATCTCTGAGTTGAAATACAACTCCTAAAATGTTGAACTATTCCTTTAACCTTTCTGCATGCTTTTGCTCCGATATGAGATGTCGCAATCACACAACTTTCATATTAAATCCATTTTTCTACTCGTTTACTCGCAGAGGGACTGCAGTCTAGATAGATATAGATGATAAGATAAACATTTTCTGCCTCTTCATGAACAGATAACCTTTTAAAGACCCTTTCATTTGAGCAGCGTTGCATCCCCAATTGTAATGCACTTAAAAGACAAAGAGCTCTGTCTCCCTTTTCTATTTGCCTGTGCTTTGAACCATAAACAACATTTGTGTTCCTCAACAGTTCGCTCAGACTGAAAGAATAATGGAGTGTCATCTCGACCCTCCGCCTTTGCATAATGCTGTCTGAGTAGTCATGCGGTATAATATCCTGTCTCGGTCTGAAAGTGATTCTTTTTTAAAGGATTTCACTTTTGTTCTGATCATCAGTTTAAAATGGGAGCAGCAGAGAGAGTTGTCCTCAGACAGCGACAGAGATGTGATGTGATCTGTGCATATTTTTTCAGAAGGAGAAGGCTTTACCTTTTAATCACCTCACACATGTTTTACTCATGGACGTGAGTGCACGTGTGTGTGGAGGAGGGTTTGTTCTGCCTTTCCCTCTGTCCTCAGAGCTTTTCCTTTCCGTACGACTCCAGATGTTGTCGTCTGCTCAGCTGGGATGAGACTGAGCAGTCAGGTGTGAGAGAGACCCTCAACAACAGGATTGGAAGGCAAATAAAGCTCTGCCATGTGTTGTTATGTGCCTATGAGTTTACAGCTTTTTAGCGAGAGGCAGCAATTATCTACTAAGTTGTAACAAGGCTTTGAACAATCAGCGCTGCTCCTTTGCTACTTGACTAGGCTGCAGAAGCTCAGGACTTATACAGTATATTAGTTATATGGTGAATAGGGGTTTGAATTATGTTTACTGGCTCCCATAAAAAAAGAACATTTGAAACACTAAAACACACTGAGCTTTTCACATAATTATCGGCAGCTGTAAATAAGTTACAAAGTGGGAGTCTCTGACTGAGTTTATGACTTAGATCAGTGGTTCCCAAAGTGGGGTCTGGGGTCCTTCTGGGGTCTTTGAGGGGTCCAGGGTGTCCCCAAAAGAGGAATAATGTAATTCCACCATAATTTCATTAATAGGTAACACAATGATGTCAAAAAATCGTATCAAATGGGGCCTGTGGTCTAATTTGTGTCAGTTTGAGGTCCTTGACGTGAAAAGGGTTTGGAACCACTGACTTTGATAAATCATCAGATCTAAATAACCAATGACCTTTGAATTTACAGTTACAGTTATAAATCAATGGCTGGCCAATACACAAGATGAGAATAGGTTCTCAAGAAGTAGCTACGGGTGTGTAGCCAAGCTAAAAGTGGGAAAGTGCCCACATGATGACAAACAAGAATCTAAATGCTAAATGCTAACATCCCCCAGCTAACATGCTCACAATGACAATGTTAACTTGCTGATGTTAATCAAGGATAATGTTTACCATGATTAACATCATAGTTCAACGCCACAAAGTGATGTCAGAATCAGATTTATTTGCCAAGTACATACTGTACATTTGACTCTGGTTTCAATGTACTTACACAGAAATAGAAATAACAGCTAGGAACAAGGACAACAAAGCTAGACAAATAAAGGTAAGGAGACTGTACGGTTATTTACACAAGTGGTGAAAAATTAGGTGAATAAATATTATATAAATATATATAAAAAGCACCAATGACCAACAATAAGATAAGAAATAAAATAAAGTGTCTATATACAGTACAGACAAATCAAGTGTTCTGTAATTTGTAAACAATATAAATAGTGCAAAGAAATAAATAGTGAATGGATAAACATGGACTGGATGATTATGTACAATATGTACATGTAAAGATGTCTATATACTGTATGTACAGCGTGTAAGATTTATATTCACAGTGACAGATGATATGTATATATTAAAAGAAAATTGTGCATTAAAAACTGTAAAATTATCCTCTATAACGGCAGCAGTGGATATTTTGGTGTTAGAGGGTTATTGACAGTGTATATGACTGATTTAAGTGTTCATCAGAGTGACGGCCTGTGGGTAGAAACTGTTCTTGTGTCTGGTTGTGTGTTCTTCTCCTAGAGGAAAGACACTGAAACATGTTGTGTCCAGGCTGTGAAAGGTCTTCAGTGATGCTTCCTCCCCGTTTCCTGACCCTGGAGGTGTATAAGTCCTGGATGGAGGGCAGCCTGGCACCAATGATTTTCTTTGCAGTCCTGACTCTTTGTTGTAGTCTATTCCTGTCCCGATTGGTGGCCGACCCAAACCACACAGTGATGGTTGTGCAGAGAACAGACTGGATTGTATCAGCAGCTCCTGAGGCAGGTTCAAGTTCCTGAGCTGGCGCAGGAAGTACATCCTCTGCTGGGCCTTTTTTCCTGATGGTTTCTATGTTGGAGGTCCACTTGAGGTCCTGGGAGATAGTGGATCCCAGGAACTTAAAGGCTTCCCTGCAGACACAGTATTATTCACACACTGAGGCTGAATGTCATCAGCTTTGCAGGTAACAATAAAGTGATAACAATACTTCCTGAGGGGGTTATGAATGTCTGTACAAAATTTCATGGCATCCCATCCGATAATTGAAACAAAACACAAAATTACCAGTTTGTCACACAAAGACAAATGACGTGTTTATACTTGTTATCTTGGTAGCTGAGTAACAGACTGGTATCCTTGGTATGTTTATTCATATGGAAATAGTTTAGCAACTTTACAGACTATTTTCCATAAAGGTCGTTTCAGTTCCAGTCTTGTTTACCTCTCTCATATGCATTTATAGTTACCAAGCAACATGCACTCTGCTTCAGAGGGCACCAAGGAGTCTGGTGTCTCACTCAGACCTCTCAGCACATCATGGCGTGGCGAATGTACTGTAGCAACAGATGACCATGTGACTCCAGCTGACCTCCAGTAACTAGCTGGCAGCTGGAGCACACCCAGTGTCTCACTCCGAGTGGCAGGGATCAAACTGACAACACCGGTAATTGGGTGGCCTTTTTACCTCTTGGCCAGCTCGCCACCTCTCCAGAGTCCGAACGCACTAATCCACTTATTTCTCATCGTGATTGTGGAAGCGGTTGACACCACTTGAGAAAGAAAATCTAATCATAAAACATAATCTTGTTATACCGGTAGGTGACAAATGTAAATCCTTCTAACGCGCCTCACAAACATAGAAAATCATCAGTCTCTTCTCTTTTTTTCTGACCGAGCAGAAGATTCAAGGTGCTGCTCGGATGAGGATGATGTATCGTGATGTCTTTTAGTTGTGAGAGGCAGAGAAATATTATCACATTAACACTTGATTTCCATTTTCCATGAATAATTTCTTTTCTGTTCCATTTTCGGAAACATATTTCATCCTTCAGCACAGCTGAAGAAAACTATATAATACCAGTGATGCTGCTTACCACTAAATTATGATTTACTGTTGAAATGAAACATGATACATGTCTGAAATATGCCTTATGGCAATGTTCTTACCAACAGTCCACGATAATCACACAGCCAGACAAGCAGCTATTTCTCTTCTATTATCAGCCACAATACAAACAATGACAAAACTGTCAAGGTGTCTGCTGAATGTCCTCTAATATTGGTTTATATTTCTGCCATATGTGCTGCGACTGCAATGTGAAAATCATTGTAATTGTTATTCACAAGGTATTAGGATATTTGACAACAGATACCAAGGAATTAATTCCAGGAAAACAGGCTATGGTTGGGTGGTAATAGCACCTTTCTATTGACATGGCTTTCAAACAGATCAAAACTTAATGGGCTTCATAATTAAAAGTGATGATTCCTCTCCCCTGTCCTTAGCCTTTGTTGAGGCAAAACAAAATGAAAGGTTGACATTTCTCAGATTACTTCTGATTGATCTTGCCCACCCTACTGCGAGCGGCAAATGAGAAAGACTAACTAGCTTTGCCTTTGAACCTGTGGACATCCACCGGCTTTGCCATTCAGCAAAGACCGAACTGACAAGAAAACATCTCATTAAATGTGTGAGCGGTTTGCTACATATATAGCATGCCAGACATAGGTGCTGTTAGGCTTGTTATTATAACAAAAAAAGTTACGAAACACTTATTGTTTGCGTCAGTTCACACCAGTGCAGTAACTACTCTCCAGTTACCTTCGCAAAACTGACAATGACGAGCTTGGAAGAGACAGTTTAACAAAACAATGGTCAAAATCAATGCTGCAGAGGCCAAATTATCCTGACTTTAAAGTTATAATCCTTTACATTTACATGAAGAAATCAAACCCCTTTGTTGAATATGGTCAGTATTCTTTCTACATTTACATTCCAGACCTATGTTTTAAATGTGTAAAATCAGTTTAATGGCCCTTTAAAATGTCCAGAACTCAAAGTCTGTTTACAGGTGTTGGGAAGTAGGCTACTACTACATTTGCAGGGGTGGAAGTAATGAATTACATTACTAGTCTCCTTACTGTAACAAAGTCATTTTTTGTATAGGACTTGTACTTTTTTTTGAGTATTTAATTTTTATTTTTTTTGTGATTTTACCAGAGACGGTTCAGAAAGTTGTTCGTGCACTTGAGCATCTTTGATTTTACTTCTACGTTGGCTAAGTATTTTCTGTCTTAAGTAGGCCTCTATTGTACAGTTACACCAGGAGCTAGAAGTTAGTGACCAGTACACCAATGCAATGTAATAAATAGTTAGTCATTAATGGGTTAAAGCACACTTTAATAGGCTACTCTATCAAAAAGTAAGCACAACTAAGTATACCTTTCTGTAGGCCTATAAGGCAAGAACACTTAATTGTACCTTTCTTAAGTATATCTAGATCAGAAAACTAAGTACAAGTAGGCCTATGAGCCAAATATACTTAGACTTTTCTGTATACTTGTTAGTGTGAGCCAAGTATACTTATGTATACTTTTGTTAACTATATCTCTGATAAGTACATAAAAAGTAGATCCGATCTGTAGGCCACTTGTAGTTTTCAGACCACGATGGGATTTATTTATATTTGTTTGTAAATCTATGTGGAAATGTGCTTGTGTCTGTGATTGGACTCTATCCGTTTTATTATTTTTATGTCCGCCTTATAGAGCACTTTATAATGAGCACTCGTTTTGATAAGTGTTATATGTAGATAATCTTCATTATATTATAATAATTATTATTATCAACCACACAAGATATGTTTGTTAACAGATGAAACCTTCATTGCACAACATGAGACTAATACAATCTAGCGTTAAATATTACAATTAAACAGAAAGCTGTGACTTTCTACTACACCTGGTGTTTGCTGTCAAAACTAAGAGCCAATCAGCTCTTAGCTCTCAGGTTATCGTTGCCCACGTGTGCATGACGTCAGAGCAAGTCGGCATCAATCCATCCATCCATCCATCTTCAACCGCTTATCCGGGATCGGGTCGCGGGGGCAACAGCTCCAGCAGGGGACCCCAAACTTCCCTTTCCCGGGCCACATTAACCAGCTCTGACTGGGGGATCCCGAGGCGTTCCCAGGCCAGAGTAGAGATATAATCTCTCCACCTAGTCCTGGGTCTTCCCCGTGGTCTCCTCCCAGCTGGTCGTGCCTGGAACACCTCCCAAGGGAGGCGCCCAGGAGGCATCCGTGCTAGATGCCCGAACCACCTCAACTGGCTCCTTTCGACGCAAAGGAGCAGCGGCTCTACTCCGAGTCCCTCACGGATGACTGAGCTTCTTACCCTATCTCTAAGGGAGACGCCAGCCACCCTCCTGAGGAAACCCATTTCGGCCGCTTGCACCCGCAGTCGGCATCAAGTCAGACACAAATCTAACCAGCATGCATTGCGCTGCAATCAGCGGTGATTGATCCACAGGTGCAGGCCTGCAGCATGCTAATTAATCAAACACACCCATCACAGGTGCGGGCTGTGTCTAGCTAACATGCTAAATGCGAAAATGCTTGCTTATATTGGATCCTCCAGCACCAGCCAGCAGTGACATCTGCTTCCATTGAGGGGGGATGTGTCAGGACTTTCAGTTCAAATGTTTGATAACTTTCAGGAACGCAGCTGGGACAGAAAGGCTGACTGGACTGGTTACAATGGGACAGAGAGGCCAAGTGGACAGGAGGAGAGGACTTTTTCATTGTGAAGGAGCAGAGAAGTTGAACCTGGCGCAGACTGAGCAGGACTTCGCAACAGGTGAGTTCAACAACACACACATGTTGACCGGTGCCCGTGTGCACTACAATAAAAACTGCTAAGCTCTCATTGTGCTTTAATGTGTGTGCAGCAGCAGCAGCAGCAGCAGCAGCCGCTGTGGATTGTACACTGTGTATACAGCTCCATGGTATCTGCATGGTGATGAAGTGGCAGGCTGTTTACTTTATCTGACACTCGCTGTGGTGCCCATAGCCTTTTTTATTTATGGTGGTCATTTTTGTTTAATTGTCTGAGTTTTGTCCTCTTTTCTGGTTGATTCTAGTGAGTCTATACAGAGGATGGGGGTTGTATAATTGATCATCAGTTTTTTGCAGGTTGCAAATGGCCTTGATAGAAGGATTTATTATTGGTTTGGGCATAAGGGCTCTGTAGTGTGATGTGTTTACGTTGACATGTTAATGCATTGTATTTTGTAGTCTAAATGTCTTCTCTAATTTAATATAATAACTTTTGTCATATATTAATTGCATGCAGTATATACTTATATAGATGTAATGCAGTAACTTTTACTCGGAGTACATTTTACCTAATTACATTTTTACACAGTACAGTACTTTTACTTGAGTATTCTAGTAATCTGTCCTGTGTATAATGCGAAAAAAGTTAGTATAAAGCCTGTTATAGCTCCAGAGGGAGCTATGCAAAGTCTGATAAATTGCCTCAAGTGATGTCACTGGAGTCAGCACCAGCAAAAAATGTGTGTGTGGGTGTGGGTGTGGGTGTGGGTGTGTGTGGGTGTGTGTGTGTGTGGGTGTGGGTGTGTCGGTGGTCGATTTGCAATGTGGGTAACTAGGTAGGCACCAGGTTTTGACAAGGCAGAAGAATGCATGGAATAAATATGAAGATATCTCTGGTCCTGCTGTTCAATTTTGATCTTTATTTTAAACTGTATAACAGTTGTGAATCTGCCCCGTCGCATGAAAAGGCGTATGAATGACAAGATAATGTGCAAGGAAAAAGTGTGCAATAAGAACACCGTTCTTGCTTTTGGCATGTCATTTGTATGCCATGTAATGTGTCCTGACTGCAATGTAAATGTTTCAGAGCAAATTTGCTACGATCAGAGCCAGTAACGTAGAATAAAAAGTGAGAAAGACCGCTTATGTCGGACGGGAGGGGAGGTGGATGAGTCCAACAAACACAGGACTTCCCGGAGACGTTTGTAATGTATTTTTTTAGTGATGTTTGTGATGTGTTTACCTTGTGTTGCATTGTTTCCTTACGTATTGTACTTAGTTTACGTACTTATTTTAAGGCAACCATTCCTAATCCTAACTAAGTGGTTTTGTTGCCCCCTGCTGGTACACCATCTTCATACACGCGTGTGACTCAAAGTGGAATACATGTGAAATACAGTTTTTTAAATAATTAAAACATATATGGCAGGCATGGGGGTGTGTAATCACACAAGTGCT
The DNA here is from genome assembly GCF_043250625.1 of Sebastes fasciatus. NCBI lineage: Eukaryota > Metazoa > Chordata > Actinopteri > Perciformes > Sebastidae > Sebastes > Sebastes fasciatus. The sequence goes on along the minus strand of NC_133804.1, from coordinate 13,499,409 downwards.
TTTTGCTGAGGGGATGAAACAATCGCTGTTAGCCGAGAGACGTGAGCCAAGGAAAATGTCTTGCCAAGACACAGCGACAAGATTAAAAAACCTCTATTAAATGGCTCATTCACAGAACAATATAACATCTAACCAACATGCTTCAGCTGCTGGCCTTCATCCAGCCAGAGAAGTAGGCCACAAGACTGGCCAGTTTTTGGTTAATTTAAGCTCACTCTGATTTGGCGAATTTTTAAAATTGGTAACTGTAGTATTATTACTGACATCAACATAGTCATTTATTACAGCTTGTTGCTAAACAGACAGCCTCTTCATTTACTTTCTTCTGCTCACTTGTCGTTTGAAAACTTCCTTCTCTGTGCATCTGTCCAACTTTTAACAACACGAATTTGCCCACCAGCCTTCCAAACAGTGGTGGACAATCCTGTTATTTACCCCCACAGTGTATTAAAATGCCAAGCAAGGAAATCATAATGAGTTTTTGAATCACGGTTGCTGACCAAAAGTGGGAGGCTGCAACTGCAATTTCCATTTTCATTTTCAGACTCAGAGAAATGCCTTCTCTGCTATGCACTAATATGCTGTGTGTCTTTTTTTCCGCGCGTGCTTCTAAGATATTGTCTTACAGTTATTAGACTTTACACTTGAGCGATTCCTTGTTTTAATTAAATGAAACTCAAATGGAACAAGTGTGCCAAAAATTGTATTTTCAAGAGAAGAGGGCCACTGCAGAAATAAAACCGGATCTCAGGTATTGATTTGTCTGGAAGTGTTGGAGACAACTCCCCTGGCTATCCATCTGAGATGGCTTTTGACCCAAACAATGACAGGGTGAGAACCTGCACTGCAGACAACAAGCACCAAGCGGCGAGCAGCGAGTAATGAGCTGCATGGTGGCCATATTTGTACTCCTGAAAGCGGAATTTAGTTTTTCCCTCACACACCGCTGTTTCCCTCTTGTCCCTTTAGATGCTACTCTTAAGAAAATTGCTCTCATATGAAAATAGCACGCCATTCTTTTGTTCCTCCAATAAAAGATGTAACAGCTGCTTCTCAGGGAGTGAATTCTAAATGAGGCTTGGCATTGCCCTCCGCTGTCAGATCCCTCAATGACCTCTACTTCTCCTGCTTCCTAGCTCCCGTCTCCCGCCTCCTCCTCCTTCCCTCTGTCATCCTCCACCTCTCTCCTCTGTCTCCCTCTGCTCCTTAAGACGAGCCCCTTGTGTTGGGCGTGTTGACAGGGCTTTCTCACTCGGATGCAACCAGAGGGAAGCTGATGTGTCCCGGGCTGCGCGGGAGCATCACGGCATGTGATGGCACCTCAGCCTCTGCTCTTAGCAGAATCCACAGGAGTGCCTGATGTGGAAGGAAAATTAAAAAAAAAGAGAGCAAGTAGGCTCCTCAAAGGATTCCTGAGCAATTGTTGCTGCAGTGTTGATGACTTGTGATGTGTTTGTGTCACAGCACTGGGGTTAAACCTGAGGTCCTCAGTGTGCAGGTTGTCCCACTTCTGAATGCTCCTGTCAGTCCTGATTGCCACTGATCAGCGCCAGGTGACACCAAGGGACACGGCAAATCCCAACCATGCGACCGCCTGAACCTTGAAGCCAGGGCAAATTCAGAGGCATGCCGAAATGAATGATTCATCCTCTATAAAAACATGCGATTGTCAGAGGAAGAAGGGAAATTGTGTTTGTGAGGTTTATCAGCACGTGCGTAACAGGAGGATATGATTATTGAATGACGGCATTTCTGAACATACAATGTGAAACGGCGAGATACGGAGCAAGGGAGGGGGGCGCAGCGGAGTAGAACAGTGAAGATGTGACAGAATCAGGGGATGTGTGAAAAGGGAGGAAACCAAGCTGTGGTGGGATGATATTTAGGCCACACTGTGTTTTTTTAATCTCTCGCACAATATGCATCGTGTCTGCTACCTCGGATGTCCAGCTGCTGCTGTTCTCCTGGGTAACGCAACTGCAATGAAATGACGCTGTGCCTCCTTATGCAGAACATGCTATTATTCTCCCACAGCAACAATCTGATCATTCAGCGTCCCTAACGAGCAGCTCACAAATCCCCAAGTCTGTGTAGTATTTCCCTGGGTTTTGTTGCAAATTGGACCGAGGGATTAGATCAGCTTAACCTTTTCACCAGTAATCATAGGTGATTATAAGCATTTGGACATCCTGTTATTTAGAATTATAGAGAGGGGAGGCCAGGTAGGCAGTAATTATCCTGACTTATATGGTAGATTTTTTTGTCCCACACAATTTTCAGCTCAATAGATAAAAAGGTTCAGCTGGACCGCAATAAAAAGAAATCACCGGGCTTATTTACAACAACCAGGCTCCATTTTTATATTAATAACACAGTAGCAAAATCAATAAAACCCCTTTTCCCTTTGGAAGATATATTTTATTGGAAGCACTCATCCAACTAGGCTCCAGCGTTACTTTTTGCTCGTTCCAACCTAGCAGATGGATTTTCTGAAAATTTTCAGCGAACAGATTTTTTCTCCATCTTTGTTTCCTTGACAACACGTCTAAACAAGGAATGGTCTCCCAGACAACAGGTCTGAAAATACAGCACATATCTCAGTGTGTGTGTGTGTGTGTGTGAGAAAAGAGGTGAGAGAAAAGGAGGAAGAGATTATTGTGTGCATGGCATTTTCTTCCCTTTGCATTTTCTTCTCGTTTGGTGATAGAGCTATTCAATCACCATTGAATGTTCATATATTACACTCGCAGTCTGCAGCGATGGAGATGTATTGGAATAATAGGTTTATCTGTTTAGTCAAGACCCTGCCTTAACCATGAACATTTCCAAGAAGAGAAACATGCCAGAGCACTCAACACAATACTCCCTGTGTGAAACAAATAGTATTTTTGCTAGAAATGGACTGGAATATGCTGCCGTCGCTGAGATGCTCATCCCCATCTCACATCCACTCACATCTAATAGGTCCAACAATTCATCCCTCCGTCTGTTATTGTCCCATCCTCACTCCTGAAGATGACTGCATCCGCCGACAAGGTCTCTTTGTTTTGCTGAAAATTTCTTCATCTCCCCCTGCCCACTCTACTGTATCAGTAGTTATTACAAAGGATGGTTACTGTGGCTGACTCGGTGGAAGAAAAGCTATTAGAGGGCTGATTGTGAGCGTTGTTTGCATTGAGGCGGTAATCAGCAGACTCGAGTGTGAGGCTATGAAGCCATTTGCCATACAGAGAGGTCAATACGGAGGGTGAATGTCTCTGCACTTTCATTAAGAGGACAGGAGACACAGATAGATCAAGCTCTTAGTGGCCTGCGAGCATTAACACTGCAGTACATCTCCCGCGGCATTAAAGAAATAACAAAAGACACTGATGGAGATAATCAAATCGGGGCACGAGGACCTTCACATCATTGAGGGAAGTGTTTCCTTTGTCAACAGAATTCATTTTATTGATTTATTCATTCAGAATGACATAACTGCATTCTTTATTAAGGCATAATAAATATATTCCACGTACAAAGGAGGAACCTTGCTCTCCCAGCAGACTACAGACTACTGGAAGCTGAGCCTCTGTTGTACTGCCTCTCTGCAGAGCTCCCTCTGTCAGTATGGATTAGAGAGCAGAGAGCTGGAGAACTTCAGGAACAGAACAACACCTCCCAACGCCGCTCCAACCTCATGAAATATCTGAAGCCATGCATACAACAGATGGAGGCAAGGGCGTAGGTGTTGTTTCAATGTTGGGGGGTGCGGGGGGGACACGTATTAAGCAGGGGGCTCTGTGAAATTTGGACTGTTAAACGCTTCATTTCCTGCATTCTGGTGGTTTTTTATGCACCAGTTTATGGTAGAAATGTCTTTATTTATGGAAAGGAAAACACAGGCGGCAGACAATTCAAAATATAATGAAATATAATGCAGTAAGGCTCTCAGGCATTCTGTATTACGTTCAAATATTTATTCTCCTGTAGATCGACTCATTTAATGTTATCTCTACTGAGTCAACACACATGTTAGCATGACCTACTCATCATGTCTTTTGTTTGTCCTCTTTAAATGTGAATGTGCAGCCTGTTTATTACCGGTAGGCAACCGACAACGTTATCTTCATTTTATTGTAGAGATGAAACGGTGCGAAAATTTCATATCCCAGTTATAGTGACCAAAATGATGACCGTTATTAGTATTATCGTAGTGTTGTTAAAATGTGCTGAAAAGGTTCAAAAAGTACTAATATACACACTAGGGTGACCAGATCCGAAAAAAACAAATGTGGGACAAAGAGTATGTTTGTGTGGGACAATGTTGGACACGTTACTAATGCTGAGAGTATAGTCTACAATTTTGATATATTGTCTATCTAACGTAAATATAAACATTTCTATGCTGCCCCTTATCTTGAACCATCTCTATGCTTTGCCCAAATGCATCCATAGATTGGCACATCTCTTTTTGAGCCACACATTTTGTGTGAGACTCACATGAACTGTGTCGCTTTAATGTCATATTCCAGCTGTGTGAAATTGAAAAATAACTGGCAATTTTCACAATAAACTCAGAGAACCGCCTTTCACTGGCCTAAAGTAGTTTCACAGTCTTTGTTGTAGCTGCTCTTCCTTTTCTTTGTGTTGTAGTTTTCCATCATATTCCGCCTAAATCTGCATAGCTTGTGACTTTGGGGTGACTCGCAATTTTCCCCGTTGGGCATAGTGTAGCAAAGACGGTGAAATGTTAACCCGCACTTGACCCACGTGTGTGCATTTTGACAGCAAACAAAGCCCTGTGATGACAGCCTTCCCTGCTTTCTTCACAGCCAATTGAATAAAAGCCAGATTTTAAAAAAGCGTCTGTCCTGCAGTGGTTTGACTTTTGAAAACTAGAGCCAATGAAAATGCGGGACATCATCTCAATATGTGGGATGTGGGACAAGGGATAAAAATGCTGTGCAGTCCCTCGTAAAGTGGGACACTTGGTTGCCCTAATACACACACTGAAATCATTTTACCAAGTTTTATATTGAAAACCACAAATAAAAGCAGCAGCACTAGCCAACAGTGTTAGGCAAGTTACTTTCAAAATGTAATATATTACATATTACTAGTCACTTTACAATATTACTGTCTGTGTAGAGTAATGCGTTACTGATTACACTACTTTTGCGTTACTGTCACCAAAATAACCGCAGAAGTACAACTTGGCATTAGGCATTATAAAATGGAAGAGGGTAATGTTGTTTCATAGCGGGTAATCAAAGCACAAAAGTTTATTGCAGTTCATTACAAATCCAGCGGTGGGCGATATTATATGGCCTGAGTGCGTGTGTCCATACCGTGTTTTTCTCTAGCAGAAAAGCACCGGCAGGGTGTTAGTGAGTGCCTCATCCCAGCGCGTCATCAAAAAAACGCTTGCTGCGCGTGCGTTTTGTTTCTATGACAACAATATCTTGACATATCACCACTCTTACCGCCGTTGTATGATAGACTAGCATCGCCCCTTTGATTTTTTATTATCTATTTGGGCTACTATCTATTTGTTTGATATTCTTTTATCAGCATGAGCACCAACCGGAGGATGCTTGCCCTCATACTTTCTATGGATGAGTTTGTCACCTCTCAGTCTGACAGCTGTAGAGCAAGTAGGAGGATGTGGATGCATGACACGATCCGCCGGAGACAGCAATACGATGAATATCATCGCCTCATCTTAGAGCTGTTAGATGGAGCCCGGGTCCAGGCCCACTCAGGCATTCACATGCTGTGGTTACCACTTTGTATTCAAATTGCGCGCTTATATTATTAATAGTTTTTTTTTCTGACACGGTGTAGATGAATGGAAAAAGGAAAATACTTAATTTCGTTATGCATTACTTGACATAGTAAATGTAATAACATTACTGAAATACTATTAGTAACGTGTTATATTACTTTGTTACTGCTAGAAGTAATATATTCTTGTTACTTCTGTAATGCGTTACCCCAAACACTGCTAGCCAAAACCTTATGTTAACACATGAATACGACCACACTTCAAACTTGGTCCTCTTAAGAAGGCTGAACAATCTCTGGAGCGCTGTCACTGCCTTCTGCCATGTTTTCATTGACGCAAAACAAACCCATGTTGCATGCTGCGCCTGGGAGACTGTTGCTAACTTTGGTTGATGCTGGACAGTACAGTGTTTAATGGTAATACTAACCGTCTGGAAATTAACCATGGTTTATCGTGAAACTGGTAACCGTTTTCATCTGTACTTCACTTGTTCAACTGACTTTAGCAGTTTAGATAACTGTCCTGCTATTATTACAGACATGTGAACTAACCACAGACACTTGCCTTGTTCATGGACTCACTGCAGTGTGCCGGTGCAGGATGAATATAGGGTAAACACTGGATATCTGGCGTTATTGGCATTAAAAAAATGATTATTTTTTTTGCCTGGCGGGGGTTCCCGTTTGCCTTGCGGCCCTGCAGGAATGTATTGATTATGAAGTAAGGCTTTTTTTTTTTTTAGTTAATGACGTAAAACATGGAAAATCATTAGTATCCTTTAAAACTGATGAGTTTTTTTTCCCACCTGGAGTTTGTTAGCCTGTGCAACCAAGAGAAGACTGTAATGTGAACCACTATTAGATCCCAGTGGAATCTCTTCACTGCAGGGATCCCAAAACGCAGGTGAAAACCTGGTGAAACTAGATGTTTCACAAAGTTTTATTCATAAGTTTTGAGCCAATCCCCCACTGAGCATAATGAATTATCAATGTTACGCTTTCAAACACTGCCAGCTTTCCCTATATACAGTACAACATGGCAGAATACGGTCGATCGTGGCAGCCGCATTACAGCAGAAACTCCAGCATTCAGTAAATATTCATATGGCCGTGCAGGTGGTAATCTGAGCAGAGAAATATCTGCGTCCACTACATCTGTCAGTTCAGTTTGCGGTGCATCTGGCCTATGTTGTACCGAAGCCAGTTTCTCTAAATAAAGACAGACTTCTTGCATCCCCAGCTCCCACCCTCTGTTCTACACACAACACTTCCGCTCACCAGTGCCAAGAAGCCCAAATTAAATCAGGCTTAAATAAGATATATTTCCATCTCTGTATGCGAGGATAGACTGATCCTCGCAGCAGCGCTCTGACATTTCTCTCTGGCCGCGGGACGCCTCTGAAGGATTACCTCAGTGGGAGTGGGCTGCATTAGCTAGCCCATGACGACTCACTCTATTGATAGCCGTGGCAGGTACACCTCAGCAAGGAGCCCTTGTGCGGCCTGTGGAGAGAAGTGAAATGAGTATAAATTGTGGGTGTCAATTCCAAAGGGGAAAGCTGGTCATCTGTAAAAGAAAAGATGTACGAGCACATAAGGATGGGTAATTCCACTCCTCTGCCAAGAGAGGACGTGGAGAAGATGACATTCCCTCCTCTGGCCTGTGACGGGACTTTAGAGTTTCTTCCAGTCTGCTTTCGGCCTTTTTTATCTCTTTCTTTCTCTCACATCCTATTTCAGATTTTCTCTTTGCGTTTCATTCGCATTTGCAAATATCCAGACTTTATCCCCACACCGTCAGACAGATAGACACACACCCTCCTATCGATTTGCCTTTTGATTTGTGCGCCGCCGAGCCATTGTTTCTCCGTGTTAGAAAGTGAAAGGAGCGATGACCCAACTATCAATCAGGAGTAAGACAAAAGCAACACCTTCTTCCTCAACAGGCGTGCACGCTATTTGTCAGGCGACGCATCGTTTTCTCAAGGTCGCATCAAACTGACAGCTGTCCCAAAGCAAATGTTGAACACCTTTTGATGCAGCCTTTACAAATTTGTTTAATGAGGAATTGATTTTTTCTTTTTTTTTGTGTGTGTGTGTGTGTGTGTGTGTGTGTGTGTGTGTGTGTGTGTGTGTGTGTGTGTGAACAAGGCAGGCTGTCCCTCAGGCCTGGTAACAGAAGGCGGTTCAGCTCCACAGGAGCAACAATCAGACAGAGAAGGAAAGCTGCTCTTCCCCGAGAACAGGCAGTAAGGAGCAGCTCACTGGGCGGAATGACTCACAGACAGGGCCATTCAGACGCACACGATGATGGCTGCAGCCTGCCTCTTTCACAACCACACCAGGCTGCTGGGCTCGAACGGATAGACTCCTCCGATGCTAATGTGTTGTAACCTAATGTTGTGGAAACAGATGGGGCTCAGCCATCAGGGTTGAATGAAAGAGTAGAGAGAGAGGTGGAAAACATGCTTCGGACTGAGTGTGATCTCATGAAAACATCAGATACATCAGGTCTGCTGCTTTTTAGTTCGGCCGCCCGGACGGAAGAAATATGAATAAAACATAGACGAGGTCTGAAGTTACATGGCTGCCAACAAAATGGGAGGTTTGGAATTTCTAAGCAAAACATTTATTCATGACCAACGAGGTGAATACAAAATATTGTTTAAAGGAGGAGAGCGGCTCTGACAGGAATAGTGAAATACAATTGATGGATTGCAGCATTATTGATTGGTTAAACACAGGGATTTATCTGCCATTGACTGGAATGCACATAAATCATCATCATCATCATTTCTATTCTGTAGGCTAACAGCCAAAGAGGAAAAAAAAAAGCCAACCCGAGAGGACGTCATCTTAGCTAAAGAATGCATTTGGCCTTCTTACCCTTTTTATAATAACTCACAAAAGATGGTCAAGTCTTTTCTAAATGGGTTAATGAAATCCCAGACTTTACCCAGCTGAGGAAGAAGCCATCGATCCAGCTGTGGGGAGGAAATCCTATATCACCATGCCAGTTCAGATTAATCATTGGACGCGCTGTATGACATTGCTTTGCATAATGGAAGCGATCACATCCTCTCTGAGAGAAGTTTGGAATAACGATCAGGCTGATGATCACTCAAAGTCAAGAAAAACAAGTGCAACAAATGAAATGAAAAGGTGTTAGCCGGTCACTTGAAAGAAGAGAGATTAAATCGCATTATTTCTAAAGTTTCTCGCCTCCGTTTCATCACACGGTTTGTCTGGTGAATAATGGGCAAACTGTGTCAACGGTGGCTGGAATAATATGTTTCAGCGAATGCAGTAGAGTGGCTTAATTATTTCCATTCTGAGAAAATCACCCTTTTATTTTTCTCACTGTGGCAAACATCTTTGATTGACCTGCCGGCTCTGCTGGGTCACCCAGAAAAATCAATGGCTTGTAACATTCATGCTAGAAAAATGTCCCGGATATCGCCTCGACTAAAGGAAGGAGAAAAGTAATTTTTGTTTCATGAGGAAGTGTCCCCGAACGGTCGTGATTGACATGTCTTCAGACGCGAACAACTCGAGGTGCGGATCTGTCAGCAGTGATCCCCGCTAAGCCCTGGCAGAATAAGCCGGGGATTGGAGCAACTAGAAGTCCAGCTGAGGTGGATGTCTTCGCTGTGACATTGTAGACTATGACAGGCTCCTGTTCTCCCACAGACAGGTAGAATTTATGGAAATGGAAGAGGAAAGTTGAGACGGATGGGAGCTGATCATTGTCTGTCCCATGCAGCAATCAGGTGAAATCCTGCAGGGCTGAATTTAAAGCAAATGCGGCCTATAAATCTCCGGGTTTCCCTGGGCCGCCTAATGAAAACTAATAGACAGGCTGTGAAAGGAGCCATCCATCCTGCTACTTTCCCCGACCAATAACGGGTTACTCTCCTGTTGGTGGGGAGCCGAAGCTATAAAGTGTTAACACGCTAGCTTCTCTGGGGGGAAGTCATGTTAAAAGTAAACAAGCTCAAAATGAGGCTTCTTTAACTATTAATGTCAACTAATATAGACATAAATCACAGCTTGTGCTAGATATGGAGCGTACTATCTATTTAACATATTGTGGCAAGACACCCTGAGGAGAAGGAAATGATAGTGTCTTACTGTACATATCCTGCAGTCTTTTTATATACACGTGTTTTTCATGCATTTTTTTTTAGCACAGTAACCAGAAAAACAATTTCCCCAGGAATTGGAAAATTGACACACATTTCCGTACAGGCCTAGGTGTAAGCGTCTATGCATGTGTGCATGTTGGATGTTTAGGGGCCCATCCTGCGTGGAACCACAGGGAAAGAGGCAGAGAGAGAGAGAGAGAGGGGAGGAAGAGAGGGAGGCTGTTGGTGATCTCAGCCTGCAGATAGGCACCACGGAGACGTTCCCAAATAGAATGTGACTTTGATTTCTCACCTCATTTCACTCTCGGCTGTCAGATAGGTTTCTGCTCAGATGACATCTCCTTCACGACGATGCGCAAAAATGTGGAACGGCTCAGAAATGAGGCAGCTGCTGCCCTACATGCCAGACAGTCTCCGTGACATCATCACCTCCGACGCTCTCCTGTGACTCAACAGCACTGACAACAACAATTACAACAACAAAACTAAGGCCGCAGCCATGCAAATGATGCACTGCACCTGTATTAACAACCCCCCACACACACACACACACAAACACACACACACACTGTTCCCCCACCTCTGCATCTTTGTCTGCTTCTCCGTCCCTCTGCGAGCAGCCGTGACCCATTTATCTCGCTGTTGTATCAGCGTCTTGGTTTTACCTGTGTTTGCAGACATGTTGATGCACAGCCAGCCTCATACATAACATTATGGCTCCATTAGCACTGCAGTATATTCTTAGGAAAAAAGAGATCTTCATAATATGTGAGAGAATTTACTACTTGAGTTTTAATATGAAAATTATATTATGGTACCACTTTCTAGTAAGGCTCCCTTTTATAATAAGCTTGTAACGAATGGCTTTATTAAATAGTTATGTAATGTATTACTGCTTTATAAGCTACTAATAAGGACAGATTTCAGGTCGGCAGGTTGTGAAAAATCCCTTTCTATTTTGTAATTATGCAGTTATAAATCGGCTCTGTGCAATGAAAACCATGTATCTCAAAATGTGGTGATTTAAAATGTTTTTGATAAAGGATTATGTTTTCCTCTAAAGGTACAATATGTAACTTTCAGAAGATCCTCGTTATTAATGACACCTGTGGCCGTTAAGTGAACTGAAGCCAGCATCCTGACATCTCTCCACGTCGTCCATTAATTCCTGATAATGGACAGCTCGTCGGGCATTATCCCTTAAATAATGTTCTGTAATGTTCCTATATTTTATTTGGACCAAACAAAGATGTTTTCTTAGGTCAGTAGAATATGATGTGTAGGCCAGGACATCTCCGCAGCACCACAATATTTAATTTAAAATGGCATTTGGATACACATTTCGCCTTTAACAAATATTGCGCCTCCTGCCATTTGAAAATTACAACAGGTCGTATTGCGATTTCGATAAAATTTCAATCAGTCGTGCAGCTTTTAATTTATAGCTATAAGCGTCAGCTGGTAAAATGTACCACTACATAGAATGCGGTCATTTTCGTGCTATAAATGTGTGTTTAGAAAAATATTCTATGTTGCTATGTCAACGCCTTTTTTCTACTGCTGTGTGTAATAGAGCTGCGTCATAGGCTAACCTTCACTATGGACGAGAGAGAGAGATTTATGAATGTACATCAGGCATTAGACTTGCTCACTGAGTGAGGAAGAGTGTGATGGTGGGAGGTTTCAGGACTGAGCGACGTGTCCTGGGTTGATTGTGTGACTGTTGTTGTGAGACGCATAAAGGGATTACAACTGTTTTATTGCGTTATGCAACCCTGTGTTGTATAATGATAAATAAATTAACCTTGTACCTTGAAAATCAGTGCATTCTAATAGCGGGTACATTTTACCCATCGGCGGTTTTAGGTATACAGCGACTCCTGTATCCCTGTATCCATCCAGTACCTCTCTAATGGAGGTATACAGGACATATATCTCCCGTATACATCCATTAGTGACAACTTACTGTATAAAACCTTAAAGGGTGCCTAATTAGAAAGTAGTACCTGCACGCTGCTCACTTACTCATCAAATGTGTCAAATTTCACCGTGTGCTGCAAAAAGTGTTTCCTCATAACTGGTAGATATCTACAGTAACAAGGAACAATGGATGTTCAGACACCTTCCATGTGTTGTAGGTGTATAATTCACATCAAAATGTGTTTACAGTGTCTCAGATGGTGTCAGCTGAAGGTGTCCCTGGTGGGAAGTGATGTAAAAGAACAACAGATACAAATGGCTATTTCCAGCTAAGCCCAAAACCTCCCGTGCAGTCTGACCACATACAATAAATAAGATATGTGTCTCTTTCCGTAACTCCATCCTGTCACCGCTCTCGGCCGTGTTCTCATCTTGAATCCCGGGAGGGGTTGAACAGGATTGGGGGGAGTGTAGCCCAAGTCACCGGCAGGCTGACCGGTGCAGAGGATAAACTAGCTCAAACTGCAGTAGCTGGCCATGGATTTTTTTTAGCCACCAGGGACAGATCTGCAACAGTATCTACTAGAGACGTCTAGTGAGAACATATCTGACTCATATCTGTGATCGGCCGGCTGGGTCTGTGTAAGAGACACCAGCAAAACGGCCTCTGTCCTTGTGAGGGATTATTAGGGAAATGGAGACACAGAAACAATCTGCCTGCGGTTGCCGGACCAGGTCATTTTCAAACCTGTTAGCAGTCTCCCCCGTAGTGTCATGAGACTTGTACCACCTGCTTGGCTTGTATGCCGACCAGATCTGCTCCACTTGGCGATGAATACTATCTCAATGAGACAGCTGGGTACTGGTAACTACTCTCCAATGTTTCATCAACAGGGATTCATGTGTTATTCATTTGCCCGGGCTGCTTGCTGGTGGCCATGTAATGACTGTTGATCACTGCAGTTGTGTGTACTGGATTGAGATTTTCGCCCCGGTAAAACTCTGCAGTTCATTATTCCTCAGACGTCCCTGAGCTACAGTTTAAACCGTATGAATAACCTAATCAAGTAGACATCCTCAGGAACTATAGCTGGCTTATAATCAAATTATAATCAAATTCTCATAGTTTAAAAAGCATCATAAAACTCTGCTCAATAATTCAAAGAGCAAATATGATATTACCAGGCCTTGTTTATAAATCCAGCAGCCTGCCACCCATCAGTGAGCACTTTTTGCCCCAGAGCAACTCTGGCTGGTCCTACAGCTGAAGAAGTCTGAGAGGGCTGGCAGCCACAATATTAAAAAGGGAAAACCACTTGCTGGTTCTGCAATATAAGTGTAAATATGGGCACCTTAGAACAGCTGGGTTATGAATAATGGAGGCAGGTTGCCCTTGGTATTCATGGGAGGGGTACATTCTGCCACTCAAAAACAGAGAGAGAAAGCTCAGAACCTCTTGCACTGTTCTTCTCTTTTCCTCAGCGCTTATTTGCACACAAAGGCGTCAGACCCCGGTCAGAAAGGAGACGGCAGCAGTAACGCTGCCGGATGCTGTAGGCCTTTGGTTGAGTTCACTTGTCTTTCTCATCCCTTTTTCCTTAAGAAGTGCATCTAAAATGCTGCTGGAGAGGAATCTGTTGCAGTTTGTGATAGTAAATAAATAGATGACGCGCTGCCTTTGCCTGCGTGCATCAAGAATAGAAGGAGAGGTCAGACACTGCAGTGTGAGACGATGCAGACGGGTCATTTTGCAATGACGCTGCTGATCATTTCAAAAGTGGAAAATAAGACGGCCCCGACACCAAACTGCAATCAAACTCTGGAAGGAAAATATGTTTTCTTCATATTGTTGTTTCTTAAAGCCTTCTAAATTGTCCACATTGATTTTTTTTTTCCGTTAACCGATTACTGTCTCAGTTCTGAAGTGTGCTGTGCTGAGTGGGCTGCCTGAGCCGGCGGGGTCAGCTGTCTCATTAGACAGTAGTTAGTGAGACTGGGCTGAAGTGTACAGACAGAATCAGTATAGATGACTTCTGATAAGTTGCTGTTGACAGTGGTCATTCACAGTTTACTGCTGAGCTTTTAACTAAGGAAGTTTAAGGCTACGGTTGTTTGTGTTGTTAAGCGGGATCCACACTTTCAACATGATTTAACGGCTGACTCCTCTTTAAAACACAACCAGATGAGTGCAGATTGTATCCAAAGCTAAAACTTCACACTACTAAAAAAGTTATTGACTTGGTAAGTAAAGCCAATACATCCCCCTCCGATACTCTCACTGCTAAAGATCCGAAGTGTTGTAATTTACCTTTGTGGTGTGCCCACTTCTCTTGAGCGTTCCTCATTTACTTCTGCTTTTACAATGACTTCTGGCAGAGAAAAGGCATCAACTTCTTTATTTTCAGCTGTGAGATAATACTAACTAGAATGATAGTGAAGACAGATAAAAACCCCAAGTCATGTCACTTTCAAAATATACAGAACACACATTGTCGTGCTCTTGTTTTAATTTATTCACATTACTAGTTTACTTATTTATGTACGTATTACTAAAAACACGTTTTAGTGTGCAGTACCTCTTTAACATTAACACCACAACTACTATATTTGTATATCAAGAAACAAGTTTGAAAATGGCTTGGCTGCTAGCTATAAATATTTCCTATAGGGATCAAATAGATATCCTTATCATGTTCAAATTGAAGTGTCTGAAATTAACATCTTATTGAAGTACTTATTACTTGGGGAGGAGCGGTGTCGACTTTTTTGTGCCCTGGATTTCACCTCTCAGGCAGTGTTTATGCTCGACTTTTTTTTTTATGGCCAATATGGCCGTTAATACTCCAGTCATATAGAACAACTACCAGACGTGTTTTAAATAGACATATAATAACCTACATTTGATATAACTTGAAAATAAGTTGGATAAAGAAGCGGTCTACAAAATAAAATAATAGGCTGGTTGGTCTGTTTTTCGTGTTTGTCATATTCAAAATAGTGTTGTGTGGCTCGTAGGGCTGCATGAAGCCTCATTCATAATGTTGACATTCAATTAGTTATTATTAGTTTATGGAAACATTGTGTCCACCGTCCCTTCTCTCTCTGTCTCTCTCTCAAGCACACACACACTCACAGTGAGCGTGGCAACACGCTCCTTGTCTCTGTAATTGTCTCAGTCTGGAGTCCAAAAGTCAAAATGTATTGAAGAAACATAGATGTAATCATTAATTATATTATATCATCATTATAGTGGCCCAGGAAGTCAAACTTTTTTGGCTTCATGCGCCACTGAGCAACTTTCATCGTAATGAACAGGGCCTCGCCCCCGACGTTGTATCCAGTTCTATTTATACATGCATGACCGTACCTTGTTTATAGAGGGTATTGGGGCCATATGATGCCTGCAGACATGACTCAGGGCTGGTTTCACATCCCCTAGATGTTTTACATGTTTCAAAAAGAAATAATTTAATCTATGTTTTTATTTACAGTTAATATTATCCTTAAAATAATTGAACATCATTAATCAAAGGTTAAGCAGTTAAAGGATGGAAATACAACATTATCTCGCATAAAGCATCACTTCTCCATTGATGAAACTAAACATGATTATAGGGTTAGTCCATTAGGAATGCAACACATTTACACAGCATGTCACTTTTTGTCATTATCATAAAAAAGCACAATAACCAATGGCGTTATAGTTTATTTGCTAGATTGATATACCTGGAAATGCACCATTGCTCTGATTTATTTGATATTACATTTATTTTAACTGAGTGTCTGTGTGAAAGGAAGCAGACAAATACTCTCATTCCTCTCGGGTGCAAAAACCTGAACCAAACGCAATGTTCAAATAAGTTTCTGCAATTTGAATATGCATTGATCTCTTAATAACTTGTGCCTCATCATGCACTCATCAACAAACTGAGACATCATGTTAGTCCTATTACCTCTTGAATGTCACGCTGCTTTGTTTCCTCCACAGGTAGATAAATAGTTTGTTGTCCCTGATATCATCCATAAAAACTAAAACTTGTCTTCACTCTGTAGCTACAAAAAGGAGCTCCATATGTTTTTTTTGCAGCGACTGCATTGACTGCTAATATGATTTGTTAGAAGGGCATAGGATGTTACATCCCATTGCGGCAGACACATTTGAATACAGAGTCGAGCGATTAACAGAGAAATCACGCATGAGTGAGCTTGCTTACCAATCTGCTCTGTGTATTAGCCAAAACATCCATATATTAAGGCTTGCTGAGCCTAATGAACATCCCACTCTTATTGATGATCCCATTGTTGTGTGGAGGAATTTACATAATCGCTACTTTACTTCGATTAAATTTTCCTCCATTAAAACACACCTCTCTTCCTCGTTCACTTTAGCTGAGATGGTAATATTGTCTCATATAAGTGTTTGTATTTTGAGAAGATTTCAAAAAAAAATTTTCCCTTTAAATCACTCTTAAAAAAGAAGAGGAAATTGCACGCAGCAGAGTACAAAGTGTTTTTTTTTTTTTTTTTACACCAGTTTCTACTCCCTGTGTCGCATCATCATTATATCTCACAATATTTTCTGCTGAGACAGGGACTTGCAGAGAGTGTTTTTATGTTCTGGGGAGTGGAGAAGGCGGAGGGGGATGAGGAGGAAGGAAGCCGAGAGATAATAGTTTGAAGGCTGTGTCAGTCGTAGGCAGGCTTCAGAAAACATCAGGGCAGCATTTGGAGATAAAAACAGGTATACCACCCTATCATGTCCTCAGAGCAACTGTGCTTTGCCTGTTCTAAAATATCCATTGATGTCTCTGTGACAGCACTTTTCCCAATTTTTTTCCCTTCCCCTGTAATGACAGCATGTGATGCGCTATGAATGTTAAATCAGGTTGTTTTAGTTCAGAATCTGTGAAGTCTGTCAAATTCACTGAGTTTGAGTTGCACTGATTTAATCAGCAAGGAAAAATGTAACTTTAAAAGCTCAACAAAATACGAGTTAATATTTAATGATTGTATTGAGATTATGACTCAAAAACTGTTGGGCCAATCTGGGACAAGGTCCTGAATTATGTTCATATCTGTTCTTTGAATGCCAGGCAGTTTGAATCAGCAATATAGAAATGTGACCCAGCAGAGGCAGATTTACTTCATAGTTATGAATTATGCTCTTAAATACAAGATTTTTGGGTTGCAATGTCTTCATTTTTTTCGAGGATTTTTAAAGTTCAAATAAGACCAGATCCACTTTTGGTTATACTGAGAGCATCCGAAAGCTCTAAAAGCCTACAGAGCGCACAGCATCATGTCCTGTCCTGTGGTGTCCTTTGTGTGAAGAATCTGATTCTCTTGTTCTGGAAAAAGAAAGAGGTGCCAACGTTTAAATCCTGGATAGCGACACTGACTCTGAAACCGTCCACCTGGAAACAATCCGACATATCCTTAATGACAGACTGGAGGTATTTGAAAAGATTTGGAGACCGATGATCTCCTCTATAGAAGGGACGGACACTTAAGACACAATGTACACATAGTCTTTATCACCCGAGGTACCACTGCTCAGGGATAGGAAGGTTTGGGGGGGAGAGGGGGGGGTTATATATGTATATTAGGGGTGGAACGGTTCACAAAATTCACAGTTCGGTTCATATCACGGTTTTGTGGTCACGGTTTTGGGTTCGGTTTGGTTCGGTTCGGTACATTTATGTTACAGCGAGGTGGTCATGTTCTGATTTCAACATGCTTTTCATTTATTTGGCAAAACTAAGTTAACAAATGTTTGCCTTAAGAAAAGTATGGCTTACATAAGGAACATAAACACTTCTTCATTGTCTGAAAGAAAAGGTCTTCTACAGTAATTAGTGCTAACAAAAAAATGCAGCTTTGTTTTTTTCATATAAATAGGATGTAATTATAGACTAAGGCCATCAACATAAATTGAAGCATAAGCTCAACCAGAACTATACTAAAAAAAAAAATGAACAGTATAACACGTCTCAATTCCCTGATTATCAGCTCTTAATTGAAAGATAAATTTTAATGGAGTAATGGAAAGGAATACGGTTGGATTTCTGTGCCACTGTGTTATTTAAAACTTATTAATTAATATAAAACACATTAAGGGATTGCTGCTGGAATTACTGTGTTGCTTAAGTGTCGGCGAGAGGGAATATTATAGCGCGGCTCAAGTAACGTTACGTTAATCATATGCTGAAATCCAGCGTCCTCTACGACTGCGCAGGGCTGCATATCTTTCACTATAAACCTCCCCAATGCTGTAGTCATGTTTTTTGCCCTGTCTGAATCCGCATGTAGAGGCTGTTTAAATGCTGCGGGGAGGAGGAGTTGCTTTTCTACCCAAAGTGTTGTCGCTAGCATAAGCCACACGTGATGAACAGCGTTTACACAGTCGCCGTTTTATCCACCACTTTTTTTCCATCATTTTCATGGTAACACTAAATCCGTAATGCTCCCATACAGCAGAGCGAAACGATGGTGGTGGATCCTCTAACTGTACTTTTTCGTGCCTACTCGCCATTACCTAAACTGACTGACAGCCGCACTTTGCACTTCATCCGTGAAGGGGGCTGGGTCACGCTTCATCAACACATGCGCAGTAAAATCTGGTCCCCACTCGCCAAAATTGAGCCAATAGCCACGCACGACCGCAGCTTCAGTTACACTGCGCATGTGTTAAACCCCATACCTCAAGACCCATGTCCGCCCATGTCCAAGCCTCCTTCAATAGGCCTTGATTTCTAGTTTGACAATAAACGGGAGCCTAACTCCACATGAAAAAAATACACAAATGGCCTCATAACTTATGTCAAATGAACCGAACAATTCATACACGTCCCGAACCGTGAGTAGCGAACCGAACGGTTCAGATTTTTTACCTGAACCGTTCCATCCCTAATGTATATGTATATACACTCACCGGCCACTTTATTAGGCACACCTGTTCAATTCCTTGTTAACACAAATAGCCCATCAGCCAATCACATGGCAGCAACTCAATGCATTTAGGCATCTAGACGTGGTGAAGACGACTTGCTGAAGTTCAAACCGAGCATCAGAATGGGGAAGAAAGGGGATTTAAGTGACTTTGAACGTGGCATGGTTGTTGATGCCAGACGGGCTGGTCTGAGTATTTAAAAAAACTGATGATCTACTGGGATTTTCACGCACAACCATCTCTAGGGTTTACAGAGAATGGTCCGAAAAAGAGAAAATATCCAGTGAGCGGCAGTTGTGTGGACAAAAATGCCTTGTTGATGTCAGAGGTCAGAGGAGAATGGGCAGAGTGGTTCGAGATGATAGAAAGGCAACAGTAACTCAAATAACCACTCGTTACAACCAAGGTATGCAGAATACCTTGGTTGTAACGAGTGGTTATTTGAGTTACTGTTATTTGAGAATACTAGCACTGGCCACTTTATTAGGTACACCTTGTACCTAATAAAGTGGCCAGTGAGTGTATGTTGTTAATGTTTTACCGATTTGTGTGCCCTAGGGCGTTGTATGTGGGTTTATTTTTTATTTTAATTATTTATGTTTTCGTGTCTGCTTGTCTCTTTTTTTTTGTCTTTTTTGCTTTTAGTTCCTAGTATTGTCTGTTTTTGTTGCTACATATCTGAAATGAGGCACTTCCCAGAAGTCTGTACTACTGATATGCACATGCTTTCTAATAAAAATATTTGAAACATAACTGTTGGGCCACCGCCTAAAAGTTAGAGAAGAGAGCTTGTAACCGCAGGGTCGTCGGTTCAATCCCCTGGACCGGCAGGATAAATCTAAAGTGAAGAAGCAGCGCTTTACCCTCCCTCATTACCACCACTGAGGTGCCCTTGAGCAAGGCCCTTAACCCCAATCTCCCCAGTGGAGCAGCTCAGTGGATAACAGTTTAGACTGTGGTTGTACTGGGCAGCTTCCAGGTGTGAATGTCTAACTGTGTGAATGCGATCAGGGTGTTCCTGAAAAAGAGAGCAGTGCTCTCAGTGAACCTCCCCTGAATACATAAAGGTGAACAAAAAATACAGAGTTGGAAGGTATAAGCTCTTGATTTCCCTAAAGAAAAAACTGCTGTATTTTCTATATTTGGTTGTAGCATCCCATTACAGTGTCAAATTGGTGAAGATGTTTTCTTTATTTGCGTTTGGTATTTGTCTATTTTCATCTATTTCCTTTAGTTTCAGTGCGTTGAGCTGTCAGGGCCACCATACTGCACATTACCACTGAATAAAAAATGTTCAACATGGTAAATATAATTAATATGCAATTTTAAACAAGATGGTAAATGTTGTTCAATAATAATATAACTGAATATTGCCGAAGTCAAAATGGGAGAGTTGAGAGATTTTATAAAATTAGTCAAATACTGTTTATTGTCATCGGTTAGGCCTTTCACAATAACTGCTTTTGTTGGACGATATGTTGTCCCAGAAATAATTGAGATAAACAATATCATTCATTGGTCATTTTAAGAGCATTTTATGCCACATATATAATGATAATATAATAGCATAATAATGCAAGTACACTCTTTCAAAGAGCAATGAACTTTTAATTCTCAAGAATGTTCAGCCATTGGAATTGGAAAAATATTAAAATATCCAAATAAAACATAAATGAAATAAAACCACTCATCAAAACAATAAATAAAATAGACTCTGTTAACAAAATTGAACAAGGTTTGTGCAATGTCCAAGTCTTATAATGGTATAGGGAAAACCCGGCTGTTTATTTTGGCATCATGTTGGTGACATTCTTATGAAAACAAACTCACATGTAAACACAACAGGCAATATCGAGGTCAGCAAAAATGATCGAGGTCATGTCCACATAACGTACGATAATTTGCTAACGTAATTATCAGGCCTATCAGCGGTTAACAGTGAATCTGTGCTGATAGAGAGCTTTTGAACAGATATGTGAACTAAACGATAACATTCTGCGGTGTGATAATCTTTCTGATGTTACTGTCAGTGAACTCATTTCAGCTCTTCAAGTTTTCAGACAGGGTCATGCACTCGAGCACATCATTATAAAACCATACATGCCCTGGCCAACAACACACATACAGAATGCATTATGCACACAGTTTGCACATACACACATAATGGCAGAATTCCTAGCACAGCTGAATAGAGACCCATTTGCAAGTCTTGATTAATTCGTTTGTCCGTTTTCTCGAACGCATGAAGAATTCAATTAATTTCATGAAGTGGAACAATACTGGGCATAATCAAAATAAATGAATCCACAAAACCACATCATTGCTATTTATTACAAAAACACATTTCTCCAATTTGGTATGATGGTTTCCAATATCTGTGGGCTGACCTGTTCTTCCCAGTTAATTAAAAGACATACGCAGTTATGCTCAACTTAGCCCTGCAATTGGCTCAGACATATCACAGCCAAAGATGTTGTTACAGAAAGTTAAAGTAATAATCTTGAAGATTTTTATGTAGATAAATGTCTGTTCAGTCACTATCTATCACTGAATGAGGCAACGCAGTGGTGATTGAGCCTATGACCCACTGATGGAAGCCCTTGCATTTGCAGTATTACGAACTGGATGTCTGTGGCGTGTTACGAGAATGACTGCTAGTTCGGTTTCTGGTGTGTCTAGGGCAAGTTCATAACATAGAGTGTGCTATTGAAAGAGAAGGCTGGCTGGCCAGCAGTGGGTAGTGTGAACTTACCTCTAGTCTGCAACCACGGCTAACTCCGACCACGAGCTCCACATGAGCGGCCAGCCCAGACGGCATCCGTAGTCGGCTCTTGTTCAAGTTTTTGTTGTTGTAGGTGGTTGGTCAAAAACAAAGCAAAGCTGGAGGTTATAGCGTTCAGTTCTCAGGGCAAAATCTAAAAGTGGCTCCGGTGTCGGGTCTGTCCCTCTCACGGTTGTTCAGCGCCGAAATCCCCTCTGCACGCTGCTACCCAGCAGCCTTATCACACCTGAGCCACCAGGTTAATTGTTAAGCCCCGCCCACTACCAGCCAGCCAAAAATGAAAGAAGGAACTACTAATATGACTACTAAAGAACATATAATACTGCCCAACCTGACAGGTGACATTCCTGGGAATGAAATCACAAGCGGTGCACATAAGGGAAGTGAGATCCAAAAACACACCTGAAATTACTGCTTATCACCGTCTTCGGGTGGCTGTGTGTCTGGCCTCTCCGGTCCAGCTTTCGCTGCAGGGCCGCAGGTTTCCAGCCCTGTGCTGCTCTGCGGCTGCACAGCGATGGCCTCATAACGTTATGGTTCCCTTATAGCGTCCCGTGTGTGTGAAATATGACACCTGCTACTCTGAGCTGAGACTCCGTATGGTTTAATTCAATTCAATTCAATTCAAACTTTATTTCAGACACACAGGAGGGTCCATAGCAATAAAAGAAAAGAACAAGAAACAAAAAACATACAGGATAAGACCACAGCAGTTCATCATTCAATTCATATGTAGGCTATCTCGCCAGTGTTTTCTGAGCCTGGATGAGTACCGAGTGCAGCTCTTGCTCGGGCTGGTTAAAGCCTCTATGATGCTGTTCTCTGAGTCATCCAAACAACAAATAAAATCATACATCAAATGTCTTAAAAGTGCCTCACTTGTAGGAATACCAGAGGACACAAACAGTTGACTGGCACTATGCCATCTGGGAACCCGAAGCAACAACCTCATTGCATCATTGTAAGCCACTATGAGCCTTCGCATGCTACTTTTCTTGTAGCTAAACCAAAGATGAGCTGTGTATAAAGGCGTGCAGAAAGCTCTAAATAATGAACATTTTACATTTACAGAACACATACTGAACTTTAGATCCATAAACGTTCAGTTTCTAGCATCCGTCGTCCGACTATGTATTGATAACACAGCGCTGATACGCCAAAATTACTACCACGACACGCCTACCTTACCTTAGACCTTAGACTAAGTTATGTTTAAATTACCTATATAGGTCTTTATCAAAAGCAGATCTCAAAAGGACTTTACACAGACATAACAACATCAGGAGATAAAGATAGAATAAACTTAAAACTACAACTACTTGAGAAATGCATCGCAACTCATCATGTTATCAGTTTATTATGGTCACATAAAACGGCCACATAATCATTTGATATAATTCGTATTTTATTATTAGAATATAGTGTTGTTTAAACTTTTGTGCTTTTGATCATTTAGATATTATCAGTGACTGAATTGTGCCATCTCAGAGCTGTTATATTATTTTGAGAGGGGAGAGTGTTGCAGTTTCTTTCTAAGTCAAAGGGAGGGTCAAAAGAAAATATTGATGAGGCTCAGGAGGACCTTAAAAAATACATAACAAAAAAACCCCACAAGATTCAGCCCAATAACTTTAGTACAGTCCCTTACTGGCAACTGAAGCTGTCCAATACGTAGAGTAAAAAGTCCTATATTTCCATCTTAAATGTAGTGAAGTAGAATTATGGAATGAAATAGAGATCTAATTAAGTAAAGTATAAGTATTTCTCAAACTTGTACTTACACTTAGCTAAATTTGAACAATGGAAAAAAAAAATATGTGGAGCAGTCCAAGTCAGATGGGGATCCATTAGGCTTTATTGTGTTTTCATCCTAATTCATAATGCATTATAGAGTTATAGTATGCTGTGTGTGTGTGTGTGTGTGTGTATATATATATATATAAGTGGTGATTGATGCGTTAAATCCAGACAGCTGCAGCTCCTGCAGCTCTGCTCCACAGTTACAGACTGAGATCGACTTGTTTTGCCTTCGGCTTTCCTGTGCTATAGACCCGCTGAGACTTGCTCTGCTGCGCCATAAGTAACCTATACAGCACTGCATGTCAACTCACAAGTGACTGCCACAAATATCAGACAATCCGGATGAGACACTTTATCACATTTCATTGCTTTTCAAACGTATTCCAAGACAAGGACAATGTGATTTATTATTTATACTCCCAAAGCCACCTTATCCTTCTCTGCCAATGGGCCGGCTAAAAATAAACAATTCATTTAGGACTTCTAAGCACAGATAATGGATGCTTTGTGTTTTATGCCGTCTGACATTGTCATCTTTGACATAATGTGCTATGAAGTACAGTGCATATATACATTATGATAATAAAACAAACCGAATCTTCTATATTAACATTGATCGAATACCATTGATCTATTCCCCTTTGTGCATGCGGGAAATGCATATTTTTTTATAAATCTTTAATTTTTCTACAGTTTGATTAAAGAAACGGGAGATCAAGAAAGAGTTAAGTCGCATCATCTCAGGATCAGATGCGGCCTTGAACTGTGTGTTTTCTGTGCCTTAATTTATAGCAATTACACTCTCAGATGGCAATGGGAGTCTGGGTTGCAGGACAAGGTTACCTTGCCAGGCTGCTTATCATGGAGAAAGTGGCCTGCTAGGACAAAGCAATTCAGAATTTTATTATCATTCAAATTAGAACATATAGAGGGGCTTCTATCCGATTGGTGAAATAATGGGAGTCATTTATCTAGGTCTCACCGACCTTTCATTTCCCATTCATGTCTTATTAGTGGAGCATACATCATCATCCTGCCATAATTAAAAAGAGAAAATCAAATTGATTGTGGGGAAAAAACGGTGCATGCAGGTAGAGATTGAATAGAGCTGTGTGTTTTCTGTCGCCTCATTTCTGTAGTGGGCTTTAACTGGCCTTTTCTGTGTTGATTTTCTTTTGTCATTTGGCTTCTTGGTCACACAGCAGCCCAGGAGGGACACTAACCAGACGTCGTAGGTGTTTATCAGCTCTGGGCTAGCCGCTGCCATAATTGGAACAAAAGCATATTAGAGGCCCGGTGATTAATGCACCATGCGACTGAAGGAAAGGTTTCTCACGCATATTAGTCTTCGTAATGGATTTATGAAAAACAAAATGAAAGTCGCATGAGCTGATGACTTGAGATAAGACAGGATTTATAATGTGAAAGTGGATGTTTTTGCAGTTTGGATTTCTTGTTTTTAAGGCCAAGCTGTACTGTGAGAAAACAACGTTATTAAATAACAAATGATAGACAGTATTGTGGATTGGAAATGATGGTACAGTGGAGCCTGAGTTGTCAAAGAGAGAGTTTCAGAGGAGAAAAAGACACCAGTGTGATTACTCATCAAAACCTAAACGGACTGAATACGGAAAGATGTTGTTATCGCAACAATCGTGTTTACAGACGTCCGCAACACATTCAGCATCAACGAATCCAGATAGGAACTGAAAGGAAAGTAGTTAACTACTCATCGCACGGCAGTTCAATGAGCATAATTCAATGGTGTGTCTCCTCTCTTCTCTATTTGAAGCTTGCAATTCACCAGGGGTGCACCATGGAGAAGATAAATGTGGTGAGAGTTACCCTCAAAGTGGCCCTAATGAGAAATCTGTGGGAGATGCTCATATTTTATCTGCAAAATAGAACAAAACAATTCTCCCCAAAGCCCTCTTAAATGCTAATTGAATAGTAATGCAATGCCTCAGGCATCTTGTTGTCAGCTCATTTGGGCAGTGATTTGTCTCAATCCGTCATAGGATTCTCACTTTTGGCACGCTCTCAATGAAGTGCTCAATGTGCCATTGAAATTCAATTTCATAAATCCCTGTGCTGTACAACAGCCTCTTTGCCAGGCCTGCTCTACACTTAATGACATCCCAATTCCTCTTTTGCAGGGAGATTTGTTACTTGAAAACAACAAACTTTGTGAAATCAGCGTTATATTCTTTCCTGTTTTCTCTGCTTTGGCAGTACCGACCTGGACAGATGTCCAGTAGCTTTGTGATACAAGTAACCCCACAGTTGAAACATATTTAATAGCCATTCTTTGTCATGTGAAAATGGATTCCCCGAGAAACATAACAAAGTCTTATCTCACTGCCGCACTAATAAAAATGATGGATAACATGGGAGCCCGAGATGATTGGAGACAATTGGATTTCACCCACATTATGTAATTCAAACGCTGCTTGGAGAGCAAGCTGGAGTCTCAGGTTCCTCCTTGACTTCTCTCCACCCGGCATTATGAAGAGGCCACAACAAAACCCTGCTGTGACAGAAACAGGAGCTGCTTCAACACCATACAGTAGCTGCATGCTATAATCTATGCTGTTTGTAACGCTCAGAGCAGATTAATGCAAAGGTTTTCCTGCTTTATCTGGATGAAGAAATATGCTAAAACTACCAACAAACATAAAAAAAGATTATTGGTAAAATGTACTACTAGAAATTCTTAAGGCTGCACTAATCAATATTTTTATATCACCAATAGATCAAATGACCGTGTGTATGTTAATGTGAACCCACAAAGAATTAGAACCAATGGGGGTAACCTCCAGGTCTGAAAAGTGAAGCCAATGAGGAAGTGCCTTAAACTTGCGTTCTCTCTAATAACCAGCAGGGGGCGACTCCTCTGGTTGCAAAAAGAAGTCTGATTGTATAGAAGTCTATGAGAAAATGACCCTACTTCTCACTTGATTTATTACCTCAGTAAACATTGTAGACATGAGTTTATGGTCTTAATTGCTAGTTTCAAGTCTTCGTCAATACAGCATAATATTCATTTAGTAAATTATGGTCCTGTTTAGAGTCATATAGACCATAAAGCATTGTATGCTTTAGGGCGTGGCTACCTAAGTTGTCCGGTCTGGGAGTTGTCCGTGTTTTCTTCTTACAACTTTAACCTTTTCCTAGTGTGTTTTCAGTTCATTAAAGTTAATTATAACCTTTTTGGTCACCTAAAAATGTCTTATTGAGCTTTTGGTTGTGCTAAGCTCCACCCTCTCGTGTCACTTCTGGTTGCAAAAACCAAGATGGTGACAGCCAAATTACCAAACTTGAGGCTTCAAAACGTCAGTCCACAAACCAATGGGTGGCGCCACGGTGACTACATCCACTTCTTATATACAGTCTTTAATTACAACCCAACTCTGAGCTTTTGTGCGTTTTTTAGTTTTGGTTTTATGGCCCACAACACTACTCTATGGTTCACTCTCACTGCTCTCCTCAACGCTGTTTCCAGATGCAGCAGACAGCTGATTTAAACCAATGGCATGCAGCAATATGCAGTCACAGTTAGTGAGTAGCTGGTGAACATGACTCCATATGAATCCTAATGTTGCTCCTTATCTGCTTGACGTGCAGATACTGTAGACATTTATTTGCTAACAAGTTCAATATGTCAATGTTGTGTTTTTAACTTCGTTCTGCCCTCAAGTGGCCAAAAAATGATGAATGCTACTTTAAATGACTAAAGTGAGTAGCTGAGCTCTACGTGATTTAGTGTCTGATTGTTAGAAGAAGTGAATAATGGTCTGTAATAACTTGCAAGGTGATGATAGCCATAAAGAAGACATCATGAGACACTCTTTTTAGATGGATACAACCACACTGTTTAGACCAGTGAGGTATTTGGCCAGGGTTCAAAGAGGGAAGTGCCAGATCTGAAAACTCTGTCCAACTCTGTGATTAATAACACCAACTTTAATTACTGATAAAATGAACAGACAGCTCCCATTAAATTAAATATTTAGTAATCAATAAAAGCCTTGTTTGCACATCATAATTAATATCATGTTCAATTTTGACACATGCAGAGATTGTTTTGCATAAGAAACAAAAGTGATGTTTGTTATCTCGCAGCATCTTTGAAATATCTTTTACTTAACTGATAAAATATGTACCGTCTCCGTTGAGCACAGCATGTCTGGCTCACCCGCCACCCCCTCGTCCCTTTTAAATTCATTTGCCCCCTCTGAAGTTCAGCTTCAGTCCAGCAGTCCCTCTCAGTGTGGGGTGACGGAGCAGGTTATTTGCCGAGTTTTGATTGTCATGCTGTAACAGAGAGATGAATGTGGGGGAGAAAGTATGGCGTTAACAGATAGATAACAGATTGCCGTCTCTCGCTCGCGGCAGTCTGCTGTGGCATAATGGTGTCAGAGGGAAGAAATTTTAATCACAGAGGTATGTAATGACATAAATCTACATATCATGGATGAGTAAAAATAAAAGATGAACTCCTTCTAGCTGAACAAATACTCTGCATGTACTGTAGGCCTATATGTCGATGAACTGCATCACCCTCGTCTCATGATGTTAAATTTAAACCAGCTCCCATATCCCAGAGCTGGTTGGATTTAAAGCGCCCACTCTGAAATATGACTCAGAGATACTAAAAAAGAAACCCACTTTTACTGTACTGTATGTTCCCATACATCAAAAGACAAGAAGAAATGCCTGTGTTATATATATATGGATAACACTTAACTTCTATATATTTTTTCTGAACTATTTCTGTTAAATCCTTATGAATAGTTTTTGTTGTTTTTAGGGATGCTAATTTTGAAAAAGAAAAATTTAACCGATAACAGACCCTCGTTCATCAATTATTAACCGTTAACCGACAAGATTAGTGCATCGTGCGCCAGCTGCAGTGTATGAGCACAACAGACAACTGAGTCCCCAGTTCACCCATCCGGGAGAGTTACTGTAGCAGCCACGGTGCTGCGTGTATTGTCACGGACACATGCAGCAACTTTCCTAGTAACTCCCACCACACATTTAGTTTAGTTAAGCAGGTTGTCAGCTGTCTGTCTGCCCAGCGTAACGATAGCGAGTGACCGACAAACCGTGTGTGTGTTTATGCTGCTTTCACAGCTGAAGCGTTGCCGGTGGCCTCGTGTTCGCCATTGTCACACACATACGATCTGTTAGCGTGGCGTAACTTTAGCGAGTGTCTGACAGTCCGTGTGTGTTTGGCGGCGGTGAGTGTAGGATTGTCGGTGGCGTTATAGCTGTGAACGTAGCTGTGTACAGTTTATTTGTCGGTGAATAAAATGCTACAACTCCTCAGTTCAAGCGAGCTCAAGACGGGAGACGACTTCCTGTATCTTGCAACGCTGGCTCAGACTCTCTCAAGGCGGGTTGTTAAGGTGGACCAGCTTTTCTCCTTTAAGTGACAAGCTTAAAGCTTTGCTCAGCTTTTGAATTAATTTTTAATAGTTCTTTTAACCGTTTAACCGATAGCATTAAAGTAATTAAAATTCTTAATGCCGGTTAACGGTTAAACGGTTAATTATTAACATCCCTAGTTGTTTTCAAGTTGAACCTTGATTTCTTACTGTATTTCTGAACATCACGACTAAGCATTGCTGCTGTCTAAACCACATCAAAATACCAGCACATTGTCAGATTTTTAAATCTCAAAAAGCTATTTGTATTGTTTTCTGTTTGTCGGTGATGCACTTCCCGCACGTTTCAACAACTTCCTTGACACAATTGGCACCATAAGAATATTATACCACATCATCGCAGGATTAGACATTATTTTTCGTTGTTGCCGATGCCTAAGCCCTGTCTAAGCCCCTCGTTATGTTTAATGGTGTGAGTTATTGCCTGCCCTGAGCATTGTAACTCACAGGACGCAGAGCATAGAACATTTATAGACCCTTCAGTCGCTATACAGGCTGAGGCCTGCTTCTTCAGCAAGCAGGGGATAAAAGAATAGCACTACTCCTCATTGTGGTGCTGCTCTGTGATACCTGCATCTTAAAATTCTCACCCCAGGAGAAGACGATTTGAATAATTAATGGGCTTTACCGCATTGTTTTTGCATACAGTCTTGGCTTTTCAAGCATGCAGTGTTTATAGAGAGTAGTCTAGAAGAATCCACTGAAGTGAAGTGGATGGGTCGTATTAGGGGTCAACCCATTATCCCTACTAATGTGCTGTGAGATTGGTAGCTAATTGATATTGCATGCTAATTGATATTAGCGCTGGGCACATTACCAGCCTTAGGCTTTACATACTGTCCACACAGATACAATTAAGAGAAGCTGTGGGCTAAGACTCATTTAGTTCAATCTTCCTTTCTCTCCACGGTTTTGTCTTGGTGATTTACATTTAATATTCTGAAGCTAAAGCGCAGGGCATTTAACCACAAAATCTTTACCTGCAGAGAGAGGAGGAGACGTTGTTATTCTGAAAACAGTGAGGACCTGAGCAGTGGAAAGAGCAACGCTACAACCAGCAGGGCAGAGACGAAAGGAAAAACAGATTCCCGTGAAGTAAAGAGCATCATTATTCCAAATTATAACATCAATATAAACATAAACATATTATAACATAATATCAAGAAAAACATATTTTAAGTGGAAATCGGCATTGCTCAGTTGGTGTGCATGCAAAGTAATCTGCACAGCTAGTAAAGCTTGAATAGAGCAAGAAAGAAATGTGCTGTTACATATGGAGAGAAACAGGAAAATTACAAAAAGCTGTGGTGTACATTTGAGGCACATAAGAGACGTGAATATTCACTGTCAGTGTGGTAAATCGCTAAATGATGCTGGTGATGGTGTCTAGCTAAGGTTAGCTTGAGTGTGAGGCTGCTGCAGTCATACAGTATAGCAGCATCAGACCAAAGGGACATGACGACGATCAACCTGAATTTATTAAGGTATCGCGTACCTCATATCAGATTCAGGCAAGGTCGCAAAATAATGATTAGACATGTCTATAAAACAAACGCTTGTTTTAATAAGAAACAGAATGCATGCAAACTTGTCAAAATTACGATCCAAACGTACATCAAATTTCATTGATGTCTATGGGATCTTCGTTTTTCTATCCCCCAAAAAGGGGTTAGGTTTTGTGAAGTACCCGTAGGCGCCTTTTACACAGAAGACATTTTGACATGTCACAGTAGAAAAAGCACAGGTGTAAATAATAAAATTGATGATGGCTGAATGTGTGGCTCACCGTCACACTGTCATGACTTACAGACCCTTGGATAGAAAGGAGAATTTGTTAATTTAACACCTTTGCTGTTCCTATTCTGACAGTATTAATTACTTAATAACTCGTCATTACTGTTATTATTGTTAATAAAATATTGTTATTGAACATGTGGAAATAAAAAGCAAGCAATTTCTCAAGCAGCTAGCCTATGGTTTGTTTCCAACTAGTGGGCTATTTTGATGAAGAGTCAAAGTGTCAGATATGGAGGATATGGGGGAGATGATCTGGCAACACACTGTACCACGGATGCTGCAGCTCTGTCAGTAGTAGTAGAAGAAGCTTCTGAACAGTGTTGAATGAACATGGTTATTAATAAACATTTCAAACATTGCAGAATTAAAAACATCTTGGCTGATATAACTAACATCAGTCAACCGATAGTGATATTATATTAAAATTTAGGCACAAGGTGTTGGCAAATTTGTTTCTGTTATTATTGCAGGCAAAAATGCCCCCCAAAAAGCCAATGAGGACATCGGGTTCTTTTTTGAAGAATAACCAACGTGTAGGTAATAGCCTAGCTGTTCTCTAATCAATCTAAACATTTCTCATGTTTGACATTAGTAACTTGTAGGATTCATATTTATTATTATGGATCAGGAGTTGAGTTTTATTTGTATAGATTATCATATTATTGTCTTTATAGAGGGTAAATTAGCCAACAGCTTGTCCAACTGATTCGTTTGTTTGTGAATGTCATGCATTATCATTTTATCAAGAGCATCCTGGTAGAAGCTGCAGCCTGACCAACAGAGAGAAACACAGACAAGTGAGCTGCAGGTTTTGAGGTGATTAAAATAGAGGTTAATATTTGTCTGTCATGAAGCATAATTTTTTTTAACTGCAGGAAACTCACGAGTTGTGTCGTCGAGTTGCAGAATCTCAGGTGGGGTTTGAAAATGGATTAACAGCAGTTAGTTCAAACGGAGTAGCACGGTTATTATCCATTATCATATGTATTTTTTGAATGATAGATTTTAGTCTCAGATTTATATTAGTAAAATAAAATGACAAATATTTGTATTAATTCATATGATACATATCCGGTTTGAGGCAAGTTATGAAAGTAGTAAATGTTTTGCAGAGCCAAGCTGTTCCTTTGTGCGTGTGTGTGTGTGTGTGCGTGAGCTCATGTGTGCATACGGAAAAGAAAAAGAGTTATAGAGCAAGTGAACACATACACAAAAATGTCCCTACGAAGTTAAACCGAAAAAATGCCTAAGTAACTGAGTAGTAACTGTAATGTAATTACTGAATTTGTAATCTCTTACACTGATGAAAAAAATAACCATGAAACTATCGCATCTCTCTGTGTTCGTGTACAACACTGAACATGTGCTGTTCAAACAGTAGAGTGGGAACGATTCCTCCTTAATCTCAGTTCTTATTCATGCTTTCTGTCAGTTTCATCTTGCTGGTTATCAGCTTCAGAACTCCAGCGAGTTTAACTTGTAAGTTGAAAGAACATCGTAATTATGCTCACAGGCGTACTTCCCAGCATGCCGTGCATTTGAATTAACACTCCAGATTTCTTTCCTTCTTGGCCCATGCGTCACAGGATGAAGAATTATTCTGTGTGTTTGGAAAGTAAAGCAAAGATCCATTACTGATGAACATTTTAATTATACTTAACTATGATGGAAATGAGTGTACACTTCTATCCTCTGACATTGTCAGCTGGCATGAAAACCTTTATTACATTCCCTCAACGCCTTCACTTTCCATTATAAGATGTACGATTTTTCTCAGTGTGAAGTGTGTTTCTGGTCATATGAGTCAGAGAGTGAAGTGGGTATGACCTTGTTTACAAAGCTAGTTTCAACCATTTTCTCTGTTAGTATTGTAAAGTCTTTGTGTTGCTCAATGGCAGTTTCTTAGCTGCATCCGGAGGAACTGTGGAGTGTTTTTTGTGTTTAGAGTGAATTAGTTTTGTGTACGGAAGAAACCCTGCAGTGGTTTCCGCCTGACTCATTTGGGCACATAAGAACAATCAGAAAGCAATTGTACTCGGTTGTGGAACGAAACAATTGGACCTTACTGTGTAAATTTGTTGTGGGCATTGTTCACATTCAGATTCAAGCTATTTCACCAAAGTGGTACCACTTATATATAACGTGCGTTTATTGGACAATGGCCACATCCTCTTAAGTGTTTTCCAGCTATGAATATGCAAATAAACCTTTTTTTTGCAGCATGTGGAGACTTACTTGATAAAAGCAGGAAAGTTTGATGTGTTTACAATCAAAGTTTTGGCCAGTCCTGTACGCTATACCTACATTGTCGATGTGAAGTTTGTGGACACAAGAAAAAAGATGAGCCTAAAAGGCTTTTAAACAGTTCCTTACCCAACTATCAGAAGCAATCATTTGGAGATCGAAACAAAGGAGAACGGTTGTGAAAACGTATTACCTCTATAATCCATTTCATCCGTATTTTCCATTTCATAACTTCTGCCGGGTTCAGCTAGTAGGACGGTGACTTATTTACATGTCATTTTCATACACACCACTGCTTTGTTTACAGTGGGTTGTGAGTTGTGAGCAGGACCGTAGTCAGGATTTTAGGAGTACTGAGATCATGAGTTGCCTAAACGCTTCACCCTCTCTGAATGCTTTGACCAGACAACCAAAGGAGGGTCTCTAGATTTTTGTTATTGTTTGGATTTTTCACGTGATTAGTCAGTTTACTGTTAACTTATATTCTCCATAGTTTTTAGCCATGCTGCAGATCCAACCGATCCTATCCTTGATGCTAAAAATGATGAAGAAATTCTTTACAACTGTGCACTCTCACCGAACTGCTAGCATGGTTGGAGACTCTTTGTATAGAGATGCGAAGTTCCTCCCCTTCCGGTGGACCACCATGGGACCTTATTTTGGAACAAATATGAACGGTAGTCAACGGCGAGAGATAAACACTTTTTTGGTCCCGTTTGAATTGTGCCATGAATCACACATATGATGTTTGTCAATTTAAAACATCATTTTGCAAGTCAAGAAAGTCACAGTTTGTTGTAAAAGTGTTGAAATATAAGACTGTAAAATACATAATTAGAAAATCTACACACCCAAAAGTTGTGTATGTGACATCTCTGATGATCCGGGTACTTTATCACTCTGCAGTCGAGCCATTTCGACTTCATGCGCCACTGAGCAACTCTCATAGGAATGAATGGGAGCCTGCCTCGAACGCTGTATCCAGCTAACTCTTTATTACTTTGTATGTGTAACCTGTTCCGTGTTGGCTGAAGTGATTCCCTCACGATCCTGTAGCTAAGAAACCATGACAACCCATTAGTCTAACATTTTTTTCTCAAACGCAGAGAGATACTGAAAGTTCAAAGGAATTATATGTCTTAGCAGAGGTATGTGGTTATTATATTATACCACGCCTATGAACCAATCAGATTGCTTGATTTGAGCTACCCGTTTTGTAATGAATCTTTTATTTAGTGATTAGCTTTATAATTTGTGAAATTGAAACATACTCAGTCTAAAAATACTGGAATCCACCTATAAATACACTCATGGTGTGTATGACAAATAGATAGACATACGGATGCAACCAAATGCAGCCACATTCTTCACTAGAAGCGTCTAGGATTTTATGAGAAGCAGGGTTTGGTGGCGTATTTGTGATGGGATGTGTTGTTCTGAACACAACTAACATGCTCTATGTGGGCCACGAGCCCCGCAGCCTCGCTGTTTGCCAAGAGCGTTATGAGACGAGATGCTGTACATGACATTCCGCTACCTCAGTTTCCATGGATACCACACCTGATTAGACATGAAGTCATGCACGTGCCCTCCGGATTGTGACAGCAAGACGAGCCGGATGACATTTCTCCAAGAACCTGTACCGCTCAGAAAAACAACAACAACAACAACAAGAAAACCAACTCAACGGTGCTGTTTGCCAGCCTGCAAACGTGTAATTAACTAATGCCTTTCATCCTGTTTAATTCTCTCAACCACGCAGTGATGCAGGAAGATGTTGACTTTTTTTCTTTCCTTTTGATATCCCACTTCGGTCCATGACCAAATGTTTGACAATCTAGAGATGTAATCGACTTTTTCCCCCCTCTGTCTTTATTCTCTATTTAAATCCTTTATTCGTTTTTCACATTCACTGGCTCCATTCCCTATTCCCTCTGCTCAGCATGCATGAAGCGGACAGCATGGGGAGCCCAGAGATCCATAATCCCCCTACAGGAGAGAAGTGGATGGCTTTAATGATTTAAATCTTGTCAATGAGCACCTTCTCTGATTTGAAATGAGAAATTTGAAGGCCTATTGGAATTAGCCCAAAACAGGGCCACACTCACCACATCAGCATTCCCCTCAATCAATGGTCATTGACTGCAGCGAGTAGGTGCTTAATCATTTTTAATTAGAGATAATCAGACATCTTGTCCATTCTAGTTACAAGAGGGCAAAATCGAGGACTGCTAGGATCAAAGTTCTCAATTTGACATTCTGACTCCAATTTCTTTAATTTGACAACATTGTTAATCCAGGATTTTTCCCCTGTTCGGAGCAGATAAGTCAGCATCGACAAACTACACATGATTACCCCTTTGAAAGGAAGAAACGGGATGTGTTCACAGAATCATGTCAGTGTTTGGAAGCTAATTTATTGTGTGACAACAACAGTGACAAAACAGAGGAAAAAAAAAAATCAAAGCAAAACTGAGAGTGAAGTGTTGGAGTCTAAACGCTCAGTTGAGTCTGTGCTGGGTGTGGCGGTGCAGTCTCACTCGCTGGTTGGTATCTCTTCGTAATGAGGCCCTGTGAAGCCGTGGCTCTCACCCCTCACTGGGCCCTCATACATCATTAATGTTCCCACATCATAGTCCTGATAATTACCGGGGACGTGAATGTCACCTCAGTCGCGCCTCCTCAACAGAGGATGACAGCAGAAGGTCTGTGGTCTGCCAGACGTGCCGTGAGTGCGGTGCAGCTCTCACGCATTCCTCGCACGCACGCACACACTCGGGGTCTCTCCACACACTTGCAAACATACCGATTTTACCCAAAGTGAACCATATGTGTCCTCTTATCACACTCACAACACATGGGACGCTTGACTCCTTTGGCTTTGTTCCAGCAGACTGCTCAACTTTTTTTCTTGGTATATACAGAGGAGGATCTCTGTGTCAAAATAAAAGGCTTGTGAAGGAAAAAAGGGTCAGTTCACCCAAATTACAACATAACTTTTCAATTACCACTAGTAGTATCTTGCCATGCACATCACATAGTTTTGGTTTTATTTACCCAGATTATTTTAGGATATTGTCCCTGACAATTCTGCCTCCACCCCAATACTATGGAGGTGAATGTAATTTAATTGTTCAGCTCAATTATTTCCATACTGCACTTCACGATTTACGTCCAGAGCCATTGTTTAGTGCCAATACAGGAAATAGTGTGCCCTTTATGTAGCAAGGAAAGAAAGCAGCTCACTTTAGTGTTAACCATAGCCATGATCTTTCCTTTAACCCTAACCATACTGTAATTATCATGTCTAGATACTGTAGAAAGCACTACAGTATTTATTTATTTAATTTTTTGCCATTTTGCTTTTGAATGATTGAATGATGCTATGGGTGAAGCCACTGCGGAGGTGCCAAGAACTGCACTTCATCGAATGGCCACTTGAGGCCGACTCCAGAAGGGAGTCTATCTCCACAGAGCCCCGTGCTAAAATGACCAATTTTACAGCAGAAATAGTTTTGGTCTCTATTGCTAATTTCCCTTTTCATGACAACTGTATGGGGGATTAATTTTTATACAACTCACCCGTTTAAATTATAGTAAGGCTTAAAGTTATGCATAATTAACGGCGTGGCTGCATTGATTGACAGGTGGGTGCCATCACAGTCGTTAGTTGTCTGCTAGGTGTCACCTCAGCTGATTCAGGTCAACGAACTTAGCTTATCTGCCATTTTTGTGATGTTGGTGCATTTTGGAGATATTGTCATGCAAATATTGGACAAATAATATGGCTTGCTGTGTGGTTAATTGTATGACCGGCATCCAGCTGGCCAATGTGCGGGCGCTGGATGATGGGCTCCGGCTGGCAGACGTCCGTTTCCAACGGGATATCGGGAACTGTCTAATGTTTGTGAAACTTGGCTAAATCCTAGAATACCGGACAGCAATCTTTTTTTATCTACCAATCTGACATAATAGAGGACTCTAAGAAAAAAGGAGGAGGCGTGTGCTTTATGGTGAATAACATTAACGTTAATGCACAAATTGAAGGACCTGATGGGATGCATTTCACTGGAGTTGTAACATTACCTTCTATGATTTCTTGTGACAAATAAATAGATTGATCGATTGGAGAAGCCTGTGTTCCACTCTTCAAAAATCTATGGGGGATCATGGCGACTACGTCCATATTTGATACAGTCTATGAAAAGTTGTCATTGTCAACACTGAATTAAAATTACCCTCTGAGATTGGTGGATTATCCCCAAAAAAAACAGGGAATACTATTTCTGGAAAGACATGCTGCTTTAGAATTTTATAAATCAATCAATATCTATTTATTGTTGTAAACACAAACACAATTCCATCCCCCTCCATTGTATTACGGTGTCGGCAGAAACCTGAACACATGCAACCAAAAACTATCTGCATGGCTAGGCATCAATTTGGGTGAGTGTAAA
The DNA here is from genome assembly GCF_043250625.1 of Sebastes fasciatus. Taxonomy (NCBI): domain Eukaryota; kingdom Metazoa; phylum Chordata; class Actinopteri; order Perciformes; family Sebastidae; genus Sebastes; species Sebastes fasciatus. The sequence goes on along the minus strand of NC_133804.1, from coordinate 13,462,099 downwards.
ATTATGCTCCTCTATAATTTGGGTGATTTGACCCTTTTAAGAATTAGTAAAAATGCCATTTCGGGTTCCTGCCTTTGTAAATCACATTTCCTGGCTATGATCAAACCATTTTAAAAAGCTAACTGCAAAGTTGTACTGATATAACAGTTTTTTGGGGGAAACAGGATGCACTGTGTGATGAGAAGTGGTAAACTCCAATGTTGCAAACAAGGACAGGTTTTCTTTCCAAAAACAAAAAAAAAGCACACGAATACAGAAAAGAATTCTGCTTAAAACATTTAAGTCTGCTCATTAAATGGCAAATCCATGTTGAAACATTTAAACCCCCGCACCATGTTTTGTCATCAGGGAGTGAGACTTATCATCCTCGCTGTCAGATTACCCGTGCAACTGAACAGATGTTTGCACCTACTTCAATTCTTCATCGCTTTTCCGTCTCTGCCTCTCTTCCCTCATCTCTTTCTCTGAGACAGTTACACACACACACACACACAAACAGAAATGCAGAAATACTCTGGGTTTAGCCCGAACTCTCATTTGGCCAATTACTCTGACCTTCCAAATTGCAGAGACCATCCAAAAGCCTCTTACAGTGAATGTAACATCCCCTCCTTCCGTGCTCTCTGGAGAGATATTCAGCATGCTCCTCCAACCCCACTGATAGGACAGTTTAGCTTTAAATGAGCCTGTTTTGCCTCAACACATTTCTTCCCGCATATCTTCCAGGGCTGTGGGTTTTATTGATCGCCGTCCTCCCAGGGGTGTTGGTGCCTGGACTGGGGCACTCAGCAGCAGCTGGTTGGGCTGCTGATGGTTGTTAGCCCCGCTGGCTGCTCTGTTCTGGGCTTTGAGTGGTGCCAGGCTCAGCAGTTGCCCCGCTCCCCTACAGCCCTGTCTGAGGACGCTTGTTAGGAAGCTGCCTAAAATAGAGGAGAAATATCTCCAGTCTCACTGCACCACTTCCCTCTCCACACGCCTGGCTGATTTAGCTGGCTGGCTGGCACAGGGTTACCTGGTACCTAGAGCGCAGGGTTTACGTAGCTGTGTGTGTGTGTGTGTGTGTGCCTGTCTGTGTGTGTTTATGAGTATTAAATTGGGGCTCATCGCCGTCTCGTCTTACAGGGCTTGGTGGTGTTGTTTACCTACACATGTTTTGGATTGAGGCAGCCTACTGGGATTTCCCCCCCAGGAAGGGTGACCGCGGGGGAGCTGAAGGGGAAGTCAGGGCACACGCTCTGCAACAAATCCTGGCTGGTTAGGAGCTCCCTGCACGCATGCATTTTCTATCGTTTTAGCTGGATAATAGCCTGCATAGGTTATATTCATTTAAATTCAGCCTGTACTCTCGGTTTGCTATTTTAAGCAGGACATTTTCATCCAGCGTCGCTTGTTTGTGCTGTGGTTGTTCCAGCTCATCACTGATAACAACACATTTAATTCTTGTTTTAAAAGCAATGTTCAGTCAGTAACTAAAATGCTGCCCAAAACTCAGTGTTGGGGACAGATTACAGTTTTAAACTCATTTAAATTAGCAAACTCATTGAATTAGTAAATTATCGTATCATGGGTCCCTTCCAGCCGTTTGCCTCATTAAACCACAGCTATCATTTTGTTGGCCAGTACAATAATGGTTTCCCAATACAGTAGTTATACTGGGGTTTCATAGTGCCACAGACAGTCTTTCACTAATATCTAGAAACTGTTGGGGGGGCTTATGCTCCTGGCAACACCGAGGCCAGGTGGTGCGCATCACTACACACAAACAAACCAGCCAATCAATGTTCATATAACCACCTGGATAGACACACTGACATACCGGCTATCAGACAGCAAGCAGTCAATATATTTTCAATTCAGATCTCTCAGTTAAGTGTCAAATGCTTCATGGTACATCATCCCGGTTTATTGCATGTGAGAGAATAGTTTTCTACAAATCAAGCCCGATTCACATTGAGTGACCTCTTGATAAAAGCGAGTAAAAGTCTTTTTATTGTTTATATTTACTTATCTTCTTTAACTGGGTCATGTCTTGAAGGTGAACCGCGAGTTGGGAATCTCTCACGAGATGATTATGGTTAGGCATTGACCTTGAATCTTTTTTTCTTTTTCTGTCTCAAATCTATTTTATTGAGCAGTTATATTTCACATTCAAGTCACTTGTGCATTCAAGGCTCATTTTCATGGTTTTTACAATTGTACATGTAGCATTGGATTCATTAGAAAAATAAATAATATAAAAGGCACAAGTCCTTGAATAGTTAAGGTTAGGATAGGTCGACAGACGGCGAGTCTCACGAGAGTTTTTGCAAGTTGTTGCCAGATTTCAGAATTTGCAAGTTACCTTATCGACACGACCCTGTAACTGCTCATCTACTACTAAAATGTTGGCAGGCGGTGATCATATTAGTAACACATGGTGAGATATGAGTGATACAGGCTTCTCCAAAATAAAGATAACGCTAGGAGATGAAATGCAAAATAATGACACTTGGTCATTTGATAATTTAATGCTTTTACTGACCTCCATGAGTTATTCATAGATGGAAATTGAACATGACAAAACGTCTCCCCTTTAATCTTTAATGCTACCCAATTCACCATTTCTTGTTGATTTAAAGCCTGTGCCAACATTGAACACATTTGCATATATCCCAAATGTGAACTCATATATTCAGCTTCTGATTTAAGGTAGAAGATGCTGTCTGTACTATATGCCTTCTTATATCATTCATATAATACACTAAATATTTCCATTGAAACTGAGCTTGCTGTAATGCAAAACAATTATACATGTGTTAAAGTATCCGTATCAGTTGTCAAATGGGGGTTGTTCTTCTAAAGAGGCTTTTATTGTATATGGGGAATGATATTTGATGATGTCCATACATACAGTAATATCGTATTACTATTCCCTGAACAAATTTGTACCATTTAAGTGTCTATAAATAATCATCAGCTTTTAATTTGATTTAACAAGTACGCCAGGTGCACTCTGCACAAGCTAGGTTCTTACACTTTGGCATCTAAACCAAAATATATTCACACTCTCTCACATATTTTCTTCAACATGTTGGAGCAACAGTAATGACTTTTGAAGTCCGCGTTTGATGGCCTTGACATCAATATGTGTGAAAATGTTATACATGAAATGTGTCAGAGCAGCTCATAATTCATTATGAGAGTAAATCATAGAGGATGGAGGAGCCAGAAAACCGTAATGCAAATAAAAGCATACTTGATACATGGACATGGGGGTGGTGAAGAAAGAAACACTGGAGAATTCATTGGATAAAGGATTATCAGTTTTCTTGGCTTCACTATTTGGGGTATTTTCTACAGATTCAATTGTTTTTTGACCTTGTGCTGTTAGAGAGCTGTGATCATCCCAAACAGTTAAATCTTACTGGTAATCATCCAGAATACCCGAGGCATCTGATTTCTGGTTGCCACTGCCAAAAAAATTGAAAATAAATAAATAAAATACTCTCTTTCTCTGGTAGGGTTAGGGAATATTTAATAACTTTCCCACATCAGCACCTGAGCATTGAGTGGGCACAGCAGGAGGGCGCTGTTTTCTGTCTCGGGTAATCTGGTGTGCAGAGGGGGGAGTTCTGTGTGAAGTTGAGCAAAACGGAGGGAAAAGAAATCACACACTTTAGAGGTCAGTTCACCAAATTCACAAAAAATAAGCTGCACCTCAATTCCATACTATAAGTAATTGTTTACAGTAGTGTCCTATAATTGTCATAGTACACTGTTTTTGCAGTTAATCAGTGCCTTTCAGTTTTATACTAACATACTATGAATGATAACTGTGAATCAAACTGGGACTTTGGCATACAAGGACACTTCAATATCCTGTGTGTCACTTCAATAGAGATGATAAAGGTTATTTTCAAATTCAATCCAGTGGTTCAACGTAGGTTTCTGTATGATTTAGCTGCTACATATACAGTATATATACATCCTTAGTCAGTGTATTAACATTACAGTAACTTAGATGGCGGTCGGCGCACTCCCAGTTTGGAGAAGCAGACAGGAGTACCGGCATGGAAGCTAAGCAATGTACTGTCGGATCTGAAAGTCACACAATAACACAAACAAACTATCTGATCAATGCAGCAGTACACCAGCAACTCCCGTGTTCTGCATAGTAAAATCACTGTATTGTGAATGGAGTCTTGTCTGGTGGCTATGAGGACAGCAATATAACGGCTTCAATTCCCCGTCAGAAAGGGCTGTCTGACGGCAAGGTAAAGTGGTGAAAATATTCTGAATATAGAGTTTGAGTTGCTGCTCCACTTCCTTTGTGCATTGAATTTTGGCACAATAGTTTACATCACCAGCACAATCAAAAATCTACTGCTTTAAGTATGTATGATAAAAAATTTCTGTACTTAATGTTGTTGCTTTTTCAGTGTGGACGCAGTACATAATCCAAACCTGCTTAATATTAGTATGTACAGTAATATGGAATTGGGACACAGCTAAAACTTCTCATGTACGCCTTGGGTAAAGCCACACAGATGGTTTCAGTCAGAAAACACATCACTTACATTGCAAAGGCTCTAATTAAATTTTTTTTAATCGATGCTGTCAGCCACAAAGGTAGCGATCCGATGAGCAGAGCACTGAAGCTAAATAGTGGCACACAGATAGCAAGTTCAACCATGTAAAAGTGACATTTTCCTGCCTGATCTGTGAAGGTTAGACACAGCTATGTATCTGGATGGATACTTTGCTGAGGAGCATTTAATATCCAGACATGAGGACCATTTTATGAAGTTGCAATGACAGCGGTTTCACAAGTTATTAACTGTTAATGCCACCAACACTTCTAGGCCAGCCAGCTCCAAACCCTTTGAATCCTCCCTTTAACTGGCCATGAAACAGTGAACAAAGTCACAAAATCACTCTGCTTCCCAGGGGCTGAACTATAATGTGTTTGAATGTAATATTCACAGACAGCTCCGCGACTAATTCGATATATAGCACATGATCTAATGTACAGCACATCATCCTCACTCTAACACTTCCAGACGGAAAGTCAATACATCAGCCACAGTTTTGTGTTAAACACAAGGATAGAGTTTTATTTAGCCAAATGTAGCAGCAGTTCTCACATAGCCTAAATGCTAATTAAGCTAAACACATGCCAACAAAATTAGAATATGTCATTGATTTCTGTTGGCTCCTAAACCATGTTATGTTGTTTCAGTTTAATTCCCATACCATGTTACATAATCTTACAATCAGTGCTGTAATTTGGAGGCAGATTAATGCGATCACGAGATTTTTAACACTTCCATCACAATAAATCTTTATTTCAAAGACACTGCACCAGAGCTGGGATGATGGACTTTATGCAGATTAGTTTTAATTTATGGGAGTCTTCCTTGGCTTTCGGGTAAAAAATATGATCTGCTGCCAAAGTTTATGGCTCATGGAAATTCTTGAGAAATGGTAATCAAATGAATTAACCCTTTGAACTCCGCAAGTGCCTACATTGGTATTTTTTGCTTATTGTGATATAATTTCTTGGAGTATCTCCAAATGCATCATATCCATAAAATCTGTACAACCTAAACTACAAGGGTATTTCAATCAGTAAACTATAATAATTGATAAAAGTATTGAAATTGTGTCATAAATACAAAAAAATAAAAAAATTTGATGATTTTTTCATAAAATGTTACTATATAAACACAGAAAACATATTGATCCTAAAGATTTCTAAATGTAGAAACATGAACAAAATATTTCTTAACACTCCCTAAGTTATTTGAACAATTTTTGATTTTTTTTTTGATTGAGTGCAAAAGGCGCTTTGATGGTTTTGTTTCGTTCCACACGTAGCGTAACGTAATGACATTGTGAGCGTACAACGTGATAACATGAAAAACAGAAGCCTCAGCTTTCTGCTGTAAAAAGAAGGATCAATGATCAATTTAAAAAGCATCATGCAAACAACGATCTCCCACGGCCGTTACGAGAACAATGGGCCACGGGAGGTACATTTTTAAAGGGTTAATGCAATCATGATAAGAAATAATTACATTTTACATCCGCTCATGTTGTTATTATTAACTGGAAGCAAATCATTGTTTTAAAAATGTAACATATGTATCATAGTTTTGAATCCTGGTTGTCAAAGACTATTAGTATGTTTTCAGAGAGAGATACACATATCCTTTTGTGGATCAAAATGCCTTTTTCTTCCTCCAGTGTCTGATAAAACATTAAAGGAGGCTCGTCATATTGACACATTGATAAGTGACCTACATTAAAAATAAAAGTAGTCCGGTCGTGCGAAACACCATTTCAAGTAAAGAACCTGTAAATTAGCATGCAGTGGCATCTGGAGGAAGATTTCTCCGCTTAGTCCCTCGGCTCATGTTAACAACTGGAACAGAAGTCCTTCTCACCTTTATACTTTGTCTTCTCACAGAAAAATAAAAAAAAAAATCTATTCAGTCCTTACGGGATGAGCTATTTTCAAAAGCACGCCATTACATCTATCATATTTACTTTTCATGAGGGCCAGCTTGAGCCGGTTTATAAACTGCAATGAAGCAGCAGAATGAGAGGAGACTGATGCACCTCTCCATCACCACTCCACCACCCGTTCCCAAAAAGGAGTGAAATTAATTAAATTCTGGATGAGACAAAGGCTTAGGACATAAAGGGCTGCTGTTAGCATTTTTCTAGCCCATTGATTCCTTGTTACTACTGCACATTATGGCCCCCTGAACCCTCATAAATCAATTCATACCCTATTGTCCTTTTCAGAAGGCTCTCTTCAGTGTTGGCTCTAACATGGCTGGGGTGACAATAATCTATTGTTTCAGTTTAAAGCTCAGCGCTGCACCTCAGACCCATGGCCACAGAGGCCAGCAGGATGTATGTGCTGCCTGCGGGGAGCAAGGAGGCATACTGAGCGGTAGCTGACACATAAGGGTCGAGCTGTGCAACATGGGGAATCCATCTTTGTCTTTGTGAGGCATGGGCCTTTATATATATACTGTATCATAAACTTAGAACGCAATGCTGAACTTTTGCTTCTTCTAATACCTGGATTTCAGACGTCTGAGTGGATTATAACAAACAGGTGAGAGAGAGAAATTCAAGTAAATCCTCAGATAAATGCATTAAGTGGTAAAATGAAAAAGTAATTCTCCACTCTGTGCTTTCTGGGGTTGTTAGAGTGTGCTTCTAAATTGAAAACTGTTTAACAGAAACATTTAAATGCATCATTTCTCTGTCTGCTGCTCTTTTTAGTTTTCCATGATTGTAGCTTCAAATGTTCCCCGAGGTGTCTGTTTGGTTGGTTATAATTTATTTTCCCAATTTGGTTTATCAAAAGGTTCTTCAGGACTGGAAGTGAAACAAACTCATGTGCCAAACATACAAAACTGGTAATGGAAATATCATGTTGTAGTTTAAAATAGATTAAAAACTGAGCAAAGCCACTTACGAACTGCTCAGTTTCAAGAAATATCAGGTAACCTAAGGGTGCTTTCACAAGCCAATATTTAGTCTGTTCTAATTAAACTCTGGTGCGGTTCGTTTTGGGCAGTTGTAAACGCAGTAATCATACTCTGGTGCAGACCAAAGCAACTGGTCCAAGACCGCTTGCGAGAGGTGGTCTCGGACTGTTTCCAAGCTAACCAAAACACAGGCTGCCTCTGCAGGCATTTGTTGAGATGGACACAGTTAAATGACAGTGACAATGACACTGAACATTGTGAACACAGGACATGAACGAATAGCTGATTGTAACGTAACGCACAGGATATGAACAGTGGTCTCCTGATTGACAGCCTTTTATTTTTGGGACCCATCCACCTCCCCTCCCACCCGCCCGGTGTGTCTCGTTTCACTCTTAAAGCTACGTCACCACACTCCCGGCGCACTCTCCCTGAGCGTTTAATATTGACGCGGACGGGTTTACATTGTAGTTAATAAAAAGCCTGGTGCATCTTATACAGACGCTAAAACGTGCCATAAGCGTTGGTATCTAACACCCACGGCTGTATTTGACGCCCTGGGAATGAGAACAGGCTGGTAGATCAGCGCCGAATCAAAGTGAAAACACTTCGACAGCAATATTTCAAAGTCTGCGATTCCCTGCATAGAGGTGGCAGTTCTCAGGACCAAAAAGATAAATTCACTCCTTTGTACACACCCCTCAACAAATTATTCTTTTATCTGGTACACTTTAATTTGTGCACTGTGAAACTGAACCAGACTAAATAGAAAAGAAACTAAAAGTATCAATTTCACTCTGATTCGGACTAGCCAAACGGACTATGACTTGTGAAAGCGCCCTAAATGTTCTATATTTTGTGTGTCTGCATTATGAATTTCTTACATTGCTATTTTATGGAAACACATTTAAAGATGTGACTTGTGATCTGAGGGAATCCATCTAATCAATTAAATTGCAAATATATTTCAATAATTGCGACCTTCACTGCCGGTGTGCTTCAGCAAGCTTGTGAGTAGTTTCAAACCCAAGAAGGGTGACTGTGTTGCAGACTGTGACTAGCGAGGTGAGAAAAAAACAAGGAAAAGCAAAACAAAAAGCTTTTCTCTCAGCAGAATTGTTTACAGCTGGGTTACTATCGGACTCCAGATCGATTCCAACTGGTCGGTGGACTGACATTAAGTAGACCAGTGAAGCAGCTAGTTAGACACCAGAGTTTAGCTTGAGATCATTATACAACACCAGCAGGCTGCACCAGCAAAATACTGTACTGTGTCTTCTTTATGCTCATGAAGACATACAGCACATGCTTTTGTTTCCGAAGGCTGCCCCATTGTCTTTATTTATATTAGTTATGTGTATCAGCTTCTGAGGTTGCTTTTAGTAGTTAGCCTTATCTAACTTAAACCAAAAGCAGAGAAAGAAAATGGATTCATTAAACACAACGGGTTGATCAAAAGCAAGCTTGTCAAACCAGTAACAAACATGTTGTGCGTTGAGTGCTGTGTGTTTTCAGGCAGGCAGGAGGGCTACACCAAATTTCAGCCCACCTACCAAAAGCAATTGTGCTCTGGGAGCAGTCGGGAGCCTCTCTGGCCCGATTTGCATGCTGGTTCTTCATCTGTTCGCCAAATTTAACAGTCTTTGATCAATCAATCAGCAGCTGTAATTTCATTTGGAGGGTTTAATGTGTCCTTTTGCACCCAAAACATTTTGCAACATTTTCACTTTAGTGGTAATAGCAGCAAAAACAGGAAGTCTTCCCACTAACCGTCTCTCCTTTTCAATTTCTAAGTGCCGATGTTAAATGCAGAGCCAGCCACGCAGATGACAGACCACCTCAATGACAATCAGCAACTAAAATAACAACCTTTTACCTGATAAAAAGCTTTTAATTGAGCTCTTGTTAAAAAAAAAAGCATCATTCACCGGTCAGAGTGTACCAATAAGAGCACTGGCTGATCCATTTTACGTTCCTCACATGCCTCATGCATGCTGTGCAGTTCGATCTCTTGGCGACAGCAATATCTAGTCGGGTCTTTGACTTGTATAGGTGTGACGTCCTGGAGATATGGGTGTGGGAAGGTGCCGCAGAGCACTCAAAGGTCAGTCTGGGCCAACGGTAGCCTGACAACAGCCTGTGGGCACAGCTGTAGGCACTTCTCTAAAGGTCAGCCTGCCTGACCACGCACCCCATCAACCTCCATCACCGAACACTGTACCCATAAACTGACTTGTGATGTTGCCCTTTTTGCTTTAAATCAACCTATATAGTTATTATCCATACACATGGCATTTCTCCCTTTGTCTCATGTTTTTTCTTTAAAACACTTCTACATCTGTAGCTGTTTTGTATCGGCAAATAAGATGACATTCGCCGACGGCAGTGGCCGATGTTTATCTGTTGTGTTCCATCAATATTGTGCTGGTTAAATGTTGTGTTAGTGTTGGTTATTTGCAGTCGGTCTCGGACAACAGTAACCAGCTGCTGATTCGGAGAAGAAGCCACTGGCTGGACACGACTCTGGCATGATGGCGGGTGCCATGCACACGTGTGGGAGTATTACACTGTCTCAGAGAAAGATCAGCATCAAGAACGTTACGTTCAACGAAAAATTAAGCAGTTACACAACGGCTTGCAATCACTGCGGCCTGGATGGGAACGAACCTGGTGTGTGCGTAATGTGTCACTAGAAGCCTGTCAGTCCGACGAGGGGTGACGCAGCACCCAGTACGTTACAGTGGGGACATCCTCCATGCCGTGCTGCCCATGCAGCAGTCCGTCCCCAATACTGGGATCCAGTCCCGGGTGAGCAGAGTGCAGCACCACGTCGGGTTGCCATGGGTCCGTCCAGCCCGAACAGCTGAGGCAGCGGGGCCCGAGGTTGCACCAGCAGAGCGGAGTTCTCCAACCACTCCCCAGTGACGTTCTGCCGCTACTAGTCTTCTAGGTATTCGATCGCATACAGCATCGTTCTTTCGGACAGAAAAAGAAATAAAAATGAAAAATGCTAAAATGGGTCGCCAAATATACTTGGGTGACCATTAATATACAGGCGGCTCGCCCAAGTAAAGTCTCTCTGCTTTTGTTTCTAATCTCTTTTACATTTAATTTGTGTTTCACAAAACGAATATTTTTGTTGGGCTGTGTAAGTACTGAAACATTCTTCTCATTGAGTAGGTAGATGTATAGCAGCTGAAGGGGCTTTTGAAGCAGTTATTTAAAAAGAAATAATATTTTTCAAGTGAAAAAAGGTTATATTAAAGGTTGTTTCATATATTTGTATGACTGAATTTGTGCTCATTCAAAGACAGTGTAATTAAATGCTGAATGACTTTAAAACAACTCAGTTATTTTTTATAATAAACATGAAAAATGAGCAGAAACAAAATTAAAAAAAACATTGGCATGGGCTATCGGCTATATTGTTATTTTTAACATCGGTATCGGCCCAGAATTTCACGATCGGTGCATCCCTACTGCTTTGTTCAACAGGGCACAGCACCATAGCTTTATTCTCCTTCCACACACTTTTCTTGAGTGGACAAATTACTGTTATATACTAAGCTATTTCTATTCCTCTCTCAGCTGCCCATACAGTACACAGCTTTTTGACAACCTCATCCCCTGAGCGTTGTCAAAAAGCATTCTGGGAAATATACAAAGGTAGAAGTACCTGTAGATGATGCTGATGGCATGTTGAGAGAAAAGAGGTCAAAGGAAAAGTAAATTACAACACTAAATAACTAACGGAGAGCAGTGGACATTAAAGATTAACAATGTCTGCTGTAATAGGAGCACAGGTTCCTCTACAGATTAGCCTGCCACCTATAGGACACGGCTCTAACTATGACATACTGTGGTGTAAGGCTAGCGGGACATACTAAATGGACCACATGCAGACCTTCTGAGGAAATGATGCGTCTCGCTGCGTCTATATGGTTGATTTAGTGCTGATGGTGCACAATAAACCAAATAGTCGTAAATTGTTTTCTTCAACAGTAACAAGCACCTGTTGTAGCAATAACCAAGCAACAGACGGATCTGGCTGTCACATGTCTCAAGATCATTGTCTCAGCTGAACAAAGTTACTGTAATGGAAAGCGAACAGAGCACCTGATCGTTTTTTTCCCTTCTCTGTTATTGGACGTCTAATAACAAGACTGAAAATATATAATCCTCCGTTAAATGCTACAATATGAATGTGTCCAGGCTGTATGTAATCCACGTAATTGTGAACCACGGAGTATAAAGAGCTACAAACGCTGGTTAGGGAAGAGGACGAGGTGGATGGGTGGGTGAAAAAAACACAGGACGTTTGCCCAGGAGACCGGTGTTCGTAGCTCGTGTGAAACCAGTAGTCAATATTGATTTATTTGTCAGGTAACTTCCGTGCTTAGGTTACGCCACTTCCGGAGTTATTTTAATTAGATAGTTTTGTTGCCTAAACCCAGCCAAGTTGTTTTCTGTGAAGACGGAAGTTTATTTTGAAAAGACTGGAGCGGAAATTGACACGTGCGTCACGTGTTGCTGGACATTCGTAAGAAAACGCACGAAAAATGAGGAATTACTTTTCGTAAGATATCATATGAACCGTTGTATGAGGATACGTTGATGTGTTTGATTTAACAAATTAAATATTGTCAGCACCGACCATGAATATCCACAATAAATGTAATGGCAATCCAACTAGCTGATAGGCTGCATACAAAATTGACAATTTTATCTGAAGTTTGCACCATAGTAACTCTCAAGGTTCATTCTCTTCAAAGTGCAAAAGTGTATTTCATGGCAATTTGTCCTTTAGAGTTATTAGTTGCAGTGTTATTTCTTGCATACAAGATGATTTGGAATAATGGTGGAGGTAGAGGTGATCAAAACATTAGAATTTATCATCTGAGGACCATGACTGTGTATGAAATTTCATGGGAATTCATTTGTTAGATTTCAAGTTAGCTTATCTATTAGTCAAGGGTCCTTTTTGACTTTATTGTGGCATTAGATGAAATGTTAAGAGGTCACCAAAATATCAGGAATCATTCTCAGTCGACCTTGTATATTTATATCAAATCTAACAAACATCAAAACCCTTCAGTCCTGCAACAAAAAACTCCATGTCTGTTGCAGGCGGCAACATCCGGGTCTGAAAAGTGAAGCCAATGCTGAAGTGCCATAAACTTGCATTCTCTCTAATAGCCAGCAGGGGGCGACTCCTCTGGTTGCAAAAAGAAGTCTGATTGTATAGAAGTCTATGAGAAAATGACCCTACTTCTCCCTTGATTTATTACCTCAGTAAACATTGCGAACATGGGTTTATGGTCTCAATCGCTAGTTCACTAGTACAGCATTATGTTCATTTAGTAAATTATGGTCCCATTTAGAGTAAAAATTACGATAAAGCAGGCTATGCTTTAGGGCGTGGCTATCTTGTGATTGACAGGCTGCTACCACGGCATTGTCCGGACCGGTCTGGGTGTTGCCCACGTTTCCGTCTTACAACTTTAACCCTTTCACAGTGTGTTTTCAGTTCACAAAAGTTAATTTTAACACTTTGGTCTCCTAAAAATGTCTTATTCAGTGTTCGGTTGTACTTAACTCCACCCTCTCGTCACTTCTGATTGCAAAAAAGAACAACAAGATGGCGATGACCAAAATGCCAAACTCAAGGCTTTAAAACTGTAGTCCACAACCCAATGGGTGACTACTACTACAGTCTATGGTCTGTTGTCATACTAAATATTAGTAAGTGCAGTGAAAGTCTACTCCTTCACTCTTACAGCAATGTGTGCTGCTCTGTTGTGATACAGAGCTGGATTTAAGTGCAGTGGCTCCATTCTTGTGCCATCACTCACTGCTGAACTTTTGGTACACTGAGAAAATGATGCTCCTATTGATAACAGCAGTGGGTGTATTATTTTCAATGATTAAAAGTGCTGCCTTCTGGAAAAGGATTATTACTGCCATCACACCTGCATGAGATTCATGTGCGTCTTAAAGGTCAAACAAACGTTCTTTTGGGGCAGAAAGTCAGTTTCTCATTTGTTGTAAGTAAAATGAAAAACAAACAAAATACTATAAGTTCTTTTGGTTTTATCATTTCTAGCCTTTATATAGCACAATATATATTTAAAAAATAAGATGGATGTGGTTGCATTTTTAATTTATCCCATTGTACAGTATATTAATCATTGTGGATAAAATGCATATTCGATTTTAAATAATATACCACAGTTAGAGGTATTTTAGCAATATCCTCTTCTCATTTCCTTGATATCGATTTCACAGTGATTTCTATCATAAGGGCGATAATGTGTTTTTCCATTAGCATCATTTCTTAAAACAATAGATTTTCCATAGCGTCATGCCTATCTGAGTGCATGTGCCCCCTGCTGTTGTCACCATCCTGGAGACGTTTCATGTACAAGCAATTTCATTTCAGGCATCCTAGGAGTCAAGCTAATTTAACCAGCTGGAGTAAAAGAGCCAGCATGAGGAAAGGACACAAGGTTAAGCAGATAATGTGCTTGCAGTACCAAGCTGTCATCCGTTGCTTCTCCGCTGTTGTTGTTGTTGTTGTTTGCTTTAAGTTTTCTAATGGGCCTTTGCATTCCCGTTACCCGGTGCTGTCGGTGCTGGTCACCGTTCGGGGCGAAGCGAAGATCACCGTGGCCAAGGGCACGTCCGCCCGCCTGTGACTCCACTGTCAGCACTAATGCATTCAGGGCAGAGCTACATGCTTTTTCAGGTGTGTCGTGGGCTGCAGCGTCAGCAGATTGTAATCAAATCCAATCTGGTATTAAAAGACGATCTTGACACTTGACACCATCAAAAGAAAACAGGGAAAGTTAGCGTGTGTAATGGGATTGTAGACGAGTCCTCGATGATCTCTGGTCACCTTATAAAACTTAATATGGACTGCACTCTAAATTCAACCTTTTTGAACGGAGTCAATAATGATCCTTTGAGCTGTGGTGCAGGAAGCGTGCTCTGTGTGAAGTGTTGACGCATGACTTCCACAGTTGGTTGGATGTGAACACAACACAACACATACTAACTCCTCCATTATGTATTGAACAATACAAATGCTCCAGTCTGCGATGTATATCTTCACAGGAAGGCTTCGCCCCTGATTTGGTAACCCGTTTTCATACATATTCCCGCTGGCACATCGACTTCTCACTTAAAGAGCACTTTGAGAAAGCTCAGTCATGCGGGCGCGTGTGTGAAACCGGCCTTAAATCTCAGTCACTGCTCAGCAAGGAAGTGTTAAGCATTCATCTATACACTTTCACTCATGTATTCATTCAGATGCACAGTGTCACCTTAAAGGGAGAAACTGAATTCAGAGGAAAATCAATATGATAAACTGCTACTTGTTTTGTCCCTAAATTGTTTCAGTTTGGAAATCGATACGGGAGCCAGTGCCATTCATCACCGTTTGAGAGAAGTGGGCGCCCCGCGGGACAATATTAGGGCCTCCATGTGGAGCAGGGGGGGAAAAAAAGAAAATGCAATGGGTGTTAGTGTGAGGTGGGTGAAACGGGAAGCAGGGAGAGAAATAAGGAATAAAGACAAAGAGAACAAATATCCAGACAGAGAGGAAGAAGAAAACAGAGTGGGAAGAGGAGAATTGTAAGACGCTACTGTCTCTCCATCCTCCCCCTCTCATTCTCTCAGAAGGATGGATGACGAGCAGGGGTTTATCAGACTCTGACAGACACAATAAAAAATAACCTTCCCAGTGTGGGGCCTGCTCAAATTAATACAGTGCAGCAGGCGACGTCTGAGCCGGGTCATTAGGGGCCGCTGACAGCGTCATTAAGACAATGGGCAGATTATAGCGGTTACATGTGACAAACTGCCGACGTGGACTCTGCCATGTTCCTCGGCTGACCTTTGGCAAGCATCATGGTGACTCTGTAAATCAGGATGGAAGGTAGGAGGACGAAGGAGACACTGCGAGTTGTTATTATGACAACGACGCACCATTGTCTTTTATTGCCACGGCTCGTTACGGCTTATTGCCGTTCTCTCCAGATGTGGAGGATAATTTCTATGTCAGAATCCACTTAAAACGTTGTCGGTGTGTATTTTTGTTTAATAAATGGCATTGTGAATCAAGTATCAGATTGGCATTTAAAACCTATAAAAGAGCTTATGTCTCCATCTAAAACATTCAAACGGCATATTACATTTGAATCTATTACAGGTTGTGGATGCTGTAAAATTAGATTTCACTGCCTCGCTGATTGTCTTCAGAGCAGCAAAGTCAAATCTCAGATGGTTAAAGAGAAGGAAGTTAATTCATGGAAACAGTGACATGAATTTAAATCAAGCGTTAATAAATGATGTTGTGCTTTGAACGGAAAGTATGACCTTTTGTTTTGGTGTTAATTAGAGGAACTTTTTGACAGTGAATGCCCAGTGGTATTTACATAGACTGCCAAAATGTTTTGTTTGCTGTTTTTGCTTATCATCTACTTTTAATTTAATAGGATATCATTATGCATCTGTTTTGCATAGTCGTAAAAAAAGAACATATATTCTTCTGAATTTCCATGAAACAAGACATCTCATTCTTTGGAGAAGTGATTTTCATGCTCGGAGAAGCTCAAGTTAATTAGCTGCTGTGGTGTTTACAATTTCACTGTGTTTACTTACACCGTCAGAGGTCAAAATCCAACACTACATTTGGCATGAATTACAATAAATTGCAGTAAAAAGCATAAAAAACTGAAACATAGAAAATACCAAAAACACTGTGCGGAGTATGCACCTCTGTCATGACTGGGAGGTTTAGATGACGGCACGTCCTGTCAGGGGAGCCGTTATAGTGTAAAGCTAATCCGACCACGAGTCTGCCCGGCCAGGTGAAATGTGAACATTACAAGTATAAGTCATTAAAAGCACCACAGATTTTGTCCGCAGAGCGTAACAGGTGAGCAGATAGACCGAGAGGAGGGAAATTACTTGGCTACTAAATTGTATTTATTTTTTTTCCATTTTCCATTTTGAAAATGAGATGTGCAATAGTACGACCTACCATGAAATTAGCTCAGAGTTCTAGTACACTGTTGGTTTCAAAACATAATATCAATGCTGAAGTATGCTTGTCTGGGTAACAACATCAATGTGTCACAGTACAAATAGCTGTAGATACTAATATACAGTGTCATTAAAACATGATAAGGACTTCTGACAACAAGAATGTGATTACTTGACTTGGAGGACTACAAAACCAGGGCTGTATAGCTACCATTGAGGACTCTGAGTTCACACTACCTTTTCTGGACATTTGGGGGCTTTATAAAGACAAGAAGAAAACTTTGCATTACACAATAACCATAGGGCAACCTCCAGTTCCGAGGAGTGAAGCCAGTGTGGACGTGCATTCTCTATAAAAGCCAGCAGGGGGCGACTCCTCTGGTTGCAAAAAGTAGTCTGATTGTATAGAAGTCTATGAGAAAATGAGCCTACTTCTCACTTGATTTATATCCTAAGTAAACATTGTAAACATGAGTTTATGGTCTCAATCGCTAGTTTCAAGTCTTCTTCAATACAGCATGATGTTCATTCAGTAAATTATGGTCCCATTTAGAGTCAGATATACCATAAACCAGGGGATGCTTTAGGGTGTGGCTACTTTGTGATTGACTGGTCACTACCATGGCGTTGTCTGGTCTGGGAGTTGTCTGTGTTTTTGTCTTAGAACTTTAATCCTGTCACAGTGTGTTTTCAGTTCATAAAAGTTAATTGTAACATTTTAGTGGCCTAAAAATGTCTTATTCAGCGCTCGGTTGTACTTAGCTCCACCCTCTCGTATCACCTCTGGTTCCAAAAAACCAAGATGGCGAACTCAAGGCTTCAAAACTGTAGTCCACCAACCAATGTGTGAGGTCACGGTGACTACGTCCACTTCTTATATACAGTCTGTGACAATAACACACATATTACACATGTTGGTTTGTCTGGGCTGATGTCTAATGTTTTTAGACTAAATTTGACTGTTGAGATACTGTAAGGCTGTACTTAAGCATGGTGTTGCTAACGTCTTTGTCCATGTCTCAACTCCTCTAGGCACATATAGTATACATGTATAAGAAAAATTGTGAGCCAAAAATAAACACTAATAAACTAATAAACAATATGCTCAGCGTTATAGCCGTGACTTCCCCTCAAAGGCAACCGCACATATTTTAAAGTGACAGAACACTGAAACAAAATACAAATATATACAGCTCTGGTACAATGGCAAGTGGAAGCATTATTAACCGTGTTACACCAGGCAAAGCCATGGAATCACCAAAGTCACTACAGTAGGATTCATTCTCTGGGAAACCGTGATGTTCTCTACAAAAATTCATGATAATCTGTCCAATGGCTGTTGAGATTTTTCATCATTCTCAGCACAATTTTTCATAATGCTTATTGTCAGAGTTTTGATTTAATTTGGATTTCTGTCACATCAAGGTCGTGATATTGCAGGTGTTGGGTTTGCGTGAAGCTCCGACAATGCGTTACAAAATGCTCCAAAGGGAAGAACCGTCTTGTCTTTCTGCCCCAGTGTCATTGTGTCGCATTCTCTCTGATTCAGGCATTCAGCATTTTGTTATGTGCATCTGTCACTGCCGCTTTGTCTGGCAGGTGAAACGGCAGCGATAAATATAACATGGAGGTAGAGTGTTCACCGTGCTGTAAAGTACTGATCATGGAGTTCATTGCATCACTTTGGAGTGAGAGCAAACATGATTTCTCATCACCGTCTCTTCAGCTACTCTGTGCGATGAGTGCTGAAAAGAAAAATCCATTTTTTTCAGAGATTCAAAAGCACATAAGAGCTTTGGATGACACCTATTCAACAAATATCAATCATAGAAAGTCAGATATTTTATGATGACATGTTTTAGTAATCCAGTGCCACTCTATGAAATATTGAAAGCAAGGGTATATGTTGGTGTTGACTTTGATCACTGGCAGCCTTGCCTGTCTTGTGCAGCTCTCCTCACTTGTCAGACCGGATCAAAGCACACAGTAACATGTGTTTCAGGCCCGACTTTTCCCCGAACTCACTCGTTCTGCTTATCCACAACAATGATGACTCCTTAAAATTCAGGGTGCTGCGTGGACTTCATTAATTTATTTATTAGGCCGCCTCACGCTGTGTGTCACTCTGAAGAGGACCCACTGGAGCGCTCATGTAGACGCTGTAGACACGAGCTCTGATTTGTGACACCAGTCTATGGACCAACAGAGACGAGGGATTCCACGCAGGCAAATTAAGCCATGCATTGTAAGGCAAGCTGTTCTCACAAAGCTGTTTTGTCAGAGTGAGAGTCAGACAGGAGGATTTAAATGACACCGGCGCTGCAAAAATAACTCTTTGAACATAAAACACCTTTTGAGTTTTTTATTTGTGGGAGAAAAGACTTTCTAACAGGGTTATAGACATTTCTCTGCCACAATGAAAGAACTAGAAAGCAATTCTGTTCCAAAAAATGTATGTTGTGAATCCAGTAAATATAGATTCACTGATGTTTGCATTGGGATTAAAGATAAACCCAGCAGATGTATTGTATGAATTTAAACAGCGTTCCCCCAGCAGAGTCCCACCCACAGAAGATCCTTTTTTTGGGTGCAATGTGACAACATAAAGGGTGGCACATATTGAAAAAAACATAGACGCAACAGTAGAGCAGAGCAGAGTTATTAAAATAGTTCACGTGTTGTATTATGTGGGAGAAATAGCTGTCATTTGGAATGAATGTGTGCATGTATGTGTGAGCACGGCTGTAGGTACAGTATGTGTGGGTACAATACTGTATTTGGGGATAAGATGTTTTTTTTACTAGCCACCAATCAACTTCTGTTAATTTTACTATACTACTAAATACTCAATTCCCTTAATTCAAATTTAATTTAGTTTTTAGCCACATTAGCGTCATGGCTCTTGGAAAAGCAATGTCGGCCCATCTGTCGCTCTATTGGTTATGTCCAAACCTTTCAAATTATAAAGGTGTTACACATGTTTGGGAATCTCGAGTGCCCCATGTGGAACATCCGACTAACAAATTATGTCTCTCTTCTGCTAGTTGGTAGACCATTGTTCATTATCCATTATTTCTGTGCTTGATTATGGTGATATTGCAGACAAGTGACCCACTGATATCACTCAGCGTGCAATATTGTAACAGACTGTGAGACAAATGGTTTTTTTTGCGGTCCAATGGGAAATTTTTCTGACTATTGATGTTTTGTATTAACAATGGGTGTCCCCTTCTCAACACCCATATAATTATGACAAACACCACTACCTCAGCAACCACATAAAGGACAAACATGGCTTATGATAAGTCTTTGTTGTGTGGAGTGAACACAGGCTCTATTTAGGAGGAAACTCATTAGGCCGAAAATGGAACGAGCCAACGCGGATCGTTTTCACCAGACCCGTTGTGCATAGTTGTCAATGCAGAAAATTCAAATGCGGATTTTCAGCATTTTTGCATCACACTGGTGAGAAACGGCTTTTAAGCAACAGAAGGGAGTTGTACTGTACATTATTTATCTATAAGGCTCAACTGGCTCACGACCTCTGCCCTCTGAGCATATCTAAATACAGCAACTACAAAGTCACAGGACATGTTAACTTTAGCTGTATACAGCATGTTCAAACTTAGCTTGGAAAACTGGTTTTAAACATTATGCTCCTTACAAATGGAATGAGTTAAATCTCAATGAGGCATCCAGTTTAAATAAAAAATTTAATAAAAAATCGTACAACCAAAAACACATGGTGTCTTGGATTTAAATATCCACTCAACGCATGCGTCAGCCACAATGAAGCCAGATGCAGAACATGACTTTGCAACTCATTGTGGGAAGACAGTTTTATTTAACTTCAAAGCAACTTAAGGGAAAGTTTAAGGGTAAAATCAGAACATGTGGCAAAGCCATGTAATGGCCAGAGTCTCAGTCAAGTGGCTCAGCCAAGTGGCTCAGCGTGTCCGGAGACTGGGAGGTGATTGAGAGGAACAAGGGTCCCCGGAGACGGAGCTCTAAGTAAGAGCGATTCTCTCTGCTCTCTCAAAGTATGGACCACCATCCTGGTGACCTTCTGCTAGCGTGCGGATGAAATTGGATGATTTCTTGCTGGGGCTGAAGGGGAGTGACAGGTGGCTGTGCTCCCAAGCCTGAAGGAGAGTCGCTCTACTCAATCCGGCCCCTGACTCCTTCCCTTCCTCAGCCGTCATCAGGAAACATCTCACAACATCATCACTTATTTATGGCCAGATATGAAGAGTTATATTTCAATCTCTCTGGCCATTTGAGATGTTTCAATATATGCATTCGACTGCTCTAATTTGCAAGCGTGATTTAATAAAAATGCAATCATATGTGCCATGTGAACTCAAGACAGTTCTTCATTTAAATATAAGTGACACTGATGCTGCACTTCTGGGCATTATGTTTATTTATGTGTTTATTTCTTGGTAATTACACGTCATGTCTGTTCCTGTGGAGCTTCTGACATTTGATCAGTTTAACTTGCTCATATTGAGCTTAAAGAGATTAAGAAGATTTTAAGAAAGCCCGTTCCGGTTGTAATGCGTAAAGTCTTCCATAGTGTAGTCAGGAGCAATTCTTTGGCTAGAAAACCAAAGAACTGAGACTGTAATCTGTGATGACATGCTGATATACAGCTTGGAGCTGCTTCATTGGCCATGAATGGGAGACTGACTTTGTGTACTCATACAATGTTTGCCTCAAGTTTCACATCCAAGTGAGTTTTATATTGATAGTGCTATAACTTTCAAAGCAGAAAATGTGCCCCTGTTCCCTGGAAAATAATTCTGAAAACTGACGTGGACACGTTTTCTCGTCATATGGTATTCATCGCTACGATATGACAGCGTATTAGGGCTATTTAGGTAATATTCCGAGAAAAAACGTAGAAGATTAAAGTCATAAATTTACATTTAAATTATTTATAAAAACTTGGTTATTCTCTAAGACTAAAGTGATACATTTATGAGAAAAGATTTGGAAAACTGAGTGAGGCAAAGGTCCTGAAAGATACCAATACATGTTTACTTTTATGTTCTTTATGTTTTCTTTTATGAACATAAGTACTAATAGTATAGACGTTACAGGAAAGTATGGAGACGAACGTCTATCTTTGACTTCACGAAGGCATGTCTTTTATTTCAGCACAGCAAACGCTAAAAAACATCTGTTGAGAAGATGTTACTCTAAACACACTGATGCTTTTAACTGTCATTGTGTCAGTGTGAAGGGAAAACAACACAAAAAAGACACATAACATAACTACTTGTGTTGAACCACAGATTGTGGTGAATTATGACCTTTAGAGTTTGTTGGGAAAAGGGATGTCTGGAATATCCTGCTTAGCCTGCTGCCCCCGCAACCCGGCTACAAGCAAACAGATGAGAATGGATGGATGGAGAGTCAGCTACAATATATAATGTATATATAATAATAATAATATATTTTGCACTCTGCGGCTCACGTTACCGCAGTGTTTAACGGTGGCATAAGTGTGATGAGGTTGATCCAACCTTGCAAAGTGAAGCGATGGGGTTTCTAAACAAAAATACCCCACTATTTTTCATTACCATGGTTTTGTACAAATTTTTTTTCTCTTAAATTTACGACTTTATAATCTTGCAAATTTCAGATATTTTTCTCGCAAATTTATGACTTTCATCTTGAAAATTCAGAGTTTTTTCTCAGAATATTACCCGCTCCCCTGGCTCCGTAATTTGTAATTTTTTTTTTAACCTACAATGGCCCTAAAATGCCGACGTACTATGGAGCTGCGCATCACTAAAATATCAGAGACACACTTGTATACGCATGCGCGCTGGGGGGTGTATGAAGACAAAAGAAGAGCAGCAGTATGACTCTGCATCTCGGTTGCCGTGGCTTCTCCAGACCTGTGGGAGATTGAGCCAGCTGGGAGAATAAAACACACCACATGCAAAATATTTCACCACCATCATCCTACCAGGTCATCCGAGGCTGTCAACATGCACATAACCACGCTCCTTCTGTTGTGTGCTAATACTGTACAAATGGGTCCTTGAGCATTGTGTTTCTTCAAAGGAACATGGATGAGAAGAACAATGGATTCACCTCTTTCCCCCGTCATCTTTGTTCTTAATTTGCTCAGCATTGTGGGTGCAAACCAGCTCACATTGGTGCAGACAAAATAAATAAAAAATAAAAAAACAACGGAAATAATTAATGAATATAAACCCTCGGGGAGGGCTTTTAAATCTACATAATATCAAACCGTGGCTTTTTCTTTTTTAATAACAAGGCGTATTGGGTTCTGTGATGTATTTCTTGCATGCCTAATTACTGAGATATGAATTATCTTTCGTCCTTTGCAATTTAGTAAATAAATCCCCAGGGAGCTCATTTGAAGCAGGAAATAGGCCATATTTCTATGTGGAGAAACCACCATGTGAAGGAAGTTCCATAGGGGAAATATGAAACCAAATCAGTCATGTAATGGAGGAAATCAAAGCAGCACACAACCTTGTTTACTCAGAGGATGGTAGCTTGCAATTTTTGGTCAGACCGGGAGACAACAATTTATCCCGCTTGTCTCCAAAACACATCGCAGCACTTTGTTTGCTAAATTAAAAGGGGAGATTGAGATCAATAGAATAACAACATGGTCCTTAGTGGAGATCAGTGCAGGTAAAGAGCTGGAGAGAGTCCAAACAGAGCCGACCTATAGCTCGGTTATTCTGGGTCCTTCTGAGCAGGAGATGGGCAGCCCTGCAGGTACTGCTCCCCCTGAGCTGAGACCACTCCAGACAGACTGCAGTAATTTACATTGACAAAGCTGTCAGAGGAGAGGTGGCCTCCCGCATGGTGATGGATGCCGACCTGGGAGGAAGAAGAGAAACAGAAAGAAGGAGGAGAGGAGAAAAAAGATTCAGGAAATAAGCAAAGAGCAAAGGCAGATACCAGATTTGTGGGTGTAGTATTTGAATAATACTGAGCCCACACGGTAATAAGACAGTGAGTAATACAATAAGAGCATGTTCACTTTCCATAAGAGATCAAAAGCCCTCCTCTACAAGTCCAGACGTCTTTCCCTGTGTTTCTCCAAAGGCTATCGATGAAAACTCGCCAGCGCTTACACCCTTACAGCAAAATGCAACACGAGGCACGCCAGGACGTATCAATATTTTATGCCTGTCTTTCACATGGGGTTTAGTGGAATACCAAAATAAAGTAATAGAACAGTGTTAGAGGAAGGAAGCGGATAACTTCTCACCCTCCCTGTTTTTCCATTCCAACTTCCTGTGGAAAGATGTGCTGACGCTGCATCTCCTGGGGCAGGTGCTGTGTGTGTGTGTGTCAGGGGCCCCCGGTGAGCAGCTCCTCGCTCCTGTCACCTCTACTAACACCGGCCCTCGTCAGCAGGGGCCGGCGCCAGCGCCGCAGCCTCCCACTCCTCCTGTCACCTGTCCTCGCACAGGCCAAGGTGACTTTGTTCCCCCCTGATGGAAAAATGACAGCTGCTGCAGCTACAACGTCCGAAAAAGTCAGGGAGCAACCAGTTGGCTTTCTTTCTGTCCTTTCCTCTCATTCTCTATGTCTCCCTTGCCCTCCCTTCCTGTCTCTATCATTCATTATATCATCACTATATACATTATATCTGTGCATTATCTTTTTATCCGGCTTTGCAAATTTGATATTTTTTGTGCAGCATACTGGTCTGCTGTGTAAATCACATGTCCAGTGCTACCTTGAGAAAAAAAATCTGTAAAGGGAGAAATTTATGTGTTATATATTTGATATATCAGTGTCACGATATACGGTATTGACGATAACTGTGATATTTTAAAAATAAAATGTTGATATCATGATAAAATAAACATGATAATATTGTGTAAATAATCAAGCGCCTCTTAAATCATTTCCATTATTTTCAAATGTTCTATAGATATATCGCTATTGTGAATTATTTTGGCCATGGTACAGTAAACGTGAATATCTGATATCGTGACAGCCCTCATTAGGGTATATATTGGTTTATGACGGCACCCTCTGCAATAACCAGATACAATGCTGTTGGCTCTCCATCTACATAGATAGAGAATGTCTTTGAATTTCATTTTAAACCATATTTGCATAAAACAATAAATGTCACCGATTTGAAATGACACACAAAAAACATCTTTGAACCACAACCTACATCAGCTTTCCAGCTAGTCTTCTTTTCACCTACAAAGACAGAGGTTCAGCACCTTGGCTTTCTGAAAGTTAGTTGTTATGGTGACAACAGAACACACGTCAGTGGGGCTAGCTCTTGCTAGCTAATAGAGTGCTCCAGGGATGACATATTTTTGTAGGCCAACCAGGAAGTTAGCATCGCTCTGGGTTCCCCCGACAAAAAGCCAATGAGATTTTTTCCATTGGGTTTTGGATTTTTTGCAGAAAATAAGCTCTGTGGCAAACAAACCTTTATGATGCTTACACGTTATGTCAGCAAAGTGAACAAAGTGAATGTGAAAAGACAAGTGAAAAGCTAACGTTAGGCTTTAGACAATCTACACCACGGTCGCATGAACTTGAGCATACACAACGAGGCTGTAAAGGCGAATGTGTCGGCGGGATGGCCTTTAGTAGTCTCATTTAGCCACTTGTTAGCAACCGCCTTATTTAAGACACATAACGGCTTCAAAATTCACAAGTGGGGTATTTATCGATATATTTTATGCCGTAGAACAAAATGTTAAAATCTCTTCAGCTTGTGTTCACCACAGACCTTATTTCAGGCATCTAACTAAAAACCTATTCAAAAAACCCATTGACTTCCAGACGAGGGAACCGGAAGTGCTAACATGATAACTCGTTTCCGGGTTTTAGGACTCATTCCTGTAGCACTCTATTACACCTTGCTTTAATGCTACATTGGTTACAGAAAATGAGCTGAACAAAGTTGTGAGCAAGAATGTGTGGATGAAGCATCAAGTTATTAAATTGTACTCTGGCTCTTTATGCTTCGTAACGTTACTACACCGCTGCTAGAGTCCTTACTGCAGAACCTCTCCTCAGTGAGGCCTCGACGAGCCGCAAGTCGGTTTAGTTTATATGGAAGTTAGCCTGCTACAACGGTCGCAATGACAATGGTACACATATAAAGTGCCCGCCACTCTGACCATACTGCCATGTTGATTTGAATGGGAATGTCTACTCCTATTCTGTTTCTATGGTTATTACCACAGAAACATCCACCGAGGAAAAGTACACTGCTAGCATAAGTCTGCAGGCTAGATACACTGCAAAAACAGCCCTACTAGAAATAAGCCAAATATTCTTAAATTTCGACAAATTTTCTTGTTTTGAGCAAAAAATCTGCCAATGGGGTAAGCAAATTTTGCTTGGCTAGAATTCTTAAAACTAGACTATAAATCTAGACACCTAAGACTGTAATGTGTCTTAAAACTAGAAAAATAGGCCAAAATTGTGCTTATTACAAGCAAAGAAACTTATGTAAGAAATGTTTACTTAAAATGAGTGTTGTGCTTTCTTGATTAAGCTGACTTTAACATTTTTTTACTTAATTTAAGCATTTACACCTTAATTAAGATTTTCAATTAGTAAAAAAAAGCTTGTAATAGGACACATTTTCTTCAAACAGAACATTTGCTTTCTTGATTGAGCTGACTTTAAGAATTTATACCTCAACTCTAAGAATAATAATTAGCAAAAATTGCTGAAAATAAGACACAATTTCTACAAAAAGCATACTACAAACAAGCAATTTTGTTTTAAATTAAGCCACCAGAAGTATGTCCAGTTTGTATTGTCCAACAAGACCTAAACTGTCATATTTTTTAAATAAATTGTTAAACTATTTTTAAATTGTGTTTATGAGCCATGCAGTTTTTTTTCAGCAGAGTCATTCACATTTTGTTGTATGTGTGTTGTGTAGTGCATGGCTTTACTAATAATTTATATAATAATAATATGTATAATGAAATTTAATTATTGACAATGAATAAAAATAGATGAATTCAAACTTTAATTGGTGTCATTTCATACATTTCTTAAATTGAGAAGTTGTGCAATTGGTCTTAGTCTTAAAATAAGAAAATACATCTTGTTTGTCTGCTTTCATGCAAGCCATTGTGGTAGCTTGTTACTGGTAATTCTAGCTCAATATTAGCTGTAATATATTATTAAGAAAAATTTAGATATATTTTCTTAAAATTAGATTACTTTTCTAATGCAAAACTTGCTTGTCAAGATTATTTTTCTTTTTAGGCAAAAAGAAAACTTTTTTATTTTGTAGCTCCCTCCCTTTTTAAGACCTCCCTCATAGTCGCAGCTAGATCACTGTGTTGTCACTGTTAGTTGGGTTGATGCAGACCAATATGGACCCCATTCAATAGACGTCAGCTCTGGGACACTGGGATTTTTAGTCTGGCATAATTTGTGTCCCACAGTTACTTTCATGCAATGAAAGGCAATTACAGACCATTAGATACATTCATTTCTACCAGCAATGCATCCCTCTTCGTATTTGCATTACAGCGCTTCTTTTAAAATCTCGAGCATGTGCCAGAGGGGATTTCCTGAAGCATTGAGGTCTGAATTATCTCTCTTGACATGTTAGCTCTGAAATTAGGCATGGCTTGGGAATCTGCGGAGTAAATAGTGAGATTTTCTTGTTTGGGGTGATAGTGTTGAAAATGTTTCATTTGAATTACAGATGGCTCTCGGAGCATTGTGGCATGACTGAAGTGAGAGTAATTGGCGAAATGTAGATGACACACAATGCTGCACGCATTAGTGCTGCAACACATGCTGAAATTGGAGCTACTTATTTCATTTTTCTTGAATGCTCTTACTCTTGTTGTTTTCATAGCAGACTGATTTGTCTGCTCTTCTCCTGTTGCACTGTAGATTGCGTCCCGAGCTTTTGAGCGGCTCACATGAAAAATGTCTGCTGTCAACACAGTGTGTCTCCTGGACAATGGTAGCTGAAATCCTCTTTTTTTTAATGGATAGCAGAGACTAAAACCTGATGAAATGGAACAGTTCTGGTGAGAGTACACACACACACACACACACACAAAGGGAGGATAGAAAGAAAGAGACTGTGGTGAGAGACAGAAAAGATTTCCGTGTTTTCCATTCCCTTGAGCACTGGAAGGATGTTGTGCTGGGGACTCACGCTGTGATAAAAGGGGAGAAACGAGATATCAAACTATGCTGTCCACCTGCTGTCGTCCCTCACATTCATCATTAGATGAACCTGTCATATAGGCCTTGCTTCGGTCAATTATCACCGTCATCCATTTCCAGCACGAGACAATATAAGGTGAGTGGCCATCTGCTGCGATAGAGCTAGAAATTATGGGTCACGCTAGCGCTTGCTCTCTTGCGGTAAAGAAAGTTGCCTCGGCCGTATAGCTCGAGACAAACTTTGAAGTTCTCAACTCAGAAATAGCGAATGAACAAATTCAGCTTTGAATATCTTTGAGCGCAGGCTGTCACTTGTGAGACATTTATGTAAAGTTGAACTCACATGTCAGTCCAAACAGTTCTGTTCAGTTCTGTCAGAGTGGATGGGGAACTCATTTGGACGAAAACATCACACTCTCTCCTTCTCCCACTCGTGTACGATGTACCGCCGTGTGAGAGATATCTCTAACAGCCTCATGTCGACTCATTTAGCACCTGGCGCCGCTCATCGCTAGACTCATGTATAGCCAAGTGCTGCAAGTTGTCCATATTTTCACCTCATTTTCAAGATCTTTCACACCAAGGCTGACGACGGCTGGTTATGACATCACCATTTAAGCATGTGCGGTGAGCGCTCAGTCCCGACACTCACTGGAAGACTTTTTATTTATGGACAGCAATTCTGACTTGAAGATGTTATTCAGCAGATATCATTTTCTCATTTTCTAAGCTTTTCCTTTCGTCAGACCTATATCATTTTTACCTCCGGAGGCAATAATATAACAGCGCTGAAAGATAACCATTACGCTCGACCGTGTCCTTTTATATTTGAACGGTACACAGCGTTTTTCAATCTCCGAGGTGTACACATTTGAGCCACCAGCTGTGAGAGAGATGTTGCATTCTCACCTCTGTTTTTACATCTATTGTTTGTGACTCCAATGACAAACATTCCTCCAAAGGATATTTTCTCAAAACAATACTTTGTTATGATGGCAAAACTCTCTCCAAGGACTTTTTCTACTATAACCTCTTTTTAAAATTTCAGGGAAAAAAAATTAATTAGCTTTTGGATAACAAACACAGTTTTTCTTTCTTTTTCGGCTAATGATGTAAGAGTTGTTCAGACACTGCTATTCTATGATTTTGAAGCCGTAAATTAGAGGATAAGGGCTTTGAAGATTAAACACCAATTCATCGGCCTTGGATTGTTCATTTTCCTCGTAACACAATGGTTATTCTTATAGGTTGCTCTTCATTGCGGCTTTATCGTTTATTATGTTCATTATTCCCGAGGACTGATAACTGCATTTCCTCCCTTTTTCCCCCTCTTTTCTGTCTCATCTGTGGGTTTAAAACCCGGAGCTGGAAATCAAGCGTTCCTTTGTACGCTGTTCATTTGGAAGGCAGACTTTGCTGGCTTGTCCCTCCAAGCAGCGATATTGTGGAAGCAGCTCATGGCACGCATCCTCGGGAAAAAAAAGATATTCTGCCCCGCTTAGCAGGTTCATGAATACTGAACGGCATTGTAAAGATCAAACGGTGCGAACGTGGCGTTCCAGCGTGCATGCTGGAGAGGAGCGTGGTTGACACTTTTGACACCTGCTATTGTGTCATTATTACTGTGCGCTGATGGTCGGGGGTAAGTTTATTGAAATGAAAATCTGCCACGAGCTATTTACTGTAGTTGTAATAGTTATGTTCACATTTACATTTTGATGTGAAAGAGAGCTTCTTTATTTAATCTGTCATCAGTGTACTGTACGTGTGCTACTATGAGAGTCAGGCCAACCATTCTGCTTGTTCTCTGGCATCCTGTAATACGATATTCTGGGCTTGACTCCTGAGTCACTCCGTCTTGGTTTCTTAAGAGTTTTGAGCGACCTCCAGATAGCAGCAGATAAAGCCTTACTCCATAGTGTTTACTCCCGTCTGCTGTGCTGGATTCAGTAGTCAAAGCCTCCTTTAGAGGGAGCACTGTGGCTGTCATATTTCTCCTTTATAAACACGGGCTGTTTGAAGCAACCAGCAGCAAGAGATGTAAGGGCCCTTGCACCTGTCTGGTGCACCGTCTCGCCTCGCATATATAGTCGTCGCCTCTCCATGTCCTTCATCTTTGTTTAGAATCCTTGGGTCTGTTTTGGGTAAATGAGGTTCACGACCCTGGCTTTCTGCATGGCCAAGCTCTCACATCGTTTCCTCACGGTCGAGAGGGGGGGAAGAGGCTGGCACTCAGATGGAGAAAGCACTCTCAGCAGACGGTTTAGTAATTACACACTGGAAACCAATCAGCCTGAACACTGCTTCTTAATTAGCAGAACAAAACAATAGTGCATGGATTGGAGGACCCCGGAGGTCACACGCTCCCCTCAGGTATACCCACCGAGGTGCACTTCCATCGTCTTCGGCCGCTCTTCACCTCACGCCGTCAGGTGCCCAGTGATCACAGATGCATCTCAGCAGGTAAAAAAGAAGTCGCCATGTATACCAGATGAAGGAGCCAGAGCCCATTAAATGTGGCAGAGACACACTCTAAAGGTGTGTCTGCCTGATAGCTAGAATGGATGAGCATTTGTGCCTGTCGTGGTGGATGCAAGCAGAAGAGAGGAACGGAGAGGTCACCTAATCCATTCTAATCAAGGCTACAGCAGCAACACACATGGTATTCATTAGTAAACAAGTGGAAGAGCTGCTGCACAACAAACAACTTGGCCATAATTAGCATGTAGAGGATCTCGCCGTGGCCAAAGCGCGTGATAGGGGTCAGGACAAACAAAACCTTCGCTGTGTTTAATTCTTACAATCGAAACTCTTCACATCGGATTACACCGGCTCTAAATCCATACAGTTGTGATGAATGCTTCAACTATAAATGGACTGCCTGCATTTCTCTTGTGCATTTGATATTTACAAGGATATTCATAATGTCTCGTAATGGACTGTGTTTGCTTGCAACAATTCATCTCTGTAATACTACCCAGCCTAAATTACTACCACGAGAAGACTGCCTCCAATTTCCTGCATGGAAAGATCTTAGATGTCCACAGTCTTTCTCCATAAAGCTTCATAAAATGACAGTAAAAGCATTTTGGATAAAGAACCTGAACTTCTGTATGTAGATTATAAGTATAGGAGAGCGAGTGTGTACGGAGGATGTGGAGCTGCTGCAGTCTGACATGCTGCCAGGGAGTTTTCTATTCTCTGCTATTAACAGTTAGGTAGAGCGGGCTGGTAATGGTTTTTTCATGTCTATTAATGTCTCTCTCCAGAGCCAGCGGTTCCATGCTGTGTCATTAAAGGTCAGAGCAAATTGGATCCTCAAATGAAGACAGTGTGAAAAAAAGCAGGACTTCTTAATGGCTTGCGTAAGGATGCCAATAAATGCTCTGATTATTATTAATGATTTTTCCTCAGCATTGATTTGGCTGGTTGTCAAGGTTTTGGGTGATCTCCCATATTCAAACTATAAATTACTGTGCGGCTGCAGCCGTGCACTATTTTACATATGCAGCATTGTTTTTTCCGGACTATGCAAGTATGGAAAAACTAGGGTGAGTTATATAGAATTCAAAATCGGTACGTATGTAGAAAAGGAAAGGAGAGCGAGAGAGACGAAACACTTTGAATGACAGTAGGATATTCCTCAATTCCTGGAGGACAGTAAATACTTTATTTTCCACTTCTTAATATTAAACACATGCACAGACTGAGAAGATACGACCTTATCCACATGTGGATTCATATCAATGGTATGAAGTATGAATGTGGTTTTCCTCAGCATATAGAAAATGTATGAATTATTGGGGATTATTAATGAATTCATATTTAATATGTTCTTTGGACCCGCTGCAACAGGGTCTGCAACACCCTCCCCCTAATATCTCAAAATACAGTACTGAGTTCAGTTGGTACAACTTGTTCCACCAAACTAAAAAAACAAACACTTTACCATTGTCACTTTATTTACCTTTATATACTTTTAGTACGGTTTTGCAAACTGTTACACCTCTGTGTGTATATGTATATACATATTTACTTATTCTCTATACATACTACATTCCTGTCTACACCCCCGTGTACATATATTACTTCTCATTGTGCATATACTGTACATATTACATCCTGTTTACATTCAGTTTTTCCATCTGAAATACTGTCATCAACTAAATTACAAATTTACATTTACATTACTATTTTATATTTACTTATGTTTTAATTATTTCTTGAATGTTTCTGTAAAGCACTTTGAATTGCCCTGTTGTTGAAATGTGCTATACAAATAAAGCTGCCTTGCCTTGCCTTGCCTTATGTTTATATTAAAGCCCTCTATTTTAAGTGCACTAGTTTATGCCTTAGATATTCATTTTGCTTTTACTTTTACTTGTGTGATTTCCCCTTTTATATTTATACAAATTTCAGAGCGTTGTTGAAGCAACCTGAGACCAAAGACGTTCATTGCCAGTCCCTGCTTTGCTGGAATTGACAAATGACAAATAAAGAACCTTGAACGTTGATGAAAAGAGGCAAAGCATAGAAAATGGAACAAAATGATAAATCTTATTAAAAACTTAATAATAGCCACTAATGTGCATGATGAAAGTGGAATTAGAAATTTAGAAAAGAATATTTTAGCCACGCTGTTTTATTTTAGAGAAAAGACATACTAAATAAATGGTCAAATTTAGCTAATTCACTGTTTGTTAATGTCTGTCTGTTGTCTTAAACTCTGTTATGATGTAGACTAAAGTGATGAAGGAAACAACCGTTGGTAGAGATGACATTTAACCACTAATATAAAAAAAATTTTGTGTTAACATTAGGACTGTCAATCGATTACAAATATTTAATAACAATTAAAATGAATCTGTTCAAAATGAACCTTAAAGGGAGATTTGTCAAGTTTTTAATACTCTTATTAACATGGGAGTGGGCAAATACGCTTTCTTTATGTAAATGTATGTATATATTTATTATTGGATATCAATTAACAACACAAAACAATGACAAATATTGTCCAGAAACCGTCACAGGTACTGCATTTAGCATAAAAAAATATGCTCAAATTATAACATAGCAAACTGCAGCCCAACAGGCAACAACAGCTGTCAGTGTGTCAGTGTGCTGACTTGACTATGACTTGTTCCAAACTGCATGTGATTATCATAAAGTGGGCATGTCTGTAAAGGGGAGACTCGTGGGTACCCATAGAACCCATTTTCATTCACATATCTTGAGGTCAGAGGTCAAGGGGCCCCTTTGAAAATGGCCATGACAGTTTTTCCTCGCCCAAAATTGAGTTTGGAGTTTAAGTTTGGAGCGTTATTTAGTCTCCTAGCTGATATAACATGGTTGGTACTAATGGATTCCTTAGGTTTTCTAGTTTCATATGATGGCAGTATCTCTTTAACTTTAAAACTGAGTCCACTACAACCTAAAAAAAGTTAATGCGTTAAAGAAATTAGTGACGATGAAACAAATTTGCATTTACATGTTATTATCGCGTTAACTTTGACAGCCCTAGTTGACATATTGGTCTTATTAGCTAGCTGACTGTGATGGGGAAAAAACTAAGCCCTAAAAAAGAGAAGGATTGTTGTTCTTTGCATACGACAGATTGCACCTTTTTATTTTTCATCAGTATAATTAAATTTGTGGTGAGTAAAAAGTAAAAGACCTTTCCATGGTCTACCAAAAAAAGTCAGGCTACCCTGCAGCAAAAAGGATAAACACAACTCTCTGACCTCCCCTTTCCCCCTCTAATCATTTTTTTATAGACTGTTTGCGCTGTTAACCGATGCTCCCTCAAACCAGAGAAAAACAAGTGGTTCTCAGTTCATTTGAATGCAATATTACTGCAAAACAAAGACTGACCACTAAAAAGCACAATAATAGTTAGTTATTTTTCCCCAGCTGGTTGCCTGTCATCACTACACCATGCACCGGAGAGTCCAATACTTAGTAATACTCACAGCACCTTAGAGGACAACAAGATAGAAGCACCTTACCCCCTCCTCCCCATCATTTCTCTGCCATATCGACTGCCAAGTTGATATTTCAGTTTCTGTTATGTGACATTTGGCTGACTGAACAGAGGTGTCGGGGACAGCCATCACCAGGAGAGGAGGCAGGAGCGGGTTGAGGGAGGAAAGAAAGAAGAGATAGAAGGAGCAGAAAAACAGAGGAGGAGGAGGAAGAGGAGGAGGAGGAGGGGGCGTTGAAAGAGACACAGAGAGAGAACTAACAGACAGTGAGTGAGCTGGACGGAGTGAAGGAAAGGAAGGCAAGAGAGGAAGAACTGTCATATCCACCCTTATCACAGCGGTCTGCAGTTTTCCAAATGTCTCTTTTCAAGCGGCACCGGAGTGTGCATATTAACTGTAATGGTGTGTCTTTGTCCGGGCTCCTGCTAGGCCATTCACATCCAGTACACTCAGCAGGCAAACTCCACCACACAACCCAACCAAACCCTGGAGTGTCACCAGCACTACAAATAGAAGCTCCTTATTTTTGAACCAAAGGGATTTCTGTTTTTATTCTTTCCAGGGAGTGAGCTGTGGGAAATATTTGCCATGATTTTTTTGAACGGGAAGTGAATAAAGGCAGAGAGAGAGAGAGAGTGGATGTTGAATACTCCCCACAGATCAGGCAGGAGTTTGATTATTGATTTATCAAAGAGAAAGGTTGCAAGAATCCCTCGCCTGGTGTCTGTAAATGCAAACACTTGCATTGGATAAACTGCTCAGATGTAGTGTCCCCAGCCTACATTAAGTAGCTCATCTGAAAGCTGTTATGCAATGATAACCTTGAAATCCAGCTCGCTTGAGAGCTCAATCTGTGGATGCAACGGCGAAAGAAACGTGAGGCACATAATACCTCGCATCAGATAAACAAGCAGAGTCACATTCCCGGGTGAAATTATAATGAAATCCCTACATAAGATAAATGTTTGAATCTGTAGTGTGCCAGGCAGACTCATGAGTGCTCCGGTAATGTATGCTCGAGGGATGTGTGAGCACACTTCGTGCGTATTGAAGGATTTATTAGTAAGAGTAGAATATGATAAATAATCCCAGTCTGGGATATTTCCCTATCAGAGTAACATCATAAGAAATGTAAGACACACAATACCAAACAGAAACAGGCCGGAAATAAATCACACACTACATGCACCCAATCAGCGATGTTTGCACTCTGTTGACATCATAGGAAAAATAAACCAATTTTTTGAAAGAGATGGAACAGCTAATTGAAGTCTGATTTTATCCAAACTATTCTGAAATGTGATTGTTATATTGTGCAGGACATGAGGACATGTAGTGATTCAAGATAATCTCCAGTAATTGAGGTTGTCTACGAATGTTTCCCAGTTGGATGTCACACTTTTGGTTGATTTGAGAACATAATTAGCAAGAACACTATCATACAAAACCAAACGCATGTTGTCGCTAACATGAAAAGATCAGCGTCTTGAGGAGTTATGAGAGACTTTTCTTAGAGAGACTTGAGACTAGTCGTTGTGTTTGACATGGCCTTTAATCATTTTTCAATGAATTCATTGTAGTCATTTGAATGCAGCAGGGTTGTGTGGTATAATAATAAGAAGCTGGAAATCCTCAGAGTGTTTTATTCTCAAGTACAGAACCCAAAATCAACATTTTGAGCAGCCAGTTTTAAAAATATGACTTCTGAAAGGATGTACAGTTGCTTTTTACTGTAATGAAAAGGCTATGGCATTCGCATTGTGTCATCACCTCATTAAAACTTTCCAACTTTAACTCAAATTTAAAGCCAGGGTACAAACATAAAAAAACATTTTTTTTGTTTTTTCAAAGCAAAAAGTGCAGAGTTTCAAAGACTGAACCAAGCTAGCAGAAGAATAATGTATTTTTACTTTTGATAGTTGAAAACACTTAACATCAAATTTGGAGACTTCAGTGTCAGGATCCTCATTGGAGTGTCTGTGCAGACTGTGTTCCCTCTGAGCTCCTGCAACAACCCTCCTTAACCTCATTGTAACACAAGATGTATGCATGGTCTGTAACTTTTAATTATATAACAAACTGCACTTACTAATAACGCTGTTTTTAGTCTCAAGTCGGATGACCATGTTGGTCAGTTAGTCGGTCGGTCCCCCACTTTGGTCCTGACTGAAATATTTCAACAACTATTGGATTGCCATTGAATTTGGTTCAGACATTCATGGTCTCCAGAGGATGAATCCTGATGACTGACCTTTCCTCTGGTGCCACCTTGAGGTTGGATTTTGTTGTTTTGAGGGAAATGTCTTGACAACTACTGGATAGACTATTAAATTTAGTAAAGATATTCACTTTCCCGATGGATGAATCCTATTTGTGTGATGCCATCATCAGGGTAAAACTAATCATATTATCGTCAGACTTAGCTGTGCTTTATCTGTAGTGCTAAATTAACAATTTTCTTTATTTCATTTTGGCATTTAATTTGGTGAGGGTACAGGAATATAACACAAATGAGACAGAATGCCGTCAACATAGACACCATTATTCAAAGAAAGGCGTCTACCCACCTACACCTTATGCCGCACATCCAGGGGTGTAAATCACAAGTTTCATCACAATACAATATTATATTGATTATTTGGACAACGAAAAAGTATTTGCTGATATCACAAAATCGATATGAGACAATATCATATACCCTTTTATCACAATCTGTTACACTCACAAAAAGCAACTAAAATATTATTTGCCAATTTTATTACTGAGCTCTTCCACACATTTAAATGAACAACAATCAATTCTTTTTAATAAAAAGAATAAAATATAAAGTGGGAATTTCAAAATAAAGGCGTATCTTAAAGATGGTGATATGCATCGATGTTTTCACTTTGGATTGATGATCATTGATCATCATTCGCCAAGCTAAACTACAGTAATATGTACACGTAAACCCAGATTTACGATATATAGTGCATAGCAGTTGATGCTGAATTTAAAGGGTCAAGGACAACAACTTAAATAGACAATAATCCCCCACCCTCTTATTTACATTGTTTACTCAAGAAAGAAGATACGATTAAATGGGGAATTTGAGCTTTTGAGCAGCCTTCAAGAGGAACTTCAGCTCCTTATGCTTGGGCACTAGAAGATTCAAATGACAAGACCTCATAAAACGGCAGCTTCTGTTGAAATAGGCTGAGTTCCTGGAGGTTTCCATCTCCTAACCACAATTACGTTTTCTGCTATTAATCCTGTAAACAAAACTTTCTTCTCATGTAAAGATAGGTTGAAGGTTGATTAATCTTTTAGTAGCAGCTTCCTGTGGATGACAGGAAAACAGCAACTTGAGCCCAGAAGGAGTACACTTTAGAGCGTTCCTTCATTGTGTGCATGTACGTACCAACTGAGTTCAGAGCACATACAGTACATAAGATATTTTAAGTAGTTCTTAGCTGGCATATTTTTCTTGATTAGGTAAAAATCTTTGAATTAACATTCATTATAAATGTCTGTAAAGTCCTTGTTTTTGCCTCTTTATACATAAACTTTGTCTTAAACTTGTTTCCATATAGCAACTGAATGTGCAATAATTGATTAGTCAAACAAAAGTTTTGCAAGACCAGAAAAAGAATATCTTTAAGGGATGTTTGAAGATACTATTGTTTTCTCCGAGTCTAGCCATGGTACGGCTGCCTCCTTATCAAACTCTTTTTTAGCAAAGGCCTGAGCATAAAGTAAAGATAATACATTTCAAGGTTAGGAAAACACAGTCCCCCCGCCTGTATGCTATTTTGGAGTGTAGAGATACTAATTATTGGTTGTTTGTCACACCGTATGAATTTAGAAATACGTGCCTGTAGTCTGTCTCCCAAACAGCAGCTGTAGATCATAATCACTTGGAAATTTACTTTTAGCAGTATGGGTCTTAATCATTAAGAGTGTAGAAGCCAAAGGGAATTATAATGATGTGGTATGTTGTACTTTTTTGTTACAATTT
Source organism: Sebastes fasciatus (assembly GCF_043250625.1). Taxonomy (NCBI): domain Eukaryota; kingdom Metazoa; phylum Chordata; class Actinopteri; order Perciformes; family Sebastidae; genus Sebastes; species Sebastes fasciatus. The sequence goes on along the minus strand of NC_133804.1, from coordinate 13,424,402 downwards.
GATCAATTGACATTCAGTGCTGTAGGCTTGTGACTTGAGACTTGGGCTGCGGTTGATAGTTATAAAATGACGTCCTATGTCTTTTCCTTACCAGTTTTCCTTGACCTTGATGGAAAATGTCAGAAGGTCAAGGAAAGATGTGCTAAGAGAATCCGACTGTTCTTATACTATGGCGGACGGATATATTTTTTTTTTATAACACATATAAATGTGAAGGCTACTAGGGCTGGGACAATATCTCCCGATTTGATACTATCACAATACTTTGGTGCTGATTCAATATGTATTGTGATTTTTAGGGAATTGAAATTCGATATTGTGTTTTTTGTTTACCGTTTTAACACTAGACCACAGGAACAACTTGAATCATACACTTCTAGGGACTTTTACTTTGGAAAATATCTAAATTGATGCAGTAAAATGTTTGATATTCAGCACGTATGTAGTCAGAGATGTCCTGAAGTCAAATATATCAGTCATTGTTAGGCAATATTTATCACATTTTTTCCAGCAACCCAAAAATCAAAGAATAAAGACATTTCTCTCACAATTTAGTGGTATTTTCTTTTTAATTTATAAGGGACATGTAATGTTTTATACATCTGATTAATACAATCCAGTCAATCTTATTTCCATAGATGTATTTTGTATACAGTTCCCTTTGTTAACACCTTATTTTGAAAACCGGACATAGTCACACGTGTATACTTCCTCTACTGTAACTTCGCCAAGTCCGTTGCTAGCTCCCCTTGTTAGCTCTGTCTTCTTTATACATCCATGGTCAGCTCCATCGGGGCCGTTTAAATGCATTTACATAAATGTCAGTATATGGGTGCTCTATGGTTGGAGCGTCGGATGATATGACCACAGAGATGTGAGTGACGGCTGGCTTGACCTCACGTTACCGCAATTTATCCACAGTGTGTAATTAAACAGCTACGGCGGATGTTATTGGTGACCTAGTGGTGCTTTGCTTTAAATGTTCAGAAGCAGGCCTTGCACAGCCAGACCTTTAATATTTAATTGTATGCATTGGAGGGACAGTGTCAACTACCAAAAATACAATATGTAACCAGCACAAGGGACTCGTCCTGAGCTGAGCTTACCAGACAGCGCTTCCTTCCAGACTGCATTAAAATTTGAGTTTGACCAAGAGGTGGTGAAAACACTGACTGTTGAATTTACTGGAGAAGTCCTCCTGGTCTCGACATATAAAGTAAATACATTTTTTTCAATAAGTTAGAATGTCAGAAGTTAATTTCATTTCTCTTTTGTGTGTGTTCAGTTACCAGTTTTAAGAATCTTTGCTCCATTACAGAGATATTTAGGCTTCAATACATTTAGGGTGCATCTGCATGATCAACAGCTGTCTCATCCAATCACATGTTCACTTGTCCCACTCGTTATTTAGGCTCTGACATTTTTGCGCTGAGCGGGGATACGCTTGGCTTCTCTGAATTAGCGGTTGTGTCTTTGTGAGGGTGTTGTTGAGAGCTGAAGCAACTAAAATCTATGGACCGAAGATCCAAATCAATAAACTAAAAGCTGTATAGACATGCAGCATTAGTGACCTTTAGATTTAGCAGTATTAGTAACTATCCGTACATAAAACTGAAACATAAACAAACAAAAACATGCTGTTTCATAATGCCTGATTCTTAAAGTAGCTGTATGGGTCTTTTAAAGAGATTTATTTTATAGAGAGAATGGTTAAAGGGATAGTTTGGGTGTTTTGAAGTGGGGTTGTATGAAGTACTTATCCATAGTCAGTGTATTACGTACAGTAGATGACGGTCGAGACAAAGCGAAGCAATGTACTGCTGTGGACGGGGCCTTCAGCAAAACATATTTTAGCCACCTAAAAGAAAGTCCCACCTAAAATATCAATACCAGTTCAAGTGTATGCTATATTTAGAATATTTTCACCAGTTTACCTTGCCGTGAGAAAACTATACAGTCTATGTTTTCGATGGGGAACTGAAGCCGTTATCTGTGCTCTTGCCAAAGCAACCAGACTCCATTTGAAAAAAAAATTAAACAATAACTTTACCTCGCAGAACACAGGAGTTACTGGCCTAGCGCTGCCTCGATCGGTTAGTTTGTTTGTGTTATTGTGTGACTTTGGTTAGTTCGGATTCACCAAAGTCACACAATAACACAAACAAACTAACTGAAGCTGCTTCTCCAAACTGGGGGCGTGCTGACCATCATCTACTGTATAGGTAACAACACCACCTTAAAACACCGACCTATCCCTTTAAGGAGTTAGGATGGAGTCATCCTAGTTCGTGATTCTCTGTGAATGCAGTGCTTTAAGACTTCACACACAGAAATCACATGAATTAGATCCATCTGTTCAACTTCCAGTATGTTTGAGGCAATACACTGTACATGCATGATGTCTCTTATACTGTATGTTGGTCTGTTGGATTTCCACAGATGGTAAACTCACACACAGACAATCTGACGCATAAAGAAGGAATACCACAGCATAGTCATCCATATATTTGAAGTGAGCCACACTATAAAAATTCACATTTTTATATCCCATGCTAGCCAACAAGGGATTGACTAAAGTATGGACAAATGCCAAGAGCCTCTTTAATTGTTTATTTCATGGGAGGAGATCTACCATGACAATAACTCATCTTGCAGCACTGTCACGGGGGAGCACATTACATTATTCACTTTGTTTTGCAGGTACTGTATAGTACACATGTTTAAAAAATCATGTATGTTTTGGTTCAGGCGTGAATCTCGCTTTTTCATCCACCCAATCCACACACAAAGAGGCATTTGTCTTTTTAAAATAGATGCATGATAGAGAGAAAGAGAGGCAGAGAGAGTGGGCGTATGGGAAAGTGAAACTAAGCAGAAACTGAAACTTAATTTGCTCCTTGTTTCATTGTGATTACTTACTAAATTATAAACAGAAGCAGGCTCTCGGGAACACTCAGATAAAGCACATGTGACAGAAACATTTCGCTGATAAGATTGACTCGATCTGCAAGGCTTCAATAAGATTTAAGATGTTGTCCTATATGGTGGCAAAGACAATTTCTTCAGTCTCACGTTTATTTACTTATAATCCAACTGCATGGGACAATATTGGTAAGTTTCTTATTAATTATAACTTTTGAATTTGTCTTACATTTAGCGAATAGCCTATCAAGCGATACTGTTTTATCATCTCCATCATAATCTCCATGAGATTGGCAGTCCTCTTCAGCACATCTCTCTTTGCTTTTCTCATTTGTCTGTTTTCAGTTTTGTTACCCACATAAATAATTGGACATTTTATATCCTTTTTTTTTTTTTAAATAGCTGATGCTAAGATTCGTACCGTATTTCCTAACCTGTGTTTTTATTATGGGTGTAAAAAAAATATCGATACACATGAGTATTGCGATATTATGTTGTGCGATACTGTATTGATTCTCCAAAATACTGCATTGATTTTTAATTAACTTCTTAAAAATCGGACTGCCCGCTGTCGGGCCCGGCTGCTATTGATTTTTCGGCGGTTGTAGTGGACTGAGTTTTAAAGCTAGAGTGAAGTTATTAGCGAGGGAGGCTATATACTGTAACGCTCCAAAGTTACGCTAAATTTTGGTGAGAAAAACTAGCCTGGCGATTTTCACATGGGTCCCTTGACCTCTGACCTCAAGATATGTGAATGAAAATGGGTGTTCTCCCCTTTACAGATATGCCCAGTTTATGCTAATCCAATGCAGTTTTGTACATGCAGTATAAATGTTATTTGTGCCTATTCTGAAATGGTGTATTTCTGGTGGGTTATTTATGCTATGACAGTTTAAAAAAAAAATAAAAAATTACAATATATCATCTTGCTTACAGTATCGCAATATATTGCATTGTTACCCCAATATCATGATATGTATCATATCGCCAGATTCTTGCCAATACACAGCCCAAGTTTTATGCCTCTGCGCCGGCATGTGTTTTTATTATGGATGAACTTTTTTCCACTGGCAAAAAACTGTCAAATATTAGATTACATCATAACATGAATTCAAGCTGACCATAGTCGCAGTTTTCACACTTTTGAAGCTGTCGTGTGGAAATTGGGCGGAGTATCACTTTTGGTGCTTTGCTGAAGTATTGTACTGGTTCATTAGCTACCTAACAAAGTCAAAACCTGACTCATGTCAAGTTGCAACCTATTTGTGTACAGGTTTGCAATTACATCCAGAAGAGCATTTACTGATTACTCTGATTTATTTCCTGATTACTGAATTGATTGTTAAAGTAATTATATTAAAAGTGCGACACCAAATTAGCACAGCCAATCTGACTGCAGCGCGATGGCTGTGTTGCACGCGCTGGTCCTGGAGGCGAGTATATTCCAGGAGTTTGTCTCTCCGTCAGCTCTTCTTACATGCCGGCACGGCAGAGGGTTCCTCTGTGACCCTCTTTGTCATCACCTGACACCTGACTCCAGTCGCTCCGTGTCTGTCGGTTGGTCCAGCAGGTACGCTGCGACAGATTAGCATGATCAAGGTCGGTCTGAGTGCGTTGACCTGAGCGAGTCGCAGCAAAGGTGAGTGGACGCACCTGCTGGCCCCCCTGCAGATTGATTTAATTAAGGATATGGGTGCACATTTGTTCCTGTGGTATCATAAAGCCCAAAGGGAGCGCCGGGATGAGAGGGGAGAGGAGAAGAGAGGAGAAGCCACACGTAATCAAAAGGAGAGCGCGGGGGTAATTGATGAATGAGCTTTTAATCTGCATAGAAATAGCTGGGTTACGAAATTGAGCTGTGGTCCTTCGCGGCCCGGGCCTGATGTATGAGAGTGCCGTGGGATCCTCGTGCAACACGCAGCCACACTTTATTAGAATATGTTTGTCCTTCCAACACTGACCTTATTCCCGGCCTTAATTAAACGCTCCCTTAATGACTTCCCTGTCTGTGTCTAAGCATAGCTTTGCTGACTTGTTGGTGCGTGCACATGCGTGTGCATACGTGAGGAGGGTGGATCTGTGCCCGCCGCACTAAATCCTGGAATGTACATGTACTGTATGGGAGAGGCCAGGTTTTCGTACATGTGCGTGTGGGAGGAGGTTGAACGTAATGTGTTATGTGTATTTACAGCATGATGATATTTTGGTCTTTGACCATGTGTTTGCCAGTAGTGTGTGTGTGTTGTTTTGTGTGTGAAAATCCCAGCCGCACACTAGCTTGTTCAACACCCTTATTTCATTAACCTGCATGTCTGTAATTGCATTGCAGATGAGTTAATGCTGCTGAAGTCGCTGAGGAGACTCTTTATATGAACCGCCAAAACCATCTGATTAAAAGGAGGTGTGCAAACCTGCGAGTGCAGAGGTAGAGGGAGACTACTTAATGAGATTTTTAACCCACTAATTCAATAGTCAAAAAGTAAACAGTAAGGAGCTGGGGAGCGAGAAAAAACGCCGGGGGCGAAGACAGCTAGCATGGGAACATGCACACAATCGCTCTTACATTAGCTAACGTGCCATTATTCTGCACAACCAAACCAATTGAGGATTAGCGCGCACATGTTTCATTTCTCTCTATTCCTCACAGGCTCCTTCTTTCCCTCCCACCTTGCTTTAATCCATCAACCTGGAGCCTAATCCTTTTGAACATTCAAAGCAAGAGCCAGGAAGGCTGCAACATGATCAATTACAGACTTTCAGCTGCTGCCTCAGACAGTCTACTATACGGCACGCAAACATCGGTACAACACACACATTCATTTTGTTGATGATGCTTTTCTCATTTTTCCTGCTGTCTCCTTTCAATTCCTTGCCAACCTCTTTCTTAGCGTCAATATATATATTATATATATAATATATTTATATGATATACTGTAATGCTGCACAGCTTAGAATACTTTTGGATGAGAAACTTTTCTCCTGCTCAGTTTGCCGGTGGCAGAAAGAAATAACTCGGTGTTCAGGAAACTGAGCCCAGTCATTTTTACTTGCTTTATCTAGCCAGCGAAAGACAGCGTAATAATGACTTGCAAAGTGTTTGTCATGACGGTGTGCTCTTATAAAAGGTGCAGATACATTGATTTGTCACTTCTTGCTTTGCTCCTTAACAAATACTCTGACTCTTTGCACATTTGCTCATTATCCTATCTGGTGAAGAAGGTGGGGGTGCAGAGGGTTCGGGGCTCCACAGTTAATTCCTCTGCTATGTTACCACAGCCAGACTTTTTTTTTCTTGCATTGTTTCTCTGTGGCCTACATAATGGCCAGTGTTCTGTTGAAAAGGATCCTGAGGGGGGACTCTAATAACCCAGATAGATAGTGCTGTTACATTTCTATCTCGAGGCACTCTGTCTTTGCCTGCCAGCGCCCAGGTGCCTTACTCATAGCATTCAGAGCGCTTCCTCTGCCATGTAAATAGTATCTATCACTGGGAGAACAGGTTGAAGCATGGAGTGGAAGGGGGGGCTGAAAGGGGGAGAGAGCCAGACTCTTGTCAGATTGCACATAAAGATTGTGCTTACATGTTTTGTCCAATGTTAGCTGCTGTGATTATTCATGTTTTTGCATTATGCAGTGTGAAAAGGATGTTTAAAGAGTGTGTTTGTGTGTGCGCCTTTGTCCGAGATCAAATGTCACACTCGTTGTGGAAATATCACACTGAAAAAAAATGGTTCGGTGCTGTCAATGGACGTACTCTGGGTGAAATGGACCGTGAAATGCATTAGGCCTCCGTCACTCTTCACACTGGTCAGCCATTAAAACCTTTATTTTCTCAAGAAGGAAAACAGCTTACTAGATACATCCAATATCTGCAGCCACAGGCCTGTTCTGCTGTTGAGTCGTCTTGTCCAACCACAAACAAAAAACAAATAAATAATAAAAGTTAAAAACTAGGGTTGAAGGCTTTCCTGTGAGTTAAAAATCATTCCTTCCACAAAATATATTACTAATTTCCTGGCATTCATGGGATTTATTGCCATAAATGAAGATTTCTAAAGATAGAAATGAAGATAATTCAGCATAAAATGACATTTCTTCTAATTTTCTGATATTATTATTCTTTCAGATTTACTAGATTATGTAATATTTTAGAACAATTCATCTTCAAATTATCCCCCAGAATTATTTGATCCTGTTTTTCAGCATATCCTCTTACCAGTTTAACATCCAAGTGGTTGTATGGGAACATATGAGCATTTTTACAGTGCTGACCTGAGGTTATTACTACTGTTTGTGCGGTGGCACAGAAGGAATAACCATTGTATAGATTAATTACAGCTTGTTTATTTCAGTAGTCTGAGGAATGGGAGCATTGTTTTAGGGTCATCTTCTGCAATCAGTCCTGCTGTTCTGATTTGGTTTGGTGGTCTGCATGTCTGATTAAGCTACTTGTTGAACGGCGTGGATGTTTACTGATTGAACGCTCGGCTTTGTTCACTTAATGAGGACCTATTATACTTTTGTGCTTTTTCCCTTTCCTTTAGTGTGTTATATAGTTTTTTTGTGTATGTAATAGGTCTGCAAAGTTACAAAGCCCAAAGTCCACACCAAAGGGAGTTACTCCACAGAAACACTGCTCCTGAACTGCCTGAAACACCTTGATCGAAGTCCCGCCTTTTCTTTCGTAACGTGATGATGTCACCGAGTAACACATTTGCATAATACCTGCTTAGTTGCTAGTTTGGCACACCGTTGAACAAAGCTATTTCGAGCGGAGTCCGAAGACTTTGGTTGACTTGACTAATCACAACACATGGGCCAGCTGACCAATCAGAACAGACTGTGAGCGAGTAACGTTATCGTCTCCGGCCCAAGCAGAAAAAGTTAACAGTGTTTGGTTTGTCCTTCCTGGGCTACTGTAGAAACATGGCGGTGCAACATGCTGGACTCCGTGGAGAGGGGACCTGCTCCCTATGTAGATATAAAACGGCTCATTATAAGGTAATGAAAACACAACAATCCTTATTATCAGGTGATTATACACTAAATATAACATACTTATTCATATTATATTCCATTTCTGCCAATAGATCCCCCTACACTACACACTGGTCCTTTAAAGCATGTAAACATGTTCTAGTAAAAACCCAAAATACAAGTATGCACCTGAAAATGAGCATAATAGGTCCTCTTTAATCTTTTTAAACAAATATTTGAGCATGCAGCTGCATGGAAGCGTTAATAAGACTGGAGAAGGCGTCTTTGTTTCATTAGGAAAGATATTCTTCAGTTTACGAATGCACAGGTGCACACCAGCTACAAATCCCAGGATCTCACAGGTATTTTTCCTGTGACCAGATTTTAGCTAGAATTTCCGGGAAAAACTAGTTTTGATAGATAAGCATCCAAATTTATTATAGAGACAGATATAGGCCACCGCAAACAGCGACAGATTATTTATAGAGATATTCAGAATCATCTACATGTACTATGTAGTCTTTGACCGTTCCTGTCGTGTTGCTTTTGAAGGGGACCAGAGAAGTTTGATGAGCTGCTACTTTTTCTGGTCCAATGCTAACCTCGTGTAGCTATACCTGAGGTATGACTATATGGCCGGAGATGAGATGGGTTTGAGCGGCAATCTGTCGAGGCGGGTCTCCGGTGTACAATTATGACAAGACCACAGGGCCTCTGCTGCTTTGGCAGATGATAGAAGGTGACCTGATTAACCTGCAAATTGACATTAAGCATCAAGAGTCTGCCTTGGCAAGCCATCTAATATAATCTAGGGGTTAATTAAACACTTAACACATGAAATTGAATGTAGAACCCGTGTAATAGGATGTTGACCAGGAGGACAAATAGCTCCTCGTGACGAAAAAACTACAGATACTAATGGTTGCATCAAAAACTGTAAGTGAGATTGATAATCAAAGAAGATCATTTATCAAACTCCAGGTAGACCCTGGAAGACAAAACGTGTTTGATTTAGTAAATACATTTAAGCAGGTTTTCAAGGCGTCCCATAGCCATTACTGAAGGTTTCTTTTTCTGTTACTTTGGTGTGAGCAATAGTTGAAAATGATGAAACTCTGGGGGCTTTGTCTGGCCTGGCATGACGGATGACTCCGCCGTGAAAATAGGGCATTGTCCCCCACTATCATTTATTATGAGCGTTGGCCAGGTTTGATGGAGGAAGCCAGGCAGTTGGGAGCGTAGATCATTCATCCAGAATGAGGGGCTGTGCCGGGTGGAGATCTGCTCTTTTTTCGCCAGCAGCAGAGGAGCTCCTGCGGAAACCTGGTTCTCAACACAACTCAGGACAAGTAACATACGCAGTGACATTCATCCGGGCAGACTGTGAGGAATAAAAACAGTCGTGTTACTGTGAACAAAAAACAAGTCTCTCCGATGAAATCAGCAATTGAATTCCCAACACAAAGGGCTGAATATGTATTGTAGTTGGTGCTTTACGAAAAATGTGTCTGCCAGTGTAGCATATAATGTCACACCTCCGCAGAACAGGCAACCCAAAGCTGCTACCACAAACTGTTGATTTAGATTTTCTAGTGTGCTGTTAGCTTCAAATTGTGTGCAAATCTGCGAGCTAGAGCTTGGGTTTATAGTGAGGTGCACTAATCTGCCACGGGGATGTGTTAGCTGACTGATTGAGTGAAATAGGGCAAGGTGCTCTATCTGGGATGTCACTCGAGGGTACATTCTGCTAATGTATCCAGCTGTCTATCTCTTAACATATCTCAGAGGGAGAATGGTACTCGGTTAGAGCAATTGCACTCTAACTATCATCAATCAGATTTTCCGCAGCTGACAGTGGCCACATATTCATAAATATTAACAAATAATCTCTGTCAGTTCTCTGTAAAGTTTCTCAACCGCATAAGCAAACAAAAAAGGAAAACCAACCACGAGGTACTTTTATAGCTCATGCCAGTGTTGAGGTACACAGCGAGGGAAAAGAAAAAAAGATTATTTTTTTTAGGTTCAGACGTTATGCCATCTGCAGAGCACCTTAATATTTTATTAGGCTGCATGTTTAATGCACAAATCTGGAAATCTGAGCGTTTCTGTCAGTAAAACAATAACCCAGCCATTTGTGATTACATGGAGCCACTCTGCTGCACGAACAATGCTGAAACTTTGGGAGAAACCTTTTTTTCGGATAACCTGCTGAGAGAGCACAATCCCCGGCAAGCTACAGTAACTTCAGAAAGCCTCCTTGAATCTGGTTACAAACAAATAACCGGTAATGACGGATCGACTGAGCGAGGCAGCCAATTAACTGTAATTAACGCAATCAAAGCGCTCACGGAAAATAGCTCTAATGATAACTGTGTGAGTTCTGCAAATTTACATGAAAGTCTATAATGTTGCACGTGTGAACATGCACAGATATTTGTGTGTGTGCAAATGTGTGTGTGTTGCACTTGTGGCTGCCAAACTCTTTTTCAAATAAATCCCTTCTCATGCACAGACTATCTATTGCCTCTCATTTGCATGCACCTCCCAGCCAGACAAGCTTGTTTACTTTAATTCAGCAATGGTGCAGTAAGCACTTTGTTACTGGATGGATGGTGGTGATGGATAGCCGCATTGACGGACATTTATTAGCATGGCTTTTAGATAGGCCCGTGAGTGCTGCTCTTGACAGAAATAATCCTTGTCAATAGGAGAGACGGTGCCCTCTTTGTGCCAACACCGATGCACTGCACTCAGACATCTCCACCGACCTTAAAGTCTGCGCCGAGTTGTGACAGTTTGACTCACGCGCATCTACTCCGACACAAAAACAAAAATGCTCATTTCATCGATGAGGCCGTCGCCAACAGAGAACGACTCCTTCATTATTCAAACCAGGCATGGGCAGAACTGAGATGGGAACAAAGTTGTCAAAAAGAATATTGTTTAGACATGAAAAGCCTTTTAAAATCAATTCATCAATAATATTATATGAAAGATCTGTGATTTTTTTTTTTCCTAAAAGTCCTACTTTGGAAAACCTTTTTTTTTTTTTTACTGTTTTAATGTCGACACTCTTCTACTCTAATGGGATTCCTTAATTATGCATGATACTACAATGAAAATTTAACATGTGATGTGTTTTATGTTCAGTCTATATACGTCTGTCGAACATAGTTGTTAATTATTTCTCTATGTTGAATAATAAAGAAATTACATATATATTTAATGATTAATGACATCCAAGGCGGCGCTATTTAAATCAGGCTGCCTCCGTTCGTCTCGTCTTATCTATAGAATTATTCTAACAACAATCAAGTCTTTCATCGCTTGAGCTCTATAGAGTTTTGGTGATAACCCTGCACACAATTCAGAAGATTTTGTGAGAATAAGAAATGCAGATAATACTGTTTTCATTGTTGGATTATCTCAAAGTTTGGTTCTTATGCAAAAGGCAGCTTCTTTTTTTTTTACAAATCAAGTGGGTGAGGCCTTCAGCTCAAAGCAAAACATTTATTCATCAAATGATTCTATTCCACATCCTTGTCCTTGGATATAAAAGTAAAAAAATTCTTTTGCACAATCTCCCTCAATGTTACTTGAATCTAAAGGAGTCATGCAAGTGTTAATGCCTTTGAGAAGCGATACTCTTTCTCTGATAACAGCTTTATTTCATGCATGGCCTGAAACGGCTCTCTGATTAGATGTACGGCGGGTCACACTATATGCATTTCGTAGCTGTGAGCCATCGTGGTCGAGTGACTGGCGTGTATCTGTTCATAAAAAGCCCATCTAGTTCTTAACTGTCAGCTCCCAGTGTTTTACATTGATCTCCACCCGTTTCCTCAGCTGAAAGCATTTGATCATCTAATAGATTCAAAAGACTGATGGAATTAATTTATCTGGTAATGAGAATTTAAAGAATGTAATAATCTCATTTCACTCTGCCGTACCTCTAATGATTTTTGCGGTATAAATATTGAGATGTGCGAGGCTAAATTAATCTAAAATTTGGGTAAACATTTCTCCTAAGCATCAAAATCCTCTTGGACCACCGGTGCCACTCATGGACTAATTAGCCTTCTTCCACACCATTTTCAGGGTTTGGCGCCCGAGAGATCAGAGGAGAAGCAGCCAGAAACAGCCGGACAAGGCCGCCGCTGGGCATGTGGGGAGGCACACGCTGAAAGCACATTGTTAAAAAGTAATTATCTTCTCATATAAAGTATGAAAGAATGAGGAGATCCCAAATCGAGGAGAGTGTATAATGCAGGAGACACTTTATTCTAAAATCAGCCTAATAATGTGGTCGATTTGCAACAAACTGAGATGTTGTGCTAATTTCGTGTGAAGCAGCAGGGACTTGTGGGGGTGGGAAAAACCTGTGCAGCATTAAAGGTCAAAGTGCAATTAAAATTAATTTACCTTGACAAAAAGTAATTTAGACATTAGCTTGATAAATGAGTGCTGACTGATTAAGGTAATTAAGTAGATATGTTAATTTTCAGTTATCTTTGGGTTTGGTTTAAGGAATCAATGATTCCCTTGAGCGATGCTGCGGGCTGTGACTGCCAATCTAGATGTCCGGAGACCTTGTGTAACCAAAGGCACCGCGCCGGCACTTGAATAGAAATGTACTACATTAAATTACACATACCTGAGCCTTTTTTTGCCACCTTGAGTATTGGCCAAGGATTTCAACAGACTGCTAACAACACAATTAAAGAAGAAGGGTTATCCTCCGAGCCTCGTTCACCACATTATTAAGGTGCTTCTAAAACTGGGCTGTAGCTATATTTTTTCCTTTCACATAACATTTTTAAGGGACCAATCAAACAATGCAGGATAATGATCGTCTCAGGTTGACAGGGCTTCGCTTCGCACATTGTGTATTCACTCCGAGAGCTTATTTTTCAAATTTAGTGGTGTTTAAATGACTGAACCCGCACTAATAGCATTATTAAGGAAAAGGATATTCTAACTGTTGATTGTAGATGAGTACAAAACTGCAATGATGTGTGTGTATTTTAAGCAATAATATCTGCCATATTATGAGCTTTAACATGAGTGAAACTAGCTGGGAGAAAGGCTAATAAAGCAAGGAGACAGCCTGCAGGGCAGCTTCAGGAGCAATGGGAGTCCATTATAAAGCCTCTGCAGAGCTCTAACAGGTAACACTGCCTGCCATATGTCAGGTGCTACTGAATCAAGATTTTTGTCTGGACGCCCTAATTATAAAATTTCTTCTGGCATAAGGGCCACATGCCATTGCCACGGTGTTGCTATGGATGCAACACCAAGGCGATGGTATACTCAGCTGCCATAGAAGCTTGAAAAGCACAAGTCCAGGAGCTGCACTGCATGACTGACATTTCAGCACGATGCACTAAAGCCATATCCTGAAGTCACAATGGCCTGGAGCCTAATAAAGAATCTATGACACAGAGCCGAGCTGAAATCCAAAAATCCCAATCTATTGGATTTTCTATCCGCTGTGGATCAGGCACAACCCCTTCATTTTGAAACTCCATCCTTCCTGCCCTGCCTCGAATGTTTGAGGTCTGTGATTGATCGCATTTGATGGAGTGTGTTGCTAAAAAGCAACCTTGCGCTAGTTGCATAACCACTTTGATTCTTTGAGCGAGGAGATCCAAGGACAGTTAACTTCACAATCACCGACGAAAGCAATGAAACAAATATAAACAATGCGTCACTCCATTATCACTCTATAGATTTCTGTCTCTTCTGGTGTAATCCAATCTGCATGGACGTGTCCTGAACTCATCTTTCATCTCACTCTAACCGACACTGAGAGACTTTTAAAAGGGCAGAATGAGAAAGAAAGAATCAAACATGACTGGCTGGTAAAATAGTGAAACCCTGTTCTATAAATACAAAATATATGTTTTGTTTCTTGATTTGTTTTCATGCCTATCAGCTCTTTGAATCAACAGTTCTCCACTTAGCGTTTGCCCACCATCTCGGCGTCCTCTTCAACCTCCACAAGATTTGTCTCATCATGTGTGACATTTATTCATCTGCTCAGAGGCAAAATGACAGGAAAAGAAACTGGTAATTGTGTTAAATATTTTTTTTATGATGTGCAAGAGAGGGATGGAGTTAAAGTAATTCTAGCCTGAGGTTAGTTTTGCAAGGAAATTGAAGGCATGAGTGTTCACAAACATTTCCACTCACACGGTCACATCCACAAACACCTCAATACATCAGCCAAATTACTCTTTATAAGAAATATGATAAAAGCATTTTATTCACTGTGTCATTATGTATATTACCAGTCAGATGCTTAGAAATCCACAGCAAAATAATAATTTGTAAAATTAAAGATGTAATGTAATCATGATGCACATAGCTCAAGTTATTATTTTTAGCCATGCAGGCGGCGTGTCTCAAGGGATGGCAATGTCAGTCACTCTGTCTACCACTTTGGTCTCGAAGGTCCCAACAACTATTGGATGGATTGCAAGGAAATTCTGCACAAACATTCATGGTCACCAGAGAAGGAATCCTACTGACTTTAGTGATTCCTTGACTTTTCTTCTAGAGCCACCAGCAGGTCAAATGTTTCCCTTTTTCAGTGAAATATCTCAAAAACTGAAGCCAGTCCCATCAGCTTCAACTGTATGTAGTGCTTATTAGAAAATGCAGTGTTCAACGACCATGCAAGTGGGTCCCCAAAGTCAGTTTTTACCTGCACAAATTGTTGTATTTATAAGCTGTTATCAAATAACAACAAAGAATAAAGTTAATTGTAATGTTTTATCCGCCTTGCTCTCAAACTTGCACCAAACTGCACAATATATAGTTGGAGTTTTGCCCACATCCTCTAACGCCACCCAACTAAACGCCTGTTTCCAGGTTAGGTGAAATACTCACTCATGCTTCAGCTCATAAACTTTGTCTTTACCCGACGCCATTTTCTCACGACTGCCTGATCGGTACTGTGCATGTGATGAGAAGGAAACGAGGTGGCTCACTCCTTAGCTACTTTCATCATCAACTCCGGAAAACAACATGTGTTGAATTCTTTTTCAGGGCAAGCAAATTGCTAGATTTAATAGCCCGACGTGGCATTTTACTTGCCCCGGGCAAGTGGGCAATCCTTATTGTTGAGCCCTGAAATGTTAGCATGCTGGCACGCTGAACTAAGATATGAAACATGGTAAACATTATTCCTAAAGATCAGCATGTTAGCATTGCCATTATGAGCATGTTAGCATGGCTGCAGACTCTTGTGGTGTGTTAAGACAGAAAGGGATGCAAATTTTATAGGTGGTGCGGTTGAATATAAGGTCAATGGAAAGACGTGAGTGAATGCAGTTAGATGTGAAATCACCCTGGAGGCCGTGAATTGAGAGATAGACGCGCCTGCGTGAGTTGAAAACTTGAGCATAAAATCCGGTCTTATCTCGGGGCTTTATGAATCTGCTTTACATACAGAGACAAGAGGAAAAAGGAAAAACTGTAAATGTAGGTATTGGCAGTGGTAAAAGAAGTATTCAAAAAAAAATTCTAAAGTAAAACTATTAACTTCTAATAGTGAAACTATATTATACTGCACAGTAAAAGTCCTGCATTCAAATATTTACTTCAAGTGAAGAGTAAAGGAGAGACATTATCAGCACAATGTACTAAGTTTACTTAACGCTGAAGTAGGCGAGATTGGAGCAAATATGATTAAAAAGAAGTTATTTTTATAAAACGGTCGCTATCCTGACAGTAGTACATGAAACAGGTAACCTGAGAAAAATCATGTGCCTTTGTGTCCTCCGGTGCTCCTAACGGCATCTGCAAGATTTCACAGACCGGAGGAAAACAAGCAGTCAGAGCTGATCTGAGGTCCGCTGTCCATCTGCTGTCTATGAGAGCCGGCTGTCAATCACTTGCGAACTCCGACCAAACGGTCAAACTAGGCAGCGCTGATCAAATATGAATCAATATTATGTTACGTTAATGCCTATTTCTCGCCTCAAATGTTTTCTGAATCATCTCGTTGTGCAAGGTTTAGCTGTAAAATGAGAAAGTTTGTGACCCAGCCGCCATGTTGAGATCAGGTTGAGATGTCTTGAAGGAACGGCAAGTACCGGTCACCTGACCGGAGCACAGCCAATAGGAACGCTCTCTCTCTTAAATGACCTGTGATTGGTCAAAGTCTCTTTTAAAGCCTGAAAACAGAGCCATGAGGAGGTGCAGAAGTCTAGTTATCTCTCAGAACACTTGAATTACAATATGCTGAAAGGTTATTATGGAATTCTTTCCCAATGATGCCTAAAATATACTGCCTACTGCAGGTTTAATGTCTGTTCAAGGTGGAGCTTTTAATTCTAATATGATGCTGGATAGTTTACTGAAAAATAATGCATCGTATTTGAATTGTTATATTTTGTGAGTAAAATCTGAATCTGCAACAAAACCATTAACATTTCTCTGTCAGGTAAATGTAGTACTAATGTTTTTCCTGTGAAGTAGAAGTACACAGTAAGTAGTATTCAGTTGAGTTGCATATTTTCTAGGTGCTTTGGGGGCCTTTTGTAAGTTTCTTTCAGGGTATAATAAGTTAGAAGAGTAACATGATTCAAGACTTTTCATATCTCAACATCATAATACATTTATAGCTGTTTGGGGCCCTTTTAGTTGGGGACCCAAGGCAGTTGCCTACCTTGCCTAATGGTAAAGTCTGCTCCTGATGGTACTTAAAAACTTTTTTTTGAACAAACACGTAATCAACCTTTGTAACTGCAGGAGAAACAGTACGTGAGGAAAGGCACAGACTTCAAAAAGCACTCAAACAACCCATCCCTTCAAACAATCCTTTTCATGTGTTGCCTAATAAAGTACATGTAGTTAATTAATGATGTCGATTATTTTCAACTTCTGATAGATGATTTGTTGCAACTGCGTTATTACGCAGTTCCCCTTCACCACTTCACATCAGGCTTTGAAGCAGTGGCCCCCACAGAGCCTGTTTTAATCTTATTAATCTTATTTGGTATTTGAAATGAATAGATTGATGCAGCTGCCCTCATTGAGAGATACTGTATCTCTCAACATGTTCAAGAGCATCCTTATCTCACCGTGCCTCTCAGGCATGAAAAACCCTCAGTTACAATCTAAGTTCGAATGTTAACATGTACACCTACACAGGTCTAAAACTTCGACGCTCTCAAATCCTGAAAGGGAAGTGAAATTATCTCAGTGCCCAGGGTGCACAGGCAGACAGCGCTGGGGAACAAACGCACTGCTCTCCTGTGCCGCGTGCAGATAACAGGAGCAGGCCTGCAGTATCTGCAATACACAGCACTCTGATAAGATTTCAGAGTGATTACTTCCTATCAGTCACCGATGATCAGCTGTTTGGCCTGTCCAAGCAGACAAAACACATATCATAATCATTTCTGAACCCGCTGCCTTCTAACAACAGCTCACATTTAGCAGAACAACTTGCTGCTTTATGGCCGATGAAATTACTGCTGTTGCATCAGTTATGTTGGCTTGCTTGGCTAGCAAAGACACTCGCAGGTTTATAATACAGCTGAGTAGATTAGTTTACACATGGATTCCTGCAAAGAAATGCTGAATGGTGGAAAAAATAACAGATTCTGTACAGCAGGAGGTGGTTCCCTCGCAGGGGTGCAGTTCTTTCAATCAATAGCAATGCGAGAGGAGTATTCGAACATTGATCAAAACAAGTACATTGTTAAACATAAATGAACACACACACACTGCGTTTCTAGAAGGAATGTTATCCAGACGCACATTATCATTTGACCCAATTGGAGTGTTTTTCTGACCTACTTATTGGGTTGATCCTCCGGGGTTTGGCCTTTTTGCACTTGTTAAGTGTGTACAATGGCATACTCCTTTGATGTGCAAGTATTGATTCTACTGATACAAGACTCTCGGCTGACCTATAGCATATTGATTCGAGAGAGCTGTCTGCATTCTGCCTCGTCTCCAAGTTGATAAAAACTAATTTTGCACTGAGCTCGCAGAATAAACCTCCGAGATGCATAAGGAAAATAATGAAACGTGTTAGAGTCTTAATGTTCAGACTTAAACGCGTCATCTGTTATTTGCAGTATAGCATCACTGCTGCTGATCCATTTCTTCCCCCCAGTTCTGAAGGCTTTCCATTGCCATTCCTGACAGTGATATGCTCGATTTAAACCTGTCTGCTCATTCAAAGGTCATTAGGTCGTTTCACATCAGCAGGTAATGGAGTTGACAGGGTTCATCTGAGCTGTGTTCTTACAGCCTGAGGTGCCCTGAGCGAGCAGGCATCATCTCCAACCAGCAGCCAGAAACATCCTCACAGCTCGGTGGCTTGGCGATAAGTAGGACAACTGCTGGGTGAGATTCACTTGTTTATATGCACACGAGGGAAGACAATGTGGGCGTGGGCATGCTGTTTGCCGATGCCAAAGTTCAGCATGTGCATTATATTGCAGAGTCTGCTACTATAGTGGGGCAGTTAAGCACAACAACTGTGCAAAGGAACACATTTGGCACAGATGTAGGTTTATGTGTTATGAAAAGATATAGATATCGGGGCACTACTAATATAGGCGCTTAATATTCCATAAGTGTTGCAGAAAACTGATTTTATGACTCGTGGTGATTTCCAAGGTGTCTTCAAGCTGATTTAGATCAGATGTCAGACGATCACAGACATGTTGTTTCCTTCTTTATTTTTTAAAGGTGCTTTTTAAAAGCTTTTAACCTGAGAAAAACGTGAAAAGCAAATAAAAGGAGCATGGTCACTTCACGGGCAAAAGTCTCTTGCCTTCATGATAGAATGATACGATCTTCAGCTTTCCATCGATACATTTTTGTTTTTGTTAGCAGTAAAAATTACAGAAATATCGCTGGACAAAGTTCTGGGTTGCCAGTAACCTCTAATCACAGTTGAAGTGATACTGAACTTTGGTAGAACTTTGGGTTGTATTGCTAACTAGCCGTGATATATGCCCAACTAAAGGAGAAAATCGTCATCAATTGCTCCTGGGCTTCCGTGGGCGGATTACGGTTTGTTGTTATGATGTGTTAATGATTGTGTTCTGAAGCTATGTGTTCTTATGTGTTTTTATGAAGCTATGTGTTTTTATGAAGCTATGTGTTGCTATGAAGCTATGTGTTTTTATGAAGCTATGTGTTGCTATGAAGCTATGTGTTGTTATGAAGCTATGTGTTTCTATGAAGCTATGTGTTGCTATGAAGCTATGTGTTGTTGTGTGTTTATTTAAGCTATGTGTTGTTATGAAGCTATGTGTTGTTATGAAGCTATTTGTTTTTATGAAGCTATGTGTTGTTATGAAGCTATGTGTTGTTATGAAGCTATGTGTTGCTATGAAGCTATGTGTTGTTATGAAGCTATGTGTTGCTATGAAGCTATGTGTTGCTATGCAGCTATATGTTGTTGTGTGTTTATTTAAGCTGTGTTGTTATGAAGCTATGTGTTGTTATGAAGCTGTGTGTTATGAGTTTTAATGAAGCTCTGTAGGGCCCTGGGATTTCCACAATGAGGAAACATGGATGGAATCGAGTCAATTGTAAACTGCAGAATATTATGGAATTTGCCAAAATGTGGATACAATACAAAAGACAGCCAATGATCCGATTCAGAAGTCAAAATCAAGCAAAATTATGACGCTGTCAAGCACTTCCAACCTGTTGGAACAAGACGCGATGCATTAAGAATTAATAAGCTGAGTCTTATTATTTAGATATGATCTAACTTAAAAAAAAGAAATCTGTTTTACTACTATATTTGAAAATGAATTTAGAAAGAGATTCAAGCAGACTGCCTGCACTTTCAAGTGTATGGCGCACAGTGGGGAGTGGGCATTCAGGGTTCAAATTAGAACCTGATGAGAGATTATAATGATGCTGCTCCATGGTTCAGTCCACATCCAGAGGGGCCAAATATCCAATTAAAACAGTCTATCACTCTCTCTCACTCTCTCTCTCTCTCTCTCTCTCTCTCTCTCTCTCTCTCTCTCGCTCTCTCTCTCTCTCTCTCTCTCGTTCAATGAGGTAATTACTGAAAACCCTGCATGTAAATTCAATTCACGATAATACCTCTGGAGAAACGATGCACAACAGCCCACCAAATGTCGCCTCTGCTCTATAATTGTCATTTTGCTAGATATCATCCATCATACTGCGCGTCTGATATCACAAATAGCACCTTTAACGTCACACTATACCTTATGGCCATTCAGAGACAGGCCGGTGTTTAATCACAGGTAATTCCAATTTTTGTTGCGCTCCATTAGCTCAACTCAAACAGCGATTGTAATTTGATGCTAATTGCTACTGCACCCACATTTACAAAAAGTGTATATGTAATCTGCGACATGAAAGGTTGCAGTATCAAAACAAGGCTGGATCTACGACTGACAGGCGGGAAAAGGGCAGCTGAGCCGAGCTGATTGGTGGTACAATAAGAATGAGAGCTACTCTTTATTTCCTGACCTTTTGCCGCTTGCTTTCACGCCCTCTCTCCTCTGTCAGTATCACTGATCAGCTGCACAGCTGTGTACAGGCCAGGTCTCACAGCCAGTCCAAATGATCTCAACACACAATCTGTCTCTATAATATTCCCGACCCCACGCCCTGCCTTTTCATCTTCACCCTAAGATAATGCATTGGATGTGGCAGAGCGGCCGAGCAGTTGACACTACCTTTCATGAATATACTGTAGCTTTTACTGTATATGTGCTGCAGTTGCAGAAAAGGGGAAGGCCGCTTTGCACTTGCAGTGTTTTGCTGGCTTATGATCAGGTATGTCACATAGACTGTATAAAAGAAGTGGACGTACTCACCGGGATGTCACCCAGTGGTTTGTGGACTGCATTTGAAGCCTCGAGTTCGGCATTTTGGCCATCGCCATCTTGGTTTTTGACCATCGCCATGTTGTTTATAAGTGACACAAGAGGGAGGAGCTAAGTACAACCGCACGACAGACATTTCTAAACGACCAAAATGTTACAATTAACTTTCATGAACTGAAAACACACTGTGAAAGGGTTAAAGTTCTAAGACGAAAACACGGACAACTCCCAGACCGGACAACACCGTGTTGGCAACCTGTCAATCACAAGGTAGCCGCACCCTAAAGCATACCCGGTTTTCTCATCTATTTTACTCTAAAATAGGGCTGTGTATTGGCAAGAATCTGGCGATATGATACGTATCATGATAGAGGGGTAACAAGTCAATATATTGTGATACTGTAAGCAAGGCGATATATTGCGATTTTTTCAAAACTGTCATAGTATTAACTAAAGACACAACACCATTATGCACAAAATCTGAGTAAAAAAAGTCACTGTGACATGGCTACTATGGGGACTGACATCATCACACATGAATACAATTGGAGTCATTGGATCCACCAAAGTTTCAGCTTTACAGTGATACCCAATTTATGTAATTCCAAGACTGTTTCGGGACCCCAGTAAGCAGAAATATTCAAATACACCGTTTTAGAATCTGTGCAAATTACACATTTGTACTGCATTCAAAAAACTGCATGGTTCATGCCTTAAACTGCATGGCATTATCATAAAGTGGGCATGTCTGTAAAGGGGGAGACTCCTGGGTACCCATAGAACCCATTTTCATTCACATATATTGAGGTGAGAGGTCAAGGGACCCCTCTGATCATGCCAATCTTTCCTCGCCAAAATTTAGCGCAACTTTGGAGCGTTATTTAGCCTCCTTCGCCTCATGCAAGTATGACATGCTTGGTACCAATGGTTACCTTAGGTTTTCTAGTTTCATATGATGCCATTAGCTTTTAAACTGAGCCTGCTACAACCTCCGAAAGACAGAATAGTGGTCGGGTTCGCCGGCGGGTCGGCGGATTTTTAAGAGGTTAATCAAAAATCAATACAGCATTATGGACAATCAATACAGTATCGTAAAACATAATATCGTGACACTAATGTGTATCGATATTTTCTTACACTCCTAGTCTAAATGGGACGATAATTTACTAAATGAACATCATGCTGTATTGAAGACTTGAAAGTAGTGATTGAGACCATAAACTCATGTTTACAATATTTACTGAGGTAATAAAACAAGTAAGAAGTAGGGTCATTTTCTCATAGACTTCTATACAATCAGACTTCTTTTTGCAACCAGAGGAGTCGCCCCCTGCTGGCTATTAGAAAGAATGCAGGTTTAATGCACTTCAGCATTGGCTTCACTTTTCAGACCCCAAAGGTTGCCCACTGATATGTTACAGTGTCACAGAATCTGTGTTTCAATATT
This sequence comes from Sebastes fasciatus, assembly GCF_043250625.1. Taxonomy (NCBI): domain Eukaryota; kingdom Metazoa; phylum Chordata; class Actinopteri; order Perciformes; family Sebastidae; genus Sebastes; species Sebastes fasciatus. Next base: position 13,402,205 of record NC_133804.1, on the reverse strand, counting down.
CATCTAACTCTGTTTATGTCGCCTCTCATATTGTCTTATTTATATGAATCTTGAATGAGTAATTAGTTTCAGCTATTCTTCATGAGCCACGTTCACACTCCGTTTGCCCTCACATTAATTATTCTATTTCTCAGGCTCACTCTGTCCAAACAGCATCTCTGTTTAATTGAATGACCTGAAATAACCACACTCGCTGGCTGGGTTAAGATCAGTTTAACCCATGTTTTACATACTATAATTATACTTGACATGGTTTTGTTTGATGATTAGTCTGCAGGACTGCACCAAAATTTGAAATGAAATTGCAAAGCCTTCCGCTTTAATGATGCACGGTGCCTTGGAAACTATTTCCAAGCAGATTTACTTCAGAGGTGGAAGAAAAACCTGAGAAACCTAAAAAAGAAACCTCGGTTGAATGGAAAGCTGAAAGTCTGTTTTTTTTCCGATCTGAAAATGGCACAAAACCACCTGCTGAAAGTCAATTAACATAACCCTGACATAGACCAACACAACACAGAGATCCAAACAGCAAATTTAAATTTAGGGAACCTGCAGGCATTCAGATAAAGCTAGTGTCAGAAGCTGCACAATTTACCTGCAAATAGAAAAAGTATGGATAAAGACATTCATGTGAGACTTTTTTTTACTTTAGGTAAGGGAGAAGCTGATCTTTATTCAAAAAATAATTTGAAATCTGTCTTCTAGCGAATAACTTCAGTAATACATTCCTCCAAAACTTTTTGGGGATATGTGTTATTTTGTGTGGTGGGAAGATAATAGATATAGAAGTATCTGCTGAGGACTCCAAATAACATCATGACATAGGATAAATACTCACTATAAATATGCCAAATATTCTCTCAGTTTTCTATCAATATCTTAACCTTCCAGTTTGAGCAATCCACTATCTCTCTTATATAACACCTGTAATGGCTGCCATCACTGGGCTCATGCAGTGAAAGAGACAAGGCTCTTTGACTGTATCACACTTAAATGGCCGGCCGGACAGCCGAATAGGCTACCTTTCAAGTCTTGATTGCAGCCGTGCGGCCCTTGCTGTGTTTTCATTGTGTGCACCCACTGTTATAACACCAGAGTGCTTGTAATAGAGAGCCATTGTGTCCTTGGGAGGTCATTTCGGCTCCAGTGGAAATGGATTTTAGCGTCAGCCCTCATTCGAGTGTGGGCACCAAACTGGCTCTTTGTTGGGTCCCAGAAATTAGCAGAAATTTCACCTATCCTCCCTGACCAGGAAATTGACCTGTGTGCCATTTAGAGGAGCAGGTCGGTCCCAATTTACACTTTTGACCAGCCTCTTTGAGCCTAACTCTAGAGGCGGGGGGAGAAAATCACTACATCATAGTGTTGTGATATTTCGTGTGGCAATATTGTATCAGTACATGGACATCAAGTATTGATCTTTTATTCTATAAACCAGAGGTCTTCAACAGGGGGTCCGCGACCCTTAGGGGGTCCGCGGAGGTACTGCAGGGGGGTCGCGAAATGTTCTTATTATTATTTTTTTTAATTATTATTGTTTATTATAATTATTTTATATACATTTTTGGTTGATTAAACAACATCACTCATTTTCGTTTCCACATTTGTTTAAAATAAAAATGTCAATTTGAATAGCCGGTATGCATGATTATCATGCAATTGACAGACATTGTTGATATTGGCATTGGTATCAGTTAACAAGGTATGTTTATAAATGGCAGTGGCATGGCCACCCTACTCACTGTACCTTGCACATGTTTAAAAGAAAAACATGAATATATGAACATGTGTATTATTTGAATAGCTTAGTATTGAATGCACAATAACAAGGTACATTTATACATGGCACTAGGCCCAGTTTAATATAAAACACAATTTTATACAATATATATAGTAGGGGGTCCCTGCTCCATCTCTCCATCAGTTTGGGGGTCCTTGGCCTGAAAAACATTGAAGACCCCTGCTATAAACTATTAACCTCTTAACAACAAGCCAACGTCCGCTATTCTGTCTTTCAGAGGTTGTAGCGGCCTCAGTCTTAAGGCTAGAATGAAGATACTGGTATTATATGAAACTAAAACCTAAGGAATCAATAGCTTGTCGGGAAGAACGCCAAATAATGCTCCAAATTTGCACTCGATGTTGGCGAGGAAAAACTGTCATGGCCATTTTCAAAGGGGTTCCTTGACCTCTGACCTCAAGATATGTGAATGAAAACTGTGAGATGAACAGAGGGAAAAGTGTGTCTTATTAGATAAAACAGATTTTGACAAACTGCATAATTTGCATTTGAAAAAAGGTAATAAATCATAATATATTGCAATATATATTATATGTATATATATAGTATATATATGCAATACATAGAATATGGCAAATGTTTAAAATCACAATCGTATTGTATAAGTATTGTGATAATATCGTATCGTTGGGCGTCTGGTGATTCCCACAACCACCTATCTTGTCTTCAAAGGTATTCATAACCCTGATCTGTTCAGAGCGCTGCCTCTAGGCGCTCTTGCCAGATTATCTAACCACATTGCCTAATTGATTCGTACCATGTAGGAGGGAAGGAAAACTGTAGCTATGATCAAACGTCAAATAACATTAGCCTTTAGTGTAGCCAGGGAAATGTACTTAGGGCCTCTGTGTCTATTTATTCTCTTTGAAACGTGTGAAAAGTGGATTTGGATTTAGAAAGCCCCGAACCCTCTTGTCACAAAAGCAAAACATTTAACACTCTCTAAACAAATAAAGATATATTTGCAGTTTCAGGGTAAGGCCCACAGTGTAGTACATCTGAGCAGTGATGGTAATGTCCTCTGGCTGCTTTTCTGTTCATATAAAAAGGAAACCAAACTTTGCGGCCACTGTTAAAAGACCCTTTTACTTAAATGAGGCACATTCTAGAAAGGTCACAAAATCATAGGAGCATGGCCTTGCGGGAGTTTTCCTACAATATCCACTTTGACAAGTGTTGCTGTCCCATGGGTAACATTTCATGGCATGATAAAGTAACTAAGCAGATTTGCCGTGCGCCTGACTGTCCTGTCCAGCGGACTGTGTGAAAAGCCTGCATGTGACATGTGCTCCCTGTTGGGGCCGAGAGGGAATTCTGCGGATTCACCATGAATTTATGTTCGCGCACATGATCAGTGTCAGGAACAGAGCCGGGATCCTATAGCTGCTGCTGCTGCTGCTTCCTTTGTTGTCAGAAAGCAGCTGATTGCTGGTTGTTGCCCCTCTCTGTTCCATTTGGTGTTAATGTTAATCATGAAGACATTATGGGCTGGGTCGTTAACGTTAAGGATTACAGACACACACAAGCCGACGCACATCACACCCGTCAGCCTGAACCTACAGACTGACTGAACCTGTTAAATCTGTGATGCTGGTGTAGTGTGAAATCCTTGAAACTCCTCTTCTGGGGATTTTCTATATCATCAATTGAAGAGAAGGTGAGGGCTCTCTCTGAACTCTTGCATTAATAAAACCCGAAAAAAAAATGAAAAATGCATTGTACGATGCAGAGGTTATTTCTCCTAATTTAGGGAAAAAAATTGTAGATACAATATTCTTGCTGCTCATAAACAAGTTGTGTATACACAATTTAATTTATTGCCATATTGTTGTGTACTTGGATACATAAAAAAGTGCATTTAGAGAGAAAGTGCATATTTCAGTTCGATGATGACAACTGGTGGATGTCAACGAGTGACCAGCACTGATGGGGAGGTCAGTGGGGTGGTGGGCATGTCCGTGGGGTTGGGGCACAGTGTGTTGATGGTCCTGACTGCTTGCGGGTAGAAGCTATTTAGCATTCTGCTGGATTTGGCACAGATGCTCCTGTACCTCTTCCCAGAAAGCAGGAGGGAAAACAGACTGTGGGAAGGGTGGTCGGGATCCTTGATCATGCTGGAGGCTCTGTGAACGCAGCGTAAATGGTAAATCTCCAGCAGGAAGGGGATAGGGGCTCCAATGATCTTGCTAGCTGTCTTCACTATCCTGTTTAGCTGGTATTCAGTCGCTTTGCAGTTACCAAACCAGGTAATGAGGCCGTAGGTTAGAATGCTTTAAGTGGTGCTCCTGTAGAAGGTGGGGAGGGCCGGGTGGGGAAACTTGTCCTTTTAAGTAGGACTGCCCCTCTTAGTCGATTAGTCGACTTTTCGGTCATTTTGGTCTTTTGGGCTTAGTCAATTAGTAATTTTTTTATACTTTTCATACTGAATGACTGATTTCTAAGAAACTTATGAGCACATCTCTGGTAAACACAAGATTTAAAGTGGGGCTTTTGCGTGATTCTTTGTGGAGAAACTCACTTTTACAGATCTGTCGATTAAATCAACTAAATGATTAGTCGACAAAATCATATGTTTGTCAACTAACAATTTCTTTAGTCGAGGACAGCCCTACTTTTAAAGGAACAGTGTGTAACATTTCGGAGAATCTATTAGCAGAAATGGAATATAATATTCATAACTAGGTTTTCATTAGTGTTTCATAAGAATTGTTTTGGTTTTGTTAGCTTAGAATGAGCCCTTCATATCTACGTAGGGAGCGGGTCTTCTTCATGGAGTCCACCCTGTTGCTCCGACATGTTTCTTCAGTAGCCCAGAACAGACAAACCAAACACTGACTCTAGAGAGAGACTTTCGTGTTTTTACATCACCTGAAGGCCGCCGTAGTTCTTCGACACGCCTGACTTCTGTTGCTCCTAAAGTAGTGTTATTGTGGTAAGGATGGCCTCTGAGTGAGGCGAACAACGTTACCACGGTTTTGCACTTGGCGGCTCACGTTACCGCAGTCATGGAAAGGGAGGAGAGAGTGTAGGGGTATTCAGTTGGTTGCAATCTGCAACCACACCACTAGAAGCCACCAAATCCTACACACTGTACCTTTAAGTCTACGGTGGGGATGGAGCCGCTGTTGGGCCGTTATAACAATGGCCGAGGTGTTAATGGTCAAGGTCAGGTCGTCCGCCAGGTGTACTCCCAGGAACTTGATGTGACTGACCCTCTCCGCAGCAGTGCCATCGATGATCAGCGGCGTATGATGGTGTCTGCTAACCCTCCTGAAGTCAATCACCATCTCCTTTGTTTTGTTGATGTTGAAGGAGAGATTGTGGGATGTGCACCACGCAATTAGCTGCTCCACCTCCATCCTGTATGCAGATTCATCATTATCACTGATGAGACCCACTTATGTTGTATCATCAGCAAACATGATGATGTGGTTGGTGTTAGATCTGGCAGTGCGGTCACGGGTTGGCAGGGTGAACAACAGGGGGCTCGTGACGCAGCTTTGGGGTGAGCCTTTACTCACTGAGGTGGATTTTGATGTGTGGCTTCCAACCCTGACTGTCCTCTGCGTCAGGACGTCAAGGACCCAGTTGCAGGTGTCCACATCCAGCAACCTCAGCTTCTCCACCAGCTGTTGTGGTGGTAGTGTGATGGTAGTATGAAGCTGAAGTCGATGACGAGGATCATGGATTGGTTAGCTCTGTATGCAAACTGTAGGGGATCTAGGTTTGCAGTGAGGCGGGCCTCGATGTGCTGTGTGTATTACTGTTACTAAGTTAACACTGTAGCGTGATGCATTAATTAATACCAAAATATATTACCGATAATTAATAAGCCTCAAGAGACTACAAAAATATGCATTGTGAACACATTAGTTGGTACAAAATATGAGGTGATTGCACTTAACTTCGACTATCAGGAATAATGTGTTTAATATTTAATTTAATTTGCGTTAAATCCACCTTGGGACACCCCCATTCGAAAAGGAAAAAATGAATTCTGAAGGTTGCTACTGAGTTCTTGACTCGTCTACAGTGACAGTAATGTTTCATACACACAAAACCACATAATCAAGTTTTTTATAAATGGAAAGTTTATGTAACTACTAACTCCACACACAGCTAATAACTACTAAATAGACAAAGAAATTAATAAATGTGATGGTGAATGAGCACAATAAGTACAGCGATGGAGGATTTATGAATGAAGGAGGCCCATCAGTGACGTTGACCAATTCAATTGAATTAATGCACCGTTCAGCAGTTGAGAGTTTGGGAAGCACGAGGGAAGATTTGAAGCAATTCAAATATCATTTCTATTTTGATGGGAGATCCTGCTCATGATCTAACGCTTCTTAATTAACTAATTAGCACCAACCCCACTACCACAGGAAATGTAATTCAAATTGCTTTGAAAAGTCAGTTTCTTTTCATCCTCTGTTCTCACGGTGCCGTGTGTGACTGAGCAGGCCATATCCTGGTATGTAAGGGGTAGTAGTCCAGGTCAGTTCGAGGTCCATCCTGTCGTAAACCGGGCATTTGTCTCTCACCCGTCCATCCGTGTCCTTCGTTGAGCCTTTGTAGGCCATTTCCTGCCCCAGAGATCAGAGTTTTCTTGTGAAAATGTAAAGTTGAGTCACCGACATTCACTACAACATTCAACTAATTCCTCTTGTTTATATCCACATGGTTGTGCTTTATATATATCTATTGTAATGTTGCTGCCAAGGGTGTTGATTTTATTTCAGAAGTCCAGAGGGGACATTAAAGTTAGGGGTTCTTTAACAAAAAAATACAAAACGTTTATATCAAAAACTTTCTATTCTATGTAAATTACTGCATTATCAATCCACTAACCCTACTTAAAATGAAATGTAGTTTCATTGATTGGAACCTGATGCATCATGATAGATACTGTTGTATTTGCATCCATACTAAAAAAAAAGCACTGTCCTTCACTGCCATATCTTTTCGACTGATGTTCAATTTTAGCAACTTTTTCAGAGACTAGATGAAGCCTATACAAAAGATATAAAGAGGAGATTGTAGTAATTCTTTTCGGACCTGAGTAGTTTGTGCATGTCTTCCTTTCAGGCTACCTGAACAATCTCCACCAGTCACAGGGTTAGGGCAGCATGGTCGTGTCTAGAAGAAAGCCTGCAAACTGCGAAATCTGATCTGAGATCTGCAAAAACTTTCGCAACACCTTCCTAACCTTAACTATTCAAGGTCAATGCCTAACCTTAACTATTCGAGGTCAATGCCTAACCTTAACTATTCAAGATCAGTGCCTAACCTTAACTATTCAAGATCAGTACCTAACCTTAACTATTCAAGGTCAATGCCTAACCTTAACTATTCAATGTCAATGTCTAACCTTAACTATTCAAGGTCAATGTCTAACCTTAACTATTCAATGTCAATGCCTAACCTTAACTATTCAATGTCAATGCCTAACCTTAACTATTCAATGTCAATGCCTAACCTTAACCATTCAATGTCAATGCCTAACCTTAACTATTCAATGTCAATGCCTAACCTTAACCATTCAATGTTAATGCCTAACCTTAACTATTCAATGTCAATGCCTTACCTTAACTATTCAATGTCAATGCCTTACCTTAACCATTCAATGTCAATGCCTAACCTTAACCATTCAATGTCAATGCCTAACCTTAACTATTCAATGTCAATGCCTTACCTTAACTATTCAATGTCAATGCCTAACCTTAACTATTCAATGTCAATGCCTAACCTTAACTATTAAATGTCAATGCCTAACCTTAACTATTCAAGATCAATGCCTAACCTTAACTATTCAATGTCAATGCCTAACCTTAACTATTCAATGTCAATGCCTTACCTTAACCATTCAATGTCAATGCCTAACCTTAACTATTCCAGATCAATCCCTAACCTTAACTATTCCAGATCAATGCCTAACCTTAACAATCTTGTGGGAGTTTCCCCAGTTTGTGGGCTCCCTTTTAGCCACTAGCGGGCAGCATGTAATGTATACATTATAGCCTAAGAGGCAAAACCCAGGGCCAAAAAACATCTGAAGACAACCTAGGTGTTGGCATTTTGATTAATTTAGAGCTTCTCTCTTCTGGATTATGACAGAGGATGCTGTTTTCAGACAAAAGTGAGGGGGACAAAATTCGGATTTCCCCACCAGAGGAAATGACGCCCTCAGCCTTTTTCAGCCTTCACTCTGTTTAGTCTTCTGTCTGCCATTTTCTTCTGCATCTCTTTCCATTAACACCACATAAACATCCTTGTGCACCTGTTGCAAATGAGGAAAAAATAAAGCAATTTTGATTCTGATTAGATAAATCACGTGATAATCATTTGTCAAGATTGTACTGCTTCATCACTATCACATCTAACTTACTATGAAGAGATGGATTCAAAGTAGTTTTATTGCAACCTTGATACTGAAGGACAAACTGTGCAAAAGCTACAGAGCATAAGGGGAAGTGTTAGTTGCTTTTTGCACCTTTTTTTCTTGTTTGAACACAACTCAGTGCCTGAAAACACAAAACCTGCTCATGTAGACACTTTAAATGTTGGGGCTTTGATCAGACCTGAAGGGTAATGCGGATGTTATCCAGGTTTGGATGCGCTGTGTGGGAGAGGAAGGTGACTAAAGTGGTGGAAGAGCAGCAGAAGCAGCAACTGAGCAGGGGAAGAAGTGACCTGAACTTTAACAGGATGGAGCCAATTCCCTGAGGAGTAAACATTCAGTAAAAGCTGGGCAGCCCATATCTGTGAAGTAAATGGGCAGTAGAGTGGAGCATGTTCTTCCGTAACAGGGCCAAGGTACACTGCCAGGGGATCTGAACTTGTAATTCCCTTTCGCTGTTGCTTGACTCATCAGCGAGTGCACCGGCAACTTTTCTGCAAGAAAATAAGGCCATGACTCTGGAAGGGATATCCATTATCAAGATTAAAAAATGTGACTGTAACATTACTGTAATACGAGAATGTAGAAAAAGTGTTCTAGCAACCAGGCGCAGTGATATTACAAGTGAAATTGAACTGAAATAATGTCAGATCCATTTAATATCACAGCCAGAGGCTATTTACTGGTAAGTCATACGCTTATATTCATCGCCAACTTGGCATCATAGCTTTACCCTGTCTGATATGTTACAAATTTGCTCCACTGAAGCTAAAATAAACTTTTTATTGAACAACTACATTCAATATTAAACCCTTTTCTTAGGTGCACGCTGGGGAGAGCTGCCTTATTGTTGCTGTTGTTGTTATTTGACACATATTTGAGTTATTGCCCGGCGTTAATTCCTCTAAAAAGTGGGAATATATAGCTATGCACCTCTTGATAATTGCAGTCCTCTCAGGGAAGCTGAGGGCAGCCATCTGTGAATGGATGAAGAAATAATGGCATGGTTAAGAGCTGCTTGGGGGAACCAAACACATTTATTTGTGTGAAGTGCCTTGTTTTGAAAAGGCAGAAATGAATCAGGGGCCTTTCTTATGTATGCTTCTGTTTTACATTCTGGTAACAAGATGAAGCAGGTACGATGTTTAATGTAAAAATAGCTGTTCATCTATTTCAGAGGGTTAAATACAGTGTGTGAAACCAGCAGGATGCTCTCGGTGTGTAATGATGAAACTGTCCACAGTCGCAGAGTGCACGATGCGGGGGTGTCGCTCTGTTTTGGAGCAGGAGAATTTCCACCTGCCTTCTACGTGACACTGACAGTACCTATCCCGCCTTATCTGTCCTCTTTTCCTTTGCCTCTTCCCCCACTCACCCCCTTTTTTCCAAAACGGGTCTGATTGCAGCTGTTCCTATCACACATGACAGGAACACCCACGTAGCTACTGCCTTTTTTTTTTGCCCAGTAACTTTAGTGTCCTGTTTGTGCCAGTCAAATCAGTGGCTATGCATTTGGTTCCAAGTCAATTTAATTAACTTTATGTCAAATTCATTTTTATTATTTATGACTTTGATGAAACATGTGGGGCACACTAAGCTAACTAATTGCTTAGTGTTGTTGTTCGTCTTTCGGCTGCTCCAGTTAAGCTTTGCTGGAGCGGATATGTGTCCACATATTTGATTTGGCATAGGTTTTACGCCGGATGCCCTTCCTGACGCAGATTTTCATTCAAATAAATGTCTATTAAAGGACCAGTGTGTAACAATTAGGGAGATCTATTGGCAGAAATGGAATATAATATTAATAAGTATGTTTTCTTTAGTGTATAATAATCTCATAATAAGAATTGTTGTGTTTTCGTCACCTTAGAATGAGCCGTTTATATCGATATAGGGAGCGGGTTGCACCACCATGTCTCTACAGTGTCTCTACAGTAGCCCAGAACGGACAAACCAAACACACTCAAACTTTTCCTGCTTGGACCAGAGACGATAACGTTACTCGCCGCACTAGAGAGAGACATTTGCGTTTTCACATCGGCCACCGTAGCTCTCCAACACGCTTGGCACACGAGAGAGGCTTCAGTTGGTTGTAATCTCCTCACCTCACCGCTAGATACCGCCAGATCCTACACACTGGACCTTTAAGTCCCTATCTATCGCTGAATGAGGTAACACAATGATGATTGAGCTTATGGCCCATTGATGAAAGCCCTTGTATTTGCAGTATTAGGAACTGGGTGTCTGTGGTGACTTTCCCGTGAATTCCTGACACGGTGTGGATTTCTGGGAAGTGAGATCCAAAAACACACTTGCAATTACATCTTATCACCATAGGTACCTCGAAAGAGAACAAAACGCAGATCTTCGAGATTTTAACTTTAATACAAGTAATTTGTACCAACTCGATCTTAACAAATCTAACTAGCTTGTTTGCTTAACAAATCCAACCCATCTAGCTTCTTATAGCAAGCATTTCAACATCCATTGATGCTAATAATGTAAGAATGTCCTCACATAGCCCATACAAGATAACTATTGACCATGACATAAGAATTATGCTCATCTTGGTTTGTTGTCTTTACGATGAAGTACGTACTTCTCCGGAGCTCCCGGAGGAGTAGTCTAGCCTAATAACTAACATCACTGAGAAAGGGACTAAGTAAAAGTGGGCGTTCTTGTACCCCACAAGCCAATCAAAGCAGTTCCTGACAACAGGAACGCCCCACCGCGGCTGCAATCAGACTCTACTGTTTTTTTCCACACACCTTCCTCTTTCATCATCCCAGTCTGCGCCACTTTACAAAACCCTGCTGATAAGCGCGCTGAATTAAAATGATTTCTTTTTAATTACTTTCCATATTAGGGGAAGTGCAATCCGAAGCGCATGCATTATATATGTACTCCACTCTGTACAAGGATTAAACCGTTGTGGGTGAACCTTGCCTCAGGGCAGGATACACAAATGCAATTAATTTATTTCAATGGAAAAAAGCTCACTTTTTCTCACAGTTTTGGAGAAACGAAAAAAAAAAAACGATCCTGTCCTCCATGTGAGGATGTGAAGTTCATTATTCTACAAATAATGAGGAGAAAAACACTCCTTGCTTTAATTAGGGTGAAGCTTGTTTTCTACCTGTGCTTACAAGTGTCCTACAAGGGATATAAGCCAGCAGAGAATAGCTGTATACTACGATTGCTCCACAGTTACTGCAGCAGCATATGGAAACATTTGGCCATCTTGTTTCATATTTCATTTTATGACAAATTAGCATGCAGCCCGTTTCCTCTGAGGAATGAGCAGTCTGCGGTACTTAACAAGAATCACCTGTATAGCTTACAGTGCTCACTGCGTATCAGGCTCATACTGTGAGCTGAATTCACATGTCCTTTATATCCTTAAAGCACAGATCAATAATATGTCTTCGGCTGTCAAGAGACTGGCAGACAAACAGATAAGAAAGTAAATGGAACACAGACCAATTACAACAGGCAGATCTTAGGTCTGTTGAGAGGTCAGTGAGCTCACCTACACACATCTGCCACTCCAGGCCCACGCTACAGTACCTCGCCAGAGCTGGAGCTGAACATCAAAGGCACGCTACTTGAACTTGAAACTTGAATTGCCCATCCTCAACCCGAGAGACATTCGTGTCTTTTCAAAACCTGAAGGCAAGAGAGTCAATCCACACATGGGGGCCTTGATGACCCACAAGGCATAACATGAATTTACCCTCCCCTCTCTGTCATGCTCTGTTTAGAGAGGAAAGACACAAAGAGAACCTGATGTGTATGGATTTTCTTTTAACGGTAATAAGACTGTCAGGGGGGCTGTACAGCTTGTGTGAGGATTTGGAGCCACAGACAGCGGTAATTGAAACTGACAGCGGGTTGAGCACAATGACTCTGTGGATAACAACAATCATAACCCCCATAATCATCGCAGCAGCACCGCATGCAGACAAAGTTCTTAGGTAAACAAAATTACCCAGCTGACACCAACCATCTTATTTCCCCATCCTCATTGATTGTCTGAGCTCTCCTGGCGTGAGGCCCTCTGGCCGTGGTGGTGTCATCTGGAGGCACCCAAAAGCTCCGTTGCCAAGGGTGTCGCATGTTTTTGGAGCCCCTTTATCTTCAAACCCCTCCGGCCAGCAGAGCCACTCAGGTACTCTGGCTTGTGTGTGTTGACAGATGCATCACCTATGGTGCAGTAGTTCGAGTTTGGTTCATTCAGTAACAAAAGTTTTAGAATGAATTTAAGTATCATGGCTCTTTACTTCACTTTATTTGCTATCTGTTTTGAATTTTTATTTCCAGAGATGCTACTTTATTATTTTATTACTTTTTTGTCCATTTTCTTTTCAGTTCATGAGCTTGGAAGTATTAGTTTCTATAAATTAGGTTTTGTAGAACAATCCTGAAAACTCATATTCAAACTGGAATTATAAGGCTTCATCTGCTTATCTGTCATTTTCTTGGGAAAAAGCAGACCTATCAGTCTTACTTTGTTTTAATAAACATAATTAATGTGTGATTTTCTAAAGGCAGTCTTGATATATTGGGTGATTTTGGGGCAAAGAAGACAGTTTAGCCACATGTTTTTGATTTTACATTTGGTCACATCAAAGATTTTCACTTGAACTGATATGCAGTACTAACTTGTTTGAATCACAACTCATTTCAAAACAATATAAAGAACATTCGAAAAAAAATGTTGTTCTCCTGATTTGTTGATGCTCTCTGTCCTTGTTGTACATCTTTTCTGTTTGCTAAAGCCAATTGCTAATTTATCTCAGATTCCTACATAATGAAGGTTTGGCTTTAAAGGTGCAGTGTAGGGCTGAACCATTTTAAAGAAAATATCTTATTGAGATTATTTTGACTAATATTGCAATTGCGATATGATTTGCGATGTTATTATTCTCATTTTCATTGAAAAACATATTAAAATGATCACAGAGTTACTTTTTTCGGGGATCTGCACCAAACAAAGTTTTTTGCTTAAGTCATCAGAATATAATGTGTAGGCCAGGACATCTCTGCAGCACAGCAATATTTAATTTAAAATGGTATTTTGACACACATTTTGCCTTTAACAACTATTGTGCCTCCTGCGATTTGAAAATTGCAGTAGGCCATATTGCGATTTTGATTACATTTTGATTAATTGTGCAGCCCTAGTGCAGTCTGTAGGATCTGGCGGCGAGGTTGCAGATTGCAGCCAGCTGAATCTTCTACCGTGTGCCAAGCGTGTAGGAGAACTACGGTGGCTGATGCAAAAACATGAAAATGCGAACGGCCCTCTCTAGAGCCAGTGTTTGGTTTATCCGTTCTGGGCTACTGTAGAAATGTGGTGGACTCCGTGAAGAGTCTCTGCTCTCTATGTAGAGATATGTGGCTCATTTTAAGCTAACGAAAACACAACGATTCTTATTTTCACATGATTATACACTGAATAAACCATAATCTATATTCTCTTCCATTTTTGCCAATAGATCCCCCTAAATGTTACACAGTGCTCCTTTAACTACTGTCATCTCTGTAGTAATTACAGCAACTTGAGCTACTAATAATATTGTTTTTTGCTAACAGACATTAGAATGATATGTGTAATTAACATTAGCAAGCTAGCTGTCGAGCATTGTAGCTCATGATGAAAATAAGCAAATGGTAAATGGACTTGCATTTATAAAGCGCGCTTGTAGTCTTCCGACCTCTCAAAGGGCTTTACACTACATGTCAGCATTCACCCATTCATTCATACACTGATGGCAGAGGCTGCCATGCAAGGAGCCAACCTGCCCATCAGGATCTAATCTACAGTATATGCTCATTCACACACCGATGGCTTCGGGAGCAATTTGGGGTTAAGTGTCTTGCTCAAGGACACTTTGACATGTAACCGGAGGAGCCGGGGATCGAACCACTGACCTTCCGATTGGTGGCTGACCTGTTCTACCCTCACAGCCACAGCCGGCCCAAATGTCTCTCAACATTTATATCTGTATCATTCATGTTTTTGATCAAATCTTAATTTTTTTTAGGTTTAAAACTTAAGAAAGGCGTCACAGTAAAGAGGCAGAACTTGATTGGTTCTTTTGAGAACTATTTTTGAACAAGTTCAAAAATAACTTTGGTTCAAAAATAACTTTGGAAATACCTTTTCCTTTGTACATAGAATGCTAGGGTCATTAATTCATAAAAGTCTCAATAAACACACACAAAATATGATCCTTCCAAGATCATGAATTGCAGGTTTAATATGCAAAGTCATCTGGTTACACTAATGTCAGCAATTATAGTTGTTGCATCCCGGTTCATTAAAATGAAATGCAGCACCATTTATAAAGAGGAGACTTTTTTTTAAAACTAAATTTATTCATGTGAAAGACGGACTGTGTAAAGGAGTCAGTCATGCCTGCCTACCATTATGTCAAATATACACACAGCGCTTATAAGAAGAAAACAATCTTTTTTCCATATTTCACTTCACCCAATTAATTTCTCGTTTTCATGAAGTCAAAACCTAATTGATGTGAGTCAGAGCAAACATCTGTCCTCATCATTTTCAATAAGTGGAAGCTGTCAGGCATGTAATCAGAAAATCATGTGCTGTCAGTCATATTCCATTACAGTCAATGCAGCTCAATTTTTGTCAAGATGTGGGTTTTTGAACATTTCCTTGTGTGAGCAGACGGGAAAGCTTCCTGACTTCTGTGTCTGGTATCAACAGCTGTTTGTGTCCTTGTAGCAACTGCAAGAGAGATATCAAGCAAATATATTTATTTTACAGCTGTTATCTCTATTTTAGATGTCTTTTTTTATTTTATTTTATTAATTTACGGTATTTTATTTATATATTCTCAGAGAGAATGCATCACTGTAGATGTGCCAGTGTTAGCATAAAGGCTAATTTTCAACTGTTGTCCCTCGGCCTGATGTTAAATTGGCCATTAATGGACCAGTGTGTAGCATTTAGCACTGTCTTATAGAGATATTACAGCACTTATAACAAATAAGAATTGTGTTTTTGTTAGCTTGGAATGAGTCTTTCATATCTATATAGGGGGCGGGTCCTCGTCCATGGAGTCCGCCATGTTGCTCTACCATGTATCTACAGTAGCCCAGAACGGATAAACCAAACACTGGCTCTAGAGAGAGCCTTTCACGTTTTTAGATTTACCTGAAGGCCTCCGTAGTTCTCAGACACGTTTGGAAAGGGAGGGGTGAGCGAAGGGGTATTCAGTTGGTTGCAATCTGCAACCTCACCACTTGATGTCACCAAATCCTACATACTGCTCCTTTAAAGCATCAAATAAAACACACAACATTTAAAATTAGAACAGGAGAAAGCAAAACATGCAACAGCTTTACAGGATAAAAGTCTTAGAGGAGTAAGGCAGCTTCATGCAAATTAGGACGTTTTAAAAGCAGGCAATGAATAAAAAACAATCTTAACAATCGATACACAGTGAAAACATGACAACATAAAATCACACTAGAAGACAGGTAATACCGGAAAGGGATGCAATCTGACAAAGGCCAAGCAAACAAAAGCAGACATGGCAAGCATGCAGTGACTATGATGGCAGGTCTTTGTTTTTTAGCCTAGTTTTGAGATTATGTGCAAAGGAATGGTTGGATGTCGCTATGACATATATTTAATGGAAGTATGATCCCAAGCTGGGAAGCTCTTTTACTCTAAAAGTTGTCTGACCGAAAGATGTTATGATATGTCCTCTCTTACACTTGACCTTGTTGATCTATCATCAGCATCTGGAAGATGAATGTGGTAAATGGCGGAGGTGCTAATCCATTGAAAATTTTGAATATTAAACAAGCATTGTGAAATTTGATCAGATTTTCCCAACAAAGGAGACCTTATCTAAGAAGTATATTACAGTGATGGTAGCTTTTATGTTTCTTATCCAGGACCTTGAGAGCTTGTTAATATACAGATCGTATAGGCTTTAATATTGTATCTGTCATAAGAGACCAATACAATTTGTTATATGCGTGAAAATCACAGCATGGAAATAAATATAAGCAGCTTCAGGTGTCAGTTGTTTTTTTTAATAAATCGAAAATTGTTTAGATTGAATTTAGTTTTTTGTTTAACTTGTCTTTAGTTAAGTCTAAGACGACACCGAGGTATTTGAAGCTGGAAACACTTGTAGCTTCTCACCTGATACTGTACGTCAACTGAATGTTGTTTGGAAGCATCACAAAAACATACAGTAAAGACCTTTTTCTTTTTTTTTTACATTAAGATGCAAGCAAGAGAAGAGTAAATCGTATTACAAGTCTACGATTTCTGTATTTGTAAACTGTTGTGCATATTGCTCTGACTAGCAACAGTGTTCAGCAAGTTAGCAGCCTCACAGCTTGGTGCTGATAGATGAAAGAGGGGGTGAAGTGTTATTATGGCTGGAGAGTACTCCAGAGGAATGCAATGGATGGCCACTCTAGGGTCAAATCTGCTCACACCGCCCCGGGGGAGTAATCTCCAGCTGAAGTATCACCTGCTTTGATATTGGGATGGTTGTAGAGCTTCTGCCTTTTGCCTCACACACACACACATACACCAAACAAGAAGGTGTGCACAGACCCGTGTAAATACTGCACAGCGCTTTGCATTCATATAATTATCATATGTGCATGTGTGTACATTATTCTGCTTGTTTTACACAAATAGAATCACACACGTGTGCATGAATCCATACAAAAACCCACGTAACTGACATTAATATTCAGCAAATCAGACTGTTGTGCATTTTAATCCACGTAATTACTGCAGTACAATTATGCAGATGAAGTAAAATGCTGAAGAAATGTGGTAGTTTTCAAATTTCCTGAGTCAGTGAAGTTGACTGCGGGGCATAAAACCAAGTAATCCCAAGTTCTTCTAGTTTCTTACTTGTGTGGTTGGTGACAGACTTCCAGCTCCCAAACAGTCCCCCGCCAGTCCTTTCTGGCTCTCATTAGCCAGAGAGCAGGGGTGTAGACAAATGGTGAGAAATGAAATGGATATGCTTTAAAGTCCCCGTAATGGGTTCATGCGATGCCATGAACACAGCTAATTAAGGTCAGGGGAGTTCTCATCACAGACAGTCCTACGGTTGTGTATGTTTTTATCAAGGGCATTTATTATGCAGCTCCGATGAGGGCCGGGCTGCCGTGCTTCACCGGAGTGAGGAAAAGGGTGTCGCCCCCCCTGCATGCCCAGAATAATTATCTTCTACCTACGCTATTACCAATTTTCTCCAAATGTCGCTTAGGCTTTCCTGGGCTGCTAAACAGCCATAATGCATGATTCAATCTCCTTATTGTCAACTATATTTCCTACAATAAGTTTTTTAAGCAAATTAGAACCTGGACAAAGCTGCAGATTATACTGAACAGCAGCGATTGTCCCCAGATAACCTGCGAGTTCATCTGTAATGCGTGTTTGTACAGACAAAGACATCGGCTGTAATTAGTCTAACAAATAGCCCACTGGTCATTTAGGAAAATGCTCGCTTAAAAATGCTTAATAGTTCAGGTGACTAACAGCCCACACTAGCAAACATTAGACCGTACATTTATAATTTCTGATTGCCTTAACAACAGATAGATGAGACTTTAAGACCCAGGAGGTTACTGCAGAGGCATTTAATAATTTGGGTTCATCTCAGCGTTGCCACCGTTTAATAAACGTGCCAAAAGTTTGCAGTGAAAACAGGAGAGGTCATTGCTATACATACTGCAGTTCTTTTCGTGCCTTTAATTATTTAAAATATGTATAAAACACTTGCTGACAGCACAATAATTACTTTGAACTGTGCCTCTTAAATATTGCAGTTAATGGTAGTGGTGCGTCCAAATAAAAACTACATGATTTACACATATACTATAATCATTTTATATTCAAGCCAAAGTTAATATTGGTATATACTTGGCTGCAGGTCAGATGTACTAAATGTTTGACATCCAATCACAAATCTTTTTGTGAATATGTGAAATGAACTTTTGCAGATACAATATACTGTTGACATCTTTATTTAAAGATGACTGGAGGGATTATTGGCCACAATGTTGTGTTCCAAAAAGGATTTTTCTTTTACCATTTACATTATTAAACCAACCCATATCTGGGCTGGTATAAGACATTATGTTCACAGTTGGAGCCTTCACATCTAATAGTGTCATTATATTCTGTAGCCCTTTTATGTTTCTATACAGACAAATAAGTAGGTAGCAACAAGTGTTAAAGGAATAGGTGACATTTTTGAAAATACGTTCATTTACTTTCATGGTGAGAGTTAGATGAGAAGATCAATACCGCTCTTGTCTGTAAGGTAAATATGTAGTTGAAGCCAGCAGCCGGTTAGCTGGATACTGTAGGATATAATGCAATAGACCCCTTTTCTGTTTGTAGACATGATGACGTATTTCTATGAGCAGAGCGTAGGTGGAGGCAAAATAATTCTCTGAACACTTTATCTAACGCAGGCCAGCAAGTTCTGTTTTCTTGTTTTTTTATCAATGAACAATGATTTGTGTATGCCTCTAGTCTTTCCTTCGTTTTGCCTCCTGCTAACACTGTGACGTCGGCTGTAAAAGGGTCTATTAGTGAGTTTTTAGAGTTGCTGGTAAGCAGACTTTGTTGCCTTTGGACAGAGCTAGGCTAGCTGTTTCCCCCTGTTTCCAGTCTTTGTGCTAAGCTAAGCTAACCAGCTGCCGACTCTAGCTTCATATTCACCGTAAAGACATGAGTGGCATGGATCTTCGAACTATCCCTTTAACTTATCTTCTATTTTGATTACATTACACACAATCAGTCCTAATATTTAGGGTCCGAGCACCGACAACGTCAGCCCAGCGAAGGCCCAATTGAAACTGCGGGAATTCTTAAACTTGGCACACTTATCAGTGGCGGTGAAAATTTTGATATTTTAAGGGTCTCGGGTTTCGGTGTTGCAAAATGGCTCTCTAGCGCCCCCTAGAAAATTGAAAAAATGTAGCCCCTCGCTCCGGTTTCACCTACATGTATGAAATTTGGCAGACAGCTGTAACATGTGGAGACACATAATAAAGCCTCTGGGAGCTATGCCCAAAACTCAACAGGAAGTCAGCCATTTTGAATTTACGTAATACGTGATTTTCACCAATTTTTAGCGTTTTATGGGCCGTGTACTTTAACAAACTCCTCCTACAGATTTAATCAGATCGACTTGAAATTTGGTCAGAACCATCTTAAGACCTTAAGGATGAAAAAATATTCAAATGGTGAGTTTTCACTGAACGACCTGACTGTGCCATTTTGAGCCATTCGCCATGAAACAGGAAGTTGTACATAGTCCGATCTGCCCCAAATTTCTTAGGCATGATAAGGGTCCAGTCATGAGGACATTTACATGTCAATATTCACCCAAGATGTTAGCCACGCCCCCTTTCATAGCTCGTGAACCGCTTGTCGTAGAGTCTTGTGGCAGGCTTCGTTGCATTCATCAGAGTTCCGGTTTCATTGTGCCTGGCCGCTTCAGTTGGCATCCCACCAGTACCCCCGACGCACGAGGAGGTGCGAGGGCCCGTTCATCGCTGCTCGCAGCTTTAATTCTATTTATTACACTGTTACTTTCATTGACACCAGAATACAGATGTAGCTCAGACATCTGTAAAATGAGGTGAGGCTACTCAGCAAGATGAAGCCTTTGTTTCATCAAATCAGCATCAAAGCAGGCCTCTTAGCTGTTTGATGGATTGTTATGTTAAGAAACAAACATTAAAAACAGATGAAAAGAAAAACAATATATCATACGGCTACCATCCCTCTAGATTTGGTCTAGAACGTCACTTCTATTATTACACTTATCAGTTTAACACTGATTATCACAGATACATTTTTTGCTATCTTGTAGCTTTCACTCTCCTGGTGATAAGTATCAGAGGGACTTATTTTCATGTTCACAATCAAGGATCGTATTAATCTCTAATCTCACGCTCTAAGAAGCAAAGCTAGATGAAGATCTGGGAGATTTTCACTTCCAGACTGTTTTCAAATCAATCATTAAGATCTCCGTCTCCCGTAATCCTTTGAATGTCATTCATTTGTGATTTTTAACGCTATTGCGAGCTCAGAGGCAGCGCAGCAGGAAGAGCTGGGCTCGGTGGGTGCATTAGTTCATTTTGAGTCAGCCATGTGCAGGGCTTAGAGGAGTTCTAGTAAGGGAAATACAGTCTGCACTCATACACCAGGCAGTATGGTAGTCGGTGTACAGTAGATTCACATACCAGGAAGTGTCTTAGTGATTTCCTGACTGAACCAACAGTCAACACATGAATTAAATATTCTGCTTATAAATTCACTTGGTTGCAACAACACTCTGCTACCGCAGCACTTTACAGCCTCTCTTTTTGTTATAAAGGTGAAGTTCTTAAAGTCAGCACTCACTCTGAGTACCTGGAAAGCACAGTTGTTCTCGAGGGGGATTTGAGTTAATCTGACAAGCATCCACTGATGCAAGGTTATTTTTCAAAAATAAAGCTATCATTAGCTCACATCACAGTCAGCTGCTGCCTTTTTCATGCTTGTAAAATAGAAGTCCAGTTTATTCAATATCTTTAGCACTGTCTAACATGCATATTCACTGGTGGTGGAAGTACATTTACTCAAGTACAATAATGAGGTACTTGTACATAATTTGAGTGTTTCTATTTTATGCTACTTTATACTCCACTACATTTCTGAGACACATATTGTACTTTTTACTTCATCACATTCATTTGACAGCTTTAGTTACTATACAGATTTAGATTAGTGATACAAAATATAATTAACAAATGAATTATGCTGTTATAGTGGTTCCCAACCTATTTCCTTAAGGGACCCCTTTTCTATCATTGAGTAAACTGAAAATCCCTGACTAAGTGACATATTTTATGGATATTTCATATGATATTCAATGCATAACAATAACATTACAGAACAACCGACTGACTGTACAATTGACCCAAATAGTGAACGTCATAACTGCAGGAAGTGATTGGGATGAATTTTGAGCAGATTATTTCCTGTGAATATTGCATTATAGATGAGTTTTCCTGTGTTTAGGGACTTTTAATACAATTCTCTGTATTATGCTTTTTTTTTTTTTACTTTTAACAATCATACATACTCAATAGGCTTATTTATTTTTACAAATTCAGTGTTTACTTCTCCCTGATGCTTGGCCATTGCTCTATCAGCTCTTTGGTTTTAAGTTTAGTTTATTAGGACCCCCATGTTGGGAACCAGTGGATTAAGCCACCCGACAGTATATACGTTAAAATTAGCCCAATATTTATTAGCTACAACATTAAAGTGATGCTTTCACATAAATACATCAATAATTATAATACAATTATTATAATTAAACATACTGTAAATAGAAAAGTAAAAGATCTGAGTACTTTTTCCACCAGTGATACTCACTGTACTGAACAAAAAACACTGTTTTTATATATGTATTTTATTATAGGAAAGCCTGCTGAAGGTACTGATAAGATAAATGCTTTTTTCTGTTATTGTTATCATTAGCTGAGTAATTTGACTGTCTTTATATTATTAATATGTATGAAAACTGTCCATAACATTTATTTATGAGATATGGGGGTGTCGCAGGAGGGCCCAGGGGATAATAGGTGTTCAGAAGTTAAAAATGTTATAATAAATGTCAACTCTTTAGGAATAACACAAAGATCATTAATGAAATATACCTGAAATTCATATTTTCAAATGTGAATGAAAACTGTGCCTAACAATGTTCGTGATAGTTTACAAACATCTATTTACAAATATCATCCGGTGTTCATGTTTGCGATATTAAAATAGGATTAATAGGAGTTCAGTTTGGGACTTGTGCTTTAACAGAACCTGCTGTGCTTTGAAGCCTTCGTGGCGGTAAAAAGATGAACAGACAGCGTGCAATCATTTCATGAAAATGCTCTGGCACCCAGCAGTTCAAGATTACATAGATGGAGGGCCGCCCACAGAAAATGCCAAAATAAACTTTATTCTAACAGGATATAGTAGAAAATAGCCAAGAGGAACAAACAGGATGAAAGAAGATAAGAAAAATATCTACAGTCGGGGTGTAAAGAAACATTGGCGCATCAATATGAGGTCGTAGCCAATAGTATTGATTTGAAAAGATGGTGGGCCAATTAAATTCAATCAATGGCATATTAAGCAAATTAAGGTGTTTCTTTTCATTGAAATACCTTTTAAAAAATCTAAGTTTTCATCCATAAGATGCTGCTTCCCATTGGTGTAAACAAAGACTCACAATAGAGGAGGCGACTGGATTGTTTCATGGCTCATGTTATGATTTTCAGCGACTAATAAAACGTATGTAAAATAATAAATTATCATGTATATGTAGTCCTTGATAGGGTGTGGACTACAGCATAACAAAGTCTAAATTCTAGAGACCTTGGAGAAATACTTTCAAATGCAACATGCATGTGAGTGAGATCACAGGGTCACAGGATGAACAAGATTCACAAATCAAATTATAACAAAAATACTGTCTTGATTTGAAAAGCATGTGAATTTTAAATATTGTAATAAACTTGTTGGTTGTCTATAACAATTCACGTCTAATGCCCCAGATCACAGCGCTAATAATATTTCAAATTAAATGACTACAAAACAGGATGGATTTGTGTTAATGATCTCAGTATGTAAATGAACCTTTTTCACATCTTTGCATCACATCTCTTTGTTTTTCCCACTGTGCTCATCAGTAGCAATGACCGTGCGACTCCCCACAATGAGGAAAATAATATCGGCATGTTTTCGAACTTCACTGTCAGTGTTGAAAGGTATCTTACCAGGGGGTCTTTCTAATTAAACTGGTGCCCAAACCAAGGCTGTGGGAGACAGTGCATCTGCTATGCAAAGTGGGTAGAAATCCTCCAGCTGCCCATCTGTAAAACTTTTCATCTGGCCTCCATCGAAGGAGGAGGTTTGGGAAAATGCCTTTATTTTTCATAATCCCCCCTCTCTCTCCTACCTTATCCATATTTCATGAAGAGCTCTGGAGGTATGAAATTGTCTGAAACTAATCCACTACTGGATATTTAGTCCCAGATTAAAATCACTCGCTTCACTGCCTCATAATTCTGCTCCTATTGATTGCCTGGGTCCAAATATAAGTCAAGGATGTAGAGAACATTTTTTTCCAGGGACTTTCTGAAATTGTATCAGCGCGCCTTCTCTGCAATGAATCCATGCAAATGGTGCCATGTAGAGTGGGTGTTTGTCAGGCTTTTGCACTAGCTCAGCACTGCGAGTGGTTTGTTTTTGCCTCAAGTTTATATCGCCAAGACATCCTAAACTTGTTGAAACCCCTGATGGCACAAAATCCACATCTTCACACCTAAGCGTCATTTAAACAGAATTCAAATAAACCTGAAAACAGCCTCCTATGATCAAGATAGACAGCTAGAGATGCATACGTGCAGTCTTTACTGTTGAGTAAAGATGGCAAGGGGATCATGTGAGTATGATGACATGTTAGCGACACTCAGGGGCAGATCAATCCATTGTTGCCGGAGGCTGTAAAAGAAGCCCGTCTGTCAACAATACAAAATAAAAAAAGCCTCAGATCCTACATGAATTGTAAAAAAATAAATAGGGCACACATAATGATATACTGTAGAGTATAAATACAGTATATGCTGACAGTGCTGTATGTACAGTATTTTGTCATTTAAAATGCAACCCCAGGAGATTTCCATTTGTTACCCATGCTGTGTGTCACTGTCATTTGGTCCAATTGTCACACCAGGCGGCAAATTCAATACATGTTGACAGCAGTGCCACAGCCTGATATCAGGAAGATGAAAAGTAAATACCAGAGGGATGCTCACAAATAAATACAAAACGGCAGAAGCCAAGCTTCCTTTATCGGACAAAGATGGCAAAATTCTATATTTTTCTTATTGTTGTATTGTTGAAATTGCTAAACAAAACCACAGAAGTGTAAGTCTGTCTCTATACTTTCTGAATTCCCTGCCTGCTAGTCCGTGGCACTCAGCCCCAAGCTCTAAACACAGGTCACAAATATATTGGTAGCAGCAGGGCACTTGGTGGTGGAAATTGTCTCCAAATACTCAGCACTCAGGAAATAAACACACAAAGCATTTGATGGGTTTGAAGATGTTTACAGTATTATGGAGAGATTTTACCTGAGTACAGAAACAAGTTGTTCCCCTCTCTGTCTCTCTCTCGAGCAAGAAGAAGAGATTCAGTATTTATGCTTTCAGCAGAATCTCAGAAGTCTTACAGGATTGGTTCTCTACTGCTTACAGAAGACTCTGACTTTTCTCTCAAAACAACATACGAGAAGCTTTAACAAAATGAGGGAAATGCCATACATATTTCATGTGACATAGAGCATTATGCTTGCATCATATAACATGGTCCACCATAGCCTATATATGTCATTTTCCATAAGGCCCTGACACAGGTGCCGATTTATGACTCCTAACAAAGACTGAAGTCAGACCAGTAGACTCCAGCACACATGTGTAACTTATGCTGACAGAGCAAGACTTATCAGTTAAGGAATGAAGGACATGGCATAAATGATACATGTTAATGTTTTATGCTAATTTACTTCCACACACTGTACTTTTTTAGTGAACATTATTCAAACGGGAGTACTAATACATTTGTCGGGGACTATTTTCAGCTGCGGAATAATACACATTTGGTGCTCTAGGGAGTGTTTACAGCAACAGGATTATTAATGTGGCATTGACAAAACATGTCACCCACCCAGGGCAACAGTGTGGTCATTATTGTGTTTTTAATAGTTGTTGGACAACAACAGAGCTCAATTGCACAGAGGAAGTACTGTAGTTATATCAGCATTTCTATACATAGACAGTACTTGTTAGTAGGAGCAAGTTATCGTTGGTGGCGGGTCTTTTCTGGGATTTGTTGACAATAAGAAAAAAATAGAATATCGTCATCTTATACTTTAAATAACATTGATATTTGGAACAGAAAATCGTGTCAACCATGAAGAACACATAGGCTGCCATTATGCCGGGTTAGCAAATTACAGTAGCTAACTGTTAGCATACTGTTAGCATAAAGGTACAGTACAACATGCAGGAATTTTCTAAAAAACATGTTTACTCATACAAAACTAATCCCTCCCAATCATCACTTATGACCCACTAGAAGTGTGCGGGGGTGTCTGTATTTATAGAGACCCTGCAGCCATCTGCCTGTATTTTTTCTTTTCCTATTATTTTGCTGTGTTCGAGAATCTTCTGAGCGTCAACAAAGAGCCTTTGGGCCCCATGTGAGGTGTAACAACCAGCCAATAACAGTGCGCAGGGAGTGCAGCATTTTCCGGTCATCAAAATACCGCCGCTTTGTCACGCCCCTCGACGTCTGCTACCGAGGCACAAGACCCCCTTTAACTCGGTAAGATACAAAGCAGCCATATTTCGGATTGTATGTTTTTATGTGCATGTGCTCCAGTGTTTCCCTCGCTCCTCTGTCTCTCCTCTGCTGTGTGCAGAGTGGCTGGTATCGCTGTGTCTGTTTGAGTTTCACCGGAGTTGTGCGGGGATGTGGTTGTGTTTATTTGTCACTGTCAGAGCTACTGCTTTGTTCTCACTAACGCCGCTCCCTCTCTTCATTCACCCTATAGCTCGCTCGACCATTGCTGCTCTCTCTCTCTCTCCCTCACTCGCTCATTGAGCCGAGGCCAAACATTATTATACATTTAATAGCTTACCAACACCTGAACATGATATTATTTTAGGTTAGTAAAGGTTTTAGTTGACCTTAGTCTTGTTGATCCAGAAACATTCAGATACATGGTAAATGGACTTGCATTTATATAGCGCTTTTCTAGTCTTCTGACCACTCAAAGCGCTTGAATACATAAATTCATATTTGTTAGGGAAGAAAAATATGACACGGGAAAAAATTTGGGTTAATATCATATCAAAAATATGCAAACAGCTTGAAATTGGCTCATTGGCAGGCTGTTAAAACCAATTTAATTGTATTGTGCATTGGTGATAATTGCTAATTATAATTTACTGTGTATTCCTCTTATTGTGGTGTGAACGTGGCTTGAATGCGACGCACACAGGTGCGAATGGCGATAACTAGAGGTATTATTCAAATAATGGTCTAACCTGTACTCCCCATTATTGCTGGTGTTACTGACATATCATTGGGAAACATCTCTCCTCAATTTTGTCATGATGTTTGAGCAGAGCTGCCTGGAGAAACAACAGGAGGGCCATCTCAAGGCAAGCTGCGGGGGTGGAGGGGCCCCTTCAGATTGGCGTCGGTGCTGTTTTCCTGCAGGGTGCTCTCCAACACACCATCCGTGAGACTGAGTCGTCACAAAGCTAAAGATGGAGATGTGTTGATGCATGCCTGCCAGAAAATCACAGCCCAACTATTCAGTGCCAGAAGCCACACAGGCATGGCAGGTGAGAAACTGAACGAAACTCCGAAACTCTGCAGGAGAACGAGAGGGTGAGGGAGTAATAAGCATCAGTCTGTCACTGAGTCACTGTTTGTTCTTCGAAATCTTGTCTGAGGGATGTTAAAAAAAGAATTTCACAAGAAGTTGTGCAGCGGAACAAGAGTTGAACGAAGTGTGATTTATAAAAACTAAACCAATATGTTGCTTGGTTCAGTCAGTAAACCTTGGGATGATTATTTAAAAAAACTAAATGTGGTAAATAAAATATTAGAAATGCTGGATAACACTAAGCAACAACAGAGTGCATTCAGTGTACTGTAAGATATGAGCCAAAATTGATATTCTGCAACAACAACAACAACCAGAAGCTTATCTTTGTCTACAAGGAAAAAGTGAAGCACTTCCATGTGCACTTGATTAATTATGGAAATAAGTATTTGTTTGTTTTCTCTGACTCTTTGGTGCAATAATCTGGCTGCAGATTGATTTTCAGCAGGCGCTAGCTAGAGTATCATGTCTGGTATGGTACAAGCCCTCTTGTCTCCAAAGATTATTCCATCTATGAAGAGTCTGGCAAGTAAACAAAGGAACAGGTGGTTGGCTGCAAAAGAGGCAAAGGAATAATAACACGTCCACAGTACATGGATACGAATCTGTTTGTTGTTCTGAGCTCTCCCAAGCTCTCGAGTCTCTAACTGTGAGCCTGGGCCTAATGGCAGTGTTTAGTCATCTCCTCAACATCAAAACCATCCGGATGCTTTGACAATAGTGCTTTTATTGCGGTCATAAATTGTTTTATTTTCCTGTTTTTTCACCACAATGGGTTGAATGGTTACTCGGCAGCTGCACCTCTAAAACTCTCTTTTACAGAGTACAGTACTCATCTAACATGCTTAAAGGACTAGTTTGACATTTTGGGAAATACAGTTACTAGAGTTAGACAAGAAGATCGACTCTCACATCTGTGTTGAAGATGAAGCTGGAGCCAGGAGACAGTTAGCTTGGCTTTGCATAAAGACTTGCTACCTCTGGGCTGAGCCAGGCTAGCTGTTTACCCCTGCTGCCGGGCTTTCTGCTAAGCTAAGCTAAGAAGCTGTTGGCTGCAGGTCCAACATGTTAGAGTGGTATCAATCTTCTCATCTAACTCTTAGCAGGAAGGCACATAAGTTTATTTCCCAAATGCCGAACTGTTCCTTTTAAGCAGCTACAATGAAGACATTTACACTATCAATGGATCACATCACTTATTGTTTATAAAAGGGGTTGCCTGTAATGATAAAACAACAGAGAATTATCCGACTCCGAGCTATAGCATCTATCAGCTCATTGTTTTTGTTTTCTGTACTGACACTTTACTCTTTTGGTTCCCTCTCACCGCTCTCATAACACTGTTTTTAACCAAAGCATGAAGCAGTTTTTAGCCAAAAAGGGGGGTAAAAACCAGTGGGCAACCTCCGGGTCTGAAAAGTGAAGCCAATGAGGAAGTGTCTTAAACTTGCATTCTTTCTAACAGCCAGCAGGTGGCGACTCCTCTGGTTGCAAAAAAGAAGTCTGATTGTATAGAAGTCTATGAGAAAATGAGCCTACTTCTCATTTAATTTATTGCCTCAGTAAACATTGTAAACATGAGTTTATGGTCTCAATCGCTAGTTACAAGTCTTCTTCAATACAGCAGAATGTTCATTTAGCAAATGATGGTCCCATTTAGAGTCAAATAGACTATAAAGCATGGTATACGTCAGGGCGTGGCTACCAGGTCGCTACCAAGGCGTTGTCCGGTCTGGGTGTTGTCCGAGTTTCTGTCTTAGAACTTAAGAATGAACCCTTTCACAGTGTGTTTTCAGTTTATGAAAGTTAATTGTAACATTTTGGGTTGCCTAAAAATGTCTTATTCAGCATTCAGTTGTACTTAGCTCCATCCTCTTGTGTCACTTCTGGTTGCAAAAAAACAAGACGGCCAAAAACCAAGAAGGCGACAGACAAAAAACAAATGTCAATTGCCGAAATGCCGAACTTGATGCTTCAAAACAGCAGCCCACAAACCAATGGGTGATGTCACGGTGACTACGTCCACTTCTTATATAGTCTGTGGCAAAAACTCACTGTATGCCCCATCCCAAAAGTATGCAACTACAGACAGAGAATGTTAGCAGCTACCTGGTGAACATAGTGGAGTATTTAGCAGCTAAAGAGCCAGATATTTCCCTCCGATGTGGGTGGACACTAAAACCAGAGCTAAACAGAGAGTGAATATTGGGCTTAGATTCGCGTGGTAGCCAGAAGCATGATTTCAAACAAATACTCACGGCGCTCCATATCTGCTGGACGTGTAAAGACGTGTAAACTGCTTGCTAACAAGTTTGCCATATCAACTGAAATGGTGATAATAATGTCAGAGTTGTGTTCACCTCCAAGTGTCCAAAAAAATCAGTTAATGCAGATTTTCAAACATAATGTGATAATACCATAAATCATATACGATGTAAAGATTTTAAACCGTCGCTGTATTGATATCCTCAGTGGTATTCTCCCATATTTCACACTGCACCTCAGCCACGAGACAAGCCAACGAGGATCCATTTACTGTGGATACTTACCCTGAGTGCCGCTGCTGTAATGATGATACTTAAGCCACACAACAACTGTAAATCAAGACAGAAACATAACTTGCTTCTCATATTGGGTCAGCTTTGTGGGTCAACCATTTATATAACTCACAGCAAAAGGCATCAGAGCCAAAACTCATCTTGTTTGCTGGCACTTTATGTCCATTCATTGCAAATATAAAGCATAGCAGACTGATTATCCTAAGAAGCGTTACGGAGTGCATTTCCTGGCTCTGCTGGTGAAGTCATCTAGTAATGACCAGGCCCAAATATTCCAGAAGGCTCCAAGCTGCTGCAGCCTTCAATTCAGATTGGAGAGCAAATAGCTTACTGTATGTTCTTGTTGATTCCCTGAAGAGGAATGTTTTTTAATGAGCCCCCCTGTGATGACTTCCAGTCTCAAGGCCCTACTATACATGGATCCCGGATTTTATTTTGAGGCCAATCATTTTACCTTCGTATTGGAAATTCCCCAGATGACCGTGGCTCTTCCTGAACCCGTACTTCGCTGAAAACATTACACTTCCCCTGCCACCTGATTTCAAGGGGGAAAACTCATCTGAATTTGAAAAAAACTGCGTCTTGTGAGAACAGAATTCCCAGGTGTGGCAAGCTTGCCCTGGAATTCAGATTTATCAGGTTCTACTCTGAATGCAAGTCGTATCAAAGAGGGAGCGAAGATCATTCGCCAAATAGCGAGAAGATGAGACAATTCCTTGGAGTTGTAAAATGCCTTTAAAGTCTCACAAACTGAAAGAAGAGACTCAAAACAAGGTCAAAAATCTCCCAGAAAGATCTCTTTAGCCTTCAAAGGAGACTTGACAGCCCCACTCTCCATGTTTCTTATGAAAAAAGTAAGTTTTATTCATTAACTGCATCAATAATATAGGAAAACAATTCATTGACTATGCCTCGTTTTCATTTCTTATTGCACATTGTCAGCCTGAATTGACAGCCACGTTAAACACAGAAAAATACACACTCGTAAAACATCAGTTACTAAGGAGCTAGACAGTAAATTTTGGCAGCTGCCTTTGCTGCTTTACTTATCTTTCAAATTCCTTTGATAGAAATGTCTGTGGATGCAGAAAATAACACATGCCCAGGGAAATTTACCATGACAGGACTTATAAGGAGTTTAGTTGAAGGTACTTTCAAAGGTCATCTTCTTATGACTTATTTTGCCTCAGGGTTGTGTGAGTTTGAGTTTCTGAAAGGATATTTCAGCTTGGACCTAATGTTCCTCTTTTTTGCCAAGTCTTTCAGCATAAGGGAATCCTCTGATGGCAGCGGTTTAAGGCTGATTTTAAATATATTCTAATGAGTTTGTGGCAGGAAACATGTGACACGTTTCCAGCTTAGGCAGCAGGAGCATAAACAAGGACACACATGTGAGGAACAGTAAAAGTCACGGTGTTTTAGAGTGACTGCGGTGTGAGCGTTATTGAGTTGAAAGGACATATTTTCAGGGCTTTTTGTCGGTGGTTCTGCTGCTGGTCCTGTGGGTGTGTGTTGGAGAGCAGCTCTGCCAGCACACTGGAGGAATGTAAAGCTCAGCAGTTTGGCAATTATGACATGTTGAGCACAATTAATTTTTATGATGGTGAAAACTAGGAGGAAAAAAGCCAAGAATAACAACAATCGCATTAATGGCGTAGTTTTCTTGTTTGCCGACTCGCCTAAATGACATCAGGGATGGACTGGAAATGAAAATTACCCACCAACCCCCTCTAAATCAATCTTAATTAGTTATTACTCTTTTTTATCAGTATAGAACTTTATATTTACACTATAATGGCAATGAACAGTTGAATTATGACCAATGTGTGTTTCTGTTATGATTGCATTGGACCTGCAGCTCACTCACCTGGGCCAGTTGTCAGACACAGGTCTTTGTTTGTCCGCTATGTGTCGGTCCAGGTTGGCCAGGCGGTGGACAGCAGATACCACCAGATGGCCGGTCCAATTCTGGATGATAGGATGTCAGGCTGAAAAATTTGTTGTGCAGCTATAGTGCATTTAATAGTAGAAACATTCAGCTATCGGGCCTCCAATGTCATTCTTTTTGTCTGATTTTTGATCATTAAGAGGATGAGATATGGATTTCTGAACTGGTGATAGTTAAAACCCTTAGCCCAGAATTTTGAACCTTAAATTTTGTTAGCTTGTGGCTAACAAAAGCCAACTCTAGAGCAATTTTCTTTATATTTTTTTATGGGATCTCCTCCAATTGAATATCACTATAATAGGGATTTCATAAGAAACAAAACGGTACCAAGTCGATAGCAAAATTCTGAAAACGTGACAGTACTCGTTTTTCTACAGTACCGCAGGTACTGTTAGTACCAGGGATCAGGACTCGAGATTAACAGTGTCCTGTTGGGATGATAGAAAATTTCCCTCATAATAATTGAGGCAGATCATCAGGGTTTATTTATCAATTTGCAAACAGTAATAAAGGAGTGTATGTTGAAGTTCATGGGATGTATTGTTTTACTTTTATTTTTTACTGTGGTATTGAATTGGTATAGAGAATCGTGGAATTGAATATCACTGATATTGGTATGGACTACTAAATGTCTGGTATCGTGACATCCCTACACTATCATGTCATCTGTTGTAAAACAAAAGCAATGGATGAATGTTTGTTGCCCAAAAAACCCTTAACAATTCAAGTATTGTTAGAGTTGTGAAAATGTTAACCCAGAGCTGTGATCTTCAAGTGTGAATCTCTAACCTTAAGTCAATGTAAGCCCTTGAGCCAAAGTGTGGGTTAGCCCAGGGCTACGGGGATACCAGAGTCAAAAACCTCTGACCCAGAGATCAGTCTAAAATACACATGAGCTCGCTGAGATTTTGCTTTGGATTTGTTAGTTGTCTCTTATACTTAAGCTAGAAGTCAGAGAGTAGAGGACTGGGTGTCGAATCTGGCCCTCCGCCATAATTATTGATGTCTGAAATTTTTGCCTTTTCAGCTTACATCAAGCATTCATAAATCTATGCTGGCTAATGACATAAATATGAGACCCAAGTGGAGTCTTAATTTATCATCTGGTTTGGGTAATCAATACCTTCATTGTGGAGAGATTCAGGCAAAAGGAGCCTGAGCTGCATTCTTCACCAGACTGTGGACAGCTCCTGGTGCTGAAATGAGCTCTTATAAACCTACTAGATGAATACCACCAGAATAATATGTCAGCTTTGTTAAATAAAACCATACCAGATCTCTTTATATCAAACACAGTTTTAATTCTACGGCATTATTTCACCATACAGTAGAGAGAACTAGAGAGACTATACTTTTTCGCCATTTTCAAACACCAGACAAAACACATACTTTACTGTTCATCCTTCTTCAAAACTCCTGTTGTCATGAGCTACTTCTCAGTTTTCAGAGGCGCAATGAAGTCTTATTGTTAATACCGGCTTCTGCAGCCGAGCTTAACATTTCACCTGATGAATCGATCAAGGAGATCATGTCTGATCCCTCCACATCTGTCAGAATGTTATTGTGATGGCTATATACTGTATCTAAGCCCGGCAGCTATAGAAGCCAGGATTGCTGAAGCTTAAATATGAAGAAAAAATAAAAGAGCAACAGTCTTATAAGTCTTAGAAATTTAATTTATTTGCAAATGAATTCAAAGAATATTCAGTCAAACTAAAATGTACAGTAATTGCCATTTATCCAGTGGAAATATAATATAAAGCGATGCCAATTTTAAATTGTATTATCAATAGTCTTAGAATAATAATAGTATTATATAGAAGGACAGCTATTAGTCTTAATTAGGGCTGTCAAAGCAAACAAACTGTCATGGCCATTTTCAAAGCGGTCCCTTGACCTCTGACCTGAAGATATGTGAATGAAAATGGGTTCTATGGGTACCAACGAGTCTCCCCTTTACAGACATGCCCACTTTATGAAAATCACATGCAGTTTTGGGCAAGTCATAGTCAAGTCAGCACACTGACACACTGACAGCTGTTGTTGCCTGTTGGGCTGCAGTTTGCCGTGTTATGATTTAAGCATAGTTTTTATGCTAAATGCAGTACCTGTGAGGGTTTCTGGACAATATTTGTCATTGTTTTGTGTTGTTTTCAGTAATAAATATATACATATATTTGCGTAAAGCAAGCAAATTTGCTCACTCCCATGTTGATAAGAGTATTAAATACTTGACAAGTCTCCCTTTTAAGGTACATTTTGAACAGATAAAAAATGTGTGATTAATTTGTGATTAATGGTGATTAACTATGGAGCATCATGCAATTAATTGCGATTAAATATTCTAATCAATTGACAGCCCTGGTCTTGATATCATGTTGGAATAGATACCAAACATTATTTTTTTTAAATACTTGTTACCAGATTAGGCTTGTTTGAAATATAAAAAGATGCAATCAGTAGAAAACCTACCTCCTGCTAATTGCTGAAATCCCTTTATCAGAAATCGTCTGCCATTTGTCCATTTCATGTTATAATCAACAGGTTAGGCAATCATGGTTTGCTTCAGGTTATTTAAAAAAAGGGAATCTGACAGCTTAATAGCAAATACCCAGCTAGGCCACATTGTCAGTGAAGATGTCCTCTTTTGGGTCTAATTGCACATCTGGGACTGAGAGTTGTCCAATATTCTAGGTATTTATTAACATAAACAAGTCACACTGTCAAAAGTGACAGCCTGAAACAGCCTGTCTAGTTCAATGTTTGCACATATGTCACACTGTTTGTACTTCACACAACAATAAAGCTAATATGTGGTGTAATTTATTAATTACCAAAACGTAAAACGTGACATGTAGTTATACAATGAAAATACAAGTAACCTTCAATGTACTGCAGGTCTTTAACAGCAGTTAAACAAGGTGGTTGCTTAGTGAAACGTGCTGTAAGTGTCTCTCAAACTCTTTCAGTCGGTGCAGTAATATTTAAATTAGCTGCTTTGTGATGTATGACAGGTGCTAAAACAGAACTATCCTATTATACGCAATGCGTGTACACTGCTATTCCTGGCTGCTTTGGGGTTTACAGGGTTAACGCAGGACGCGGTGGCTCGAGTCCTGAAGGGAAAATTAGTTTTTCTGGTGAAATATCGCACAAAAAGCTGAAAAGATCAAGCATCTGAGCAAGCTTTGCAACCTGAATTTCAGCTCCGAGTTTAACATCTTAGAGTAATCAGGTTATTTATTGTAAAGCTGTCACAGTGGCGGTGAGTAAAACAAATCCTTTAAAGTGAGACATCATATTGTGAATGCTAAAAAAGCAGTTTACCCCTGGGAACTTTCAGAGAGGTGAGCACAACAACCAACTGATGGATGTCTGCCTTTATTGATAGCCTTAAAAAGCTAACCTGTTTGTCCTAATGGCACCACGGTCTGATGAATACATATCCAGTAATAGAATATGTGTGTGTGTGTGTGTGTGTGTGTGTGTCTGTGAGATCACATGGCTCATGAGAAATCATCCACAGGGATAGGTTCCAGCAGATTGGGCTGCCGTTAGGGGAAAGCGCCGCCACATCCAAGAATTTAGTTCTGAGCCTCGATTTCCTCTCTGGGCTCGCGGTGGTGTTTGTTTTTCCTAAACATTGTTTACTTTATGGGGTTTGTGTGTGTGTGTGCACATTTGTGTTTCTATTAGTTTTTCATAGATCTGAGACTAACTGGGTGCCTGGCAGTAATAAAAATTAAATCCCCGTCGGCTTTCCTTCCATGAAAAATAGATTATCCTCACAGTGGCTAACTGACAAGGTTTGTGTCAGGTCTTTTTATTTCAGGTAATGTTTGCAGTGACACAACTGCCAGTGCCTACTATAAATAGCACAAATACTAAGGCCAATGCTGCTACATTATTCACCACATACAGTACAGTAATTAATACAATTCAACACCACACTCTCTCGTAGCATGTAATGAGTCAAGTAGAAGGTGTTAACCAATCAGGTAAGCCAATTAGGCCGAGGTCAAAAGGCCGTTTGAGGTTATTTATGTATGTATGTATGTGGCTGTGCCCAGCTCTGTTTATTCACTTTTGCAAATATTTGTTTTTCAAAGACTAGCCTCCTTCCCTGCACTTAATGCGACTTTCTTCTTTGGCCTCATCAGCAAATATATAAAAAAAAAAATATCAGGCCCGCTGGGTATGAAGTAGGTCAAACTGTTAGTAGTTAATTTGGGCTCGGCTCAGATGGGCTTGAAACAGCACTTATTTTTCTGTTCACTTAACTCACCCTCTCTCTGGATAATAGATGATGCTGTCCAAAGCCCTTAATCTTATAACTTTGCAATATTCTAAACTTATATATTTTTCTAAAACCATAATTTCATGCTCTTGGGTAATGTGAAGAGCAATTATTTGTACTGTGCTGTATGATAAAAAAACACTTTATTCTCCGCGTCATTAACTCTAGATGGTGTAATCTTGGATATAACGTGGGGTGTCAGACTTTGAGGGCTTACAGTGTTGTCGCTGCCATTACACATGCATTGTTGATGTTGTTTCCAACCCGTCAGTCCTGCTGTGTGTGCAGCACATGTCACTCACTCGTCGTGGCATTTCAGACTCAATATCCAATCACTTCTACCACCAGGATACTTCAATCACATCTCCCTCTCTGACAACATTCAGTATATGAAATTTGAAATTCATGATAAGGGGCAGTAAGACTCTGGACTTGCACTATGCAAATAGTAAGGGACAAGTTAAATAGGTTATTTTAAAAGCTTACAACCACTCATTGTGCTGACCTCTCTGGCTCTGCTCCCTGCACTGATAACACAATAACTTGTTACAGGACTTTGCACTCCATCAATATGGCAGGTTGATATGGCAAAAGAAGGATAATTGCAATTTTTTTTGTGTCATGATATACTCCACTGTACAAAAGTAAAGCCAAGATATCCCGGATATGGGAGCTGTCATCTTGAGATGTATAAGTTATTTGGAGCCGGAGTCTGCACACTAGTGATTGGGGGCCTGGAGTCATGGTGTAGAGGTCCCGCCCACATACCCGCCCGAACCAATCACACGCAAAGCATGGCCGCAGCTTGTTATCGTGAGCCACCTAGCTACTACATTAGCACCACGGTGGCTGTTTGGCTAGAGAGACACAACAACTAAGCATAATATCTCTACTGTATAAAGATCAAATTGACACGTTCTATCACACAGACTCATGACGGTTATGGAAAATTAAAGTTACAACTCCTGTCTTGTACAATTCCCGAGCCTCCGGCTCCGTGACTACTTCACTCAGAGCAGCTGTCAATCATGACGTCTCACCTCCTTTTTATAGCATCAAATAGCTAATTAAAGCCAAACTTATGAGAAAAATGAACACTTGAACATGCATCAGCTTGATAAGAACTACCTAAAATGGCAGTGCTTTGTGACCTATACTGCAGCCAGCCACCAGGGGGCGATCGAGATGTTTTGGCTTCACTTTTGGGGAGCTGTCATGTCGTCCATCTTTATAGAGTCTATAGTCAGAATACACAAATTGTGGTGTATTTTAAATGATTCCCATTTGATGCTCCAGCAGAAATTACTACAAATTTCCACCATGATAACAAATTAAGCAACATGTCATCAACATTTCCTTTAATTAAGACTTGAACGTGCTAATTTATGCTAATACCTAACAGTCTACATGTTTACTACTGTGCAGCTGTCCTTTTTACATATTTAATAAGTTGGCGCATTTAAATATGTTGGACCCAAAATGCAGTTTTTTAATGATTCTTTGTATTTTACACATGAAACAGTAAAGAATGCCAACTACCTATCTTCTAATCAAGTTGGGTGATAACACAATACTGAGTTTACTTTGAATTTTTTTAAAAATCAAGCACATA
This sequence comes from Sebastes fasciatus, assembly GCF_043250625.1. Classification (NCBI taxonomy): domain Eukaryota; kingdom Metazoa; phylum Chordata; class Actinopteri; order Perciformes; family Sebastidae; genus Sebastes; species Sebastes fasciatus. The sequence goes on along the minus strand of NC_133804.1, from coordinate 13,365,047 downwards.
AAACGCCAGGGTTATTTACTTAGGTTGTATTAGGAACTCTAATTAAAATGTGTTACATATAGTAATAAAGGTAATTACAGCCATTTGACAGTCCGGCAAAACTAATTTGACTTCAGAGCAAAGATTACTTGGTTCCTAAATACAATTTTAATTGGACATTCATACATATCATATCGTAGCTGCCATCTGCATATAACAGTCTTTCACACAACAGTCTGAAAACTCACTGTGCACTGCAGACAGAAATTGATTAACAAAGAGAGACAACCATTACAACAATCCTAACAATAAAATACAAATGATTTTCTCTTAAACACATTTCTTGATAAAATATGAAAACTAGAATCACTGTGTGATTCACAGGCTTTGAGGTGATAGATCACCTCACTCAAAGATGACTCAGAAATAAAAAGGCTAGAACCTGAGGCTATATGAATAAAATGAAAATATTATATTTTAAGACTGAATTAAGACCAAATAGACCATTTCTCACAGTCACTTTGGGTTTTCTACCATCAGTGGTTGACTGACAGTTTATGTAACACTGTCTGGTTGTCTAACATTACTATTGTGCGTTAAGTTAGACATTTAATCAAGCCTCACTGGACAATTTTATGTTTTTTTACTGATTATGTAACCATACGCCTGAATGTAAAAAAAAATTTTTTCAAGTGCTACCACCACCATCCCATAAAAAAACAAAGTTAAACATTTAATTTACTTTCTCCTACTGTAACTAAATGTTATTACAAACAACACAACTGTATCTTTCACAAAATGCAAACAAACTATTGTACCAGATAGTGTTTTCAGTGTCGCCCATGCAATATGATTGATGGTGATATACAGCCGTACAATAAAGATTGAATCAGCCCTTAAGTTTGTCAGAGACGTTAAAGTCTGAACAGTATTGATGTGATTTATGGGATCTTAAGTTAATGCAGGCAACAGGAATGCCACACAGATGGGCTGTAACTTCAACACTAAGTGGCATATATTGGTTTTAATGGACTGAGAACCGTCACTAACAGTTGAATCCTTTGATTTAGAGCCTTTTACTGCTCCAGGTCTCAGGTGTTGCTTTGCTCACTATCAACATTACCAAAGATGAATTCAACCTTTACTTTTTTTTTTTTTTTACAATGACATCAAGGACGATGTGTAAAAACAGCCGTCTATCTATCTGGTGAAGATGTGAAGTGTTTTCTTCTGCTTATTTGCTACATTGAAACACCCTGTGTGTGTATTACCAGGCTATATATTGTACCAATAGAAAAATAGGAAGCAGCCTGTAAGGTTTAACCAGTGAGTTAATAACTGGTAACATAGCGTGACACATAAGTGACATGTAAGAACTGTACTGTTGCTATGGTTACCTGCAGTTTGATATGTAAGGGATAATGTACAGCGAGCTGGTCATTGTTGTGAAAGAAACCCCAACAGGGCGATGCCGCACTCCACCGGAGGGTCTCTCATCGATTGACCAATCAGAATCGAGTATCCAACACAGCCGTGTAATAATGGATGATATTGGCTATTGAGCAATCAGAAGCAAGTATTTTCTGTTGTCATGGTACACCGAGTGATGAGAAGAATGTAAACTACTGTATGATGTAAAGCAATGTATAATAGTTCCTCAATGAATACTACCTTACTTAACCCTCCTGATGTGTTTGTTTCGTGTTCATTCGTTTTGTGCTCCCGGTCCAACCGCCCCGTTATAGCTGATTATAAATCCATAATATTACAAACAGTATATTATCACCTAATTTATTGTGTTAGATCTTGTGAACATTACAAGTTTTGAACTTCTATTTGCTATTTATGGCCTATAGGCCTCATTGACCTGAGATCTTACAACTTGTTTTTGAGTAAAAAAAAGCATGATTGGATTTTTTTTACTATAACAAATACTCAGATGAAACATATTGTAGTATTTCAGTCAGACAACTCACGTTTGAAATGTTTATTTCAACAGCGAAACATTGTTAGAGTTTGGGGTCTAGACTCCGACCTTATCACTCCCTGCAGATATCATTACATGAGATATTGGGAGAGATGATTAAACATATTTTTCCCCGTCGAAGCCTGCAGGTGGATGCTGGGGTGGTGGTGGGGCTGAAAGAGCAATCAGCAGCAGTATTCATGCAGTGCAGCAGCAGCATTGAAGAGGCGGGAATTTTGCAGCTCAAACAGACCGCCCAATTGGGAGTGTGCGTTTGGCTTATGTTATTGAGAGTGAGGCATGTCACATGTGTATGTAGCAGTGCAGCTCGAGTTGACTGCCTGAACTAGCTCGCAGGCGTCACTCCATTTATCACAGACTGCTTTATGACACATTTTAACAAGGACATTTGTTTTGAAACCCTTTACATTTTTTATATAGTGACACAAAGTAAGATCAGTTGTGTTCCCGGTCAAAATTTATATATTGGTACGTTTTATTAGTAAAGAGGGTTAAAGACAATGGGAGTCTGGGAGAGGAATTGTGTCCATTTGATGAATGGGCATGTCTGAACTCAATTTTTCACACTAAATGTAGTTTCACACATTCATTTCTAATGACACCACAGGTAAAAGTTTAATAAAACACACAAAATGTAACGAAAATGATCAAAGTGTAATTTGTGTGTTCAGATGCCCTGTGTGGACAAAGTCATGGAACCTTATGACAGTCAGATTGAATTAACTATATTTTTCAGAGAGAGAACTTTTATTGGTAAATTGGTCAAATATGACCAGAACACAATCTCCACTGTTTGATGAGACATTTTGTCAATCTCATTTACATATATGGAAGAGAAAAAAAAATATTAGAAACACTAATATTAGGCTTATAGGTTTTATTTATTGTTGGTAAATTGGCAACAATAAGGCATTAATAAGAACAGCATTTGGGTTGCCAGTTTGTGAAAAATCTCTCTTGCTGTTGAGTCACTAATAAAGTCAAGTCATTAACAGTGATCAGTAAAGGGTAATCAACAACCGGATCCAGTTATATACTTGTATATACACCTACTAGGGCTGTCCTCGACCAAAGAAACTGTTAGTCGACTAACACTCATACGATTAGTTGATTTAATCGTTAGAGCACGACTTTAAATCTTGTGTTTACCAGAGATGTGCTCACAAGATTTTCTAAGAAATAAGTAATTTAGCATGAAAAAAAGCATAACAATTTAAATTTTAGTCAACTAAGATCAAAACAACAAATCAGTCAACTAAGATTTACATATGTCACTCTTTTAAATCACTTCTTAAAACCCATTTTTACAGACTTGCTTTTATGTGATGTCGTCCTTTTGTTGTCTTTTTATTTTTGTTTGTATTTATATAATTGATATGTTTTTATTATTCTTATCTATTGTACTGTTATATGTGTTTAAATGTTACCTGAGTTTTGTCTTGCTTTTGTTTGGCCTCATTGTTTGGCTTTCTGTTGTCATATTGCCTTCGCCAAAGCACTTGTAAACTGTAAACTCTGTTTTTTAAGGTGCTTTATAAATAAAGTTATTATTATTATTATTATTACACCAGTGAACCACCAAGTTTTATAAAGTAATATTTACTATAGAGGGCTATGTTTTCTGCATTGTGTCACACTGAACAAGGATTTCTTTTTTCTTCTCACTCAGTCTGTATACATGTTTACACTCACAGCAGCTGTCCACACACCTTTTGCTTTCTTTTTTGTTAATTAGTTGCACATTGTGGCTGGATTTGCTCACAGCACTGCACTAGACCCCCCCACACACACACCCACACACACACAAAGGCCTTTGTCTAGCCTGTGTTTGCCTATATGCAGTATAAAATACCACTGCAACTTTTGTGCTGATATGTCATCCAGTCCTATGGGGGTGCGGAGCAGACGCTTGAGGGAGAAAAATGAACTCCGTCAGGAAGCAGGATAACATTTCTCTGACACATACAACCTTGGTCCAGTAAGAATATCTCTGTATCCTGTTGACATGTGATCTTCTGAATCTATCTGGGACAGCTTGTCTCACTGAACTCTAAACAAGTCCTTTCAAGCAGCATCATTCATCAATTTCAGCCCTGTTTGTGGGCTACAGATGATACCCCACAAGCTCAATAGCTGGCGGACATTTAACAATATGTCATTCTCAGACAACCCACACTTAAGGCTTTTACTAATCCAGCGCTTCAGGTGTTGACAACATGAAACGCTTAAGGCAGTGAGCAAAGCTGATATCACATAGTATTGTTACCATGACAGCACTTAATCAACATCTATCGTGGGTGAGCTTTGCAGAATTGTCATTACCGTTCCTGGCTAGTGAGTATGTAACTCCACCGGTGAAGGTTTTTTTTTTTCTTTTTTAGGCTAAATCTGTCTTTGTTTGTGATGATGGTACAGTGCCGCAGAAGCACTTTCTGCTGATGGAGAGGTTCAGCAGATAAATGATGAAAGGGATTTTTCTGAGAACCGCTGTTATGGCTCTTTGAACTATTTTTACTGCCTTATTTTTCATGATTGCTGGGAGGTCCAACGCTTCTAAGACAACCTCTCTGCACATGCTTAAAGCAAATTGTGAAGCTGGTTTACTTATGGATGAAGATGTAGCATGGTGCGGTAGTTGGTTGTCTGCTGTAAACCATGTTTACTCTGAAGCCCTATTCTCATACTAAATTAAATGACTTTAATTGTAAGGAGGATTTAAGAGGCAGCATGCAGAATGATGATTTGATGAGGGAACCTGTTCGGTTGTTTTCCTACTTTTGGAATAATTAAATTTATTATGTGTTGAATGAGAACTTAATTTATATTTCAATTAAACAATAATACATTGCAGACTGTTTGTTCTGACTTAATTTGACTGTGGTCCCTCTGTGTCCGCCGCACTAATTTCTACCTTTTTGATTATAATTTGTCATTATTTGATTTCTAAACAATTTCAGAACTATTAAGAGATAACCGCACAGTACAACATAAATTAAATGGATTCTTTAGAGCCTGCAGCAAATGTTTATAACATTTTAACTATATGCATGTTGTTGTACAACACAATATATTTGTTTTATGTTTTGGGCTACTCCTCTAATGGTGCTGGACAATTAGAAAGTATATATATATACATATATATACAGTATGTATATGCAGGAGTTTATCTATCAGAGTCCATTTCTGACACTTTGCCTTTACTTTACAGATCGTTCCTGGTCGTTCTTTCACTCCCGACTGATAAGAAGACGAGGAGTCGCTGCAAAAAACACATCAGGTAAGGTAACGTTACAGTTGTGCTTGGAACATGACCAAGTTTTAGAGAAATAATCATCAGTAATGTGGATATAATAACTAAGTGGGTAACGACAAATAATAGAACAGCTAGAACAGTCTGGTAAATCCAGAAAAATTACATTGATTTATTGTAATGCAGCCTTTAAAACCAGGAAAAGGCAACACTTGTGCCATGTCACAATATTATAGTATACAAATACTAAGACAATATCTGGTCTCACATCATGATATTGATATAATATCAATATAATATTGATATATTTCCCAGCCCTATGCTGTATGTGTAAAAAATAGGAACAATAATTGCTAAAAATCAACCATTTTTCTTCAAATACATTTTCTTCTTTTTTTTACTGACCTTCTTAAAGGTCTAATTGATAACTTCTTTTTTTTTAATAATACATCTACATAGCCTTTAGAAAGGTGCAGAATAAAAGTATGTATTTTCCTGAAAAAAATGATTATGACTGTGAATTAATCATTTAAAAAATGTTGGCGGGTTCAAAATGAATGATGAATGCAATTAATGTTTTGTTTATCTCTGTGGGAGATATCAGACGTTTGGTTCCCACTTCTAAAAAGGATTGTGAGCCAATAGTAAAACGACGTTGGTATCACGTGGTATCTCTGGGTCGTCAGTTAGTGTAGAAAAAACGGATAAGTGTCGGAGACTGACGGTAAGTGCCTGGCAATGACTTGTTGTCAAGTAAAGGGGAGGGAGAATGTGACCCTAATGGCTGTATGTTATCAACATTATCAATGGCACCTTTAAGTAAATCCCAATATGTAGTTATTATTGACGTGGTAACCCTTCGCTTTGCCACAAACTGAGCATCCATATTTGATGAAGTTGACAAAATACAGAATTTACAGTACATTTTTTTCACACCAAATAAGGAAATATTTCATGTTTTATATATATGCTACTACTGTTGGCATGAACACATGTATATTTGTGCTTTTGTTTTCCAAAACGTCAGTCATTGACAAAGTGCAGAATCTACATAGTGATGTTACCTGTTGGGCTCACTCACTGTTAAACCTCTGGAGAACAAACTGTTATAAAACTCCAAAAAGATCTTTTGAAATACTTATCTGGGATCTGGGAGGAGTAGTGCTGCATAATCAATAACAGATATAAAAAAAAACATGGTATTTAACCATGTTTTTGGGCTTCGAGACACCAAATACTCAAAATCATACTTATAAGCAATTCTCACAAAATTAGGAAGAGTCATTAATGATTAATGTAGTGATAAAACAATGTTGAGTATGTTTTGTGAGCTGTTTAAGAGGGCCATAAAAAGAACATCAGGGTTAATTTTAATTAATCTTCAGTTACAAAATGTTCTATTTAGTGTCTCATTGCTCTCAGCAGCAAGGATAGTTTTAGATATATTTTATGCGTTCTATAAAACAACAACAAAAAAAGCACCTTAATTTATTTCATTTGCAGCCCAAATTGAATTTGTCGTTTACACCATTTTGTCTTAATGGAGTAGCATACTGTATGTAATAGAGCGGAAATATTATCCCTCATCCAACTCAAGAACGTGCTTTTGAAACGGCTTAATCGGTAGAACTGCCATCTGAGGACTCGCACAGGGAGGAACTCGCCCCAACAGGAGGCTCAAGTATTTCCTTTTAATGAATGAGGCCTGCAATATCAATGCCTGTTGACCTGGATCATGCGGTTTGCTCTTCAGCTGGGGCCAACGTTTCCAATTTCCATTAATATTCTGATATGATGTATTCAGTTTAAGAGTTGGGAGCGATGTATTCAGTTTGTAAGAGCTCGGTGAAACTCGTTATCTCAGCTAGAAATCCGCCAATGTCAACATTAAGTGGGACTGTAGAATTTATGTGATCTGTGCGGGTTCACCTTCTGTGAGATACTATTCAGAATAATTTCATTCATGTTTATATTCACACCTGGGTGCTGAGGATACAAAACTGTATACATATCTTATTTAAAATATAACCTTATAAAAGAAGATAACAGAAGAAGAAGAACAAGAAGAAGAAGTCAGGTTAAGCTCTGGTCTACCCTTCACCAAAATCCTGCATCAAATTCAAGGCCGCATTTTCTTGAATTGGCTTGATCAGTAAAGCAGCCATCTGTCCTTTTGGCAGGTACAGTACAGGACTCATGAGTGCAGCACTCAGAAGGAATCTGAAAGACGTCATCCGTACAAACTTAATAGCAGCACCTGTAAAACTTGCCACGTATAAAAATAACCACGTAGCCTTGATTACATCCAGTCTGGCTTTTCTTTTCTTTTTTTTTCACACCACAGCGACGCCATGAAAACATGGTTTGTGGTAAAACAGGAAATGGATATCAAGTGACTTAAATCTTTACAGAGAGCTAAGCAAAGCAAAAGATAAACATTTAATTCTCCACCGAGACAAATTTAATGATCATTTAAAGTTTATGCATGACTCCGTTAAAATTTAAAGTAGTCATTTTCTTGACTCAAGTGAAATCTTTTTTAAACAGATATATTATGAATATTTCAATTCTATTCTATTCATCATATTACAGACAACACTTTGGCTCCTCCGACACTTTCTATAGTTGAAATCACGACTTCATATTTTTCTCCGTGGCGTTTCTTTTAGCCGGTGAGGTTATTTGCTGTAAATGTCACCTGGGACACTGAGTGACAAAATAATGACAACCTTTTTTTGAGGCAGAGCAATTTCCCAGAATTGAATGAGCAGGATGTGTGCAGAGTGAACAATATGTGCGCTTGCCTCCCGATTGGTCTCTGTCAATACCATCACACGACACCTCTCCAAGAATGTGTTCAGACAAATAGATTGGACGTCTCGCAAACAGACGCCATGAGGCAAAATAGAGATTTAAACGCATACGTGCTTTGTCCGCTGGCCGCTGTTTATTGTCAACGTCCCTTTAGATGAATGCAGTCAGAGGCAAGAATGGATCACATTAAGGCAATGTCCAAGTTGAACCGGGGGTTCCAAGAAATGCATTTGTGCTGGAATATACTGTAATTGCGGCATAAATCTTACAGAGAGCTTGCTTGTACAGTACCCACACGATCAGAAAATATTAGTTAATTAAAGTGTCATTGAACCGGGCGGGTCGTGTGACAGAAAAATCCGTTCATTCCATTAACATAGTAACTGTATCTATTTGCATGTCAAATGTCCAAAAGATTATTGAGTTGTGATGTGACGAATGCACGTCTCATTTATTCTTGTTATATGACACGTTTACTTACGTAAAGCAGATAGTTTGAGTCACTGAAGGTCATTTCTTTTGAATTTGAACCCAAATTAAATATTTCCAGTACATCTGTTTGCACCATGTGTTATTTATAGATGTGTAATCTATCATCTCGTGTTTAAATGATTTTCTCGTCTGATATTTTTTGAGGGTTGAACATGTGTTAGTGAAGGCAGTTTTTTTTTTTTTTACATCTCTGGTGTTAATTAAATGGTTCATTGGATTTGAAAATGAATTTAAAAAGTGACACACAGGATTTTTAAAGAACGTGTAAATTGTTACAAAATGATAACTGAAGTTATTAGCAATCTTAAGATTTTTCATTAACACCATCATAGTTGCAACAAGCAGTAAGAGCCCATACTGTAGCATATGTAACTAACCTTGATGTATATATATTTATAATTACCATCTGCTCCAAGGAAGGTTATGTACAGTAACATTACAGCAGTTAAAACTATTATGGTACAAGTTCAGTAATGACCAGCGGTAGAAGAAGTATTCATATCCTTTACTTAAAAAGTAAAAGTCCTACATTTTCAAATGTTATTTAAGCAAAAGTAGAAAATGATTATCAGATAATAGGTACTTAAAGTATCACAAGTAAAATGACTCATTATGGAGGCAGAATATCCTCTGTCAATTGCATTATATTTTGTATATCATTAGTTTATTATCACTGATGCATTAAAGGAACAGTGTGTAACATTTAGGGGGATCTGTTGGCAGGAATGGAATATAATATTAATAAGTTATCTTTAGTATATAATCACCTGAAAATAAGAATCGTTATGTTTTCGTTACCTTAGAATGAGCCGTTCATATCTACATAGGGAGCGGGACCTCTTCATGTAGCCGGCTGTCATGTTTCTACAGTAGCCCACAATGGACAAACCAAACACTGGCTCTAGAAAGGGACATTCGCGTTTTCATGTTTTTGTGTCGGCCACTGTACTTCTCCTACACGCAGAATTTTCAGCTGGTTGCAATCTGCAGCCTCACCACTAGATGCCGCCAGATCCTACACACTGAACCTTTCAACAGCATTTTAATGTTGCTGCTAATTTGAACTACTATATATACAGTTGGGTAGTTTATGTAGAGCAACATATCATATTTATAATAGAACTTAAATTATTAGTCGATAAAGAGAAAATGATTTGGCAACTAAACTAATAATTTAGTCATTATTTTTCAACAGAAAAGTCAACCATTCTCTGGTGGCAGCTTCCTCTATTTTTATATCATCATAAACTAATTATCTTCAGACTTCAGTCAAGAGAACACATTAGAAGATGTCAGGAAATTACAATGGGTATTTTACACTATTTTCCGACGTTTAATAGACCAAACGATACTCCATTAATTGAGAAAATTATCATCAGATTGATGGACAATGAAAAAAATAATTAGTTAAAGCCTTAATTTATAGTATCATCTGATAATTTATAGAAGGGAACGTAAAGTAACAAGCAACTGTAATATAGTGGGGTAAAAAAGTTTAATATTTGCATCTGAAATGTATGGAGTGAAAGTAGTATAAAATGAAATTACAAGAACCTAAAAAATTGCACTTACAGCACAGTAGTTGAGTAAATGTACTTTGTTACTTTCCATCAATGGTAATGACAGATAGTACATCTATCCTTGTAATAAACAATATATAATAGTTGCTAATTGGATGGCTGATTAGAAATTAGCAAAAATGTTATAAGGAATAATAAACAATAATCAAAATACGGTGGATGAAATTCTTAGCTTTTTAGCCCAGATCAATATGCAGCATTTTGAAGCCCTTCTCATGTTTTTTTTTTTTTAAAAGATTGATCTTTAGTGATACATTTCAGGTAACATTTTTCCCAGGGTTGATATGTGGCATTTTGAAATGAAGCTCCACAAATGTTAAGTGTGGCTATCCTGTGTGTTCCTCCTACGCTGCCACATCCAGCAGCTGTAGATGACGTCCTCCTATCAGAGTCTCAGAGCAGCTCTGGGAAGGAGTGACACAAAAGCAGGGAGTCATAAAACATTCAACATCATTCAAAGTCTGCTCTCCCATGCACGCTTAGACAATGTGACATTCAAAACAACAAGAGAATGTCGGTGCAGGAAGCATCTTTCAGGAAACTTTTTTTTTTTTAGAATAATGAAATGTAGAGGAGGGTGAAAAAAAAACTTGTGGGAAAAAATGGTTTGGCTTGACACTTTTACTGTCACTTGCCTAGTGAAGAGGTATATCAAGCGGCATATCCACGTTTCCAAGTTGGTTGCAATAAAATATGATTCATTGTCAGACATACAGGATTTTGAATTAATAGGCTACCATTTAAAAAGGGAAACAAATGCAAATGTTGTTTTTATACTGAATCTTTATCAAATCACGCCTCATTTAGACGCGATTAGATACCGTGAGAGTTTGTCTTTCTTTGAGCTTTCTTGACGTTTACATTCAAAATGCTAAACAAAATGTATTCTTTGTGCAAATGCGTCTCTTCAGAATTAAAGTCTGCATGGAAATGTGCCATTCGCCGAGTTCATTTCCCGTCTTTATTTCATTGTTTTATGAGGTCTTTAAAACGTAAGTGCTCCTTTTTTCTTCCTCCTCACCTATTACAGAACACAGCTGTGAGGCAATTCTGAGAGAAAAAGGAAAAAAAAAAAATCAGGTTACCATGTGTTGAACTGTTTAAGCAGCTAAGCAGCGGGTTTGATGAATTACAAGTCAGTTAGTCCATTTTGCTGACAGAATGCAAATTTATTTATGACCCTGAGACTGGGAGAAAATTAAATCATCATATATTTCCAAACACTCACGCAGTGTTTTAGATTAGGGGGAATCTATTTGGGATGGAAACACATTCTATGAATAAATTGTTTGAGTTCCCTTTCGAAACTACTCTTGGAGCGCTACATTCAAACATTGCCTGGGCTCCTTTCAACAATCAAGCTCTCGAACTCAGAGAGAATGTGAAGAATCTGCATGAAAAGAAAATCTTAATTTAAGGGACACACGGCAGGACACACCATCTTCCTCCAAGTCAGGAGAGTCGTACTTTGAATCAAAATCACTAAATCAACTTTAATTTTTGGAGGGTCTGCTTTTTGATTTATAGTCAGGGAATAAAATGCAGCCCATCTCATATGATTTGGTGGTTATCCCATTTGACATTTTCATCAAATCACACATTTCTCGGGCCATATCTGTAAAATTGAGAAATCATCAGAGCTGAAGTAGTGGCATATTGGAAGTTCGGCTTCATCAGCAGTCTGTGCTGCTGAAACGAGAGACCTTCAGTGGGCTCCTTCATCCTCCCCTTCACTTTCTTCCTCATCTCTGTCTTTTAAACTCTCCATCTCTCACTCTTCATTTGGTTTTGCTCCTCACTCAGCCGCACAAGATGTGGTGAGATCACACTACGGCTATTTTATCTCCACTTGTGTGAAATAATGTAATTAAACAAAGTCACAGCTACGCATAGCATATCCAGATCATAACGCTTTCATTGGTGTATTGAGAGCTGCAGCCACCGACGGACACAATGATCTGGAGTATGATGATGGCTTATATAGTACTTATAGATAATATGCTTTAACATTGTTATCGTGAATATATATATAAATATATATATATATATATTTATATACTGTATGTATATATTTTAGGGCTCGCACATCTTTATCTGTTCGAAATGCACCTTAAAGGGAGATTTGTCAAGTATTTAATACTCTTATCAACATGGGAGTGGGCAAATATGCTGCTTTATGCAAATATATGTATATATTTATTATTGTAAATCAATTAACAACACAAAACAATGACAAATATTGTCCAGAAACAATCACATGTACTGCATTTAGCATAACAAATATGCTCAAATTATAACATGTCTAATTCAAGCCCAACAGGCAACAACAGCTGTCAGTGTGTCAGTGTGCTGACTTGACTATGATTTGCCCAAAACTGCATGTGATTATCATAAAGTGGGCATGTCTGTAAAGAGGAGACTCGTGGGTACCCATAGAACCTATTTTCATTCACATATCTTGAAGTCAGAGGTCAAGGGACCTTTGGAAAATGGCCATGCCAGTTTTTCCTTGCCAAAATTCAGCGCAAGTTTGGAGCGTTATTTAGCCTTCTTGGCGACAAGCTAGTATGACATTGTTGGTACCGATGGATTCCTTCAGTTTTTCTAGTTTCATATGATACTAGTACCTAAACTCTAACTTCAAAACCAGCTAGAACCTAAAACAATCTAAAACTTGCAAGTTGCGTTAAACAAATTAGTGGCGTTCAAACGAATTTAACCTTGTTTAAGTTAACATAATAATAATGCCTTAATGCAAATTAGTTTTAACGCTAAACTAATTTCTTTAAGGCATTAACGCATCTTGCGGTTTTTAGGTTGTAGCAGGCTCAGTTTTAAAGCTAGTTAAGTTAAGCTAGTGAAGATACTGGTATCATATGAAACTAGAAAAACCTGAGGAATTCATGTCATACTAGTTTGTCGCTAAGGAGGCTAAATAACGCTCCAAAATTATGCAAAATTTTGACAAGGAGAAACTGTCATGGCCATTTTCAAAGGGGTCCTTTGACCTCTGACCTTGAGATAGGTGAATGAAAATGGGTTCTATGGGTACCCACGAGTCTCCCCTTTACAGACATGCCCACTTTATGATAATCACATGCAGTTTGGGCAAGTCATAGTCAAGTCAGCACACTGACACACTGACAGCTGTTGTTGCCTGTTGGGCTGCAGTTTGCCATGTTATGATTTGAGAATATTTTTTATGCTAAATGCAGTACCTGTGAGGGTTTCTGGACAATATTTGTCATTGTTTTGTGTTGTTAATTGATTTTCAATAATAAATATATACATGCATTTGCATAAAGCAGCATATTTGCCCACTCCCATGTTGATAAGAGTATTAAAGACTTGACAAATCTCCCTTTAAGGTACATTTTGAACTGAATCGTGGCCAATCATGCGATTAATCGCGCGATTAAATATTTTAATCAATATATACATATAAATATATGTATAAATATATATATTTATATTCATATATGTATGTGTATATGTATTCAGAGAGAGTGGAGGAAGTGTTTCCCCTATCTCCATTCTAATCTATAATAGAGGGAAAGACCCACTGGAGATGTTTTGATGTTAAAGTAATACCTCCTCTTCCAACATCGCTGGGATTTGTTTAGCTCCCAATTAATTTCCCCAACCCCATATCAATAATATTTAATTAAATTGATACACTATTGATCTTCATACAGTCATTTGGCATGGTAATTAATGGCTAAAATGCTGCGGCATGCAAATGTGAACCTCAATTTCGTTCTCATTGGACTGCATCCTCATAAGTGGCTTGCAATGTAATATGCAATCCGCTGATGGCTTATTAAGATCTTTACAGTCATTTAATCTGAGACTGTGGTCTATTATATCTCTCTGGAGTAGCATTGCAGTTTAATTTGATATAAACAAAACAATAGGCTGTGAAGCTGTGGTCATGATGGAAGTTGATACACCCTCTCTCTCTCTCTCTCCACCAGTCTGTGCAGACAGTCAGCGCCTGCACTGCATCCTCCTCAAGGGACCGCCTGTGTTGTTTGTAAACAATAAATAATATTAATTTCATGCCGGACACCTTCATTGGATCGATGCTCATCGACCAGGCGAATCAGCTGTCTTTATAGGCCGCATATGTTGCGAGTGTGATTGCACCAGTGTGTGGAAAGACCCAGACACTGTGTAACAACCCGTAACATACAAATGAGCCTCATGTATTCTTAATACTCATCGGTCACTGAGTCCGGCCTCTTTAGATCAGAGCCGCCCGTGAATAATTCAAGATGATACAAGAGAAATGGCGGATTCTGTCTCGGTTGGTTCGTGATTGATTGCAGGGAGAACAAGCCGCTTCAAGTCTCAGGATATTGTAACCCGAGCCACTGACGGAGAGAAAATTAATTACAACACCACAAATCGATGGACAACTGAATGTGTCAATTCCCCAAAGAGCTGTGATTGCTCATTGTAGTCTGATTGTGGGAGCAAAGGGGGTCGGGATGCTGCGCCCAGAAGAATCAGTGGAAGGAAAGGTCGTGGAAGAGGTCGAGCCCGACTTTGACTCAGCAAACACATCACAGAGAGATAACACACTCTTGTAATTCCTCAGCTGAAGCGCAACTCCCTCCCTTGTAAGAGGATAAACTGACTATGCATTTATACATATATATATTCTTACATCCTCATTTGAAATGCATGTAGCTTTGGTTGCTTTTTCAGAAAAGGAAAGACGCACTCCAGCTTGCACCGCCCGATAGGACGCAGAGCAGATTAGCAGAATGAGAGAGATCATTACGAGCAACCTCACAAGTGACCAAGGCTGAGTCATTCTGTTGCATTTAGCTGCTGTGCTCTGTGCCTTCCTTCCGTCCCTTACCCAGTCACATCCACAGTGCCCGTCAGGATTTGATCGTAAACTATATGGCTGTGTGGAGGCTGTGTGTTTCTGCATGTCTGCGCTTTGTGCTGTCACTGTGACTGCGACTTTGACCTTTAGCAAGGGATGCTGGATGGAGAGAGAAGGCTTTTAATGAGTTTGTATAATAGCTGAGCTCTATCTGAGGAATCATCCATCTACATGAGCCCCATAATTAGCTGGTAAGACAGTGGTCCAGCTCTGTGCTTCCACTTATTATTCTGCTGACTATTATGTGGGAGTGGAGAAATGAATAAACAGAGACGCAAACCCCCCCACCCTTCCCATGTGAAGTGTATTAATAATCTGCTGTTGATTCTGTGGCACGGTCTGTAAAAGGCATGGCTGAGCAGTGTGCAAAATCACTCCACTGACACCCCCCAGAAAATAAGGAAAAAGCTATCTGGAACATAAGTCACATCCTGGTCTGAGTTTGCTGACAGGTGTACACACTCTCATGGGAGCGCTAATCCTCCTCCTGCTTCTTCTTCTTCATCTGTGTGTTTGTCCGTCACTGCGGCACACACACACACAAAACCTCAAGACAAAAGCAGAGAGCATATGCAACTCAATGACATGCAGATGTGATCTGTGTGTGAATTTGTATGCAAAGCAGCAACCGATCTGATTCCTATCATACATGGCTGGATGTCATATCCATCATTTTCATGTACTAAGGCAGAAGATATGAAAAGCACACCAGCAAATAATAATTTCCATTCTGTTTCACATTGCACAATATGTTATTCAAGATATATGTAAATGTTTGCTTAAGAAAAAAAAAAAAGGGGGGATATAATAACAGCAGCTCAGGACGATCCAATCCAAATCCACTCCTGGTTTTGCTGCTCCGCTCACATCCAACGCTACACCTTCCTCCTCTCTGACTGACTGACTCTCAACAGTCCAGCATTGCTGTGCAAAGCAGATGTTCCTCCTCTCTGAAGCCAAATTGTTACCCATTTTCTGCATTTAAGGAGATTGTTTTCGCTGCGAAGGCTGCAAAGTGACAAAAGAAGTGCCTCCCTCCTCAAGCTCAGTGAGAGAGGGAGAGTTGTTTTTGGAGAAATACTGGAGAAGAAGAAGAAAAACAACAACCGCGCGGAGAGAGAGAGAGAGCAAAGGTAGCAGTTTTATCCACCACACCTGTGATGCGTTGTTCTGAGCAACGAAGAAGACGCACGAGCTAAGGATGCTGATGGCCACGGTACGGCTGCACGAGGAGGATATGTTATATTGAGAGGAGAAAAAAGAGACACTTGGGGCGTTGTGAACAAGGCGTCAAGTGCTAACAGAGGACACTCTCCGGACCTTAACGAGCCCAGCGTGCCGGCGTTTTTTCGTCTACTGCTCCTCTTGCCTTTTTGAAACTTGGGTGATAAAAAAAAAAAAAGCAAGAAAGATGCCCGCACTTCTTCTGGGCCCCTTTGTCCGCTGCAGGTTCAACGCTGCTGCGCTGCTGGTTGTGCTCTGGCTCGTCTTCGCTGGCTTCACCTGCACTGGTGAGTTCCACTATATATCATATAACCTTTATGCTGTTAAAGTACAGTAAGTACGAATTAAAAAGGTTATGCACAAGACAAGTTTTGCATGCGGTTTTTTGGCTGCAAAATGTAGCCGCGTGTGACGGACAAGAGCAGAGCACGTTGTTGGCGTTGTCGGTATTGTGCGTTAATTAGCCAGCACTAACCCACCAATTAGCCTGCACCTTCAAGGTTACAAAGGAGCGTGTCGCCTCACAACCAAGGTTACAACTTGAGCCACCTATAGCATTGTTCTTATGTTGCTATTATTTGAAGCAGCGCGGTGCAGCAGCAGCATATTATAGCATACATGTGTTTTATCCACCACGGTCGTGACTGTAAGGGAAGTTAAGGACCTCCACCTGCTTTAAAGCTGCACTATATATGAGAGATGAACAATAAAAATGCGGTGCTCACAGTAACATTGCGCTGCTTTTGTCACATAAACAACCTGCACTACATTTTTTAGTCTATAGCTCCAACAGAAGAAGAAGAAGAATATCAGCTCACTAATCATTTTGTTATTAAATCTTTGTGTGCAGTGGAGTCGTATATTCCGAGCCTGTATTCATCCATCTAACCGGCTGCTGCTCTGCTGCAAACAGGATCGTTCAAACTCCACGTTTCTCTTTCTCTCTCTCCGGCCAGGCAGGAGCTCGTTCCTGCTGTATTTGCAGTATATGGTGACAGCTTTACGGAGTTGGTTAGACGACCTACTCGCACTGATGAGTTACATTTTATGATGTAGCCTTCTTGGCCAGACACTCCGGATTGCATGCAAATGTGCTTTGATGCACAAAAAAACAATCAGCAACAATGGGGGGTGGGGGGGTGAAGCTGAAATACTTCTCTGGACTGGAGATAAGTTTCCCTCATCAGCAGCTGCAAATAAAGCCCTTTTGTGTTAGACTCTTTAATTTCCTTTCTTCTCAATCATATTTTTCATTTAAAAAAAAAAAATAGAAAAAATCCAATATAGCAATATTGTGTTTTGTGATACTGTATTGATTCTCAAAAACTCAACATTTTTAATTCATAGTTTGCATGCAGTGATTAACTCAGTCAATACTCATTTCCAAAGAGATGCGCCCTCTCAAAGTAGTGCTATTATGTTGGATGTTACTGTGATAAATGCAGATCCCACTAATCTGATTGCATTAAAAAAGTACTTTTTTTTTTACTCAGATTTTATGCATTTAGTAGTGTGCTCTTTATACTATGACAGTTTTCCTAAAATTTGATTTAAAAATTGCAATATATCACCTTACTTACAGTATCGCAATATATTGAATCATAACCCCTGTATCATGATATGTATCGTATCGCCAGATCCTAATTCCTAATTCCAATACACAGCCCTACTCATAATAATAGTTCATCAGCATTACATGCGCAAATGACAGTTCAATTTATTATGACAACCCAGCATAACAAACAGAGTGCTGGCCATTGACCCCTTAATATTACAGGTCACTCTATAGTGCACAGTCAAGCCCGTCAAATCAATAATATGATCAATGCAATTGATTGCCCTGTAGCCCATAATGCACCATTTCACAGTTCAACCTTTTTGAGTATTTTCTAAAACACTTTCTTCACTCCTTCTCCCTGATGCTAAATATCCTTGCACAGCTGTGAGCAGCTGGTGAGTAGCCTATCCAAAACACAAGACTTTCACACATCATTTGCCTCGCGCTTGTTTCCGAACTGTTAACCTCGCTTTGGACAGAAGGCAAACATGTTAAAGTTGGTGTAACTGTGTCTCTTGCTTCGGGACACCGAGATGATGAATTAAGAGGGCTTTTCTCTTGCATTAATTAGTGTATAATTATGAATATATTAGGATTAAATAAACAGTCATGCTCTAGGGACCTCATATATCAAGCTAAGTAAGTGGCAGTGTGCGGTGGTATTTACAAGTCATTTTATGATGCATGTTGAAAGTGATACAGTTGGATTGGGTTGCTGGGTTATATGGGTGGTTCAGCAGGCGTTGTTGCCTCACAGCGAGAAGTTACTTGGCGCCTTGGTTCTGTGTGTGTTCTTCCTGTATTCATATGGGTTTCCTTTGGGTGCTCTGGTTTCCTCCCACAGTCCAAAGACCAGCTTTATGTCAAGTCTCTAAATTCCCACAGATTTGATACTGTTTGTCTGTTTCTTTGCTCGCTCTGTGATAGACTGGAACTCTGTCCAGGGTGTTTCCCTGCCTTACACCTAATGCATGCTGGGATATGCTCCCAGCCCTTCTGTAACCCTGAATAGCAATGACCCAGTTCATAAAATAAATGGATATAGGGATATAGCTAAAATCTGTCTTCTGTATTACACATCTAGGCAGACCCTTCTCCCCGTTTCAGTCTGTCGCTCTCTATCATATATTAGGTCGCTACAAGCATCCTTATGAGCTCCCATCACAGCTCACAGGCTACTTTTATAGGACAGCGTGAGTTCCAGGAATGGATCGGAAGGTAATTTGGTAGCCAATTCTTTCGACATCAGGGCCGGGACAGTCTCAGCTGAGATCAGTCGCGCTATCCTCCTGTGTAGAGGCAAGGCGCTGACTCGGCGTTCGTCTGTATCAAAAGCCGACTTGTCTTTTTTGCAGGGAAACATAACTCAGTCAGTAATAAAGGTAGGCCTGTCAATCTAGATTTGAGCTAGCCGAGCACTTTCCCTTTCGCTGTGTTGTGAGTGATCTGACGGGCCGGACAGAGGGGGTAGGCATGCTTTCAGCCTTAGGAACAAAGAACTGTTCTGATTTGCCTGTGTGTGCGCACCACTTGATGTTTTCAGTATGGGAAGTGTGTACGTGTGTGTGTGAGTGAGTGTGTGTGTGTGTGTGTGTGTGTGTGAGAGAGAGCGAGAGAGAGGGTGTTTCCACAAGAATTTGCATGCATGTATTTCTGCTGCATGTGTGTTAGGTGTGTTTCTGCAGATAATTCCTTCTCCTGTTGCTGCTGTTGGTTCCCATTTATTTAAACTTGCCTCTTAGTCTGTTGCCAATCCCTTGTTACTTACTCCAGAAAAGATCATCAAAAAGCCAGCTATCCTTGCAGAGAGAATAAATCCTGGATTTTTTTCTTTGTTTTTCCCTCTGCCCAACGAGAGCGTTGCCAAGCAATTGTTGTCTGGTTCATTGAGGGAGCATGGGATTTGGTATCAGGCACCTTCCTACTTGTGCGAACAGTCACCTCCGAGCAGTTTCCACGGGGTGTAAACCTTGCGATGATGCAAGGAGATGGCCATTAAACGACAACAAGCAGAAAGCTATTGCATAATACAGTAATTTGTGAGTTCCCATTTATTTGTACAGTAATATAAAGGGATTCTTTTGCCAGAAGTCTCTCATCATTCTAATGTGAATCATCCCAGAGTTGTCTTTCTGGCAGCCAGTTTTGTCTCTCCTCATTGACTCACTAAAGAATGCGATAAGGAGAGCGAAAGCTGAAATTAACATAATTTATTGGGGGAAATTGCCTTCTGGTCAAAGGAATTTAAAACCACTTTGTTTCTGTCCCATAGCTAATGCATGGCAAATGATCGCCATGTATTTGCAGGGATATGGTCTTTTACAGGGAAGTGATAATTTACTACCAGAAAGAGTTTTTGTTCCCTCTAGTCTTGGGAGATGAATTCAAATGGCACAGACAACGGGAAGACTTGTGCACTGGGGGAGGGAACTTTTATATAAAATGATTTATTTTCTCTACTGCTTATACTCACCAAGTAAATTAGCATGATTTACAAATGCAAATACAAATACAAATTAGCATGATTTACAAATGCAGAATATATCATACAATTTGAAAGAGAAAAAAAGTAGGGTAAAAAATAAAAATGATTTCATTCCTCAGGAGTAGCTTTTTATGAATGTTAGGCTGCTTACAGAATTTGAATTGGACAATGTGACAATGAAAAAGAGAGTTGCTTATTTGCAGGACATATCTGATCAAATGTATTACTTTTTAAAATTCACTTTCCATCATGTTAATTTGTCTGAAAGAAAATACAGACGATCTAAATGAATCGTCTTCCTGTCCAAGTCTTGCAAAGTCTAATTTCTTCAGTTTGAGTTACTGTGATTAATGGAAGCAGAGGTAATAGCTCAGCATAAATGAATAAAAGGTAAACAGTGCATGTCAACACAGGTCAGCTTTAAACTATGGAGGAGCATGCTCCATTTGGTGACAAATGCCCAGGCGCCTTATCTTTCAGAAGGCTATGTCCCTGCGCTTATCATTTGCAAATGGCAATCTTGGGGAGTAAAGGAAGGACACAGGCGTTGCCGAGGACACGCGGAGGATGAACCTTGCAGAGGGGAGGAGTTAGGTGTTATTTTCTGCAGCCTGTGCAGAGGCCCTGCGAAGGCACTACATCTCTGTCAAACTCTGCCCTTTTGTTTCAATTACCCCATTTCTATGATTCAGGTCTATGCGAGAGCGCTTAGGGGTTGAAGTTGGGCTGTTTCCCTCCTGAAATGCGGTGCACCGTAGTCACTATCAGTGCTTTTCCATCTAGGCAGCATAAAGTTGACCTTTCACCTCTGATGTGGGATGAGATTAGCCATATGTTTCAATGGGAAACTTGCAGAGTTGAAACAGATTCGTACACAAATTAGCTCCTGTTAGAAGGTGTAACGCTGTGTAA
This sequence comes from Sebastes fasciatus, assembly GCF_043250625.1. Lineage (NCBI taxonomy): Eukaryota > Metazoa > Chordata > Actinopteri > Perciformes > Sebastidae > Sebastes > Sebastes fasciatus. Next base: position 13,343,869 of record NC_133804.1, on the reverse strand, counting down.
CGTTTCGAGGACCAGGCTCCTCCTCAGACTCCTGATAAATACAGAGTTGCCATCTTAAATGCACTTAATGCACATGTGACATACCACACCTGTTGCAAATAGTCAACATAAAAAAGTAGTAAGAAAATACATTATATATTAAGCATATACACCAATAATATATCAAGCCTACATATATACTAAGGTACAAAAAAGTACATAAAGAAGGTTGTGGTATACAAAGGAAATTAGAACCATTATACATACAAGACATGTACCTCCCTAGGTAGGTACTTCATAATGGCCTCTAATAGGTAGTGTATTATCGGTACTTAGCTTCAGTCCTTTATGGAATACAAACTATTAGGTGTACATGAATATGCTGTATATTCTGTTAATTTCCTTTTGTATATTGTGATTTTCTTCATGCGCTTTTTGTATATATATATATATATACTAGGAGTGGGGGAAAAGTCGATACAGCATAGTATCACGTTATTTTGCCTGGCAATATTGTATCGATACACAGACTTCAAGTATCAATCTTTTATTACATAAATTACTAACCTCTAATTATTACCGCTATTCTGTCTTTCAGAGGTTGTAGCGGGCTCAGACTCAAAGCCAGAGAGAAGATACTGGTATCATAAGAAACTAGAAAGTTGGTACTGACAATGTCTTTAGCTTGTCAGGAAGAATGCTGTATAACATTTAATTTTGATGAGGAAAAACTGGCATGGCCATTTAAAATTATTTCATAAATTGCAATATATCACAATATATCTTATCACAATACTCATCATATTGCAAAATGTTTAAAATTGCAATAAGATCGTATCGTGACTTAAGTATCATCGTAATATCGTATCGTGGGGGCCTCTGGTGATTCTCACCCCTAATATATATACTGTATGTAGCCTAGATTTATAAATTTGTGCATATGCTTAATGCATTTTCTTACTTACGTTTTGACTGATAATTTCCAACAGGTGTGGTACGGTATGTCATGTGAGCATTATGAGCATTTAAATGGCAACACTCTGTATTTATCAGAAATGTTACACAGCATTGAAATCCTTCTAACGGGAGCTACTTGGTGTGCAGATCAACGTGTTTCAACTCTGCTATATTGCTTTGATCCATCCTATTGGTAACTGGGATGTGTGAGTCTTTTTTATCATTTCAATGGGAACCTGGACCATAATTCATGGAAGGCCACCACAGTGTCTGACAAAGTATCAGCAGTTGGGAGATTTCCCTCAATCTCTGCTGTTGTGTTTCCGTCGCTGCTAACCATCCTGTGCCAGCACTCATATAGACTCATATATCCAAGGGCCACCAATGAGAAGTCGGGATGAGCTTGTTGAGCTGAGTACTGAGTCTTTTCTCTGGAGGGTCTAATCGAATGTTCTTTTTCCGGGGTCATCTCTCCCTCTCTTACTCTCTCAGGGAGACAAAGAACATGCAACGCTCACCTTGATCATTGGATGCAACTCTGTTCTGTTGCTGGGAAACAATTGAACATGGGCCATGTGGAGGTTGATGTCATGGAAGTCAATCACAATAGAATAGGTACTAATGCTGCCAAAAGGCACATTGCTGTAGTTTCCTTCCCCAGAATCTCTTAGCCATGATTTGCTGACCTTTTGTTAACCAGTAAACGGATATGTAGGACAGTCTGTCGTGTGTGCTATAGCCGTAGATGCAGTGTGTGTGAAAAAACGTTGTTTCTTGGTCCGTAATGTTTGTTTTTATTACACATGATGTGCTGTCTGGCTACTCACTTTGTACGGTGAGAATAGTGGTGTGTTAGAGGATGTTTCCAGAATCCTTCCTGTTCTCTTAGTGATCAATACTCTTCTCCAAATGGTTAATTGGCCATCAGTCACTGTCGGAGGAAGCGCTTAGAAACCCAGAGGTGTCTTGGTGCAGCTCATAATAAGAGAGTGTCCAGTCCTCTGGGTCCTCTCCTGGCCTTTACTTCAGGCCGGGTGGTGGCTTGGGAAAGCAGATCTGAATGCAATATGGAGCGCCATAGATTAATAGTTCCTTAGTAAGGCCACCAGGGAGCGATGTGAAAGCCACTTCCACTTCATCATACAGCGGACTGGATGGAAAGTGTGCAGAGCATGCGATGCACACCGAACTTTGAAACGGTGTGAAGGTCATGTGATGTGAACTGGCATTTTGTGGATTTCATCAGTTTAATGTCATTGTGTAAAATCCTTGATCATTAAAAATGTAAGGTAACATTTTCTCGTGCTATTAAGGAGAAATGCTCTCACACGGCTGTTTCTCAGCAGCTGAAGTTACAAGATAATGGCAGTTTAGTCTGCTACTTCAACCTTGAAGAGAAAAACACACCTCCAACCAAATGTATGGCTCATTGTTATGCTCACCCCTATTTAGCATGGCATGTAAAAGACATAATTAGAAATCACCTAAGGCTACTCAGACAGGCCTGCTGCTGGCGCTTGATTGGCAAGGGTATCCGAGGGAGGTCTGGCTCAGCCTGAGCCAGAATTTGTCATCTTGAAGTGATTTTGTTGACAAGACAGGAGGCACAGTGACCTTTCCTAATTATGTGTATGTGTCCAGGCACCGATGCCTTAGGCAAGCAATTCAACTGAGTCAACAGAGCGCTGACTCTCTGAGCACATTCAAGCCCAGACGGCATGTTGTGTGATGTAAGGTTAGGTATATGCTGGGTTTAGCAGCGAGCCTGTTAATAATTGAGTATTGAGACAACATTATTAATGCCATTTGAGCCACCTTTTGCTCGTTGATGTGTAAAGAATAAAATTGAAAGATCAGAGGCCTGTACTGTGAAGCAGGATTTGGGGTTAGCGAGGTAACTTCAGGGTTAACCCTGGGTTTATGGTCCAATATTATAGTTTGCTCTTCCTTTGTAAAATATGCTGTTCTGCTGACCCTAGACATGTCCATGTTTGTGATTGGTCATATGCTGTAAGCAGCGCTCCTTTTATGTGAACACGCTCCAGATTGAGAAACCCTGGGTTGACTCACCAAGCTGATAACCACCGTCGTAGGACCGCTTAGCGGGATCTCGTTTGTTGGGGTTAGTTAAGCCAGATAACGAGAAGATACCCTGGGTATGTTGAGCTCGCTTCGTGATACAGGCCTCAGGTCAGATGAGGCGCCTTCTTTTTCTTGCCTTCTTCTTGCACTCGTACCTGAAATCATCACCAAAAGTCATTCTGATGTTATACTATGCAAGTTGATTTCCGCAAAAAAACATAAACCATTCATCATGCAACCTAAATGTGTAGCAGCGAGAGAACAGCCTCTCTGATCTATGTAGGTCCCTCTGTTATTGTTTTTCCCCAAACAAACCATTTCCCGATGTGAAATGAGGTCTGAACATTACGGATTCAAAGCTTAAAGCTAAGCAGCAGATTTTCTTGGCAAGGCCATCAGGAACACCAGGCTCCAGGAAAACACATTCAAGTCCTTACTCCAATAGAATTAATCATGACGATACAGCCACCATTGAGGCTAGACCCTCCCCCTTTTTACAGCACACCTTCCACTTGATTATGGCTTCTATGGATTTATATGTCCACTGACAATGCATTCATGTCGAATCAAAGTGTGTTTCCATAGCTGCAGTTTCTTGTCACCAGTACTTGGATTCCAAAAGATGAGTACAGACGGAGCAGCTCTGCTCTGGCATCGTTTCCACTGATTTACAATTCTGTGTTCCTATGACTAATGTATTCTAAATCTTATTTCACAGAAAAACATCTACAATAGAAACTCAATAAGTTGTAATCATTTAGATGCTATACTGTCACAAATTGTAAATCTGAGCACTTTCAAAGTGTCTGTAGTTATATCCCAGACCTGTTCCATCAAAACATAACTAGAAAACTAAGAGGCCAATTAAGATCCATTTAAAGAGGCCTTTGTTCCTGTTTATATAAGAATATTCCACCATACAACTAGGGATGGGACGATATAGGATTTTATTGCAGATTGCGAAAAAAAAAAAGATGTGTCCTATATTTGTGATGCAATAGAATATTTGTTTCTTAACAATGTAATGTAAAGTGTTTCCATTATATTTTAATGCCATTTTAAGAGTCTATATTTTAATGACTATCGAGATAAAATTGTGAATCGCAATTCCTTTTGGCCAGGATAATCATGATATGAAATTTTCATATTGTCCCATGCCTCTATACAATCCTCGCAAGCATGCAAAGTTCTCTTCCTCCTTGTGATTTTCGGTGGGCTACGTTTGTAAGTATTGGACTACTGTAAGCTCTATTTACTGTATCATTAGACTCCCATATTGGATTTGTTCAGTTAAAAGCTGGCAGGCAATGAGATCCAATATGTACTTTTCTCTTGGAGAGAACATTTTGCCTTAATCCACTTTAAAAACTGACAGTGGTGAATGTTTGATCAAGCCTAAGGGAGTAACTTGTGAACCAACTGTTGAAATCAAAATTTTTTAGAAATTAAGTGCTGCTCTGTGAATTGCTGGTATGCCCAGTGTTCCAGTCGCTATCTGTGATTATGTGATGCTGTAGCAATGTAGCAACATTTCCTGACAAATCAACACTGGCAGGGTTTCCCGCAAGAGAAGTTGTTAGGACCTGCAGTCAAGTGTCTTTTTTTTGGGGGGGGGGGAGCAAAACTCGGAGGTCAGCCCACCTTAAAGGTGCTACATTTGATATCCAGAGCATTAATATAGCAGCAAACAACAATTTGCTATATAAAGATATAGAGGAGTAATGTCTACCTGAGCAGAGCATGAAGTCACTCTCCCTCTGTGTGTGTTGTAATCAGAGCTTCACCGTGCTTTGTTGTCATAGCCGGACTGGATGTGCATGCTTTTAGTGCATGTTTGTGCATCTGAGCGTGTGTCATTGCGGAAGCATATCATCCATCCTCCGGTTCACCCTCAGTTAACCACTGCTATCCCTGTCAGCACTTTTGCCATTGTTTGCACTGTTAGCGCTTTTAGCACCGTTAGCTACCTCCTTATAAGTGAGCCTGTGCCGAAGTTGTCGCTAACTACTTACTAACCAAACCACTACCACCGGTCTCTGTGTCTGTACGAGCTTTACCTTTTATTTATAGTAAGTATTTCGGTATATTGGAGTAGGTTCTTTCTTTTGATAAAAAAAAGCTTGACCCAAGGTCCACTTACTAGCTTTTTCCCAGAACGTTCAACTGCATCTCATGGTTTTCAACAGCTGCTGGAGTTTGCTCAGTTGTCATATTTGGATGGGTGATAGTAACCTTGTCTCTATTCTAAGGTGGTCTTTGGGACTGGATGTGACTATTTTATATTTTTGTATGGTAAATTAAATTCCAACATGCCGGGTTGTAACTGCCAGCATATAGTCTGATCAGGTGCTGATAGCAGATAGAAAACATTCCTCATTAGGAGGAAAAAAGTGTCTAAACTTTTGTCTCATTTATTTTAATTAAGCTTCAGTCATGTATACAGTGTGTTTATCTACCTTTCATTAGTACACAACAAGTCTGGGTTAAGTCTGCTGGGTGCAGTCACTTGACGGATTTACACTGACATCAGCAAGAAGTTTGGTGTGGGTGGATATAAGAAGATATATTGCAGTTCTTGTTAGTGTTCAAGCCTCCTCTGTCAAAAAGACAGTATGATGTCACCATACTGTAGTGCTTCCACTCTTCGCTGGCCTAGCAGATGCTACTTTAGCTTAATTGGACACTGAATAATGCGTATTTGCTGGTACGCTTATAGACTTGAAAGTGCTTTTACAGATTATTGATTGTAATTTTGCTGTTGCTTCTTTTGGGAGTTGGCGCTGTTCAACTCATTCAGTAAAAACAACAAAGCTCAGTTCAATTTGTTCAATTAATTAATTTGCCTAACACGCAGTTGGGGCGGGCAGACATCTGGTGACCAATAAACAAGAATATAAGGAGTTATTTGTTCGATGGGCTGTCATTTAATGAAAGTGAGTTTGTGTCCAATTTCAAGCAGTGATTGAATGCACACTGGCCTCTGACCGAGCGCAGTTCATACGATATTGTTAACAGCTCCTCTAATGACTTTATTCATCCTTTATTTCTTAGTCGCTGTAGCACATTTTTACTCCCCAATTCAGAGCATCTCATCACTCATAAACTGAACACTCTATAGAGGATTATTCATCTCAATTATTCCAGATTTGACAGTATAATTGGAGCTGAAAAGTCAATTGGGATGAACCAGGTATGACTCAGTGAAAATTATTTGTTAGATTCAAGGGCTTTTGGATTTGGCTTTGAAGTCCCTGATAAACTGGTAGACTGATCTTTGCTTAATATGAAACATTTCTGATGTTTGCAGCATGAACAAGTCCTGGCTGTGGGGATCACAGATTCACAAATGTCGCCAAATGTCGTCTATCTTCACATGATCTGATGGTGTTGTTTTTAATCATGAATACTGAGCAGCATTGTAAGTCACTCTGGATGACAGTGTCTGCCGAATGTTGTAAATGTAATTGTGGTGACAATAGCCAATGGAGTGAGGTGGAGCAAACTGGGTCTAGCTTGTTTTCCTCTACAGCTGTGTTGATCGGTGTCAAGATTATGAAATCTGTGCTCCTGATGTTAGTGACATGTCAAGAGTCAGCAGGATGCAGTCGTTTTTCCATTTTATCACATGTAACTACATGAGACTCTGTCCTTGCTTATAACAATCCAAGTGAGGACATTTAAAACTGACACAGTTTGGATTTCAGTGTTTCAATTTCCAAGGTCCTCTATTGTGTCCCCATGCAGTTGTACTGTTATCAAACAGGAAACATCTGCCTTATTCCGTATATTCAGAAACCACAGGTCAGAAATACCAAGATCCCCTTATCTTTACTGTCCGTCAGACAGACTCTATCTTACCGAGGCAAAAGTCAACAGCTGGTGTTTCTTGAGGAAATTGTGTAATGGTGACCCTTTAAGTTAATACAACTGTTAATTCTAATTAATTCTGTTCATTTAATCTTATTGTCTCCACTATTATCATTAATAGGTGCATTTTATTTTTGCTTCTAATATGCCTCTCGCATAGCTTTTTGGGGGCATGCTCCTCTGGTCCAGCCTTCGTGGCACCAGGGGGCTCCACTGGGCCACAGTGATGTGGTGCGGCACGGGTAGGGAGGGAGGACCGGGTCCGCTTAATCTCTACCAGACATGACAACTTTATAAAGGCGCATTAATCCACAATGAGGCAGGCTCTCTCTGGAGGGTTTGGGGGCGGTCTTTTGAGTGGGAAGCAATGTCCGACTCGCATTGGGGGGCACCCTGCTGAGGGTCGGGGGGAGGTGATCCCTCTTTTTCTTTCTATATTAGTGTCTAATGAGGAAACGGAAAGATAATAAATAGCAACGCAAGAGAAAATAGTTAAAGAGGGAGGGGAGAAAGGGACGTTTTTTTCCTTTTCTCTTTATTTAGGTTGATTCAAACTGTTGCTGGGCCTTGGCTTAATTTACCTCCAGAGCCTCACCATCATTTAGCTTTTTATTATTTAGCATATCAACACATCCACATAACACCGACTGTTACCTATAATTATTAGACATGACTACATATCTGTCTGTTGCATAAACTGTGCTCCACGTCGCTTGTTTATATAAACCGCTGTACTAGTTTTGTGCCCTTGATACCCTGAATGTATGTATAACCCATATAGTTGCTCTTTATATTTCACTGATATTGTACATATTCACACAATATGTTGTGCCATGTGTGTACTTGTGTGTACAAAGTGGCCTCATGCTTGTCACTAAAGAAAAAAATACTTATGTGTTAGTCTCTGTCTGTGACAGAGTAACCTTTTCCATTGTTGCTGCTGTTCCTCAGTTGGAGGAGCGTGTTATGAATCATCTTATTTTCTATCTTTTCACAAGTTCCCAGAGCCAGACTTCAGACCACGTCCCTGATTCACCCCCGTAAATGTGTGATGGAAGTGCCACTGTTGCGAGATTGGACAGTCCATACTTACTGCTATTTAAAATCATCATATTTCTGTTTTTTTAAACTACCCGACTGAACACTTGGACAGATTGGTTTCAGGCTGAATCATCACAAAGCCAAATGCAATTTGGCTTATTTTCTAATTTCTTGGTCTGCAACATACACTGCATATGGCTTTGCTCTGCCATTTTCACTAAAGTAATGATTAAATAATAACTTTTCTGGCTGAGTCAGATTGTTGTTGAAAATGTCACTGTTAAACTTTTTTCCCCCTCAGATGATTTTTTTATTATTTATTTTCCTGCAGAAATGTTACGCTGTGAAATCCTAAGCTTTGACTCACAAGTGCGGAGTAATCATTTTAAGAAGATCATTTGCTACACACAAAAAAAGTATTTCATCTCTGTGCTCTCTGCTACAAAAGTCTTCCAAGTCCCTGTCCAGATTTGAAAGAGAGGATTTGTCCCACTCGTGTTCAAAGGATCAAGATAAAATTGTGAAACAAACCAGCCCCATGTATAAAAAAAGGACTTCCTTACTTGGATAACATTTTCTAAGATCTCACAAAGGCGCTTTTACTGCCTCGGCAGCCTTCAGCTCTCCTTTTATCAAGCTTGTCTTACCTTTCAAATTCCATTATATTAATCAACAGCATACCTTAGCTCTCTTCACTCATTAGAGGAAGCTGAGACGTTGACAGTAGATCTTTTGGAAATACGACTTTTATCTGCTTTTCCATGTCAGCCCCATCCCTGCAAAACTACGACTTCAAATATTAAAACACATTTCCAGCATCGAGCTAAGTAGCACTCTGTGGTTGAGATTAATTTGACGACTCTTTCCCCAACATAAACTCGAGCATTATCTGTGCCCGTCCTCTGTAACAGGCTGCCATTTTGTGTTAAGCCAGCACTGATGCATAGAGCCTCCACAGCCTGGTGGAAATTGCCAGCGCCTAAAGCAAACAGTTGGGCCCGAGGTCCCACAAGTGTGAAGCAGCCAAGTAAGCCCATTAACTGCCTATAGAGTGGTTTGTGGTCTTATTACGTTATCCACAAATGAACCACAAGCTGATTTGCTTTGTTTGTTTGGCTGTGTTAAATAACCACAGAGGAGTCAACACTTCACTCATTCTGTATCTGCTGGTAGAGGAAATAAACTGTTCACATTATGTAACATTAGTGATGGAAGTTGTTGGAAAGAAGTTGGACGCTCTGCAGTTGTACTTAATTTAAAGTGTAAAAAATGGGTTGTATATTACACAGCAATGCTGGTAAATCACAGCATAAGCATTTCACTTGGAAGATATAATTTGACAAGTCTGCCGCATTTAATTTTGGGGCGCTGAGGCATGATACGTTCTTACTCTGAATTCCTCTATCCCCTCTCAACACATGATGCCCAACTGTACAAATTATTTGAATCGCCAGAAGGTGTTTGATTTATGCTGAGTCTGAGTTATCAGCTCCAAACAGGCCATGTAGCTCCTCTCTTATCGTCCTACCCAGCCGCTTGCAGAATTTCTGCATGTTTTTTGAGCTCAGCCCTAAATGTGATGACAATAGTCATGAACAGAACACAAAGACAAAAAACTGCCACTTGCAGCAAAATGAGAGCCTCCACCTCTCGCCTAATTTTTGTGTCGGATTCTCCTGCAGTATGTTTGACAAGAAGGGCTGGCAGCTTTACGCAGTGGCACAACTCAGGCTGTCGCGGGTGCTGCCCACCCCCGACCCCTGTCACACAATTAGCTTTCTGCTTTTCAGATAGCTAGAACAAAGGTGAACTCTGGGAGTGGAGGCTGCGTTCAGTCAGAGTGGAGGGGTGTGTGTGACACTCCGATGACTGTAGGGCACTTTCTTGACCAGAGGAGTCGTTGGCTGTCACTAAACATCACTGTCTCCCTCCCCACTAATGGCATCTCCAGATTGTGCTATGAGGAACAAAGGCTGGTTGTGTGAGATACTGAGGAAAAAATAGAGCGACCCCATTTGGGCTGCAGGCTGTGGTTTGTGACAGCGGCTGCAGACCTATAGAAGTGTCATGACAGATATGAACCAACGAACAATTATAGGGTGATGTGCTTGAAGCTAAGCTGCCGGTTCCTTCAACAGAAAGGAGAAAAAAAAGTGTTGAATGAATAGCACAGCAAACGCATGCTTGCACACACACACACACACACACACACACAGACACTGTATATTCACATGTCAGCGACTGTAATTTCTCAATGTGTGAGGCTGTTAAAACTATTAAAATTAAGCAACGATAAGGGGGAAATCAAATGTTAGTGTGTTCGCTTCCCTCTTAATCTGTGTTTTATTCATGAGGTTAAATTCAAAAGGTGAGCGTGTTAACAAAACAAAACCGTATGCAGAATAACAACTAAATGAAATGTTATGAAGAATAATTTGTAATTTTCCCGTGGCTATGGAAATAAATAAATTCAATTGACTGAGCAGAATATTTTTCCTGATAATCACTCGCTTCTGAATTAATTTTTATTATATGCAAATTTGCATTATCCTGCCAGTAATCAATCTAAAAAGGGCGCTTTTTTGTGTTTCTGCCAACAGTAAAATACGAGTTAAACAGCGGGAGTGTATCGACTTGATCTTCATTCAATCTTAGTTGCTGTCACAGAGTCACTGGGAGGCAAACTGAATGTGTTTAACAACAGATAGAGAATATTTCTGTTGCGGGCACTAAACACTTTAAGACGGTGATGAAGCATAGCAGCATTAAGTACATTTCTAAACTGCAGTTGCTAATTATGAATCCACAAACTAAAACATAATTAAAAGCAGCTTTTTGTTATCTCGGTGGTCCCGTCTTTTTGCTAGCAATCCTAATACTAAGAATTGTCATTGGCTGTTGGATCCAAAGCTAATTGGATTAAAAGACAAGCTTATTTGACAAAAAATGTTTCATTACTTTTCATTCTCATTATTTTAAACGGTACATATAGCTTCAAACTGACTGACAGTAATGCACCGTTTCAGCTGTTCGTCTCTGCAGGAAGTAGTCAAACGCTGCGGTCTACTGCCTTTGGTTAAGTTTCGCTGTTTATGTCCAAGGTTGATTAAAAAAACAAAATGCAATTGAGTGGTTATGTCATTTTTCCACATTGTTAATTCAAGTCTTGGGGAATATTGTGCGCAAATTCAGAAATGTTGAATGTGCCATGTTTCTGCAAAGCTTTGCAGAAGTACAACACTTGGCATCAGCGTTGTCACACTAAATCTCCGTCTCCATGACACTTGGAGTCAAAACACGAGCTTGGAAATGCAAGCACTCCCAGTGTCAAGAAATAGTTCTCTTTTCTGGGCTGAAGCTGCTAACGATTCTGACAGAATTAAAACTTATTTGATCATTGAATTATATCACATAAAAAAAAAAGCACTGCAGATAAGAAGCACAAAATTTGACCTGTTTTTTTTTCTCTCTTTAAAGGCAGAGTGGTATTATCCCTTCGCCCTCCCTATTTCCTAGGTCACAGCATGTATGCCGGTCCGTGTGTCTAAGTTTCCATACGGAAGCTGCAGAGTCCCACAGGTTTAGCCGTAATACCCTGGTTAATTCCCCCTGCATGTCGGGTTATTGCCGTCAAAGCTCCTGCGTCAGTTTATCCTCAATTCTGGCTTATTCTTTCATTTTCACTGATGGCTTTATTACTCTGTTACCATGGATGCCCCACCCATCAACACACACACAGATACAAACAGATACACACATGAGTGTCTGGTCCTAGTGTCCATTTATTGTTCCATAATGGCTTTGTGTTACATTCAGTCTTTGGGTGAAGATGCAAATGCTTCCACCAAGACAAGAAAGTTTGAATTCCTATCTGTATTTCTCAGTTTAAAAGTGGCGTTCATGATATGTTTATAGAAACAGAATTGTTCACACAGTCCCCACCCACACATTTTGTTATTCACCAGGAACAGTTGGTAGCTCAGCGGTAGAAATTGAGGTTTCTGAGTTAAAAATTTCACCCCAGTTGGCAGAATTTGTTATGGAGTTTTGTGGGTTTAAATAGCAACTGATGCTCAGTTAACCATCTCATTTATCATCTCCACAGTGTGAAGACTGAAATTTAGTTTTAACAAAAGTGGTTCACAATAAAGAAATTTAGGATGTTTCAACATTAGGAACTAATTTGTTAAAAATGGTAAATATTCAGTTATACAGTCTACACAAATAAGTGTGTACTTAATTATTACTATGCATGGTGCATCAAATTGTATAGACTAGGGATGCTAATTTAGAATTTTAGCCGACCCTCGTTAATCGTTTATTAACCGCTAACCAACAAGATTAGTGCGTCGCATGCAGTGGTGCTGTGGTTTTTGTGGCTAACGAGTCACCCAGCTGCAACGATGAACCAGTGCACAAACAGGTTAAATCCGTCATTTATCGCCAGCTGCAGTGTATGCGCAAAACGCACAACTGAGCTATTACTTCATACTCACCGTCGTCACACACACATGGTCTGTCAGCGTGGCGTAACGTTAGAGGGTGTGTGGCGGCGGTGAGTGTGGGGTTGTTGGTGGCGTTGTAGCTGTGAACATAGAAGTGCAGCGTGTACAGTTTATTTGTCATTGAAGAAATGCTACAACTCCTCAAGACCCAAGCCAAGCTCCCGTGTCTTGCAACACCTGCTCAGACTCACTTAAGGTGGGCTGTTAAGGTGGACCAGCTATTCTCCTTTAAGTGACAAGCCGCTCTTCTGAGGTTTGCTCAGCTTTTTATTTAATTTGTAATATTTCTTTTAACTGTTTAACTGATGGCATTAATCGGTCAAAATTCTTAGTGTCGGTTAACGGTCAAACGGTTAATTATAAACATCCCTAGTAAAGACGTGGTTATTTACACGCCCCTCACAACCGCCCCTCTATATAAACGCCTCCGGATGATAGCAGAAAGCAGCAGGCATCACTGATATGACTTCATTAAATAAACCCTTGACCCCTGGGATGAGGGGTTGATCTATTTCCTCTAAGTCCCTTTCCTTTACCAGAGAATGGCGATCCCAAGCACAGATTGCTGCTGTGCTATCTCCCTATCTTTAATTTAGAAATGCAGGAGGACTGCACATGGGTAAGATGGTTATCCACACTCACTGTCTGTCTTGTCACTTCATGCATGTTAGCTCTGCAAAAGCCTCCTTCGGGAGCACATAACTGGCTGTGTTGCAGCACTTTAAAATAGTTTTCTTTGTCGGTCCTTTCCCTAATGACCACTGATAGTGGTGATGATGTCAAGAGATCCTTTCTGAAGATTTTCATCTTTATGCTTCTGAGGCCTCCGAGACCAGACATCTAAGGGCTAACTAACCACGAGAACAGTTCTAGTATTGTTCAGCCAGCACACTGACATGAGCAGTGCTGTTTTTGAAATGAGCTTTTTGTGCTTTTTCCTCCGAGGGCTGCGTGTTTGCATTGCAACAAAGGGGTGAACACACAGGGGCAGCCAGGAGCAGCTCCCCTGTAGCTGCGTCTTGATCAAGGACACTTCTGCAGGGGTGTTGGTATATCAAAGCAGGGATGGTCTCTAACCACGAGGCTTCCCCGGCCTCCAGTTATATAGGTGGATTAAGGGGGGGGAGGGTTGCTCTGGATGACATTGAGCGTTAACTTGAACAGACTAAAATGCTGTTGGTCACAGCAGAAACGCATTTCACCACATATCTGACATCCGCTGGAAATCCCTTTTTAATGGAATAGCACAAACTGTTCCCATTATCTTATCAAGCTTTGAAAATTACTGCAATTTTTTATAATCCGAGTCAATTATATGCTACATCATAAGATTGATTGGCCAATTTATTCATTGAATACGATAATTCATTAGCCTTTTTTTCAATGCTGATTAATGTCTTGGAAAAACATCTTGGTGTTTTCGCTTCTGTCTGTTGCTAAAGTTGATTCAAGGTCTGCCTGTCATGATGGAGCATTGACGATGATGTCTCCAGGGGTTTCATCTTTGCTCTTTACATTTGCCTTCCAAACAATTGAAAGGCAGAGAAAACAGTGCAATTTGTCTAAAAGGAAGCGACTCCGATCGATAGGATTTTCATTACAGTTATGTTTTCATACTGCAGCAGAGGCAGGGTGCGGAGCTCTGATGAATGATACATTAACGTCCCCATTCCCTCTCCCTCCTGTGTCAGTCCTTGGCTCCTGAGTCCTGTCACTGCGATGATGCGGGAGCGCCGGGATGAGTTTGTGCGCCGGGACCTGATTCTCCTCAATGCCACGTCCCCAGTCAGCAGCTGTCAGTTTTGTCATTGTAGATTTCAGGCGGTGTCGTGGCTTTGCAGGGGGGGAAATACCAGAAGCCATGATCTTTCTGAGAGCTGCACTTTATTGAATTATCCCTCACTCTGTAGTCCCACTTCGAGAGGTGGAGTTGCAGTAAGCAGCTTACCTGTGGCCCTGAAGAATACGTGACTGCAGTGTTCATAGTCCAGCAAGGAATCGAATTGCCCTTCTGGCAATAAAATTCCTATTCATTATGCATTTTGTAAGCTAAGCTTTTTACTAGAAGGCCAGAAGAGTTTGGGCACTCCTGTCCACAGATGTTCGAGTACTTTTTATCTGAAGCTTATTTTGGCCAAGCCCCTTAGTTCCAATCAGGGTTGGGCCGGTATAAAAATTTGAGCCAAACATCGTACAGGTATACAAAATTGTACCACTAGGTGTTGCACTTGAGTCAGCAGCCGCTCTCGAGTGGAACATAATGAGACTGACAGAACCCGTGAATGAGTGTTGTGACTCCAGTCCAGTTGGTGGCGGTAATGCACCTCTAGGTTGGTTTCCAACTGAGAAGAAGCAGAGAGAGAAGCAGCACCACGTTACATGTTGCCTCGTCTGTTTTTTTGGCTCAGCTCTTTTGTAGGCTTTAAATCCAAAATGTTACCATATTGGGACAGTTTTAGTTTTCTTTGGGACTAACTCTGACATGTCTTGTCACCCCAAAAACGTGCGCTGTGTGCATCTACCCCCTCCCACTTCTACTGAAATTTTATCTCCTTCATGTTGCCAGCTTCGGCTCAACAGTAAATTGTGCACGGCCTGTCGGACACTAGTGGCTCTGTTAGTCGGTATAGACAAACCTAATAATATGTCAATATATTATGTTAATCAATATAATTGTCATATTGCATATTACTAATGCAATACAAGTTGGATTTAGCGCCGTGATGCTGTCGGCACAGGTTGCTGATGTAGGCTACTTTTCAATTCGCCAAAACAAGTCATAATGACAAATGTCAGTTCAGCCGGTTTCATAAAATCAAACCGGTTTAAGCTCAAATCCGGAAATCGACCTAACTCTAGTTCCAATTTAGAGAATCCTAATACTACAGCGTACTGTGATACTTTATACTGTTTGTCCCTGACTTTTTTGTCTTTGAGACCTTTAAAGTAAAGCAATGTGTGCCTTGTGACTACTTGTCATTGGTTTTAATGACTAAGCTAAATCAATTTTTATTCCGTTTTATTTCAATCATTTTTAGAGGCAAGAGAAGATAAAATCCTCCTTTTAATTCACAAGGCGACCCCCAGGTTGGGAACCTTTGCCTTAGACAATAATTTGATTCCAACGTTACAATTTTGGGAGCCCTTTTTCTGTTTTGTGACAATGCCTCCGTGCACAAAGGGAGATCAAATCTGTTTTCCAAGTTTGGTGGTGATGAACATTGCTGGCCTTCACAGAGCCATTCACTGTGGTGAAATACTGTTTTCTCCCCGGCACGCACCTGTATGCCTATTAACAGGGCGGTGTAGCAGCAATCTAACAGCACCAAGAGCAACAAGAACAGGCAGAAATCGAGACACTGAGTCTGAGATATTTGTTAGGTTCTATTGTCTTGTTGCGGCATTACATTTAGTTGCTTTTAAGCGTCTTTCTTATATAACTAGGTGGAGATGTAAAGAGTAGATTATTTTTATGAGCATAGTCTGCATGTAATCTGATGTTCAATTATATTCAATGTGTTTAATATATCTAGGCCTCTTTTTCATAGGCTATGCAATAATGCTGACAGATAATCTGCAATTTGTTGCTGTGGAAATGATTGGAGAATTTGGTATTGTTTGGTATATGCACAATTTGTATGTCGATTGATTGATTGTTAGTGTTACCAATGATTGATTTCGGAAAGTGCTTAAAATGTGCATCCCTAGTTTGGCCATGTAGTGTATTTCAGTATTTCTTCTAATACTAGGGTGACAGGCTCTGGCATGTCCCAGTTTATTCATGTTGGGTCCCCACTCATCACCTACCGTCATTTGCTAACTACTACATCATCACATTAACATCAGCATGTACCGTCTCTGTCACAGCAGGCAGGTTTTAAATGAGACACTGGAGAGGACACTGCGGTAGCTCGCACACCACACAGGAAATGCTGATCAGCACCCATGACAGCAGAAGGTGTAGGTGTAAACCGCGACAGCCCGGTCTCTAAATCCAATAAACCTCGCTGTGATACAGCTGCGACAGGTCAGCCAGATAATGCAACACAGAGGGCGAAACAAACCAGGCTTACTCACACAGGGTGCCTATTGCTCATTATGCCCTTGGCAATCACAAAACAAATGACCACAGGCCTACAGGTGCAAACGATTCACTCTTGGCATATAGTCATTTACATTATCATCATTTATCATGCGTGCTGTGGCAGCCTAATATATTGGTTAGTGTTTGGCCTGTGTGTTATGTATGCATATCTCAAAACAAGGGGAAATTGCACTCACTCTCATATCTCAGTTTATGGACCACCACACAGGTTTTTGTTGCTGTCAATGCTAGCGAGCAGCAGCTGTGAAAAACTGTCCAGCTTTAGAGAGTTTGCCGTTTCCTCCTCCTGCTCTTGCTGCTGTGCATCTGTGCACCACTTGTGTTTTAGGTTTAATTGGAATTTATTATGATTTTTCTGCAGCTGTATGTGTTTAAGTATGCAGCCGGTGATTAGCGATCAAGCTTTGAACTTGTACTTCTGACTTGTGCACAAACTGAAGTGGGCTAATTAGGTTGTATTTTTACACAAAACAGTAGGCAGACGTGATTGACCACTGAAACGCTTATGAAAAATTTATTTATATCAGTGGATTGTTTCAGTGCTGATCCAAGTGGAATCAGTGAATCATCCACTAGCCTGCGTTTCTAAAAGGAATGGCTGTGAGTTATCCATAAAGACAATAGAGACAAATCTAGAAATCATTAAATTTAACAATGTGCAAAAGTGCTGGGGAACTGAGGTTCAGTATTGAGAACCTGTTCATAATTGGAACCAGTTCCAAGTTTTATAAAAACATCTATTTGTCGAGAAACATTCATTTTCAACCAGACAAATGTAAACACAGAAAGTATCAAATGACACATTTGCAAGTAGGTATGCATGATCCGACATTTTCAGTCACGATATCGATACCTAGACCGATACCAGTGGTTAATTAATAAGCTGTATGCCTCACTGTGTGGAAGTGAGTGAGTATTATTTAATATTAAAATTAATCGTACACCAGCAACTAGGTAAAAAATCTTCAAAATTAACAGGAATTACAATTCAAGTGTAAACCCTTTAACGCAACAACAAATTGGTCAAAACTTAAACAGGAATTAAAATTCCAGTATATAATGTATATGGTATATAAACGTAGAATTGAATTGAATATAGCTGCCCCATTGTCACACATACACAATTCAGCTATTTAAGTCAGTATCAACCCGATATCAGTATCGGTGCATCCCTATGTCAAAATACGGACCTTGAGCGTTTTGAAGCCTGAAATTTACGGCTCACCAACATCTTGCTGTTAGGAACTAGAAGACCTAAATTTAGGTGGAGGGGTGACACAATCGGGGTCGATCTGAGGTAGCAACAACAACAAACCTGAGAGAACACCCCAGAATATAGATGGGTTTCAACCATGAACTCACTTATCGTGTAATCTGGGTGAGCATTGTTGCTGCTGTTAGCTGTAATTTCTCCCTTGAGTTCCTGTGTCATGTTAGCTGGAGCCATCAGTCATCTATCAACCTGTCATTGGTTGTGGAAAAGCGAGAATGCATCTCATACAAATTTACATCTCTAAAAAAGTAGTTCTATTGTTTTACAGCAAATTGAAGCTGAAAACATTGATTAATTATTAATCATGACAACAGCAATGTTTTGCGTTCATCCTTGAATGGTTGTTGTAAGGCGTTGAGGCCTTCTCGTTGTTTAGATGCAGTAAAACCACACAGTTGCCAGTATTAAACATGTGCTGAGAGGAGTGGATAGTAACAGAAATAGGGCAATTTCCTATATAATACATTTTTTGCATTATACTTAACCACAAGTGGTTCCTCTGAGGCAATCAGTTACCCCTTACATCTCATATTTTCCCGTGTCAATAAGTCGACCAGCTCTCATCTTCAGTGATTGATCCAAAAGGAGGAAGTGTGCTTAGAAAGTGTTGTGATCCATTGTCTTCTGAATGGCATCCTGCTCTGATGAGTTGTAGTCCATAAGTGATAGACAGTTCTGTTGCAGCCATCTTTCATTTTTTCCTTCATCTAAAGACAGGTGAAGCAGTAAGCTGATGGAAACACACTTTTTTCATTACTGTCTCATGGTGCACTTTCCCTGTCTCGGCTCATTGCTGGTAGGACGTGAACCCAACCTCTACGAGATGCGAGTCATTTGGTTCATAAGCCCTCCCAGTTTTTGCCCTTTTCTTGACATCATTTGTCAAATAGTTTAATGAATCCTAAACTTTTATCCTTCTTTTCCTTCGTTTCTTGCCATTAACCTCCATATAACACCGGTACTGAAGGAGTTTCAAACAAGTTTCTCTCTCTCTCTACCACAACAAACACACACTCACAGTGGTCCTGATAGATTCTGAGAGCAACAATTGCCTACTGTGGAAGAGAGTATGCCAGAGTACAGTATGCTTACATCTAATCTGTGATGATTTATGATTCGTGTTTATTATTTCCACTGAAGTCCGGTTTCTTATCGTGGTGGTTCTAGAGTAAAAATGTGTCTGTTGTTTTTTTCTGATAAGCCTAACTTCTGCATTTCCTTTTTTACTGCCCTCATCACTTATTTATTTACCCTTTATTGTGGTGACTCATGTTGCCCTCACTGGAGGTAAATGGCAATAAGAGGCATAACCACATCTTCAAGGATCCGGAACATAACTCATTTCAGAGGGGTTACAGGGTTTATTTTGCTTTTCCACCATGATCTTATCACCGGCCCTGTGACTGTTTTTTCTTTTGACCTTATTTGAATTCTGAGATAAGCATCCCTCCAGCAAAATTGGACCAAATTAGTCTTTTATCTGGTGCGTTTTAAGGGAATGCTTGGTCACCACGCCTGTCTGCTGAATGCAGGCTCGTTCAATGTAGATGTGCTCAGCTGCTGGCTTGTCTGATTTGCCCAAATTCGTTTTAGTGGCTGTCTATGCTCATTCAGGTCACGCAAGTGAACTGACCTTAGTCTGAACGCCTTTTAATGCTTTATCACATCTAACAGAGAGACACCAACAAATCTGTTTTAGTTGAAAGGGATTCCAACACATTACAATGTCAAAACAAACAGTAGGATTTGTTGAGAAGTGTGTAAAAGCTTAGTACACTCCGGCATTACATTATCTCATTTATCCAAATCTGTAAGGAATTTGTTTTTTTTCTTGGCTGCATAAAATATTCAGAAGCTTGAAATGTATTGAAATTACGAGCTGATGCTCAGTAAGAACGACTTACAGTACATATCATTTAAATTCTCTTAGATGCACAAATGGGGAAATTCATAGCAATTATGCACATAATCAGATTATGTTTTGACATTGCCGTGTCTCATTATCAGAGTTGTGATCAGTTTGCTTAACATTAGATTAGTTCATGAGGTGCATTTCTGTTAATCTAACACATACAATTGTCTACTCAGTCGTTCATAAAATGAATGGCAATAATCAGGATGTTGGTGTTTAAATGTAGAAGTTATTAAAAAAGTGAATTGATCTTATGTATTATATCATTTCAAAAGACCAAAGGGTTTATAATCAAAAGTTTCCATGAAAATGCAGGCTATACAATAGGTTCTACGTTTTCAACAAGTACTGAAATCATTAGTGGATTGATAGAAAATTACAGCCAGAAAATAACAACTATTTTAGTTATTCATTAAGTCTTTTTTTCAACCAGAAAAGCCAAATATTTGCTGGTTTAACTTCTCATTTGTCAGGATTTGCTGTGATTCTTTCACTTAAAGGCATGGTGGGCTATCTTGAGAATCTAGCAAGAGTACACTAGATTTTTAAAAATCATCCAGCCGATAAAACTGAGCCCAATGTTGTCAACTCTTTCCAATGAAAGTAGCTAGCAGCACTAGCTCCAAAAGTCTCTAGATCTAGCAAGAAAGTCGACAACACTGACAGTCCATCGTTTCAGGCCTCCCTCTAAAGCAGGGGTCTCAAACTCGCGGCCCGCGGGCCAATTGCGGCCCGCAAGACGATATTTTGTGGCCCCCATCTTGATATGAAAGTTTCATTTTTATTGACAGGACAGTGGATAGAGTCTTGGAAAGGGGGGAGAGAGAGAGAGAGTGGATGCGGAAAGGGCCACAGGCCGGATTCGAACCCGGGCCGCCGCGGTCAGGACCAAGTCTTGTTACATGGGCGCCCGCTCTACCAACTGAGCTAACCAGGCGCCCTCGGCCCGCGAGTTTTATGTGAATGGCAGTTTGCCGTGGAAGGTCCCTTTGTTGCGCGAGCCCGAGCTGAACGAACCTACCAATCACAGCGGGGTATATGGCTCCCGGGGACGGGCAATCGGCCGGGCTTGATGCAAGCAGAGAAACATTTCACAACAACTATGGCAGCGCCCGTGTAACATCGCATAAGCTTGATTAAAGCTTGATTTATACTTCTGTGTTGAATCGACGCCGTAGCCTGACGTGCACCTCTCCAGAAATGTAACTACACGTCGCGGCGACGCAGACCGCAACAGCTGTGATTGGTCCAGTCTCTCAGCAATGCTGAGCGGCCAGGACCAAGTTCTACTTCTCTCTGCCTCCATCTTTTCAATGTTTGTTCACACAAATCCACTCAGATATATGTTCTCTTTTCGGCGTTCCAGTAATGTCAGTAAAAGTTCTGTGGTTCAACAGTTATTAGCTCCAACTCCGCTCAGTTTCTGTTTGTAGTACAAGAAGAAGAAGAAGGAAACTCATAGACGCCGCCGCCAACTAGCGGTTTGGTGTGTGTAATTGCAGAGCAACACAAACACAGCAGGCACAACTTTATTGCGGAGTGACACCAAGTGGAATGAATATATATCTTGTCACACAGCCCCAATCATGTCTTTTTCAAAGCCTGCAGTGAAGAGAAAGGTTGGTGACGAGCACAGACAATTTCAGGAAAAGTGGGAGACGCAATAGAGGCCATGTTCAGAAGAACCGTTCATGTTCTTCAATGTTCCATTCATGTTCAGGACAGTTCATGTTCAGAAGAACCGTTCATGTTCAGGAGAACCCATTCAAGTTAAAGAACTGTTAATAATGATGTTTGAGAAGATTGTTTTTTTTTTAACAAAGTTTTTTTTGTGGAATACCTGATGCGGCCCAGCCTCACCCAGACTGTGCCTCCAGCAGCCCCCAGGTAAATTGAGTTTGAGACCACTGCTCTAAAGCCACTCCCCCAAAATTATCTTTACAAACATAAACATGTCATAATGAACATGAACGGTGCACATGGCTATTGTTCATACTCACTGCTGTGGAAGAGTCTGGTGGTGCGCAATGAGTGCATGGGAAGAGTGCATGCAGACAGGCAGGCAGGTAGCCTGTCCACTCATTACATTTGGGCTGAATGAGATGATTGGACGGGTGAATTACAATCTGCAGACAGCCACAGATGCCAGATTTTCTTTTGTCAGAGCATTTGATTTATTGATTGCTGGATGTTATAAGAATTTCAACAAATATAAAAAAAAAATTCTAAGTAATATCTACCTGAGCAGAGAATGAAGTCGCCCTCCCTCTGTGTGTGTCGTTATCCAAGCTTCTCCTCGCTTTGTTGACATCGCCGGGCTGGCCGGGCGTGCTTTTCACGCATTTTAGCGTGCCCCACAGGCTAGCTCACAGCCGATACTCTCATACGGCGGTTACAGTTGATAACGTCGTCCTGACCGACAACGTTGTTGCGGAAGGGTAGCACCCACCCTCCGGTTCCCCCCTCAGGTAAACACCGTTATCTCTGTCAGCTCTTTCACCACTGTTTGCGCTGTTAGCACCGTTAGCTGCAGGCCATTGGCTTGCAGTCGCCATGTTGAGAGCCGTGTGGCGGCAATAGAAATGCTCCCAATCCCGTATTAAGCACCTTTAAGTGATAATGAATTGAATATCTTTGGATTTTAGACTGTTGGTTGAAAAAACCGTTGATCGATTAATTGAAACAATGTCAGAATAACCATAGTTTCTACCCATTTTTAGTCACTAGTTATTATTATTATTTCCAGTTTCAACAATTCTAAGGTGTTATATAATGGTGGTAATGCCAGCTTAGTGGATTTAGTTTTCATTTACAGATATTTTGAAGTTTTTATTCGAACGTGACATCATTCCACTGGCAACAGGCCGGAGACGCTGAAGCGAGACGAGCGCGAGGCGAGCCGCCGCCTTGTGCCGAGCACTTTCCAAGTTATCTGGTGCTGAGGCATGGAATGAGCAGATAAAACAATTCTAAAGGGGAAATGATTCTGTCCGTAATCAGATTTATTTACGCAGCCCACTGAGGAAGATTGATGTCTTATCTGTGGCCGCGGATTTCAATTCTCTATGCTACGATGCA
The DNA here is from genome assembly GCF_043250625.1 of Sebastes fasciatus. Classification (NCBI taxonomy): domain Eukaryota; kingdom Metazoa; phylum Chordata; class Actinopteri; order Perciformes; family Sebastidae; genus Sebastes; species Sebastes fasciatus. Next base: position 13,321,070 of record NC_133804.1, on the reverse strand, counting down.
GATAAACAATCAGTCTGCCGTCTCCAGAGCTTGTTTTAATTGTGTGTGTGTGTGTGTGTGTGTGTGTGTGTGTGTGTGTGTGTGTGTGTGTGTGTGTGTGTGTGTGTGTGTGTGTGTGTGTGTGTGTGTGTGTGTGTGTGTGTGTGTGTGTGTGTGTGTGTGTGTGTGTGTGTGTGTGTGTGTGTGTGTGTGTGCGTGTGCGTGCGTGCCTATTAGCATGTTTTGTATATCGGCATGTTTTTGACAAGCGAGACAGTGATGTTTCAGAATAAAGTCACCGTCTCTGCCTCCCTAGCTTCTTCCATGACTATTTTTCATGGCTGTTAAATGCCAGGCACATGCTCTTACATCTTTGTGACTAGCAATTGAAAAGCGGAGCTCAAGCAGAGATCAAACCACCGCTGTTGCTCCTGTCTAGCTGTGAGACATGTTTTCTCCTTGCTCGTGAGTGAGAAAGGAGTACGCCACCATTTTGACTGTGTTGCATGTCGAATATCCATGTTGTACTTTTCTCGCAGTTTGCAGCAGACTTTTATCCAGCAACGCGAGCTCGTGTGCCTCTTCGGTTGAAGCAAAATGTTAAAATGTTTCTCCTATACAGAGACTAAATGATCAGCTAATATGGTTTGTCAGTGAACACCAGAGGAACACAGTACATCTGTTCACTAAGGGACGAAGAACTCATTACTTGTATGTAGGCCTATTATTCATGTGGCACATTATGTTAATGAGTGTGCCAGGGATATAGACTATTTTAGTGTTTTTACTATCATCTAGTTATGTGGTATATTGATACTATAGTTCAGGGTAGTTTCCATGGTAGCCACTATATTTGATGGCAGTGGCTGCAGTCTGTTGCATTGGGATTTACTATGTTGTATTGGGAATTAGGAAGGGAATGCTCTCCCTGTCTTAAAATAGGCCAGTCAGGAAGGTGTGAAAGCAGAAACTTGGCATTACCTGCACAGACTGTTGCTCTGAAGCTAACAAATTGCACAAGCAATCTTTATTTCGCTCAAAGCAAAAAAATGTTGATAGACAGCTCTCACATTTTTTTCTGTGAATAAGAGATTGTGTTCCTTGTTATTAAGTTGAATTCTTATTCCTGAGGAATAAACTACAACAGAGCGCTAAGCGAGATCTGAGAAAGATCGCTCCCTCCCTTCCCCACTTAGACAGCTCGTCTTATTATCTCCAGAAATGGCAAGGTTACAGTACCTGTAGGTGCAGAGGAAGGTGAGTGTGTTACCTTTTTATCTTTAAACCAGTCAACCTTAACAAAGAAGCACAGCCACTGAAGTCTCATCAGGCTCTGCGAGGAATAAACATTCTCTTATGTACAAGTTTTGCAATTCAGCCGAGCTACTTAGATGGGGAAATGGGAGGATGTTGAAATATATTAGGTGTGGTTAATGGACCTGGAGAAATACTGGGAAAAACAACCTTGGTTACCTCTGGCATTAATATAAAATTTATGAGAAGGATTTAGGCCGATCTCCTGCAGAGCCTTGAGAAGACATTGCTTTGTCAGTCAGCACACGTTTAGCATAAATCTCTCACTTCTCCTTTTTCTGCATCCACCTTGAATCTCCCAGCATTCGCTCTTTCCTGCTGTTGTACTACGGTTGGCTTGTCACCATTTTCTTTTCTGTTGAGGTGTTAGAAGTATTATGTCTCATGTCTGTCTTTTTATGTATTTTATAAAAAAAAACATTTTTGTAGATGATATCTAGATGTCCATACTCTGGAGAAACAAGGGAAAAGGGATCCAAATTTCCATTTACTGTGTTTGACTTTTTAATTTATTGCAGTCTGTGATATTATTTTGCCTTGTGTAGATTTAGGTTTGTAACAGAGTGACAGTTAAGTGCATAAGCCATTATGCTGTCATTTTGTCATTATGTTGTCATTTAGTTTGACACCTTTTTCAGATTCCTAAAAAGCCCCGTTAGACTCCCGCTTTCCCCTACTTACTACACCATATGTGATTATTGTCATCTATTCACACAATCGGCCATTTCATATCAAATGTGTTCATTTACATCCTTAATAACTGCTGTCATTATATTAATGCTTCTGTTACTTTTTCCTTTGGCCACTTATTATTAATGACGCGTCAGAAATTTGGACTTGTTGATGCGCCCCATTTGCATTCATATGAAGGCGGTTATAAATTGAGCCATTTTCCTCAGTACAATAGTTGGACTATCTGCCTGTTAATATGACGGACCTTTTTACAGGTGAGTCAGCCGTCGACTGTCTTAATGTGATTCATGAATTTTGTGAATGGACTCTAATGAGCAGCATATTTCAATCAGCTTAAGGATCAGGAGCAGGGCCCTTCTCCTCCTCCTGCTGCTTTTGATGGTAATGGAAATTATCAAGCAAATGGTGTGGTACATTCCTTTTAAAAAAAAAAAAAAAAAAAAAAAGTTCACAAAGCCACTTCTTTACCAAAGATGAGTTTTTCAGTGTGATGACCTTTTAGTGACCTCCATAAATAAGAGCTGGAGGAAGGCCTTCACATGTGCTGCAGGTTTTCAAAGTCATAATTTACCTATGGAGTATAAATGTATATTCACACATATGTTCATTATTTTTCTTTGAGTAACTGCATGCTTTTAACTGTATTTGAAAAATGTACTCCGTTCCAACACATTGAGCTTTAAGCTACACGCTTCGCGGTCCAGAAATTCACCCATGAGAGAGCTAGAGAGCTATAAATGAAACCTGATTAGATATTCCTGTTTATTCAGTCTTGGCAGGAGATGATCAACAACATACATCATCAATGTGGAACAATACCACCGGAGAATCAGGCAATTAAATCAGTAGAATAGCGCCGCGTGTTCTGTATGAATGTATTGATTTATTGATGCGTCTTGTGTCTCCTCTGGTTATGCAAGCACTTGAAGGGACAAATCAGAGAGGCAGGGGTGATAATGTTTAATAGAAAACCATGTAGTCACACTAATGAGTTCACTGTGCTTTTTATACATTTATTCTAAGCTGAGTAGAGACGACACTTTTACTCTTTAGCTCGTCTTACTCACTTTCTTGTGTAATATCTAGAGCACAAAATGGCTGCTGTTTTAGGCTTTGTTTGCACACCGCCTGTGCTGTATGTAATTGCGCTCAAAGGTAATAAATCCAGCCTCGTAAATCAGAGACCCGTCCACGGTTATGAATATGATCTAGCCCGGCCTCTGTCAACAAACATTTACCCAGGTCTTGTGGACCATGATGCACCTGTTCCACAGAGACAAACCGGGGATCGGGACCCTCGGTGGGGTTGCTCTGAGCTGCTGGAACTGGTTCAAGGGTTTGAGCTTAAAGCTATAATTAGGACAAGGTATGCTTCTCTATGGACCACTCACACCCTCTAATCCAGTGTTTAGCTAAAATGTTTCTATCAGCAGACAGGCTGATATAAATGGGGGGAAACCTAGTTATTATGATTCAGTCTCAGGGTTTTAAGGCCGTCACCTCTCAGTACTTTTAATATGTTTACTGTTATTTAACATAATCAGTATGCATGTACAATTGTTAACACCGTCTCATAATATTTACTGTCCCCTATAATGCTCTTTATTTTAATTACACAAATTGCACTCAGTCAGTCGGAGAAAGCAAATGGCATAAAACAGAAGTAAAGTTAATTGCTTTAGAATTTTAATTAACCTCTTTAATGAAGGGAGTCACATCTGAGTCGAAGGAGATACATGTCAAGAGCAAATCATCAGGTTTAGAACAAAAATGGGGAGGGGGGGGGATTGATTTGATATCACAAGCTTCTTGCTATTAAAAGCATTCAGACAATTCTGTTATAATGTTGCTATTCATTCTGAGCATCGAGAGAGGCAGCCATGATTAATTTACATCCGTTAGAGCTGGAAAGAACCGACAAACACCAAGCAAGGGCCTTTCTTTTGCACTGAGTAATGGTTTCCTAATGTCTGTTAATGCACATAGGTCAACCACGTAAAAGAAAATATCATAAATCAAAATTGCCACTATATATCTTTTATTCAGGCCCCTCGGGGAAACGCCGTGCATCATAATCTTCTCATAGCCTCACTTTCGCCTGAGGGATGTTGCCTGCAGAAGTCATATCGCCCCGTTTGTAGATTCACTTCAGGATTTACGGCTCCTCCTGATAACAGTCCACTTTTGATTTGCTAGAAATTACATTTACTGTATATACCTGTAGGGGTGGACTCAATGACATGAAATGACAAATACACAAAGTTTTACCTCATAATAAAATGCTATAGTATGGTGTAGGGCTGCAATTAATGACTATTTTCATTATTGAATAATCTGATAAATATTTTCTAAATTAATTGAGTAATCACGTAATCTATAAACATATACAAAATATTACTGACATGGTCGTCACAATCTCCATTGAGCCCAAGGTCATGTTTTTTTCAATCTAAAACCTAAAGATATTCAGTCTACCATTACAGAAAACAAAGGAGAGTAGCAATTGCTCACAATTGAAAAGTTGGGGATGTTTTATATCACTATTGATTCAACCTGATCATTATTTTGTTGATTAATTGTTTAAAAATAGTGCCAGGTCCATCTTTGCTAGTTTTTTTTTTCTCAACTAACAGTATATTACATTTACAATTAAAACAGAGAAATACAGCAAATCGTTACATTGGACAAGCTCAATGGTGTTTTTACTTGAAAATTGACTCTAATGATTAATCGATTTTCAAATTGTTGCCGATTACTTGTCTGTTGAGCCACTAATTGATTGCTTGACTAATCATTTCTAGTCTCTAGTAAGGTGCTTCCTATTTCGTCCTGATGGGCATCTTAACTTCGCCTTAACTGTACAAATTGACACTGTCTCTATGATTGAATCCACAGATTGATTATGATTATAAATGTTGCTCTTCTTGATGCTGCTGTGATCCTTTAGTCTCAACATCTATCTACAGATGTCCATGTTGACTGGGACAGACTCAAGTGACTGATGGACAGGATGACTGAAAGACTAATGATCTGGACAACACTGAAAGCATAATGATGTTCGTAGATCTTGTTGAGGCTGATGATATAGCTGTCTTGATATCGCTTCAAAGCCAGCAGGTGAATATTCATGCCGTCCTTGGTTCTATGTGGAACCTCCTGAATTCCCAAGAGAAAGATCAACGCAGTTTTTCAAAAGGTTACCCTTAGTCGCAAAACTCCAACCTTCCAAGTATTTTATCAAATGGTGCATGAAGATAATAAATTGAGTCTGGCCCAAGAGGGAAAAGCAAGTGAGACCTTTCTGTATTATTTAAAAAATACTTTCTATAATTCACCAGTTAAAGTGTCTGGAGGTTAAGGAGCGTAAAATATGATTGACATGATTTTTTTTCTTGAAAATTTCATGGAAGAGCAGTCAGAAAAGATAAAACCATTGTCGGCACACAAAATAACTGTCGTCTCAGTCCAATAGCTGCATTGTTAGAATGGAGGCGAAGGGAAAACAACACATGAAAGAGGGAGAATCCCTCCTAAGACTGTTATGACGCTGCTCTGTGTACACCTGCGTCTTGTTTTTCGTGTACTGTTCATTGTTTACAGTCCGATTAGCAACTTGAGACGCGAAACTGGAGTTGGAATTGAGAGATGACGCGTAAGACCGGCTTGTTTCACATATAGCAAGTTTACAAACTAATTTTAAACCAATGAAACACTAAATCATTGATCATAGACGATAGCCGGTGGGTTCCCAGATTGCATTTCAGCCAATGTGTTCGGCCTCTTTCGCAAAGCCTGCTCGAACGTGGTTGGTAAATACTACTCGGACTACAAACGGCAACCAGAATGCTTCTGATGCCAAAATCTTGTCCCATTGTCTACAGATTCTACATGTGAACGCAGAATCTGTTATAGAGATTAGATGATGGGTGACATTTTATTTTGTAAACAAGAGAAAATGGCTTTATCAAATAATCCGGTTTATGTAATCGACAACACGATCTGGGTCATATAATGTTATGATTCTGTTTTGGTTTTCCAAATGCAAGCATAAATCTATCAATATCCTCTCTTTACAGAATATAGTGTTGTTTACGATGCACGAAAAAAGCTCTTCATACTGAGGTCAGCTTCAAATGTTTGGAAGAAAGCAAACTTTTGAGATGCTATTTATGAACTGTGTTCCTCCCACATGAATATCCCGCAGAGTTCTGTCGCAGGCAGATTAAAGACATTGATTCACAATGGAGGAGAAGGGTAAAAATAAATGCATCACATAATATTAAGTCAGGGGTGGCGCAAGAGCATATTTGCTTTGTTCATCACATTTAGTTTCACTCGATGGGCCCAATCTGTCCCCCTACAGATGGCTTGAGCAGAGGTTTGGCCGGGTAAACGGGTGCGCAGGGCAGGTGGATTCAATCAAGCCGTCTAATGGAATGTAAATCTAAAAGGCACCAGGACCCGGGGATCACGTCCTGCGTTTAGTCATGCCCTTCGCATGGTGGCTAAGTGCAGGTGCACATCAGATGACGCCCCAGTGACACGGAGGGAGGGAGCGATCATCTGCATGCAGAGTTGAACAATCGAACCAGAGAAACTACAGGGAGGTGAGATCATGGTCGGGATCATTCAAAGCTTGTGTGAGCCGGTGCATGAGAAAAACAACCTTTACTACTTTAGTGTGCCTCCCTCCCAACTGTGGCTTCTTCGTTATTGTTCTTTGAGGTGAAATGTAATTATCCTCTCTTTGGCATGGAAGCTCCAAGTGATCCAGAGGTGGAAGTAAGCCAGCTCGATGTGGATCAGGCACACCAGCCTCAAGGAGGCCTTTGCCGACTTCAGCCTTTATGTGCTACTGAATATTCCTGCCCACTTCAATACCCCAGGGTTGTATCTGTTTATCCTGCAATGCTGATAGCATGGCATCGGCGGGAGCGAGCGCAAGACAGAATGGATGCCTCTCTGATGTTGAAATGTCTACACTGAAATGTCTACATTTAAGGCGGTGCAGCTGTGGCACAGAGCACCTAATGTGGCATGGATGGAGTGCTTAGCTGCATAGCTAAGCACACATATCAAGTGGGGTAAGAGGCGGAAGCTGAGCCTGCGAGACATTTACAAGATAAATATTACATTCTAGACAAGAACTCTGCATTCGTAGGACGTAGGCGGCACAGAATGTTTTTCGTAGTGGCATTTCTGTCGGAAGAATGCCGGGGTCGTTATACATCTCCGCAACCACGCTGACACAAGTTGTCCTGTTTCTGGAAGTGGAAGATTCGCCGTATGGGAGATCTTTAGTTCTGACTAAATCTCAGCCACAATGAAGTGATGGAGAGACACTGTTAACCGACAATGTGCGTCTATGGATTTTTTTTCCCCAGTTGCATTCTGCTGCAGGCTACTATTCTGTGGGTACTTACATACTTGGTACTGTAGTGCATTATGAAGCTCAGCTGTTTTTGATAGTGTCTACATTGTATTATATTTGGCATCCCAATCACTTGTTCTTTACAAGATTAATTTATAGCTTTAAATCTTAACCACATCTCTGCACTTATTTTTTGTGATTTTATAACATTTTAGGTGAAAATGTGATAAAGTGATGCTGTATTTCTATGTGTACATTGCTGTAAATGTGTGCAGTATTAAGATTGGCTTTACATCATGTCTAATTTTTTATGTAAAATCACAATTTTTGAATTAAATCTACTAACACAAGAAGTCAGTCAGCAGAGAATGCAATGATTTAGCCGTTTGACTGAGGACTAACATTTATAAAATAAAAAGCTGTTTGGTATGCTAAATCCACAAAACCAACCATTTAGACTTTAATTCTTCTTCTATTCTTCTTCTATCCATCTGAATAACTGACAGGATTTAATCAACAAGTCCAAACCGAAGAGCAGTTTGAACAAATGCCTCTACACATACACCCAGACCATCCTTCCCTGAATTCTGTAATAAGAATAATCTATAAATAACAGAAACTGGTTGCCAAGAACAGACACCTGTTATGTGCTATGATTCCTCTCTCTTGCAAAATTATTCCAATTAAATCTCCTTCAAAAATAACATTTCCATCAAATATGTTATTCTTCTGTGTACATAAGATTTCATACACTTCAAGTTATAGTAATTAATTGATAATAATTGTTGTTAAAAGCTTCCATAAAACAACGACAACAACAAAAGAACTAATCCATCTTTTTAGCCTTTCTAGTGAGAGATTAGGGCTCAAAGGATATCAGTGTTAATTGCTCACGTCCTTGCTCAATCAGTTCATATCAAACTTGGTTAGGTTTATAGGCCTCCAGAGACCACTACTGGGGTCTGAGACTTAGGGCCAGATTTGATAAGGCTATTGCGCCTGTTTTTCAGCCAGAGATGTGACTCATTCTGCCCCAAACACACGTGTTGTATTTAGTAAGTGGACATACCAGACTTGAGATGCCATTTGCATGTTATTTGTGTGAGTGTCTGCAAGGTTTGCCTCTCTCTCCAATGGGGTTGTAAGTAAATACACGAGTATTGCGATATTAAGTTTTGCAATAATGTATCGATTCTCCAAAATGCTGTATCGATTTCTGATTAACCTCTTAAAAATCCGACGTCATGCAGTGGGACCCAGCCGCTATTCTGTCTTTTGGAGGCTCAGTTTTAAAGGTAGAGAGAAGTTATTTGTATCATATGAAACTAGAAAACCTAAGGGACTCATTTATCAACCATGTCATACTTGTCGGGAACGAGGCTAAATAGCGCTCCAAAGTTACGCTAAATTTTGGCGAGGAGAAAACTGGCATGGCCATTTACAAAGGGGTCCCTTGACCTCTAACCTCAAGATTTGTGAAGGAAAATGGGTTCTATGGGAACCCAAGAGTCTCCCCTTTACAGACATGCCCACTTTATGATAATCAAACACAGTTTTGGGCAAAAAACATGCAGTTTTTTGCATGTAGTACTGTTCTAAAATTGTGTATATATTGAATCATTACCCCTGTATCATGATTTGTATCATGTCATCAAATTCTTGCCAATACACAGCCCTTCTCTCCAATGCATAAATATTTAAGGGAAACTGCGCAACTAATAGGAGAAGACATGTAAACAGAGGTTGATTATTCATTCTGCTGTATTTATTTATCTCACTATTTGCGATGTCAGTTTAGAAGGGAAGATTCTCCACCCCTGAAAAGGAGGTGTAAACATAGCACAGATACGATTTACAAGAGCTACTGTTGAGGGTAATGCCTATATTTAATGCAACATATTAAGTATAGACTTGCATATTACTAAAAACAATATACAAAACATATTTTTGCCTCTTAATGTATTAATAATTATATATTATGATATATGCTGAAGATTATAATATAATTTTTTAAGTAATATTTTGATTAATAGTAGGGATGTTAATAATTAACCGCTTAACCATTAACCGACATTAAGAATTATAAGAAATTAACACTATTTGCTCCTCGGAGCGGCTTGTCACTTAAAGGAGAAAAGCCGATCCACCTTAACAGCCCACCTTAAGAGAGTCTGAGCCGGTGTTACAAGATACAGGAAGATGGCTTGAGGAGTTGAGCTCGCTTGAGCTGAGGAGATGTAGCTTTTATTCACCGACAAATAAATTGTAAACGCACTGCTACAGCTACATATACCGCTATGACACCACCAACAAGCCCACACACAGGATCTGTCGGACACTTACTATCGTTACGCCGGGCAGACACACAGCTGACAACCTGCTAAACTAAAACTAAATGACGCGGGGAAGTTCCTGGGAAAGTGTCTACATGTGTCCTCAACAATACATGCATCACCGTGGCTGCTACAGTAGCTCTCCTGACGGTGAGCTGGGGTCTGTTGTACTCATACACTGCAGCTGGCGCATCGCTGCATGCAACGCACTGATCTTGTCGGTTAACGGTTAACGGTTAATAACCGGTTAACAAGGGTCGGTTATCGGTTAAAAAGAAAATTCTAAATTAATAGTAATTGTTTTTTCCCAGGTGGAGTTGGCCAAAGTAAATACTTTGTGATCAAGATCACTACTTTCTTTTCTGAGCTTAGTGAACTCATAGAAATCCCATCGCTGAACTGCACTTATGAGCACTCCTTCATTGGCAGAGTGTGACTGGAGGGCAGTATGAGTTGTTGTCCAGGGGCTGACTGCGTATTGAGCTGATGCCTTAAAACAGATGGTGAATACAAAGAGATTGCAGTTTCAAACTCAGTGAAAAACTCAGCGCACATTTGTGCAACATTTTCTTAGTAAATCTGGGCTTCAGTCTTTTTTAAATTAGAATATTAACTTTTTCCGGTCTAGTCTCTCTTGAACTGTATGTTCTTGATAAACTTGTAATTGTTAAATATAGTAATAATGTTCATTAAAAATTAAATTAGCCTCAGAGTAAGTGCTATCATAACAAGTTGTTCAGGGTTTCAATGAAGGTCTCTTAGTTAAAGCTACTATGAGGAACTTTCAATTTGTGTTGATTTTGGCGTTCCCTGAGGACAAAAGCGGTGTTGAGCACCAGAGTCCCTTTAGAAAACCTCTTATTTTACTGCAGCAGGGTCTGACAGTCTGCCCAACTTAGTCCTGGATCTGGTTGTTCAGCGGGCCAAGCAATACGGCCTGGGCCTCCAGCAGCATGGGGTCGGTGTTGACTCCCAGCAGGGATCGCGAATGGTCTCGTTTGATTATGTAAGTTTCAAAGAGGCATCAGTATTAAATTGAGACCGTTTCATCGGCAGTTAAAAGTTCCTCACAGGGACTTTAAAGGTAGTAACTCGGCTGGTATAAACAACAAATAACCCTGCATTTCCCCCCTGCAGTTGGAAGAAATTATCATGTCTCTTTTACGTCCTCTTTCCTGGACGAGTACAGCATGAGAGGCAAATGATACAGGGCGAACAGCGCCCAGTGCGCAGTGCACCTTTTAAAGTTTTGAGGTCATTCAGGAATATGGAGAATATTATGAGCAGAACGATTTTTGACGTTGTTCAGACTTTGATGGCAGCTGTAATGCTTTAGACTGACACGTTCCCTCTTAAGCCCGTTCATTTATTTTTACTTAAATGTGCTGTCACTCTCCACTATATGTCAATTAACTGGAGTGTCCACAAACGACCTTGGCCAACATCCAGTTTCTTAGCTGTCCAGTCTGAGCTGGAACCACGCCAGCCTGCTGTGCTTGTTGTCCTACCACAACCAGGCACAGCGTCAGGTAGGCCAGTCCCAACGCACAGTCTGAGAGCCAGCAGGCTGCCGACAGCCTATGCTAATGTCCATATGTTCGTGATTGCACTCAGCTCTTATCTCCCCTGGACACATAGCTGCTATTCAGTCATATGTCATCCAGTAGCTATCAAAACTTAGCAGGGCCTATCGGGGCTGTGATGACATCCTGCAGGATACGTATGCTCGTCCTTACAAGGTACATAGACTCACGTTCAGTCTTCAAAAGTGAAAGTATGAAAGTATCTTATATCAACCAATTTAAGTATGTGATAGTACATTGTGACCTCCCTTAAGTTATATATCTTTGTTTCGCTTTTTCCATTTTTACTGATTCACTGTCCCAGTCTCATCGGCCCCTCAATCTTCACTCGAGGCTAATTTTAGAAAAGTTAATTGCATGTGTGTAGCAGTCTATGTAAAATGCATTCTGGAAACTCGGAAAAAAGATAATGAGGTCCAATGAAAAGGCGGTGTGTAATTGGCAGCTTATTCACTGCGCCATGAACAAGCATGGATAGCTAAAGCATGAATGTCTGGTCCCACAGCTGCCTTATCCACTTTGATCAGCATTTACTTCTGATGTTGCATGTTTTTATATTATGTTCTAGGTATAATCATAGGAATTGTATTTAAAAAAACAATCTAATTGCTGAGACTGTTTATTTAATAAGCTTCCTACATGTGCTTTGATGTCTCTTTAGCTGCTGTATTCCTGCTGTATTGTAGCTGGATGGATTGCTGTTTGGCTCATTGCTGAGCTATTATGATTTGATACATTGGAGTGTTTCATGTTCCAGGTTATTTAACTGACTGCATCCTCATGGTCTTTGTGCAACTTTGATACAGATGCAATTTATGATTTGCCAGTTTCTGGCACAGTGATTTTGGAGAGCCAACAAACCTGGATGGGCTTTGAAATGGAGAAAAGCGCGTGTTGTGATGAAGTATTGTGTGTAATTACTCATAAAAAGCTACCGTAATGCTTGTAAATGTGATTTGTTTCTTCTACTCCTGTGTGTGTGTGTGTGGGTGGGTGGGTGTGTAAAGCACATCCTGCTACAGGTTGGGTGTTGCTGAATAGCCCTCAAGGGGATAGATTTAATTTCTTGAGGAAAGGGCCACATGCCTCTGCTCACATATGGCTTCTCTGTACGTATTACTCCCAGTGGGCCAATCTTTGCACATTCAGACCAGCAGCTTCACAGATCAAGGAACCACACACGATATTCTGTGTCATCCTTTTCTTCAGATCAAGCTTATTCCCTCTATACTTCACTCAGTCGTAAAGTGTTGTCCATAAAGATCACCAACACACCCACGCAGTGCCCATCCTCAGGTGATAAATGCCTATCATTGATCTCCATCGCGGTGTAACTCGGTGCCCGCTGGAGCTGATCCCTCACTGTTATTCTTACAGCAGCAGCCATATGGTTAGCACTTAGTGCCACCTGCCTCTGGTGCTAACCAGGGGAGATGGGGAATATGATGCTGGAGGCGAAAGAGGGATTGGCGGGTTCGGCTGCAGTGAGAGCAGGAAATCACAAAGTCTCCAAACTGACTTAATGGACTTCCTCTGGTTGGCTGTGTAAGGATGGATGCTGTACCACACGGGGGCTTTGGCTCCAACTGAAGCCTTTTAGCAGTGAAGCTCACGTCTGCAGCAACATTAGCAGGTTGTGTTATTCTCTACGCCTCGCTGTAATTCTGCTTCACACTGCTATTATTTAGTGTACCTTTGGCTCTCTTTTATCCCATCCTTGCCCCTAGCTCCGTGAAAAGCAAACAATTATAATACCCGTAAAGTACTGTATAAACACAGAGCACTTAAAAATGAATCATACTTATTTGCACTTCAGCTTCTTAGCATACAATTATTCTTACCAAGTGCCATCTGGTATAAAAGTCACCTCCTATCTTGGCATATTACATCTTCACTTACAGCAGGTGTATTTTTATTTCTTGTTCTAAAAACATCACAACAGGAATCTTATCTCGAAACAACATCAGTCAGCAGTAGGTGTGCTGAAAATGTTTTCACCTTTTGCTTTTATTATGTAATCAGATAAGCTGCAGAAAAGACGCATACGCTTCCATATCTTTAAATGATTCCATTGTTTTCTTCCCGTGTTTAAATGAAGATAAATCTTGCTGTCTGTATGCACTGTGAATTTTGCTGCAGACTAGGAATACATATCGTTATCTTTGCCTTACAGTTAAGAATCCCTTCTCTTAACTCCCGTTCTGCACACTTCCATTATCAGACTTAGTTATATTTACAACAACAGTCTCTCTCGTGGCTTCCCGACTGTTTTAGAGCTTGATTTTGCCCCCCTGCAACAGCGTCGCATCCCGAAATATGAGCTAAATCAATACTGGAGGCAGCGAGCTGCCAGTCAAAAGACAATATCACTTCAGTTGCATTAGCGTGCGTCAACTCCTTCATTGGTTATCAGCATCATATTGACAAATCAATCACATCTGAGAAGACAATACTGAATGTCAAATCAAAGAAGTTTCCTATTCACAAACAACTTCCCAGTGCACACACGGAGAGGGTTGCTCATCAGGCGTTGATGCTACCACGGTAACATTGAGTCATTAAAGCAGCGATTGCAGGACAATTTCTCTTTTTTATTCAGATTGAATGATATAAACCAATATCTAATAGGCATCTCTGGAATCTCATGGCCTCAGATGTGCGTTACACTGGACAATGCTCGATATTCTGCGGCAGTAATGAGCAGAGACTCCTGGCCTCCTAATTGCTTGCTAGGCCTGTGCATGGCTCATCAGAGAAGGGCTTAATTGGCCATCACTACCCAGGCAAGCATGAGGCTAAGGCTAGCCCTGTTCCTGCCTGTGAGCTTTTACCAAGATGCTCGCTGAATAAGTAAGCAGCTCCATTTATTCTGCATTGCTGCCACTAATGAACACAGTTTAGCCCGGAGGTCTTGATCATTGTGTCGCACTCCGTCTTGGTCTTGGTGGGTTTGGTGGGTTTGTAACCGCGGTTTGCTGGTGTTGTTCCAGTGTTTGGTCTTTTTTCTTACTGTTAAGCATCAACGTAATGAAGTGCTTCCCGGTTTTGGTATTGGGGTCTCTAGTGCAAAGCTGACTCGCTGGGAGATAAGTGTCTTCAGCTGCTGGCAATCAATTTATTTGCCCTCTAATGTTGAATACGTGTGTGGAATGAATACTGAAAGACGTGGAAAGATGGAGGAGGGAGTTGAAATTGCTGTCTATGTGCATTCCTGTTCTCTCTGAGAAACGATCCTTTCAGAGGGACTTCACAACTCTTCATGGACCATTACCATATCCTGGAAAATACAATCACACATGAGCATGGAGCCTATTTCAATAGATACCCAGTTAATGTTAAAACATCAACAAAAAAAATGACATGATTTTTTTTCATTTCCACACTTGAACAAATATGCATTATTACTTTTCTTACTCTGTCCTGATAAGCCAGATATCATAGCCTGTGAAAGACTGTGAGTTACAGGAGAAATATGGTCCGTTTCACCCCACTCAGGTATGTTTCAGTGTCGCTTTTAGAGGTGAAAGACATTCCTGAACCTGTCCTTGGAAAAGTTGCCACATCCCTGAAAGAAAAAAGACACCCACACATAATGCAGTATCGATTGGTGCTTAAATCAGTTTGATAACAGCTTTGTCAAATCGGCTCTTTTAACAATCAGATTAGAGCTTTTAGTACAATCGATCGGGGAGGGATTTCAAATCTACAAGATGACAGTTACAGAGAAGCACAGCTAGAGCCTGGCCACCCATGAAAAGGATCTGAGGCTGCATCCACTGTTCACAATCACTTTTCTTCTACGGGGCTGCCACTATACAGAAAGACAATCTGAAAGCAATTGCTGGAACAGAAGGAATATAGCGAGGAATGATAACCAGCCTTGTGACCTCAACCAGCAACAGCTGCTCGAGTAACAAACTCCAGAGCTTCT
This sequence comes from Sebastes fasciatus, assembly GCF_043250625.1. Lineage (NCBI taxonomy): Eukaryota > Metazoa > Chordata > Actinopteri > Perciformes > Sebastidae > Sebastes > Sebastes fasciatus. The sequence goes on along the minus strand of NC_133804.1, from coordinate 13,305,866 downwards.
TTACAGCGCATCACACAGATGTGGCAGCCTCATCTGCACACATCAGAAAATGAAAGTAACATTATTTTACTCTGTTGCTCCCGGACAATAGAGGACACGCAGCAGAGATCGACTTGTCAGTTGGCCACGCGTCTCCCAGAACAATACCGTGATATTGATTCTCGCAGCTGAATCTGAATTAATGTCATGCGGTGTGACATCCAGATGAAACAAATGCCACCTGAAATGCCACGTACGGCAAATAAGGACAGCCCCACAGCGGCCAAATCATTAGAAAATACCACACACTCCGTTGAGGTTACTGCCATTTACACTTAAAACACAAGGTGTTATGCTGTTGCATCCATTATTTCATTATGCTGGGGTTAGCATGCATCTGGGATAAATTAAAAGTGGCTTTATGAGTCACAGCATCAGCTGGCGAAATGGAGTTGGAGAATGGAGGCATTCACTGGTAATTGCCGGTATTCTCTATATTCGATGTTGAAAGGTACTCTCTTGAGCTATAATTCTGGTTGCCAAGTCAGCGAGAGGCGACTGTGAGACTGCGCTAGCGTCTCTCCAGGGCTTCTTAATTGGCTTTGTTATTGCAGACCTGTGCAGGGTGAAGGCAGTGAGAGAGAATCCGGGCGTTGGTATATAAGATACAGAGCTTTCGACTGTGACCCTCCTCCCAGGGGCAGAGTGTTCACAGCTGCTCTCTCTGGAGAAGGTGACCTGGCTTTGGATCCCTCGCCGTGCTTCTCCCAGCGGACGCCCCCCTCCCATCCCCCTGCACCCATCCTCTCCCTCCCCCCTCTCGTTCACGCCTCTCCTCTCGGAGGTCATTTTCTACATTGAGTTTTCTCCTGCCCCCCCCTCCTCCTCCACCTCCACCTCCTTTTTCCCAGCACCCATCCGTTTGCCCCAGCGGGGAGTCGCTAATTCTCTCCGCTCTGCAAATTTCCACACTTTTCCGGCGTGGGATGCCAACACCTCTTCAGTGCCTCACTCTGGCATCACCACCCCTCCCACCAACACACTAATGCATATAAGACAAAATTCTCCACACCGGCTCGACCCCACACTCACTGGGCTTTTAAAAGTGAGAGAACAGGAGTGGCGTACGTGACAGACATAACCGAATAGCCCTGTTATTTTGGGTGCTGCCACCGAGGCATTTGACATATTTACTAACGGTGATGTTCACTGAGCAATTCTTCTGCTGACCACTCCTTTCAAAAGCTTAGGAATAAACGACTCTCTGGCAATAGGAGCGAGCCCTCGGTGAATGATGAGGGAGCATGCATCGGTGTGTGCGTGTATGTGTGAAAAGAGAGAGGAAGCACAAAGCGGGTGGTTTACTATGTAAGGGCAATGCAATAACATGTGCAATCAACTCCCTATTGTAAGTTGTTGACCCATTTTCTATTACAGCCTATTATCATTAGTGGCCATGAAGCTTTCATTTCACTGTGTACCACTTTGCTTCCTTGTGTATGAAGCATGCAGTATATGGGGGCGTGAAAAAACAAACCACATAAGATACATTTTTAATTGAACTTTGCAATGACATGGACTTCTAAAGAGCTTTCAAGTAGACTGTAGTGTACATGTGACTTGAATATGCAGCATTAGTCTATTTATTACTAGGAAACTGCTTTTGAGCTGTCACAAGCTAAGGCTGCCTCGCTCCTCGTAAACACAGCTTTGGAGTCCATTTGTGGAATTAAAGTTGCAAATGAGCGTTTATTAGAAACGGACCAAGACAGGTCCGTCAGAAACAAGATAGTAATATTAATGTATATTAATGCCTCTAATCTTGATTTCTTGTTCAGTTTAAGCTACCCTGCATAATCATTATCATTCTAAGCTAACGAAAACACAATTCTTAGTTTCAGGTCATTATACACTAATGAAAACATAGTAATGAATATTATATTCCATTTATGCCAATAGATCCATTGCAGTGTTACACAATGCTCCTTTAAGTGGTAGAAGCTGTAATTACTATACATGCTGGTGACAATAAACTCAGAATGATGGGCACGGAGAGTATGGCTGCAAATGGATGTCAGCATTGATATCGTGCCTCTAGTGAATACTACTGATGTGCATCAGCAGCAGTCACATCTGCGCAGTCTGAATACAGCTAGATTTCAGCTGAAAGGCGTCTCTGAATGTTTGGCTGTTCAGCTGTTTAGGGCTCTTGTTGCAGGCTGATAAAGAATCAGGACCCATTTTACAAGACCTCGCTTGTTTATTCGGTGGAGTTTTGGTACAAGCTGGTGTTGTTTCAAAATACGAAACCTTGTTAAATAGGCATCACTGTTTTAAGCTGTTGGTTGTTTGCTATCAAATGTAACAATCCATGAAATGTCACACATTTCAAAGTATTCAGTAAATCTATCTCCGAAAACGTACTCTTCTCATTTCACATCTCCTGTACTGTACGCTCTCTGTCTAACATTTCAAGCGAAATCCTTTTGTAATTAGGTTCCTGCACTAGAGTTCCCTTTTGTTCCTCCATTTCTACAGTGGCTTCCTCCCGCCACACCAGTGAAACCAACCACAGAGGTGAAACCAATCATCTGAAAGGCACTCAGCGAGGCCCGAAACTTGATCATGTTTCAACTAGGACACATTCATTACAAAAGCAGCATAAGTCTTCATTAATGAGCTGGAAAATGGCAAGCGATCAAATCTGTGCAACATATGGAAAGAGGAGCTAAGGAAGGACTGATTAGCTGAGTGTAGGACAAGAGGAGGGTGGTGGTGGAGGGGTGGAGGAAACCGCTGGTTTAAGGCCTTCAAGCTTTCTGCCTTGTGTTAATCATGACCTCACATTAGCACATTGTAATTCACTTTAACAATGTCTCCCGAACAAGAGAAGCTCCTCCATTAAGACGTGCGTACCGCCGGACAAGCAACAAAAGGCCTGTTGAATAGTTCTCCGAATCACACCAAAAATTCCTTTTAAATTTCTCGAGCAGCTTCAAGCGGTTATTGAATGCACCACTCTTACCCAGAGAATAGCCCTTTGTGAACGGTCTTTTGTATGAGGCCGATATTTAGAGCAGGCCAGCCTAAAAATCAATATCCACTGTCACCAGAAGAATGACATGTCTTTACTGAATATGCCAAATAGAGCAGTGCCAGATAAAAATTTGAGCCCAATTGTTTGGTTAAGAAGGCCGATCGATGTAATAGGTGTAGGGTTTCTGTGTTTGACTTCTTAAACAGAGACATTGTGTTACGTGTGGTTGAATATATGCGTGAAGTGTTGGTGATTTATGAAAGCTTTTTACAAATATATTTGATTAAAACAGGAATTAAGATAATGTAAGCTTAAAAGTGAGATTCCAACATAAATCTCATCTAATACTGTATATAACAACAAATTATGGCTTTGTGCATATTATCAATCTAAAGTCTTTTCTAATAGTAGCGTGAGTATTTCATTGCTGGCGTCTTCAGTTGATCTCAAGTGTCAAAATGCAGTATCCTTAAAGTTACATTATGCACTGTTAATCAGATCCTATTTAAAGTGAATTACACTTGTTTCCTCCCAAATAAAGAGCAATTAGTGCGCGATAAAGTAAAACGATAAGTGGTGTCTTTGACACAAACACTCGAGGCGAAAGTGATTCAGTCTTGTTTTTGCAACTGTACTCGCCGTACACGGCGCTACTACCCTCATCATGAATAATCGAGGGAGTTTTTACATGGGGTTTGGTAATCCGCTCAAATGAGAAATTAAATATTCCATTTTCTTTGAGAGAATCTCCTGCATATATTTGTTATGCAGAAAGTAAATTGGTGTGCACATCAGCTCCCAGCTGTGTTGTTGTCCATGTCTGTTGAGAGAAATCACAGCAGGAGACCCCATCAACATCATGGTACTAATTTGATTTATGGCTTGGCGTATGCAAATGCATTGTTTGACGGGGGCGTATTTCTCAACAAAAAAGACGAAAAATGCTGAGAGAATAAATGTACTCCGCATTGTGAAAACTCAGGATGATTAAGCGTTTTTTTAGTTCTATTAGAAGCAAGTTACACAAACACTGTACACATCAGACGCCGTCAAAACACTTTTATTCTTCTACTGCCGCAGACGGCAGCTATGACCGCTCTAGCCCGCAGTAAGCACGTCTGTAGGGAAGAAGGTTAGTATGCAGAACATGTGAAGACTGATTGCATTTTTATGCAGTGAAGCACATTAGCCAACCTTTGCCTTCCCCTCAGAAGCTATTCATATCCCTGTTTTGATTGTTAAATTCGTGTCAGGGTTTTGTTTCTTCCACAAAGCTGAGGCCATTTACTCTCAATAAGATTCAATTTTTCCTTCAGCTGAAGCTGCACAGAAAGCTGTCCAGCCTCGAGGGTCCACCTATGTCAAACGCTTGTGGGCATATCCAGCGTTTTGTCAATCTAAATACAGAGATGTATTCTTGCTTTACTGCTGCTGTGGCCTAACACTTTAATACTTATATTCTTTGCGGTTGTTTATCTTCAGACTGTTCAACATGTTTAGCTCGATCACATTTTCCACAAAAGTTAGCGCGTTGGTGCACAAGCTGCATATGAACAAAGATTTATTCCAGTAGTAAAGTAATCAATAATATGTCAGCTAAAGTGCAGTCTTGCACTTTAATAATAGTGTTTCTTTTGCATTAAATTGTTATTTTTCTGTGGTATTCTCCATAAAAGTCAAGATCAAAGTTTGGGGTCTTGCGTTTTAATGATACATAGTTTTAATGTACAGTCAAAGTGGAGCGGAGGAGCCAGTCTTTTGAACTTTTAAAAGAACTAATTATCTTTTTTCCTCTGACACTACACAGTCATTGTTCTTAATAAGCTGCATTGTGCAGAGGAGCTTGTTAGCTCTTACACTTTGTTGTTGCTAAAGCAAACATAATCAAATCATTTGCAGCTTCTATATGGATCATTAGCGAGTATGAAGTATTGCGTGATGTAAAGTACGACCATAAAGTAGGTGCAATTGAATTAGTCCGAAACTCATCTCCCACACATGCTGACCTTTTTTATAGGTTACCCAGAAGAGGAAAGGAATTACTTTTGTCCTACTTTTAGTTTCTGTACGAGAATAATCCTGGACAGAAAGTCTTAGTGAACATGTCTATGAATAGGGGTGCATTTATTAGTATAGCCAGGTTTAAACAGTATTCCAAACTTCAGCTTGTCATGTTTATTCTATGATTATTTTGCACATAATTTGCCATATTTTTCAGACTAGTGTTATAATCAGTAAGAATGCTGGGCAATTACAAAACATAGGTCTCTCAGGCTTGATGAGAACATGCTTCTGGAGCTAGGAGCTAATATTTGGAAGTGAATTTCAACAATGATCAAATATTAACTGTTAGTGTATCATGCTGCAATTTTCCACAACCTTTGCAAGTTCACTGATTCCATTTTTTACCGACGCGCTTCCCTCACAGCTGCTTTATCCACGCCACTCGCAATCCCATCATTTCCTGTGCAGCGTTTCACAGCTCCTCGCTGGAAATGGCAAGGAGGCAGTGTCACACGCCGCGCTGTAACTAAACCACATCTGGCGACGTTGCTCATGGGGACTGCCGTACTTGTTTCGCTTTTTATCAAAGCAGCTCAACATTTAAGTGATGTACACACCGTAGATTGTATCACAGGAGGGGTTCATGTGAAGTATAGTTGTTGCACATTTAAGTTGGCGCATTGACTTTGCAGCAGGAAAAAAATTGCAACATGAAAGCACAGTTCCTCAGAGTGATGGTATCAATACAAAGGTGCTCTCAGTCCTGGGCTGTCGATACCGTCGTGCTCGGCTGAAAGATAAGTTCCTCCATGATGGAGCTGCATGCTCTGTGCTCCTCGGCTCGCTGGGCGGTGGGGCTTTTTCAGGACAGAGTCAGTGAGTAATACCGCATGCTGGCTCTCATTGCAGCCGATTACTTATCTATTGATTGAAGCCAGCGTTGTGCAGATGGATGCCTTTAGAGTGTGACAAGTGCTTTAACAACCCCGGAACCTAATGCTCCTTAATGTCACTCTGGTTCCATGTTAAGTAATGTCCCATCTCTAAGTCACCAGGATTCACTCACGGTCAATCCCGGCAACGGAAAAGGAATCCATCTTGATTGGTTGTCTTCAGGCCAAAAGATCTATGGCCGCAATTACATGTAGCCACTCCTCGCTGCAGCTGGTGAGATGTAATAAATAGCATTAAGGACCGTGAAAATCCTTTAAATACACTTTCCTCCTTCTCTTCCTGCTTGACAGTTAGAAAGAGCAATGAATTCCCAGCGATCGTTGGAAGCAGAACGCTGTTTCTACTGCTTATCACTTTCACTTAAGCTGCTCGGGAGATTCAGTCTCGCATGCACTCAGATTGTGTACACACCCTGAAACACACACACACCCCATAACGCGGTGCCAGCCTTTTTATTGTTCATACCAGGCAGGGGATAAACCACAGTGCACTGCAGCACCCGGCTCTTTGTCCTGTTGACGGCTTCTCTCACATGAAAATGCACCTCGAGACAGCGGAGTGCTTTACTTACTGATGTACTCCTGCATTTGGACATTTGAACCAAACATTTGCTTTGCCTCCTCCTGTCAGATTCTGGCACTGATCCATCACAGCTCCCTAACAAGTAGCCTCGGGCCAGCCAAGTCAATCAGTTGTTTAATCTCAAAATGTCAAAGGCTGACACAGCCAGATGAACGTTTTAAAGGGAGTCACGACTCATCTGAAACATATGTTTTTATATCAAGTTGTAAAGCAGCCTGAAATGCACTGGCAGTCTCAACATTTTATGTTTTGGAGCCGGAGCCATTACTGATGGTTGTGCAGTTTGCACCAACGGAGCTTCTATCGAGTTTATTTCTCAGATTTCGGCTGAATTTCAAACATAATCATCAAAGGCTGGACAAGCCTGCTGCCTGCATTTTTCATGTGCTGTCTGAGAAAACAAATCATACGTCTTCTATTTTATAGCTCTAAGTTGACCTTTTTTTTTTTCTCCTCGCTATGCTTTGCATAGATAGATGAAAACAGACCTGGTGACAAAGCAGAAGGGGCCCGTTATCATTTTGGATGCTTTAGCCTCAAAAAACATTTCCATATACCAAGGGCATCCACACCCAGAACAAGGAGCTTTTTCTGCCTTAATCTCTGTCTCTTGCTGTCAGCAGCACCACAGCCAGACACCTTATTCTCAATTCTGCAGCTTCAGTCATTGCTTAAAGCTAGGGTTGGTAATCTTAAGAAACCAGGAAGAGTACGCCAGATTCTAAAAACCAAAAAACCCAGCCCAGTGTTAACATCTCTTTTCCAATTAAAGTAGCTGGCAGCACTAGCTCCAAAAGTCGCTAAATCTAGCGAGAAAGTCGGCAACACTGACAGTCCGTCCATTCAGGCCTCCCTCCAAAGTCACTCCCACAAAATGATCATCATGAACGTAAACAATGAACATGGCTATTGTTAGTACTCACAGCTGTCAAGCTAGCAGCTTGTGGAAAACTCCGGTGACACACAATGAGTGTACGGGAAGAGTGCGCCGAGGTAGACAAGCAGGTAGTTCATCCAGTCATTACATTCCGGCCGAATGAAATGATTGTCGGTCTTATTACAGTCCTGCAACAGTCACAGATACCGTTTTTTTTTCTTTGTTTTTGTCGGAGCATTTGATTTATTGATTGCTGTCGGGATGTAATGAGAATTTCAACAAATATAACAAAAAATGTTTTTGAAGAAGATTACCTTAGCTTTAAAGTGTTGTCCTCGCTAATGTTAGTCATTTCACATCTGACAAAGAAATGTTTTGATTGATTGGAGTCCCTGGCACAAAACGATTTTGCTATTTGTAACTTCAGACTAGGTATGCATTGTCCCGTAAAAACATCTTTTCTCTTCACCAAACTGCGCCGGACCAACTGTCATTGCATCTGAATAATCGTTGCCGCTGTTTATTTTCCAATGAAGATGTCAAATCTGATGCTGTGAAAAAAGAATATACAATGTTGAGTATTTTTATTGAACTGGCTTTGCGTTGTTAGCCCTTTTATTAAATCTTCTAATTCAAGCATTATTAATTTTCAAACAATTCTTACAGGGATTCAAAGAAGAAGGATGATATTTTTTAATCAAACATCAAAGCGGCTCATCTTCATAGAGCAACCCTTCGGCACAGAACCCACAATAGGATTTCTGTGTTAGTTCAGGATGTTATTGCTTTCTTGTCTCGTTTTTATTTTTGGCAAGATTACAATTTCTTTCAAACTCTCTCACACAGTTTTGCTCACTCAAGGGTGCTTTCCATTTGCACTTTAGCAAAGCGCAGGAACAAACTCCCTCTGAGAGCGACTGGTCTTCACTTAACCACAAGCTTGAGAATAGCTGGACACCGTGGCCTGTCTATAAAAGAATACAGTGATAACTGAATCTCCTGCTGAACCAGACCATTTGCCATCTCCGCTCTCTCATTTACCATAGATTCGCCTTCATGATTTCCGTCTGAAAATCAATGATTCACTCACTTTCCGAGTTGCGGCTCCTCCGAGGGTGTTGGCTAGGTTCTCCCAGTGGCAATGATTTCAATCAAGAGGCGTGTGAATTCTCGGGCCTTTCACAATAGAATGGAGCACTGTAATAAATTGGACAAATAAGTAATTTCTGTGTGGAGGATGGATTTAAATTGATTCATGTTGCGACCTCTCAGCACACATGCATTCTCCGACACATGCTGCACGTACACGGGTGTACAAACACCATACGTGCACTCTTATTTGCTCGCTGGCTCTGCAGGTGCAATTGCTGGCAACGTTTTCCTTTCTGCTTGCATTAGTTCAGAATACCGAGAGACTGAGGCTCCCCGCGCCGGAATAAGATGGTGTAATACTAAAGGCTATTCGCACATACATACAGGCACTTAACAATGTTGACCTTTATCAACTTCAGGACTGCATTCGCAATACTTCTAGTCAGAGAGAGAGAAGAGAAGAGAGAAACAGCTAGAAAACCAGCAACCTTCAGAGACAGTAGGGAAAGGTGGGCCGTGTAAAAGCTGCTGTAAGTCTGCCAAGGATGTTGGAATGGTTTCCTTGCTTGAGATCATTCATCCCAGTAGAAAAGTAATAGCATTGCTATTCTGAGTTTTAACACATCATATCGCTTAGTTTCATAGTAATGAATTTATAACAGTCATTATCAAAAGACAGTGCCAAAAGTCAAACTCCTTCTTTTGTTGGTTAGACCTCAGATCGCTGTTTTTGTATGTTAATTTGTTCATTATCATTTGATTTCTATTTTTACTTCATGATATCTAAAAGAATATGCCAAAGTCTCCTCAAAACACCTTTTTAGAACATGTCCGCATTAGAGATGTAAAGATCCATCAATCTGGATCGATATATCAATTCAATGATCAACGATCCAATATCATCGATGCAAAGTGAAAACATCGAAACACATCATCATCCTAAAGATATGCCTTTATTTTGAAACTCCCATGGCACGTCTGTAGTGCACCTCCACCTCCTACAGAGCCCAGTAATAAAATAGTCAAATCATATTTTAGTTGCTATTTTTTGCGAGAAATATTTGGTGAGAACTATTCAAAGTTATTCTAAGCTGTGGGACAGTACCGCTGCCACACTACTGTACACACACACCTCTACACATAACAGACAGCGATATCCCTCTGAGAATAACTAATAATAATTGATGTTAAATAGGAAAAATGAACAATGTAATGGAATTATTCCTTATTTAATGGTATATTTTGGGATTTATACAGTATTATTACTTACTTTTATATAACAAAAACGAAGCATGCGAATATTGATTTGGAGGTCGATTACCATGGCAACAGTCGAAGCTTCGAAGCATTTCGGTCAGCCCTAATATAAATGTAACTGATTTTGTTAAATAGACATATGATATCGTCTGATATTGATCGCAGGCCCCTGAATTGAATCAAATATAAATCGTATCGTGGCAGACTTTGTGATATCAGAAAATATTGTATCGTTGTCAAAAGAATCAATATAATATCGTTTTGTGATTTGAAACTTGTGATAGTCAGCATGACCCTTATGTCAGAAACAATTGGTATTGTTTTTGAGTCAGTAGTCTGATATGTTTGTCTAAAGGGCAAGTTTGTACAGTTGGGCAAATTTTACAGCTAAAGGATGCCATGTAATGACGCTCTAATCCTGTAAAACCACTGAGAAGTGCCGGCAATTTTAATCCCATATTACCATTCAAATAAGAATGTGTTATCCAGCAGGACAGGACTAATCTTCAGTGGTAACATGTCCTGCACATGTGTACAAGCTAAAGCCTTTGCGTGTCTTGATTGGACTGTTGCCTCCCTTCCCTGCTGAGATGACAGAAATCTTAGAGACATGTTGTGGATGTGGACGAGGATTAACTGAGCTGTTGAATAGACTCGCTGTGAGAACCAAAGGGAACTCTATGTCATGATGTGTTGTAAGCAAAAATGGGAGCTGTCCATGACTCACAATTTTTACCGAATATCATGCAATTTTAACGGTGGCTCTAAGCCTCTAGTCTTGTGCAGAAATCTTGTTGCAGGCCTGTTTTTTTTTTTTTTTTATTAATGGAGGACTTGCTGCTCCTAGCCAGGTGGAAGCGAAGCAGTAATAAATGTGGCCCAATACATCATCCGCAGCACATTACAGGGGAGCTGGGGGTGATTATTCATGCCGGCAGGGGCATGAACAGACCTTTCAGGGGTTCATGGGCTCAAACTTTGAAAAGGGCGTCTCCCTCATCTTTCTCAACAGGGTAGGTAGAGTCTCCCCGTTGGCTCGACTTACCTCATAATGAATGCAGTCAAATCCACATGACTTGCTTGGTGGGAAATGTGCAGTTTTTGTTTTTTGTTTTTTTTTCTCCAGCTAATTACTTGATGAGTCTGGATTGTTTATTTCACACGTATTTATCAAGGTCCTTTGTTTGTTTTCATGCACTTACCATAATCATCATTGAATTCTTTAACCTTAATCATCAGTGTCAAACGCAGCAGCGTGCAATCTGTAGTGTTTACGATGCATTGTTAACTCTTCGGACTGCAATCGTGCAAACCGTTCTATTAAGCCTCACTGAGTCTTAAATCTTAGAATTAGCTTCTCAGACGGGCGCAATCAAGACCGCAATTACCGTACTTGCAGTGAACTTTTTTTTTTTTTTTCTCCATCAGCCACATTCTTGGACTCAATTAAAGCCGGCACTTCTACAGTCATTTAGTCGAGGGCCAGGAAATGATGGGATTGTGAGCAGCGGGACGCGGGGTGAAGGTAGATGGGGCGTTATGTTTGGAGCAGCCTGTGTTTATCGTCTGTTTGTGGCGATCGGGGCACACACGGAGACAGATGAGGCACAACAGCTGGCCCTAATGCGTGTTGGGTAGGATCAGCCCGGCCCAGTCACAGCACATCAATAGACCCATACGTTAGCTGACAGGGAGAGCACTAAACTGCGCTCGTCTAGCAGGTGTCACGGGCCGGGCCCAAGCACAGGTGATAGAAAAATAGGCAATCTGTCTTTCTGCTGGAGGGGTACGGGGAAGAGGGGGGGTGGAGGGGTCGGGTTGCCACCGGACATCAGATCTCTGATCCTTCACGACAACAAAAAACAAAAGGGCTGTTTTACACAATGACAAACATTCATAACCTCGACCAGTAGCACTTGCCTCAAATAACTGCAGGGAACAGCCAGGTGGTTGCTGTGCCTAAGTGTCAGGACAGATGTGTCATTTATGACCAGTAGTCCTCATGTTACAGATATATTGTATGTTGCAGTGTAGATATATAACAGCTTCATTACTCGAGCCTGTCTGTTACTAATATACTTAGTCTCATGTCACCATTTAGCAGCATCTTTTTGCTGCCGACCTTGTATATCATTGCATACAACGACAGGCTATAATTTGATCAAAATGGAACAAAGAGGAATTTCGTTGTTAGCACAGAAGGAGCATTTTGAAAGCTCCATAATACTGGAAATTACAAGTCTCACTGACTTGTAATTTGTTCTAGAAAAACCTGTTAAATAGAAATGAATTGTTATAATTTTAATTTTATAAAAGTGACTTTAACAGATGAATACATCCTTTGATGTGATTATTTTTCAACTGCAGGTTACTGATATCTTCAAAATTAGTGGTTCGATAATGATAACAACAACAATGGTATGCACACTTGCACTGCGTTAATGGCGTAGTAGATCTAACGCTCTTGCCATTTACCCTGGAAATTCAATTTATGCAGCTCAGACAGGATAATAACCACAGTACATTTATTACAAATGTGGATTTAATTACCGAACTAAAGCAGCAGAGTATTGAATAGATGATATCACAGTATTCCTTTTATCGGTGAGGCTTCATCATTAAATTTTGAGAGAAAAAAAAGTCTCTGATCTTAAAATCTGAGAACAGTAGATACAATCAGCTTTTATCTGCTGAGACACGGTGACAAGTGCTTTAACAATTCACTCATTTGTCCAGAGGATCTTAGAAATTGTGAAAAATAACATGACAGTGCTGTCTGAAACATAATTCTGTCTGAAATATCTTTATTTTGCACTTTGTTGTTTACCTCTCCTCATTTCCTTTTGTACTGCACCACTGTGGTGCCATAAAAGGAGTCATTTAATTTACGGTTTAATGTTCATCATATAATAAATAATTTCATTTGTTTGTCACATTAGTTAGCTTCACAGGTAAAATCATTTGGAGTGTGTGCTGATACGGATACATATACATCTTCCAGTTGGCGATGATAACTTAAAGCATATAGCGTTACACTATGTCTGGGTTTGCTGGCTTTACTCATTGCAGAGTCTATGGTGTACTAAGTCTGCTTTTTTAGATAAATGTGGGTTTTTTCCCCAACATTTTCTATCACAAGCACTTGAACGCACCACCGTGACAGATTTTTGTTTTAAGCATTCTGGTCTCAACTGCATTAACCACATAATGCTAATGGAAATTTCTCAAAAACAAATGCCGTTCACTGTTTACTTTTTGAAGGAGATGGAAGATGAGTTATTGTGCAGAGTCTTTAGTGCCAGGCGTGTGTAGATACAAACATTTATTTTCAGTGTGCACAATAAAATCGCTTCATTTGCACTCTATCAATTAATTTGCACTCACTGAAGTTTGGCAGCAGCACTGCAGTCCTGAGGTACTATTTGTTATTTTCAGTTTCCCCCATTTTAAGAAGTTTTATTCTTTTTTTATTGTTGCTTTTTTATTGATTTATTGGTGGTTCTGTCCATTGTCTGAGATGTCTGGTCTTGTGCTTTTGTCATGTTGCAAACCCCCAAACAGTAGTTAGTGATTAGTTGAACTTGATAAAATATCAATTTAATCTGCTAAGATAAACATATAAAGTCTGTTCTTTATCCAGATGCAGAGAGATGAAATTACCACTGATCTATTTATCTAACTGTGCAACAGGATAAGACTGTTAGGCTGTTATTTAATATACTTAAAATGAATTCAAAAGTTTTGCCTGTTTTTAAGATAAGACTTTCATCCTGTTTGTTCTGTGGATAAGGACGAAGGGGAATTACAAAAATGAGAGATCAACAATTTGACTGGAGGCTCTATTAAATTATCGAAATCAAGTGGGCATCTCTACTAGCAGAATTTAGATTTTGATGTAATAATTTCTACAGTACAGTGGTTAATATAAAAACATACTTTGAATGAATAGTTGGCCCATAATTTAATATGGTCTGTTCTGGTTTCCTCACTATCTTAAATCCTCTCTTCACTTACGCTCCACTGACAAAGACTGGCAGTGGTTTTCTCTTAATGTGTGGGCAGGCGGTTACCTGGAACCCATACAATGTCCTGCTTTATAGGAGGAAGTGGCCCATTATTTCGACAGCGAGTATCTTAAAGTGAAATAAGGCTCGTCATGCTGAATTTAGTCTTACTAACATTTCCCCTTTTCAAATTCTGAATGGGCATTAAAACCAAATTTACCGGATGGTTCCTTTGTACACGGCCTGTCAGTCGTCACCTGCCTTGCATTTCAAAGCAGTTCCCCAAAAATACCTTGAGTACCACTCCATTATCCAAATGACATTCAAATGCTCTCAGAGTGAGTCTATAGTTTGAGACTCCCATTTCCGTGGTAGTTTTACAGTCAAACAAGAGCCCTAATTGCAGTTAGTCACAAGGACTCTCTTTTCTATACCGCATATACGAGAAAGAACAAGGTGACATGCTGACTCGATTCATAAAAAGTGGTCTTATTAATTTAGATAATGACCTTTTTTGCTGTTAAAGCACTTTCCCTTATTCTTCACACTTTTAGCACCGCGTTGGTCGACAGCCCTGATGGGATGTCTCAGCTAGACTCATAGCTTGACTTCTATTGGTGTATTTTCTTGGAGCAAAGTGCCTCTTTTCAGATATTTATTGCCAGGCACCTAATGCTTTGCTATTGTTCATTCCCATTACTGGCTTGGATGTGAAAGCCATTTCTGTCTCTGTAATATAGTGTGTGACCATGGTATGAAGGCTCTTTATGGATTTGGGAAGGCAGGGAGGAAGAAAAACCCAGACCAGCTATTGTTGCCATTGTTGAGGGAACTCGGGAGGAGAAAGGTCTACTGTGCTCAACATGTACGCTATAATAACAAAGCAAACATTCAGAATTTTTCCTCGTGTTTTTCTGCTATTCACTATACACACACAGATGACAGATTGAAAGGCACGAGTCTCAATGGGAGGATCTCAAGGACAGCTTGAAAAAATTGTGTATGATGCATATTAAGGCTGCGACCCCTCTGCAAATGTGAATGAGGGTAAAAGAAGCTGACCATTGTGGTGATGAATTCAATTTCCCTCGGTGTCTGATGAGTTCAACACAGCTTGGACTTGGTGTTACGACTGCACTGACAGTGACTTGAAAACAATACATTTACTGCCGATATGGGAGTACTGAACTGCTAATCGTCCAGAAGAACACATTTATGGTGATTTTTTTTTTTCAGGCAGATTTTATTGACTGTAGCAGAAAGGCACAGCCTGTAGAGCAGATTTAACTGTGGGCGGCATCATAGTCATCTGCTTTACACTGGTGTAATTGTAGTTTGTCTATTTCTAACTAAACTTTGGAAATGTTATTACATCCTGCCATTTTTAGCACACTGCACAGTAAATGATTTTCAATTTCAATATGTTGAAAAACAGCTGCTGCACAAGTTCAGTATGATGAAGTTTTACTCAAGTTTACTACCAGGAATGATGTGTATTGGTAAGAATCTAGCAATATGGTGCCTATCATGATACAGAGGTTACGACTCAATATCTTTTTTTTTTTAATCCTTTTTTGTGGAAACTCTCATAGTATAAAGAACACACCACCATATGCATAAAATCGGAATAAAAAAAAGTTAACTTTATTTATGCAATCAGAACATCGGGATCTGCATTTACATTATCGCAGTCCCTGTAACATCCAACATCATAGTAACTCAGATTGCACAAAAAATAGTGCTATCTGCCACAAATCTTCACAAGTAAACTATTAATTTAAAATCAAAAGTGTTTTTGAGAATCAATACAGTATCACAAAACATAATATCACGATGCTCAAGATTGTCGACATTTTCTTACACCCCCTATTTATAACAGAACTGAAAAATAAAGTTTTAAACATCTTCAGTAAGGTCATAAGAGGCAAACGTGTGTCACCTTTTTGTAGACCTAACTTACCATTTTAAATGTCCACTACTCACTTTGTATATATTTTATGATGGGATTTTTTAAAATGATCAAATAAAATTAGATAAAGAGTGCAGAGTAGAAAATAAGATGAAGATCAAAATTCGCAGCACCCCTCTGTACAATGAGAGCTGTTACCTTGTTATCAGACGGTGCATGTCTTCAGCCCTTATTTGCGGTGAGGTGTTATTAGCGGCGTAGCGGCGCTGTCCCACCTCATCACATCATCTGTCAGAAGATCATCAGTTGCTGCAACAGCCCAGGAGGAGGATCCCTGTGTGCTGCTTATCTGCCTCAGACACACACAGCCTCTTGTCCCCGAGAGAGGAGGAAAGTAACTAAGCAAACATATTACTCAAGTACTAGTGTTGTTTTGATGTACTGGCACTTTGCTGAGTATTTGAGACTTTAAACTGTCATTCCATTATCTTTACAAGACAATCATCACATTTTGTTTAACCCACTACACATGTACTCACAGCTCAATTTGCAGATTAAGATTTTGCATACAACATAAATAAAAAAAAATTAAAATATGATATAATGCTAGAGCGTTGAACTACCTAGTAGTATATGAATAAAGTATATGAAGTAGTTAGCATGAGAACCACCTGGACCAGCTACAACATTAAAGTGCTTTTTACATGTTACATCAATAATTCAACATCATAAAGGGACCATTGTTCAGAATGAGTATTTTTACTTTCGACATAAATATTTTAATGAATATTTACCTTTGATTGTGGTAATGCTAGTTTCACTAAAATAAAGGATTTAAAGGATGAGTACGGTGGTATTTTATAATTTTCTTATCGTCAACAAATCCCCTGAAAAGACTAAAGCCAACAATAAATTGATCTTACTAACAAGTATTGCCTTTTTATCCACAGCCTGATATATTGTAGCTTACTCCTCTGTACAAAGGACCTTCATTGTTGTCCAATAATAATTTAAAGGGGACATATTATGCTCATTTTCAGGTTCATACTTGTATTTTGGGTTTCTACTAGAACATGTTTACATGCTTTAATGTTCAAAAAAACATAATTATTTTTCTCAAACTGACTGTCTGAAATGTCGCCTTTTAGCGCCTGTCTCTTTAAGATCCCCCCTGGAAAAAAAACAGTCTGCTCTAATTGGCTTGCGAGAAAAATATGGTGCGCCTTTGTAAAAGAAGTTCTCAAGCTGTGGGCGATATATTGTAATGAGCCTGCATGTGACATAGGAAAGGGAGGCAAATCTGAATGGCTTGTTGAATCACGTTTTCTGACCGACGTAGCCCTCAGAAAACTGACGGGGTTGTCTTATTTCACAGATTGTGGGTTGGTAGGAACTAGAAACCCAAATGTATGAGCACAAGCACTGAACAAGTTAGTTTTTCATGAGATGTCCTGTTTAAAAGAACAAATGAGCCACACTGTTATTATCATGAGTATGGACACTGTAGTTTATTTAGAGTCAAACCCACATACACTGTCCTGGGGCCATAAAAACTCTCTATCCGCAGCTGAAAATAGTTCCCAACAAATACACTAGGTATTCCTGTTTGAATAATGTTAGCCTAAATTTACAGTGCCCAGCTGTTTTAGTAAACTATTTAGCTTTTTTAGAAAATTAAATTTTACAAATGTCATCGCCTAAGAGAGGAAGAGCAAGTCAGAAAATTGCCTTTTTTGGGAATTGTTAACAATAACCAAATTATAGAATATCACCAGGCTTATCCTTTAAATACTACTTCCACCATTGGGAAATAAACAGTACATCTGTGACTGACTAAATTCTATTGCTCTTCTTGCTAATCACAGTTTCTTATTGCCCTTAATTTCCCTCCAGATTTCCTGCATTAAAAAGTTGTAAACCCACCGACATGCTATTCAATGTTTTTTAAGTATCTCTTAAAAGGAAATTGCTGAGGTAAAAAAATACATTTATTTTCTCAAGACAAAGCGTTAGGAGTTGTCTGTCGCAGGTGTGGGGAATTACATTGTGTAGGCATTGGCTGTCGGAGCCTAAAGTAGCTTAAAGCCTAAAACATTACATCTGATCTGCAGGGTTAAGGCAGAACAAGCTCTGTGCTCAAGTGTGGCGCCATCCCTTCCTCTTCCTTCTTTTATACCAGCTTCAATGTTGTTAAAGCAAAAGAAATTGGACTGTCGGGGAGAAAAGCAAGTAGCAACATCAGCTCCATTTTAGGAAGGGGTAATTTTATTTGGATCGCTTGGTGAGCAGCTGGTTTTCATCTTATCCTGTTTAAAAAAAATCTTATGTGACTTATATGTGACTTCACATCGGTCTGGATGATTTGTATTATTATTCACTTATTGGTGCACAGTGCTGCATGTTCTCAGTGTGAATTCATCACTCTTAATGTATACGAGGAGGTGAGAAGTCATGTACATATTACAGGAGTGATTACCAATGCACAGATGAAGGCCAAGTAACATGAGTCATTCTCAAGTGAGGACGCTAAGCTGTTGAACCAGCTGCCATCACTGGGATTTTGACAGGACATTATCCGGATCAGTGTTGTTGTTTTTTTGCATTAGCTAGTGTGAATGTTACATGTGGCTGCTGTCACACACTCGGGGCTTCATTTTATTCCAAAGTTACTGCTTCAAATGTAATTTCACTTCCTTAAATTGGCTAAGAAAACTCAAATTCATTTTTTGAGGTAGATTAACCTGAAATGGAGGAAGTGTGCGTGTGTTTGGAGCAATGGAATATGTGCTTCTTCCAAAACCGATTTGTATTCATGCATTGCTAAATCACAGACGCCAGTGTGTCTTTTGCTTTTGGTTGTGATGTCAGGAGGACTGGAAGGAGCGGAAGAAAATAAATAAATAAAAATGGAGAGAATAATCAGAAATCTGTTCAGGTTGAAATGAGTTTCCCCCTCTGCTCGCTGCTTCTGCCTTCGACTGATACACTAAACACACGTGGAGTTCGGATGTGCTTTGGTTTGCTTTGCAGGGAAAGTCATATCAGATAACCAGCTCTGTCTTTTATTTCTTGTCAGGTTTACACTTATCTACGTAATTCCCTGTTATATTTCTCTTTCACGTCCGGAGCCTCCGGAAACGAGTGTCTGTGCCACTTGTGAACATGTGACATTGTGGTAACACACTTTTGTCTTTTGAAAGTGCTGCTGCCAGATGTCTGCATTTCTTACAGTTGCAGCATTCATTATTCTGCTCATATTCATGGATTATAGAGGCTGGAGTTGGCATTTGATGTCAGTCTCTGGAATACGGAAGATGTAGAGCATGAAAGCTGTTACAAATAACGTATTTATTTGTATTTTCATGGCTCATTAGGTGAGCAAAAAAAACTTTTTAGCCGCGCTAGCTGCATTGTTCATGGAATGGCGTTGGTTGGTCCACCACTTTGGTCCAGACTGAAATATCTACTATTGGATGGATTGCCATGAGATTTTGTACAGAGTCAGATATTCATAGGGCCCAGAGAATGAATGCTAATGTCTTCTGGTGATCCCCTGACATTTCTTCTAGTGCTATCATTGGTTCAAATATTTGGTTTATACCTTAAAAATTAATGCCATTCCCATCAACCTCAACCATACTTTGCATTTCATGCTAAGTAGCAAATATTAGCATGCTAACTAAAACGGTTAATATAATCTGTAGACTCAGAGGCTCCATTTACATTGGTATTAACATGTGATCTCTATCTGGAGATATTATCTGAATAATGTAATTTAACCCTGGTATCAATAAGCTTTTTTATTATCTAGTAAATAAAATTATTAAATTAAATTAAATGCATTGCATTTATACAGCGCCTTTCTAGTCTTCCGACCACTCAAAGCACTTTACACTACATGTCAGCATTCACCCGTTCACACGCACATTCATACTCTGATGGCAGAGGCTGCCATGCAAGGTGCCAACATGCTCACCAAGATTTAATCTAAATGCTCATTCACACACTGATGGCACAACCTTCGGGAGCAATTTGGGGTTCAGAACCACCGACCTTCTGATTGGTGGACTACCTGCTCTACCTAAAAAAAATATATATATATATATATAATAATAAATAAATAAGATACAGCGTTGGAGGCGGGCTACCGTTCATTCCTATAAATGTGTGTCAGTGGCGCATGACGCCAAAATGGCTCGACTGCCGAGTCTGCTTTAACCCCGCCTCTCAGCCGCTTGGGCTCATTCACATGAACAACCGCACAAAAACTCTGAATTCCGCTATTAGTGCATTTTACAACTTTTAGGACCTAATGATTTAACTCAGGGCTATTTAAGTGTTTGTACTGGGATGTTGATTTACCTCAACTTCGGGGGGCTAACCGACTTGTTACCAACCACGGCACGTCCCAGGCGTTTTTGAAAGGGAACACTTGTTAAAAATAACTGCATCGTCAACTTCTCAACCAATGACATTTCCTCTCTGCACTTAAGCCTGTGTTATCTTTACGCTACACTGTTAGTGAGCCCAGTGGCATAGTGTGTCCCCGCTACAGTAAGTGCTGGTGGTTTGTCAAATTGGAAACTTGGTGCCGACATACTGTTACAGTAATTAGAGTTGAACAGGTGATGCTTTATCTCAGCCTTGTTATGGATCATATCTTCGTGTTGTGTTCTAATTCTCAGTCTGATGCTGAGGAGCCTCCATGCTCCGTCACACTAATTAGATAGCGCGAGTCATCCCCCATTTCTTTCCACCCGGATCTTCACGGGGAGGAGGGTAAATGATGAGAGGAGGAGGAAGGAATAGGCAGGTTGACGTGGTTGACAAGTGTCGCAGGGGGACTCACGTTTACAACGGTTTGTGTCAAAAGCCTTTGGAGCAGACTGAGTAACTTCTGCCGATATCAGCAGTTATACACTGCGGGTTTGTCATTTTGCCAAAACTGAACCTGTTTTTTTGGACGGTCTCTAAACTGGTGTATTTCCTGTGTGGACATTTGGCATATTGTGCGCTGTGAGGCCAGCTGAAAGAGAACATGTTTTATCTAAAAAAAGCTCTCGAAGTAACAATTGCAATTTGTAGTGTTTTCCAGCATCATAAACAATATAGATTACCAGCGATAGTGACATTCCATTATTTGAAGGTTTATGGCTCTTGATCATTATGGCAGTCTGCCTCGCTTTCTGCAGTTGGAATCGTTGTAAAATGCAGTGTGTGAAACCTCATTTTAGCTCTAGGCATATCCGGTAATTAAAGGATTAACTTGGTAATCTAAATTGTCTCTTTTCTTTTCCTTCCTCCGTCCTCCCATTATTTCCTAACATCCATTTCAAAGATTTAAGAATGCCTCCTTTCCCTCTCCGTCTGCGTCTCTGTTTCTTCCCATGCCTGCGCCTGAGTACTGTAATCAACTTCCTTCTGGATAACCTTGTTTCCGGCGAAGCGCGAGGGGACGACAAATCCATGAGCGTGTGCGTGTCTTGGATGGCAAAGACCGCGACTGCGTCTGCCCCCTCCTGACAGCTCAGGTTGCCTTCAGTTCCTTTTGAGGATTGCGTGTAGTTATTAAGTCAAAATGTGTTCAAATCTCTGTGGCTCTTTTGGAAAAAACATGCACTGAACCGGCAAACGGGTGAAGCTTTGAAGAATCGGAGGCCATTTACATCCCGAGCTTTGCTACGGCAAGGCATTTTAAATCTACCTACAAAATGAGCTAAATCCATCAAGTGTTTTTCACGTCTGCACAGGCTTTACAATGCTTTGTGAATTCCTCTAAACATTCTTTAGCCTCTTGATTAATTTTTAAAGACTTCTACAGAGGGATCTTTTTGTGTTTGTTTTGTTTTCAGCTGAATATTTTGCTTGGTCAAAGTGACCTTCTGCACTGAGGGTACCAAACATTAAATAAACTAACGCTTTACAAAGCAGAGGTGGTTATTCAGATTTCTGAATGTTTTGTCCTCTAAAAATAATCAGTTTTTCAAAACAGCATATTAGACACAAACACTCAAAGAGGAGCACATTTCTAACTGATAATGCAACTTGATCTTTGCCATGCTCTGGGTTTGAATAATGCATTTCCAGTTTAAACTAAGCTCTTCATCTCTTGAGGAAATGCTATTTAATATGAGGCCACGATCAAAAGTTAATTTCTTCATAAAGCGGCTGAACGCTCTCGTATTTAATTTGGAATGCCCTAAAATGTGTAATGAGAGAGGACGGCATATATGTAACTTGAGTAAAATGCCCGAGCTGGTGTAGTCGGTGAATTATGCAGCGCAGGAAACAGAGTCCCAGCCTGTGATTAAACCACCGCTTTAGGAAACTGATTGTTTGAGAGGCCGATTCAGCCGTGAAACTGGCTTGTCCGTGGAAACATCTGGACGTGAATGGCGACTAAGCATCAGCTGTGGCACTCGAGTGATGAATGTGAATATTTCTTCCTATCTGGAGACTCTTAGTCCTCACAGTGTTAATGATGTTTCTAAGAATAGGAATGTGGTTTCTGAACCACAGGTCCGACCCTGTACCGATTTAAATCAGAAAGACAAACGTGTTTCTTGCTGTTATGTACACAAATTCCGGCTCCCAGCTGCTGATCTTGTTAAACATCACTTTCAGCCATTTATTCACACACATTTGCACAAACATGCCCATTTTGCACAGACAAATATACTCTCATTCAAATGCAGCCTCTGTCATTTAAGCGCAGTTCTCAAACTGTCAGCTCTTTTACATTGACGGGAGCTTAAAATGGTCTCATAGGTTTCAAGGCAAATGCGCCTTTTCAAGACGGCGTCTCCTTGAAAGGCAAGCGAAGGTGTCGCGGGGTGTCGCGTGCTGGTGGCAAAGGTAGACGGCACAAAGTTTCTTCCCCGCTTGGACCCCCCCGCTGAGGCGTCGCTTCAAATAGATGACAGGAAAAATGAATAAATAAGAATCAACAAACCGGAATCAGCAGATGTGTAAGCTCTTGTTCAAAGGTGTAAGGCTCATTAATGGTGTTGCTGTGCACCCGTATTTACACAACTAACAGCTCTAACTTTTTTTCTTTTGTTTAACAACATCACTCAAAAAATAAAAAAAATAAAGCATTTAATCATTCAAAGTGTTGCCTGTTCTCGTAGAGATGATTTATGTCGCCGGCTTTTGATGGCAATTCTCAAAGTTGACGATGTGACCCGAGCTTCAGGAACGCATCTCCCATGGAAATCTTGTCGTCAGGGAACAGTGTAGGCAACGTGTTATTAGTATCCGAAATTAATATATGCACACAGATGTACAGCCCGCATCAATATGCATCCTTAGCAGCCAACTTTCTATTCATTTAAATAGGAGAAGATTGTAATAACGTCATGTGTGGCATGTGTGAGACTGATTTACTTATTCACCCCCCGTCCTCCTCGCAACCCCCACCTCTCCTTCTGTCCTTCAATTTTTTTCTCTTCTTAAGCCTCTCTGCATCCTTCACCACTGATGCAAACGTGATGTGATGAAGTTTGAGTTGCCATGGGTGCCATCTCTCCTACATGTTTATTTAATGCGTCTGAGCCTGTTTCTATACAAAGTGTATTTTCCCTGCCAGTGATTGATTGTTTTCCAGACCAGCTTTAATAACCAGGGATATCGTACGGCGTCTGAATTTGTTGGCGTTTGAGCGTTTCTGTGTAAACCTGCATTTTTGTTTGCATGCATAATTCTGCGTCTCGCATTGATCGAGAGGAAGACAAAGCTGTTTGCGAGCAGATATTTCCTTTTTTTTTTGCATGCTTGCGGTCTGTAGTTTGCGTACGTGCGCATACTTTTTTTTTTGCTTCTTGTGTTTGTGTGTGTGTGTGTGTGTGTGTGTGTGTGTGTATGCATACAGTATATAGGAGTGTGTGTGTTTTGCCGAGCGAGTGTGTAAGGTTGAAGGAGTGCTTGTTGAAGCATGGTTGTCTCATTGAAAAATGTATTCGGAATCCCAGACATGTGGAGGAGTAAATATTTGTCATCTGGGGACAAACATACATCAGTCAGCCGTGCTGCAGATTATATATGATGGTGGATGGAGCTTATTTTTTCTCTTTACATATCCCATTTCTGCTCCTTTCCCCGTGTTTGATCACTGCCAGAGATAATGTTGTATTGAAAGTAACCACACATGAACAACGCTCCCGTTCCCTGAACCCAGATATACATACATTATATTTAGAGTGATTACCAAATTAAGTAACTCAGTGGTATAAAAGCATTCAGAAGCACTCCGAATAAAAACATCAACCACCAAAGTGGTTGTGACAAATTTGATCTCGGCTTTGTTGTTAACGGCAGCTAAACATGAAATGGTTTAATATTCTGGATAGTGATTTTAATTGAATTAATTTCAGAGGACATTGTAAGGTGCTGATGGTGTCGTAAAACACGTGTTATAGCTGCTGTTCATCACTGTGATGTAAATTATGCCCAGTGATTGCTCAATGATGCTTTCCTTCGGGGACATGACGTTGTAAAAAAAAAAAAAAGAATTGTAATTGGCTCCAAAGGGCACACGATGTGTTGGTGCCATGAGGGAGGAACACAAAAGAGGGTTATTTTCTCTCCAGCTATGCTTTTCTCTCCTTGCTGACATCCTCATACTGCAGTGCATTCAGCAATTCTGTTCTCCAAGTAGATAATAAGGAGTGAAATTAAAAAAAGAAATGCTTATTTTACAAACGGCGATAACGCAAGTCGACAGCGTGGGGCACGCCGACACCAGCGGAGGAGAAGTGAGGATAAGTGTGAAGAATTTCATTTCAAAATAAGACAAAAAACTACTACTACTCCTGGAAATTGATAGAGTAAGTGACATTAAAGTAAAAATCATTATGAACTATTGAAGATAGACGGTAACAAAAAGCGTTTACAGAGCTGCAACACTTGTGAAGATGCAGGGGTGTGTGCGTATATAGTTACAGCGATTACAGGAATGTAACTTTTCAGATTTTTTAATATATATTTTGAGCATCTTCGAATGATAACTTCATCATCTCCTCCTCTTGTGGACGTGTTCGATCCCTGGCTCGGGTGTTGACATGGTCAGCTGGACACATGAGACATGGCGTCTGTGTGCAGTAGGAAATGTGCCCTGGACATCATGGCTCAGCACACTGACAGCTGCTGCACCCTTGTTGTGTTCCTGTGCATGTGTGTGTGAGGTTGTGTGTGTGTTTTAGGTCAGTGGAATCGTCGAGAGAGAGGGTAGCAGCCGCCGCTGATGAATATCGGATCACAACCTGATGCATTTCTTTTAAAAAAGTACAAGAATCAAAATCATCTGGATTCTTTGTAATGGCGATGTTTGATGGTTATGTAACGGTTACTGGGCCCCAGCAACACGTCCAGCATGATGATGCATCAATTAAATCATCTTCATTGGCTGAATGATCAGCATGGGAGACGTTTAGCATCCTGTGTTTGTTGTTTGCGTGCGTACTAAATGATCTGGCAATGGACTCTAATGCATTTGGCAATTAATGGCGGCTTTAGCCAATCACATTCAGCGCCATCTAATGCAGTGCCCATATAGTGCTGCTGTGTGTCTATTTGATTTGTGCATTGACCTGCAGCAAGTCTGTTAAGTGGCTGATACTCCCTGTGTGCGCGCGTGTGTGTGCGCAGTGCGTACCTTGACTTTGAAGTACATTGTGTCGTGACAATAATCTAAGCCAATTTACTACGCATCAGCCCTCCATTATGGGTTTGATATAAAGCGGTGCGTGACTAGAATGCCCTCCCATAAAATGACAATTTACTTCTCTAAAGAAATTACGTGTTTAACCTCATTAACCTAGAGTGGATGTACTAATATGGAAGACTACCCTCCACCCCTTGTGACTCACATAAACGCGCACACACACACACACACACACACACACACACACAAACATCATCAAAAGTTGAGAGTTCATGTTGAATGTGACCCTTGCAAATGAGCAGCCAGCGGTGAAGTTAACAACATCAGGAGCTCATCAGCGTCTCAGGTGGCGTTTGTTTCACTCTGTTTCAACACCGTCCGTCCTCTATGAGATGATTAACCTGGCAGGTGTGAGGCGAGTCTCGCCCACTGTTTTAGTGAGCTGTCGTCTTCTGTCTGCGGGGGGTACAGAGGGTCAGCCCGGCCGGCTAATGGCCGTGGTCACAAAGCTGGAAGCCGGCCCATTAGAAGAAGCCGCCGTCATTAGGACCAGCACACTTTCAAACAACCTGACCTACTGGTCCCACGCTGTTTATTAGCAAAGTTTTGGCTCTCCGTTAGAGCAATTATACTCCCCATTCATGATGAACTGTGGCCTTTCCCTTCAACACAACGAGACAAGAAACACACACTGGCATACATAGTAAATAATGTTGTCCTGAATAGGGAGCTGCCGTATTAATGACATTTTCTTCCCTGCAAATGTGTTGCAAAAAGAAAATGTGCTCGGGAAAAGGGGAAAGTGTCAGCGAGTGATGTATGTCGTTCATTGGACACAGAACATTTAGTTTTCATTAAGAGTTAAACATGTACACGAAACATTAATGGGGTTCAGCGGCGGCAGCAGTGGCATGCTTCACTATCTCATCCTGATAAATTAGCAACTCAGCACACAGGGGTAAAAGGAAAAATAGGAGAAGAAAGAGAGACATTAATATAATGTGTAGTGGGGGAGGAACTGACGGATAATGTCTTCATCCAAAGATTGGTGTTTATGACGCAACGTGATATTATCCCTGACCGGGGCATCTGCAAGCTGCAAGGATGAACAAAGGCTGGGCGAGGGGAGGAGAGGATGAGCGGAGAGAAAGGTCAGCACGAGTGTTGCTGTTTCATTATGAGAGATGTAGACTCCCATGCTCTCCTGCTGCAGAGGGAGTGATGGAGAAGGTTGTTAAAGCCTGGTCTGTCAGCCATATTGGATTCAGGGGCAGTAAATTAATATTACACTCCTTTTAAAGGGGTTTTATTTTGGGATTTACTGGTCTCCCCTGAGTGTCGGTGGTGTAAAGAGGTTATTTCCCTGTTTCCACTCCGTTCTGTGTCCTCTCGCACAAAGCTAATATGTTTACAGAGATGGAAACTGTGTTCATGGAGGACGGATGTGTGCGCTGTAGGCTCCATTGTGTCATTCAGCGTTTGTGTTGAGCATTTTTCAACGAGTGTAAAAGTTTGCTGTGAATCGCTGCATTGTCCCCCTGAAGGACGACTCCTGTATCTCAGCTCAGTGGAGATGTATCTTTCCTTTTCTTCCTTCCACATCTCCTATATGTCATAAGAGTCTGGAGGAATGAAACGGTCTCTCTTGTATATAGGACGTGATTTTAAGTTAACTGGCTGTCAGTCATCTTTAACCTCCCTGCCTCTTGCCCTGTCTTGCTTAATGCGGATAGAGTTAAGAGTCCTGGTTGAAGAGCCGTATAACACGGCGTGAAGTGGCCTAGTCGCTGAGACGGGATTTATGGCCGCCGGTCCATCAGCGGTGATGTTAAAGGGCTGTGATTAAGAGCTGGAGTAAAGACCTGGACTCTTCTACGTACCCCCCCCCCCTCCCCCGCAACCCCCTCCCGACCCAGCCAAGAGCACACAAGGCCAATCTCCGTCACTGCCAACTCTCCTCCATACAGTTCTGTCTGTCCATCTGTCTCTGTCTTCTTCTGCTTCTTTCATATGAATTCACCAAGGACACTGAATCTCTGCATTAGATATTTGGTGTCTGCTGCATTCTTGACAACTTGAAAACTTGAATGCGTTTTGTTATTTGGCATCCCTCTAAAATCTCTGCTTTTTTTTTCAATTCTCTGAAGGTTCGGAGCACGCCACAGCAACACTTCCTGCCGCCTTCTCGGACCTGTTACCTCACTTCCTGGTGGAGCCAGAGGACGAGTTCATCGTGAAGAACAAGCCGGTGACGCTGACGTGCCGCTCCACCCCGGCCACGCAGATCTACTTCAAGTGCAACGGCGAATGGGTTCACCAGGACGACCACTTGATCGTGCGGACTATTGACCCAGCTACAGGTAAAGTACATGCAAAACTGTCTGTTTCCCATCTCAATGATTAATTTCCTTTTAAATGTTTGCTCCCTCCGGGCTGTTTTTCAGCCGAGATGAGCAGCGTTCTCACCTGTTTTTGGATGTGTGACGTGTGCGACTCCATAGATACATTATGTAAAGTGTTTGCGTGCTGAAACCAAGGTTTGCAATTTGCCAGTGATTACTGTGCTCCATCAGGCTCTTGGCTCATCCTCCAGCCTATTTAGCCTGCCAGTCTCATAATAAGCACATTGGTTTCAGTCTCAGAAATCTTCTCGATCACCTTGGAGACCTGTTTGTTTTTCTCTCTGTTGTGCTGCAATCCCCCGCCTCCGCCATCAGTGTCATAAACATGTATGACACTGATGTGGTGTGATTCAGCAGCGATCTGCAAATTCAAACCACCCTATTCACAGCCTGACAACTGATTGGGAACGAGCAACACACACACACACGCAGGCAAATGCACACTTCTGATTTGTAGCCAAACATAACAAACACATGCATAAAAAAGATAATGGACACAACAACTGAGAACGACACAAAATGACAGACACACAGCCATCAGTGTCTCTACACATGCATACACAAAGACAAAGGGAAGGTGTTTAAAGCAGGAAAATCTGAAGGGAAATTCAAGCAGGGGTGTATCAAAACACAAGCACACTTTGCCTCTTTGTTTTTAGATAAAGAGCTCATTGTGCTAACATTTTATCCATCTGGTATTCAGGGATTTGAATTAAAATGCAGCAGCTCATCAAATGGAATAATCTACCTTTAAATATTTTATCCAAATCATCTCTAAACTAAATGCCATGTCTTTTTATTATAGGATCAGTTGTACATGTCCATTATAACACATCTATAATCATATTTTTTCATAAGTAGAGAATTTTGATGAGTATGAGCTCCCGATATTATATGTAGTATTATTATTATTATTAGATTTTTGGTTTGGTCACATTTGGTATTGTTTAATTATCTTATTTTGGTTAAATGTTATGTCTAATTGTGCTTATATTGTGTTACTGTTGTTGAGGACACTCTTGAAAACAAGATGGTGCATCTCAGGCTTATTCCGAACAAAGAATTTCCAATATAGATGTAGGCATGAATTGTAAAACGTTATGGGGTGGACTAACTCTGTCGAGAAAGAAAACGTTGCTTTGATCCGACACATTTGCAGGAGAGGATTTCTGATCAAATATTCTCCCGTGCTGAGGCTTTGATTGGTGTGCATGCTCACTACTGAACCTGCTCTTTTTCATGCCTCCGCGCTGACAACAGCCGTGACCGGAGGCATTATGTTATCAGGTTGTCCATCTGTCCGTCCCATTCATCATGAACGTGATACATCTCAGGAACACCTAGAGGGAATTCTTCAAATTTGGCACAAATGTCCACTTGGACTCAAGGATGAAGCAGCCCACAAATCAATGGGTGATGTCATGGTGACTACGTCCACTTCTTACAGTTTATGCACAAAACATGTTTTTTCCATAAATGAAAAATTCATATGACAATTTCACAGAAATGTCAAATGGGATAAAATGATGAAGTGACATTTTGACAGACATGAATGTAAATTGCAACTTGACTGGTTGGCAGAGGCATACAACTGCAATAAAAATAAAATGTAATATTATTTTTTAATTCTATGCTGTGTGAATGACTTTGAGGTGTGAGATAACTTAGTTCTCTGCGGTACGGGAGCAGTTTCCTTGTACAACAGAAGGTAGACGAGATCAAATTGTGGCTGTATTTCTATTTGTTGATTTGTTTTACCTTGTGTATTAGGCACAGTTTTGGAAGCAGGAGTCATTTTGGAATCAGGCTCTGCTAGATAAAGGCAATAAAAGAGTATAAAGAGTAAATTGTAGCTCCTGTTTTGTGAATAGAAAGTGAACACAGAAGGGACCGCTTGTGGATTTGGATCATTAAGAAGAAATTATCAGTGAGTCAACGCTGATAAAATTTGACTAATTCCCAACACTATCTTCCTCCTTGTGTTGTTTCATTAACAGTTTCTCAGTTTTTCACAGTTGTTGAGGAGAGTGATAGAGATTAAATGTGTTGCCAATATCAACAATCCTTCTATGAAAATAAAAAGGGTTTTGTCTAGTGACATTTTTAAATAACTGGTCGAAGTAGCCACAAGTTAAAAGCCTTGGCAAGTGAGCACACTGTTATATTACAGTCAGAGCATTTACGTATTCTTAAGTGGCCAGGTTACAGTCTGCTTCCTCCAGTAAGCGGATTTCTTAAACATCATGTAAACCTGAAACCTGGTATCGGTAATCAGGAACAGGGTAGGGGCTTTGGGATATCTGTAGCCTTTTTCCATACACCTGGGCTGGCTCGGCTAGACTTTGTTTGACTCAGTGAGTCAGCCCAGCACGGCAGGGATTTACATCTCCATTACAACAGGGCAACCCACTTGGAGGTGTGTGTAAGAATGGCTGTGACTAGTGGTCAAAGGAGTGGCTGTAAAACAGTGGATCTGGATTTAAACACACTTCATTTCCTGTATTCTTCACAATAAAAGTCCCCCGCTATTTTTGCTGCTTGTACTTTTGTTGTTTTTATTGAAGAATAGTCGCTAATCTATCTGGTTTCCCCAGGTAGATTTCTCCTGGAGGCCGCCAACCTCTTTCCCATGTATACATGTGACCGGCGATGAATTCTTGTTTTTAAAAAGATTCCATCTAAAGTCTGACTGAGTCTGAAATTAACAGAAAGTAACCTATAACTCTGAATAAGTGTGTTTTCACGGCTAAATATTTGCAGATTTTTTTTTTAATTCAGGAATATTCGTACTGTGAGGGAAAGTTTCTTTGCCTGTCCTCTCACTTCGCTGTCTGCTCCACGCACAACCAAAAGAAAAAGAAACTAGAATGGCACTCGGAGAGCGCAGACCTCTGCCAAGATGCCCGAGTACGATTACCCCCCCTCTCCGTTCAGCTCGTGCCATCATCCACGCGTATTTTTGTTTATGTTGAGATCAGCTGTAGCGGAGCATCGTAAAACACTTTATTCAAACTGGACAGAAACACAATAAAACTCAACTAAACCGTCGTCGTTACTCTTTCCAACAATCAACAAGTGTGCTTTGGTGGAACTCATCAACCCGCCATCAGTTACACTGTGCATGTGTTAGACCCAGAGGTGTTAATGTTCTGGCTGATTGGAATCCTTTAAAAAATTCCTGAATCCGGATCATGATCCAGATCGCAGACTTTTGGAATCCTGCTAACGGACAAACAAACCAACAAACAAACCAACGCCGGGTCTAAACATGACCTCCTTCCTAGGCCTTCAGCCTTGGCGGAGGTAATAAGAAGACGCACTAGGTCTTAGGGGTAGAGGAGCAATCTGATTACAGACCTGCTGCAGAAACGGGTTACTACGGTGCATATAAATGCATTCTCTAATTACCTGCATAACCTGGTTTCCACGAGTAGCCTATTTATTGTAGTGCATGTAAACGCACTGATTGTGTGATCTGCATGTTATTTGTGCTCGGGATGCAAAGGGGTGACATTGTGGAGTCGGCTGCCTAACTTTGATACGACGAGATGAATTGCGTTTTGTCAGTATAAAGAACACGCCGTGCCTCATAAACTGCAGAGTTTATGGGAACATCACATTACCAATGCAATGTTGCTGTGCCAACATTTAATGATGATGGACCATTTGCCATGCGGTTACGAGCCGTTATAGTCAGCATTTATTTGTCTATGAAACAAATCTGTCGTGCCGGGGTGCCTGTGGATCCCTGCAGCAGCGAGGGGCGCCGTCTTTAGAAGCGCTGTGAAGTTCCAAGGCCTCCTCGCAGCTCTCCACATCACTCTGTGGTCCCGCTGCCTTTGATGATGAATGTGTCATATGTGGCGCTGTGCAGTTATGAAGGACACGTGGTTGTCCAGAGGTATGGCAGCCGCCTCAAGGTACCTACATCGATCTCTCAAACACTTGTGCTGTTTAATGTCAGCACTGCCCTGAGGAGTTTACTGATGGCTCCCTCTAATCCCCCCTTCCTTCAAGGAACATGTGAGGCGCACACATCCAACTGCAGTAAAGCTGTGTGTGTGTGTGTGTGTGTGTGCTGTACAGGCTTGTCAGGCTGTCCTCTCACCCTGGTCGTCACAGTCACACCGGACTCTAAACTCCTACCTGTTGCCAAGCAACCAGGACTTCTGTCATACCAGAAGCTGCTCGATATCAACATCACGCCTTGAGGAAGGAGGACTGAGGAGTTTGGAGACATACTCAAGTTGACAAAAATTGATTGACAATTTATAGTGTGGCAGTGAAAAATCACCCTCTCAAAATAGCCCATTTTTCCAAAAGTAACTTTGAGAAATGTCCTACCTGACTCTTCAGTGGTCGTCACTGCCCGGGCTCTGCACTGAGCAGTGTCCATGCTCGTTTCCTCCATTAACAAAGACAGAGATGTAAATACTCCTGTATGCACCACCCATGTGACCCGCCAACAAAAAGCTCCTGAGGTGACAGCCTCAGTTTCATTGGCTGACGTGTTCAAACTGATTGGGATTCTCATCAAGGATCCTCTTTCCTTTGTTATGTAAATTCAAGTCAAGCCGTGGATAGCGTTAATGCTCTTAATTCCAACAGTACAATAATGGAAATGGCATGTAGACACATCAGAGTCAAGAGTCACTGCTGCTTTTCACATTTATTCCAACATGATAATCTTTCTTTCACTCTTTGATGGATGAGTGGCCCATCAACAATAAAGCACAAATACAGTTTGATTAGGCATAAAGAGGCAAACGTCTGATTATTTTAATGGTGTATATAATAAGCAATCTTACAGAAATGTAAACATTTTGGCTAGCTAGAGTTTATTTGTCATTAGTGAAGCATTACAGTCTTGCTCTTAGCTCCACAAGAGTTTCTGAGGATTTTCTCAACCCATACAGTTGCTTGATAACCATCAATTAAACATGTCAGGATAAAATAAGGGTATTTATTTATATTTAATCTTTTAATTAATCGGTAAAGCCTCATTAAGATTAAGAATCGAATTTCTAAGTGTCCTGGCTGAGATAGGCTGCAATAACAATGACTTACAAAATAAGACAGAATGCAAAATATGCCTCAGAATTATTCAGAAATGCGATTATAAAAATTATGCGTATTTCTTATACGACCATGTAAAATTCCTTAAATCAACCCAAGAGCTGTCAAAAACCATAAAAATAATTAAGACCAATACAAAAACAAGAACCGACACAAACACCTCGAGGTTCTGAAACACCCCAAAGAGCAGCAGCGAGAAGAGCGAGCACCCAGTTTCTGCAGCAATGATTTGAATTCACAAAGGGAGACCAAATTTAGTAATTTTAGATCTCCAGTAGCTGCAGAAGGTTTCAGGCAGATGGAGCAGAATACAGAAAAGCTCTTTTACCCACTTCAAGATGCGTACAGTATCAAAGATAAAGATGAGTCGCAGCCATGATATGGGCCAGAATAAGGTTACGTTTGACCGAGATGAAAAATAATAGTGTTACAGCTCTAAATCTGTTGAACCGAATAACAGTTCTCATTTCTATAGATAGGGATGAGCAATATGATGACATACCGTATATCAGTTTATACCTTGGTAGCTCTCCCTTTAACATCTGTCTGTGTATTAGACTCGTATTTGTAAATTATTAAAATTTTTAAGTGACAGTAATGTTTTTTTTATTGTCTGAATGATTATAACAAATGCTACATCTGATAAATTCCTGTGTTAGAAATATGAAAAGCAGTGAGAAACCGATTTGAAAGTCAAACTAGACTGTTTCCAAATGCACGCCTGATCACTTGAAGCAACCTTTCGTCTGCCGCTGTGATATCTGTTGAGGGATTCCCGCAGTCCTAATGACTTCTGTGCATGTTTTCATCACTAAAGGATATCAAATGGGAAAACAAACTGATCAAAGAAAGCGTAAGCTGTAATCAATAATCCTTCTCGGGTCGAAGTAATACCAGAAATGTGGCTTGTTTCACAGATGAACTGGTCCGGCCCAGAACGGCAGAGGCAATATTCATCAAACTCCATCCATGTTCACTTCTGACAGACTCGCACAAACGTCAAAGTAACTGGAAGGGTTTGGATTAATAACTGACCCAGGTCTGAAGTGCAGACATGTTTCCGTCAGACTGCTCAGTATTGGAGGCTCAGGAGGACGTGTGGATAACCGTCTACAGCAGACGTGACC
Organism: Sebastes fasciatus; assembly: GCF_043250625.1. NCBI lineage: Eukaryota > Metazoa > Chordata > Actinopteri > Perciformes > Sebastidae > Sebastes > Sebastes fasciatus. The sequence goes on along the minus strand of NC_133804.1, from coordinate 13,271,905 downwards.
TCCGCCCTCATCAGACAGGTCTGTTTATTGAAAGCGATTCAGTGCAGGAAAGACAAAGGAGCTGCTACTGCACAGTTACAGTTAGAGTTACAGACACCCCTTTGTATGCTGTGCACACTTTAGACCCCCCCCCCCCCCCCCCCCAACCCTCACCCATACACACACTTACACACAGGGCTCACGACACACTCACACACTTGTCTCAGAAGCTCCTTTGAACATGGAAAAAAGGAAAGAGATGTCACAATTTGTCCTTCCTCTCCTGGTATCAATGTCCGATATCGATCCATCCTCGAGTCTATCGGTTCTCATTACCTGTCCTCAGTAACTTATCTCAATTGTTATGGCTGTGACTGCTTCCAAAACCCCGGCCGGCTCTCCGTCTTCCCCAGGTCATCCTTTATAGAACGGGAGAAACGGAGACGTCTGGCGAGTCCTAATAAAGACATATCCCCTCCGAGCAAATCAACGCTGACAGTGTGTTTGCATAGATTAGGAGATTCTCCCACACTATGATTTCTCATCAGACACATGATGAGGCGAAGGGAGATTGGCATTTGAGCGGAGGATTGCCGTGTATGGGCCAGACTGATTTGATTGTGTTTGCATTTCATCTGCCAGCATTGATGGAAACGATTTTGATCCACGCGTCGCGTTGTCACCCCTGCAGCAAACCCTCTCAGGTGGAAAATACATGCATTTCACATTCCCTATTTCAATAAACCTCGGCAACTGCCTTATAAAGATGCGGGGAGATTATATTTTCTTTGTTGATTGAACCGGATGTCGACAAGGCTTCTACAATGAAAGCAGAGGATGATGGAGAAAATAATCATACGCTACACATTTGCCTTGTAGTTTGTGAAAGTGAATTTTTCAGGGTTTACAGTGGAATCATAAAACCCAATAGTTATAAACTCTTTAATATTGTTTTCTTTTTATAACTCCACATATCATTTCAAAACACTATAAGGGAATATAACCCCTTCCTATAACCTCCAGATTTATCAGCACCCGCTCCTGTCCTCTGTCAATCCTTTTGAGGTCTAAATACCGCGTATGACGTAGTCGGTAAATCTTTTAAAACCGTCTCACTTTCCGAATAGAACTAATAATGTGTTGTGGCACCACGGGGCTAACCCCTGCGTCTGATTCATTTGTATAAAATATGTATTTTCTGATTGACTAGATCCTGGATTGTAATGTGATGACGTATTGGGCGAGATAAGCTATAAGCTTAGATGAAATCATCTGTAACTTTTATTTTAATACCTCAATACTGATCCGTGGTATTATAGCAGCCAATCAGCTCTCTGACTCCAACTTCCACCCACTCTCCTCCCTCTGTCCTTGTGTTACATTATTTTTTTCTTCACTCTTTCTCATTCTTGCATAGGTCAACAACACGGATGAAGATAAATACCTTTACAGGAGAAGGTCCTTTTCACCTGAATGGCATTTAGTAAAACGTTAAAGCATCTCACGGTCACTCTGCTGTTGTCATATTTGCAGTGAATTCAGGACAGAGTCTCTCTAATAGCGCTGGGGCCTCACAACAGTGATTAAACATGATCTTTAATGGAATATTGAAGAACGGCCCCGCTGCAATTTAAGCAGAACCTGATAGGCCTGTAAGCCAGGATCTAATGAACAGAAGGAAATAAGAGAATCAGGGGGGAAGAGGACAATATAGTCCTAAATGAACAAAATGGCCTTGTACCACCTGCTAAGCATCGATCAGTAGCCAAGGGGACTAATTGATAATGCATTATTAGCTGCTTCCCCATAATGGGACTTGTATTTCATCCTGTCCTTGATGGCGGGACGGAGGGGGGAAGGATTTGGCGATGAAGCACCGAAAAACAGATGGCAAGGTGAATTGTTCCCGTGACACATCTGCCAACGTGTTCTATTAGGCTTCTCAGGCAGGTCAGCACAGTGTCTGCATCCGTGTGTGTGTGTGTGTGTGTTTGTGTGTGTGGAGGCAGGCCCTTCTCAAAGCAAAGCAACACTCCTCCGAGTGGGAAGGGAGTCAAAGTGGATTTAATTGAAGCCTGTGTTTGTGTGGCCTTGAGACAACTGCAAGTGTGTTTGGAGCAGCGGGAGTAAAACAAGGCAGGCAGAATTAAAAACGAACCAGCTGTGCCGATTGATCTCACCGATAGACTCGTACAAAGGGCCAACTTTGTAAGTTTTAGTTTTATTTTGAAATTTGGAGAAGGTACGGTCTGTTCCTTTGAAGTTGGTCTTGACATGCAGGAATAATGAATTTCAAAATTAACTGCAATTAGTGGAACAAAAGTAAAAAAAAAAAAAAAAGAAGAAGATAATTACCATTTGTCAAACAACAACGCTGGCGTTCCAATCTCCCACGCGCACAGCCTTTGTCCTCCCAGCAAAACATATCCCGCGTCAGCCCCGCACTTTGCTTTCTCTAAAGTAATTTCACTTTGTCAGTCTCTCAAAAGCTGTGCCCTTGCTGCAAGTTGGAATGCATTCAGCGCTCTTAGTGGTTCTTTCTTTCACAACAGTCCAAGTTATTTATTTACCCCCGCTTGGTAAAGACAGACATGTTATCAATACATTCTTTCAAGCCTGCATTTGTAGTTTTCTGTGTGTGCAGTGCATGGGATGACATGTGCAGCAAAATACATTTAAAAGTCTGTGTGATGACGTTGAATTCATTTTTTTAAATAAGAAAAGATGGCTGGTTCTTTTTCTGCTACAAGGTGCATAATATTTCAGCTTTGCAGTAGGAATGATAACAATTTGTAAATGCTCAAGTAAAATGCATTTTCAACTTCATTTCCAGAGGCACACAGTAGTCAGTGTATCTTTTGTGGAAAGCGTCTTGGTCCTTGGAGCTACATGGAAATATTTGCTTGGAGCTGTCTAACCGTAGTTTTTAAGCTTTCTGTGCCCTAACCGAGACATCTGAATAAAATGTGTCTGCAATGAAATGCAGCACATGCATTACCCAAGCCACTTGTGCTGCCCCTGTGCTGAGCAAATAGAGGCCAAAGTTGCGAATTTGCTCAAAATCCACAATATGCCTCAAAATGTGCCGTTTTAACACGGTTTGGATTCAGAATGGAGCCGGTAAACTTCCTCCCCGCCTTGCTATTTTGATTATAAAGCAATGAACTTTGATATTTTTCTCATTTTACATTTTTAACTGTAATGTAATTTTATCTTTTACCTCCGCATCCCTTGGCGATGAAAGACAAGAGTGTTATGCTGACAGAGAGAGACAGAGTGGGAGTTTGTGGTGTCAATCAACACCTGTTCTGCTCAAATTCGTTTAAAAATAGTGGAGCTGGGAGGTGTACTGAGGGAGCTGACAGCTAAATAGTCCATGGAGGTTTTTGATAGGCAGAGGAACTCAGTTGCTGACAGTTAATGCTTTGTGTGTTTGGCCCCAAGGAGACTTTCACTATAGGTATTTTACACACTCCTCGAACAAACAGCAACTCACCGTTCTCCTTTTAAACCAGGAGCTGCAGGGTGTCCTGTGTATGGGATAGTGGTGGCATTGTGAAAAGACTGTTTTATGCTGTGAGGGAAGAAGAATGGCTTCAATGTCCTCAGGAAGTGCTGTGTAAAATATCACATGGAACATTTTCTCTGGAAGCATCACAAATAACAGGTGGGATGCTGCTTTTATAACCAAAAGCATCTAAACCTGTATAGTCTATATTGTATTATAATTTATACTTTCAATTTTCTGCACAGTCTCAAGTAAGCATATATTTGATGGACTGCGTATTTGAAGCCTGCTGGACTGTTGGGTCAGGTGGGTGACAGAGTGAAAAGCAAGCAGGCAAATGTGTCCTGCCTCATGTTTCAGGGAATATAAACCCTCAGCAGGTTCCTGCCCACATATAACACTTCTGAAGTCCTTATCGTGCGGTCACCGCGTCGACCACAAAACCGCACAAAAAAGAAAATGCAGAGGCGACGCCGCACGTGATTGAGGAAACCTTTTCATCGGAGCGAGTGTTCAATGAGGCGTGCTGACAACAAGAGCAGCGGTCCTGGTCTGGGAGCCATCAGGAAGCAATCTTGATGGTTTTATGCGATTCAAGTTAATAATTCATTCATTCGCGTTGTCTCAGACCGAGAGTTTGTTTTCTGAAGATGTTTGTTATTTTTTCTTTCTTCCGTCTTTCAAGAGATCTCAAAGCAACATGTATTTTAAGGGCTGTCAAAGGGCTGAGATTTACTTTTCCGTATTCAATCACAGGACAATTCAAAGTAGATATTTGAAAATGGAATAAGAAGCTGTGTTTAGGAAACAAGTATTGGCATGTTGTTGGTGTCAACGGAGTCGTTTCCTTCTGTTATAGTCACCTCCCCTGCAAGTGTTAGAAATTTAATGGAGTCACTTTGAGGAAAGCTGCCAAATATTCAGTGATTACAGCTTCTCAAATGTGATGATTTTCTGCTTTTCTTTGTCTTATTTTATTTATTCATGGTGTATTTGATAAAGACAGATACATAGACAAACTGAAAACAGCTACACGCTGCATGTATAATAGTGTTTATAGCGGATGCTAGTTTGCAACACTCGTCCCTAGTCATGCTTATGGTAGTATACTGTTTATCTCTAAGTTTTGGTTGGACAAAGCAATGGAAATGTGTCACCTTGGGCTCTAGAGCATATTTCACAATTTTCTGACATTTTATAAGCTTAATCATGAATCCCTTAATCAACAAAAGAACCATCGGCTTAATCAGAAATGGAAAATGGGAATTAATTGCAGTCTTTGCAAATCTTTTGAACATCATTTCTATTGTCTTCATGGTTTTTAAATCATCTTTTTCTCCTTTTAAGCAAAGTGTATAATCTCGGCTGCATCTGTGCACGTTATCCCGACACCACCTCCAAACATCTGGTACCTCTGATATCAAACCAAGCTCACGGGTCCCCTCTATACTTTCAGGATATTTATAAAGTCCACAATGCTCCGTCTTGCATCTACTGTATTAATAATTAATACAGTCACATTTGAACAAAGAAATTAATATTTAAAAGCTCAGTCCGTGTACGGTCTGCAGTGCTTCAACCCCTCATGCGTCGCATTATAGTTGATTCAGGATTTGACAACATGGGCCACACTGGAATGAGAACCATGTGGACTCAACACCATAAAGCCACTGGGGCATGTGGGGGATTTAAACAGATTACAGATTAAGGCTGTGAACATTTTATTCTTTTAAGATCTAACCATTCTTCCATTTCTTACACAACAAAACATAAAGTAAAACATTTTCTTTGATATTCTTTTGCCTTCCTCTTTTCTTCTGCTTGATTCCCAGACGGGGAAAACATACCTATTTTCGAGGCTATATTGTGAAACATTTTTATCATAAAATACTGCTTTATTTTCACCGTTCTGTGAGGCTACCTAGTGCGTCCCATTTCAGCTGCTGTTCCGATTATGTGTCACGGTGCGAGGGTGGTAGGTAAGACTTGAGGGTATAACTTTATCCTACACATCTTCAAGGAAGATTGATTCTGAGACACACAACAGTTCTGTATCTACATCACAGCAAAATGTTGACACTGACTATCTGGAGGTTTCTCATGCTGCTTAAAGTTGGTGGTTTTCATGACGTGGGATTACATATTTGTCCACATATCATAATTCCTTAACGAGGCAAAGCAGTTTGGCTTTGACTTTTCCTTTTCAACCTTTGTTATAGGCCTTTTTTGTTATTACTTGTAAAGCACCGCAACGGTTAAAGGGTAACTTAGGTATTTTTCAACCTGGACCCTATTTTCCTGTTTTTGCGTCTAAGTAAAACAAGAATTTTTAGTCGACTAACACTGGAACGATTTTGATGACAAATCAATTTGTTGATTTAATCGACAGATACACAAAAATCTCACAAAAGCACCGCTTCAAATCTTGTGTTTACCAGAGATGCGCTCATTAGTTTCTTGGAAATAAGTCATTCAGCATAAAAACTTATCGACTAAAGAAATCTTACCAAAACGACGAGTAGTCAACCTATCGACTAAGAGGGGGCAGCCCTACTTTTACTGGATGTAAATGACGGTGCCAGCTTGCCCCATTAGCACAATATTGCAGCCTGTGTGCGGCTGCCGTCTACAGCGCTCTCCCTCAATACTGGACCAATTTCAGAAATTGTTGTCCCCATCAATCAGTTAGACACATAAAGCATGGGAAAATAGGGTCCATGTTGAAAAATAAAGAAGTTACCCTTTAAGTGCTACATTATATGATTTTCTAGCAAAACAGAACTTGAGTTTGAAGTGTAACTGAAAGGTACTTTTATTATAAATTAATTAATATTCTCAGATTCTGCAGAAATCTAAATATGATCACTTGTTTACCAGATGACTTCTCACCTGACAGAAGGTGTTTAGAATGACTCCAAATTTAAATACGTGATGAATCACAGTTACAAATAGAAAGAGAAATAATTAGTGCTTATCAAAACAGACATGTAGTACGAGTTAGAGTATGAGTCATTATCCACAAATAGTGAATGTTATTATAAGAACAAATGTGAATTTCAGTACTTCAAAAATGTAGAGTTGACTTTCGTAGCCTTTGTGTTCCCCCAGGCTGTTTACTGAATGCTGTTTGTTGTTGTGCTGAATATTTACATTCGCCCACACACCTTCATTGGATTACCAAAAACCTCTGCCTTCGAACTCGGACAACACTGCCGGCCAAAGGCCCAGGAGGGACCGACCGATCGGGAGGAGGAAGGGGGGGAAACCCTAATGCAATTTGTATGGCACAGAGCACTCGGCAACCAGATGGGAGCCAGGCTGACTTACCTGAAGCAGTTTTCCTTATTTACTTCGGCGCCCAAGGCCATGTCAGACAAGGGGGAGAGAAACATGTTAGCCCGGGCAAATTATCAGGGCTTTCATGTGGGTAACGTTCTATCAGATCCTCCCACTCTGCAGAGTGTAATGGAAGCAGAAGCAAAGTGCTCAAGGCCTTCACCTCCGAACTTGTTCTCATTCGAGGTAGGACAAGGTGTGTGTGGGAGATAAAGGAGCAGGTCCCAGTCACTCCCAGCCTGAAGACTGTGGCATATAGAACATCCTGCTCTTGCCAATCATCAGGGTCAGGGTATTGGATGGAGAGTAATTACAACAAGGGCACTTTGGTAAGGGCACTGTGGTAAATCATAGCACTGCCTCTGCGTGTGTGTATCTGTGCTATTAAGGAAAGGTTAGGCAAACTAATTATGGAGGGACAGTGTAAATAGAAAAATCCATTACTTTGAATTAATGTCCATTTGATGTAATCAGTTGTGGCTTTTCTATGGTGGATCGCGACCAGATTGGAATGTGTAAAACACGCGAGTGGAAACCTGATTCTAACGTCTTGTCATGTGATGCCTCCGCTCGGTGACACAGAAAAGCTATTCTGAAGTTTTATGCATCAATTAATTATCACGTTCCCAACCTGCGAACACCTGTGCAACTAAAAACATTTATGTACACCGCACGGTGTATTGTTGTGTGATATCCTGTGTGCGCTTGGCGTGGTGTTGTGTTAGTGACAAATATGGCAGTGACATTTCTTGCCGAGTGAAGATCTCACACTCTCTTGGGGCATGCAAAGTGTGTACATCATTATTTGTTATTAGTTACTACTAAGCTCAAATGATTTCCACTCAAAATCTTAAACCCCTCACATATAGCTGTGCACATCTGAGATCTGAAGCCATCTCTAGCACTTGGTGGAAGTGTGTTAGGCCCCCCACCGAATTCCCAGGGTGCACTTTGGCAGAACTAAACCTTTTCAGGTGGCCTCCCTCTGTTAACTGCAGAAAAATCACTCTTGGCATCTCTCAATCTCTTGTTTTAAGGTTGAGGTTTCATCGGTTAGCATTTATATTTTTTATTTTATTCAGTTTCATGCCCTCAAAAAAGTGTGACTTTAGTTTCTTTTTCTGTTTTTTTTAAACAGGCTCTTTACAATAACAGTTGTGGGTATCAACTACTTAACTCTGACCGCGGTGCAAATTCTGCCAAAAGTATGTGTCCAGATTGAAGTGTGAACAGAGCCCAGGAACAGCTTGTGGAAAACCACAAGAAGAGAATCCGTTATCCAAAAAGCTGTTTTGCTGTTGCACCGTCTGACCTAGTTCTGAAATCCAAGGCCCTTTCTGTGTGGAGTTTGCATGTTCTCCCCGTGTTCACATGGTTTTCCTCCGGGTTCTCCGGTTTCCTCCCACCACCAAAACATGTATCTCCCCCCAGGTGCTGTGAATGGGGAAGTTGCGTCAGGAAAGGCATCCGGCATAAAACCTATGCCAAATCAAATATGTGGCTCATAAAATCAGATCTCAGATGAGCCACTGTGGTGACCCCTAATGGGAGCAGACGAAAGACGAACAAATAAACTCTTTTTTAAATTTAATTATTACATCTTTAAAAAATATTCCATGATTATGTTATATGTAAAAACACATAATATATTAAACAGTGTCCCTGTAGTCTGAATAAAAATGTTTTTTACCTTTTGGTAGGGCTTGTTAATTAAATTAAAAGAAATACTTTTCTCTGGGTGGGGGTTAAGGAGACCTGCACTTCCAGTCACTTAGTAACCGAGGCAGAAATTCAAAACAGGCATGTTAGTCAATGACTTTCATTAGTGTTTCTTTAGTCCGGCACCAATTACTCTTCTCACCCTGCTATCTAAGGCCTTATCTTTGTGCCTCATTCCTGAGCGAGCAATGTGAGATTTGGAGCCCAGAAAAATATCATTTGCAAGCACATAAATAATATTTTGAGAGAAATGAGAAATGATACGCAAGCAAAATAAAATATTTGATTTGAGCAACCAAAAAATACTCTGTGCTCAATAACCGAATTTGCATGCTTGCTATTATCCATATTAACGTGCAATAATAACTGACTCTAACTAGAATAAAACGCATTTTCAGTCAGTATTTATTTGTTATTGACTTATTATTGGCATATGACGCTGTGGTGTAGGCTATTGTTGCCGTTTTCACCATTTTTTCATCATTCCGTCATGTCCGCTGACTGGAAATCTAAGATCGCACTCTTTCGTCTTCTTATGGAAGCGTTGTGATTGGAAATGAAACAGCCAATCAGAATTTACCTTCTTCAGTTCTCAGATTGGTTGATTTTGTGGCACATTAACGCTGCGTTAACGTAACGCTGTGCCAGGTTGAGCGAGCGTGCCAGCAAAGTTGAGCGCTGAGCACTCACAGAGTGGAGAGGTTGAGAGAGAGACGATGTGAGCTAGTGTGCAGCAGTCTACCAGCGCAAAATATTTTTTTTACTTGTGTTATCATTTCACTTCAAAATATAATATGTGGTTGCAAAATATATTTTTTCTGTGCTCCAAATCCTCCCATTGCTCGCTCAGAACCACAACACAACGCCATAGCCATGGCGACTCCACCTGCGTCTCCTTGGAGTGGCATTGGACTGAACCTAGCCGGATTGATTGGAGCACTACCTGCTCGCCTGTTTGTCAGCCATGAATAATCTGTAACGACATTCAGAGCATCAGCAGGGGCCTTGCAGCGTGCATTCATTGTGGAAAATGGACAGCTCAATCAAAAGAAGCTCTTGAAAAGCTGGCCATAACCGGAGGCAGAGCCTTGACCCAGAACGCTGTCCCACTGACTTGAGTCGCAACCTCGCCAACATCCCTGAATGGGAGGCCCGACTACTGTATTCCCAGTGAACTCTGGGCTTCTTTTTTCTCCTCCCACTCCTGCTCCCATCTCTCTTGCTGTTTAATAGAGCCATGCTTCACTCAGAAGGCCACGCTATCCTTGTTGGGAGACAGACGCTCATGGCGCCACCTGCCATTCTCAGCTCTCCGCGTCAGGTAACGTAGGCCACCCATCACCGCACTGCTTTACATGATAATGAAAGTCTGAAGACTTGATGATAAAGCAGTAATGCCCTTGGCTCTGTGACCTGGGGTTAGCTTTTGATTATTTACACATGGAAATACTGTTCAAGTTGTTATGTACCTGTGTTTTTTACTCTGACTTCAACTGGCTGTTGAGCTCCGAAGTTGTTTTTTGACAGCCTGGCTTGGTGTCAGCCAAGATTTCTTTTATGTATAAAAGGTAAAGTAATTGGTCTGAGGAAGAGCACATTGTGGCTTCTTTGAAAAGAAGCTCTGGACACTCTTGGTGCCGGTGATGACACTGATGCCATCCTGTACAAAGAAGAAACCACAGGAGGAAATGATACACTTAGAGCATGCTTTTGACTGGTCGCCAGGATGTGCAGTCAGTGCATTCTTAAAAGCGTTCATCTGTGATGTCTCCCCTCAGCCATTGTGAACTCTCTCCCTTGAAATGGTGCATTCCCCTGATGAAGACCCAACCCTAATCCCCCTATATCCACTGATGAATCCCAGCCACACACACAGTGGGGATGCCGCCTAATTGAATTTCCTTGGTCACAATGAACACACACTCAGGACCTGCGAGTTCCAGTCCGTGCCTTTGATAAGCAAATGACCCCGATGGAATTGAGGTCACAGCCTGCGAAAACAAGAGTGAGGCAGAGAAAAATAAAGTCCCGCACTCAGACAAGCCCAATATCGACTCACCCGGGATTGAGTCCAATGATGTTTACCCTGTGTGTTGAGCCCTGTTGGCTCAAGGGGAAATTCATCCTACTCACACACACACACACACACACAGACACACACACACACACACACACACACACACACACACACACACACAGACATAGAGATGACTGTGCTCTTATCTCTCACAGTGCGACTTATTTTTGTTACTGTAAGTGCTACTGTTCTTTATTTACTGAATGGGGTGCATGTGTAAATAATCTTGCCTTTGCCACAGATTAGAATAAAGCACAGAACAGTAAATGTTAATGCGTCCTTTGTGTGTGTGTTGTTTGTGTGCCAGTGGATCTAGTAATAGCTTTTATTGTACTCCATTGCCTGAAGAGTGTGCAACAAGCTCCATCATACAAAAGTAGGGTCAGTTAATTCATGAACTCAACCCCTCTGCATCTCTTCTTTTTATTCCTTTCGTTTCATTTGTTAAAACTCAGGAAGTCTCGAGGCAGAACAGTGTGTTTGCTTTGGTGTCTCTGAGTGCACAGCCTGGATGCTTTTACGGATGCTCCTTTTAGATACAAGACCTGCTGCATGCTCCCTGTCTGCTTTACACACCGATTGATGATTAACTGAACTGTGCAGGTGAACTGAATCACAGGACATCAAGGGAGTCTTTTCCAAATTGGGAATAGGGGGGTGCATGTTGCCTGCACTTGTTCTGCCGTTACTTCTACAGTGTCAGTCAGTTTGATTTACCCACTAAAATCTCTTTCAACATTGTCTACTGATTGTCCAGTCTTCAATTATTACTGTGCACTTAATGTTTACAAGCAGCAGTAAGGGATTTGTTTCCCCCTGGGTTTGGAGGGTATCGTAGACGTCATCTAATTGCTGGAGGTTGTTGGGACTGTATGCAGCCTGTATGCGTGCACTACTGAAAAGGGCTGAAAAGAGCGCTGCCACCTTTCATGCATGTTTTTCATGTTAAAAAAAAAAAAAAAGTGATGTAATCTGTTTTTATTCACGGTTAATCAGTGTTGTACCACTTTTTGAAGGTCTTGTCTCGGAATCGACCGCATTTATACTCTTAGTTTTGTCTCGGCCTCAGACAAAGAGGACTCTGTATTTTATTTCAAGACCTGTCAAGACCACAACTGCAGAGATATCACTAAATTGCCTGCGTATTGTCTGATTTATTTAACATCATTACTGTGGTTGCTCATGGAAAACAAAGGAAAATTCCCACACTGGAAATCCATCTCTGCAATGCCTTTTGATTATTTTATGAAGACATTTCCCATGGTACACCACACTCATATATATACACACACATGCAGTATATATGTTAATAAAAGAGGATGAATGAAGAGGAGTCTTCTTTTGTTTTCTGTGGGAATGTGGATATTTCAGATCAATTTGAGACGTGCCTATAGTTTGCATGTTGTGAATTGTAGTGTGTCATGAAGTGTGAGACTTATACTGATCTGGTCTTGGTTTTGACTGTCTCAATCCCTCAAAGTCTTGACACAAACAAATTGCCCATCAATTAATGCACAGGGGACAATGCTCTTTATTTTCCACTTAAGATGGAAACACTACATTATTTATCAAAAAGTCAGCTCTCTATCAAGGGAACTAAACATGATTTTAAGTAGGGTTAGTGCATTAATAAAACCTGTCAAAAAAGCTGGCCGAGATGAACTGAACTTGGGGGCTCATGCAAACCTACATTCACAATCACAACCATGCTCCTGACCATAGCTCGACATAAGTTTAACACCAACGTCTGTATTCTTAGGGTAGGATTACTATTTTGTTACCATAGAAATATTACAGGATTACCGGGGCTGTAGTACTCGAGTCCGGTCTCGGTCTCGAGACCACTTGTTTGAAGTCTTGCACTTGTCTTGGTCTCGTGCCTTGTTGGACTCTGAATTGTCTTGGTCTTAGGCTTGGTTATTGAGAACTGGTCAAGTTGTTCCTGGCTGCTCAGTGGGAAGAGAGACAAAGCGAGGAAAACAACCCAGACGCCAGAAAAAATATTGGCATTGTACATCTCTGTAAACCACTGGATATGTTGAATGTCTGCGTTTCTGAACCAAAAATACATTTCATAAATATGTTTCGTAACAGCCTTGTATATCAAATGCACAATGCCACATGGTTAATGTTGTGAAGCGATTGGTTAGGTTCAGGCAACAAAGCTACTTTGTTAAGGTAAGAAAAAAAGATCATGGTTTGTGTTAAAATGATAACGTAACATAATGCAAATGAGTACGTTTTATGGGCCAGTAATCTACTTTTAACTTTGCTACATTTACTATTTATACTTTCATTACAACTAGTATGTTATCTACTATGCATTTTGGTTGCATTAACAGAAATGAGCTGTTATCCAAGCTGTGTGCATGCGGCTATGCAGGAGAGCAGAGGATTAGCATTGAAAAGACTTTGTTGCCTATTATGGTCTTAAATAGGACTTGATTTGCTCTTGACTCAGACTTAACTGGACCTGGTCTCGAACTTGACTTGGACTTGATTAAGTTGGACTTGACTACAGCCCTGAGTATTACTATAAACTTATAGCTGATATTGACAGAGATGATTAATCATAAATTCAGCTTGTTTTAGTCTCAGAGATACTCTAACTTTCCATTTTTTCCCCCCCTGAGCTGTCTTATCTTGTTCAAATGTTCAGCACAACCATTGCAGTGATCACTTTAAATGGATTTTATTTATTCAAAGACTGATGTAATTCTGTGCTTTGTACTAATGCGTGGGTGTGGGTGGGCGGAACTACAGTTGCAAAGTCTTGTGTATACAGCGCTAACACGGAATTAACCTAACATGTCACTGCCATCTGGTATCAATGTGTCAAAGATCATGTTATGCATATTTATCAAGCTTTGTCAAACGGAGTGTGAAATGGTATTTACTACCAAAAGTCAGGAGCTGACTTTATTGGCATTGGCACTGGTATGACTGAACTGTGAATGGTACACTCTCTGTGTGTGTCTGTGTGCAAGCGTGCATTACCTCTTCATTTCAGTGCAATGTTACAAAGCCTGGAGATGTGTATTTTCCAAAATATTATGAATAAATACAGCCAAGTAGGTTGCCCCGTTGCACTCCAATAAAAATAAACCCACCAGGGTTCCAGCTGTAAGCCCAGAATTCACACAGTGTCAATCACATAATCACCCTTTAAAAATTTTAATTTCACTGAGGTTTGGGATATGAGCTCATTTATAAATGGGCCGCAGATCAAACCGAAGGCTGGGGGAATCGTGTCATGTTTTAATTATCGTTTAACAGGAATGTTAAGTGCGCGCTCGGTATCTTGCATGGAACGAAGTGTAAATTTCCTCTTACTCTTTTTAGTTCCTAACACCTTGGAGGCAGCTGAGCCTACTACTAAAAACCGATATTGATATAATTGAGTCCGTTAGTTTCCAGAAAGACATGGCTTTCTATGAATGTCAAGTTTCTTTGTCCGTCATTTATGAGTGATGTTCCTAAAGTTTTGTTTAGCTTACCGACCTCCCAGTGGAATAGACTTTGGAAAACAACGGTAAATAGCAGCCTGTCCAATCATTATTAACCGCTATAAAATCACAGTCCCATTTTGTTCACAAAGTGATGAGATTATTTTGTCCTACTTATTAATTGGAGTGAAATTGGACAGTGACTCACAGCAATGTTACTGGAAGGTGTCAGACACAGAAAGCAGGTAATTATGGAGACAGGAAGAGATAAGGAAACGGAATGCAATTACCCCGGCAAGCAGAGCTTCAAATTGCTCCTCTTAGGATTTCTCACTTCAGGTTGCTATTGTTCATTCTTTGCATCTCCATACTGATCTATTCCTTTCACCCTCCAGCTCAGAGAAGAAGGAAGGTTTGAATTAATCACATGAATTTCTACTCTAAGTAGAACCATACAAAGTACTGAACACGGCTTATTGATGAATTCCAAATGGATGCATTCAAATATATTTTTCCAAATCATTTTTGCGCACGTAAACTGCTGAGCTAAGTCTAAAGTCTTCTTCATATCCAAGGCTATATCAATTTCTCAGAATTTGGTTTAATTTAACTTTCAGGTTTGAGGGCACGCTTCAGATTGATCTTCCCCATCTCTGTCCTCCACACTGTTGTTGCAGTCATCTGTCCATATATTGTATGCATTGCTTTTTTTAAAGGATTTTATTAATGACTAGGGCTGTGTATTGGCAAGAATCTGGCAATACGCTGTGTATCATGATACAGGGGTTACGATTCAATATATTGCGATACTGTAAGCAAGGAGATATATTGTGCTTTGTTTTCTTCCAATTTTTAGGAAAACTGTATAAAGTATAAAGAACACACTACATTATATACATAAAATCTGAGTAAAAGCGGGATCTCCATTTATCACAGTCCCTATAACATCAACATCATAGCACTACTTTGAGAGAGCTGTTTTCAGGCTTTAAAAAATCTAGCCCATGACGGGAGGCTTTGGCCAATCACAGGTCATTTCAGAGAGAGTGTTCCTATTGGTTCTGCTCCAGCTGGTGGGCGGTGCTTGGTATATCCTCTGATCTCAACATGGCTGCCGGGTCACAAAGCACAGTTAAACAGTACACTACAAGGCGTTTCTGAGAACATTTTATGCGAGAAATAGGCATTACAGTAACAGAATATTGATTCATATTTGATCAGCGCTGCCTAGTTTGACGTTTGATCAGAGTTCACGAGTGATTGACAGCTGCTCAGAGATGGCAGGCTCCAGCTCGGCTCTGATTGGTTGTTTTCCTCCGTCTGTGAAATCATGCAGATGCCATTAGGAACACCAGAGGAACATGATTTTTTTTTCAGATTACCTGTCTCGTGCACTACTGTCGGGATATAGTGACTCTTTTATAAAAAATAACTTTTTTTAATCATATTTGCTCCATTTCTACCCACTGCAGCTTTAATGACTAACACATAATAGCAAGCACACACATATAAAACAAACTATAACACCTCCCAAATCCCTCCCTAATGTACAAGATGTAAATTGCTCATAGCTGCATATACTTTAAATAAAAGTGTATATGTAACCAATAAAAAACTGCTGCTCCTGCTGCATTAGACTTAATTTCATTTTTTTTCTGTAGGTGCTATAGCTGACTGTTTGTTTGTAATACACAAAATGCAACTGCAGGAATAACCATTGTTCTTGAATTGCATATGTAGTGAATTTGAATGTTCTTGTTGTATAAGGTACATGTTTTTTTATTTCTTATGTTTTAAGGGGAAAGCCAAACGCTGCCATGCTGCTGATTCGAAGGAAGAGGGAGGGTTTCTTCTGCTCCATTTGTTCATTCTCTGTAGTGCCCATTTTGTTACTTTAGCCATTTGTTTTAGTATTTAGGTGCTCTCTCAGCCTGGGCCACACACTCTCACTGCAGACACACACACACATCTGACAGAAGAGCTGGAATTGAGAGACAGAAACAAAGTGAACAAATGAGAGAACTCCTCAATCCAGCCTTTTATTTCAAACTTTTTTGACAGTTCTTCGGCTGAATTATTTAAAGCCAATATGAACATACAAACATCAGTTTTATTCCTTTTTTGCAGAGAAGAGCACGTCTTGCACGCAGCACAGGGTGTTGTTGGCGCTCTGAGTGGCGCTTCAGGGCTAGATTCACTGCACACGTAGTCACATTTACTGTGATCGCATATAGCAAAATCTACCGCATTTAGACGCTAATACATGGGGGGCGTCCACCAGTGACCCTCACAGCTACTTATCACCGCGTGGCTGCCGGCGATGGAGCCACTCGGCTCTCCTCCCCGACAGCTCGTGTCACCGCTGGGCCAGCCTGCACATGCACAGATCCATGCACAGTTTGCCACGAATTGTTTACGAAACATTCCCCGTTTTTGATTTTGATGAATACTCTAAGTGCTTGCTGTAATTGCTGTATAGGTTTGATGGCCTGATAGGTGCCACTTAGCCAGGCTTCAGCCGTCTGGAGCTGGGAATGATCACCACAGACAGATCAAGTGTGCAAGGGGAGTGTAAGAGTGTCACAAAGTGCCTTTATGTAAATGCCGGTTGAAGAGCGGCTCTCCATTGAGACTCAAATATACAGCATTGTATATGCTACTCTGTCAGTCTCGGGGATGTGTCCTCTGCGACTGTAAAATGTTCTGAGTTCATATAAAAGGTTCAACACCTCTCTCTCCAGAAGACCCCAGAGAGAAAAGATGAGAAGGATAGAGTAGCTGGAAGCTGGGGGGAAACACGGCAATCTCTTCATCAGAGTGAAGAGAAAGTAGGACACATGGTAGGGATCAAGGTCGTAGCTCAATATATAAAAAAATACCTCTGGATTACAGGCCCCAAATAAAAGGTCAAAGGAAAATGAAATGAAGGATTGCTTCTCGAATATCAAAACGGACAGGAATCTGACAACATTATGTTGTTTGGACGGTTTAGCAGAATGGATTTCGTCCCAATCTTCCTTTTGTTTAGAGAAGCGTTGTCTTTACTTTCTTCTTGAAACGCAATAAAGCTATTTTTTGCCCGGCGTTACAGCAGCATCACTTATATCAACACCATGGAATTGCTCCATAGATTGTGAACTGTTCCCCCCACCCCCCCACTCCTGGATTTAATAATAGAGAAGCAGGTCGTGCTGAGTATTTTTGTTTGTAGAGTGTTTGTTTAGCGCTTCCTTGTTCCTTCCCAACTGTTGGTGTTTTTAACGCCTTTCCAATTACACTGAGGATAGCTGTGAGGCTCTCTTCTCATTTTCCTCAGTTAACAAGCACTCTGTTTATATATGATTATGGTTCTCTGCTTGTTTATTCTGCCTGGCTTTTTTTTAAATTACTTCGCCGGTTTAGTTCAAGGTACAAAATGCACTAAAGGATTCAGTTGAGCTCGTTTGTTTTCTTTCCGTGGATAAATATTATGGTCATTTTATTCGTCGGGCGCCGTCAAACGAGCTGATGGGGATAAACCTGCGCTCATTCAGCTTCCCCCCCCCACACACACACCATTCACCATTTTGACGGTTATTCTTGTGTTTGCTTTGCAGCGCTGCCAATCATGCAGGTGACAATTGACATCACCAGACAGCAGGTGGAGAAGATCTTCGGTCTCGACGAGTACTGGTGTCAGTGTGTCGCCTGGAGCACCACCGGAACCCAGAAGAGCCAAAAGGCATACATCAGGATTGCTTGTGAGTGCACTTTTAAAATGATCACTTTGTCATTACAAATGCAAACGCTGCCTAACAAGGTGCTTACATATTGCACGTCATGGTTGTAATAAGAGGATATTAGCAAGATGATTTTTTTCACTTTGGGTGGTTGGGGAGACTAACTTTCATTTAACAATTAGCCTAGAGGCCATTATCATCTGTGCACCACAGTGCATTACTGTGATTACAATTTAGTTAAATCATCTTCCTGCAATTCTACTTAAGAAGTAAATATTCAGCCCTGGCAAGGAGAAACGGAGAGTAATGCATCTGCTTGAAGGCAGACTTAAAAAAAAAAGTAGAACACTAAATTTGAGTATTCATGAGCATATTTTTCACTGGATACAGTACATCAGCAATGATCCCTATGAAAGTAACTGGAATAAAAACAGATTTGAGATTTATTGCTGCGCAGCAATCATAAATCTGTCTGGGGAACACAGACACATCCCTCGCTGCAGCCTCAAAAGCTTTATTAGAAGAAGCCATTTTACATTTGAGTATTTTAAAGCATTTCTGCCTATTAATTCCCACATAAATATGCATTATTCCAGACAGAGCTGAACGCAGCGCTGTCTCCAAACCACCAGACGTTTTGAAAACACACATTCATTATCCGACCTTGTTTGAGAGCTCAACAAAGTCAGTTAGATGTAAGATAAGGAGACACACACACACTCACACACACACGCGCTTCAATAACAATGCGTTTTGTGTGCACGCGCCAGTTCACATTCACGTGCACGCACGTACACACTCGCAATACATTTGAGCCTTCCAGGACTGTTAGATCTTAAGTCTCCCCCAGTCTCATTGTATCGGCTCTAATTAAATTGAATGTCGTGAAACTCTCTGCTTGTCTCAATGTTTCTCTCAGTCTGATTGGTCAGGACAGGCTCAACATCTGTTTAAAGGAATTCACCGGCGGCTCACAGCCGCACCCTCAGCCCCTTGCAACACAATAACACATTGCTTCACTCTGAGTCAAAACCTGAGGTGAACACATCAAATTTGGGCCAACCTACCAGCTATCAGCGTCCTGTCTACCTCATCAGATACAAATGGCCTTGCATTTATATACACTTATAATAAGCATTGACAGTTTTTACCTGTGTTATTCCCAGCCTGGGCTTACGGACAAATGTATAGCAGGACTTGGTGCGACAGTAAGAGTATCCAACGAGACGTAATGTGGAGCCCCATGCAGTCAGCCAGGCTTGCAGGAGCTCTTGTCCAGGCGCCTCAGGGCTGTGTTTTCGTGTGGCTGCTCCAAGCCCTCATACAGATGGAAGCTGGAGGCTGGCGGATGCTGGAGAGAGGAGAGTGGGTGGTAGGGGAGGAGGGAGGGGTAATGCAATTGCTTTTGCTTGATGCCGGGCCCCTCTGGCAGCAGACAAGCATCTCTGAACCAGCCAGGCAGCCTGTAATAAGCAACATGGTTGGTGCCACCGATCCCTGTGTGGCTTAGGGGCCAACTGGAGTGCGACATGCTCAGCGAGGCCATGGGTGGACATTTCAAGAGTTTAGAAACCTCACCAATCCAAGTTTTGTGGATAGAAGTATTTCATTTAACTTCACAAGCTCTTACAAATATCTTAATTGGTTGCGTTTCTCCCCGTCTTTTTTTCCCTCAGACCTGAGAAAGAACTTTGAGGAGGAGCCGCAGGGTAAAGAGGTAGCATTGGACCAGGAGGTGTTACTGCGCTGCCATCCCCCCGAGGGAGTGCCACAAGCCGAGGTGAGACACGGATACAGAAGATATTTATAGGCCCACATCTAGCATCCATTTACCCTTTCCTCACCAGGAGGACAAAGAGCAGAAAGTAGCTGAGGATCAGCTCCCCAGCATCTCTCCCTGCTCCACCAGGGAACAGACAACCCTGTACGGATAAATTACACCTCTAATTATTCCCCATTATTGATTTATTATCTCTCTTACATCTCTGAGAAGCCGTATATCACAGCGTCTCGTCACATCACTCAGGATAGGCTTGGAGGCTTCACTCCCCGTTTGGCATCTCTAAAGGCCCATCCATAATTAATGGGTCTATTTGCCTCTTTCTCTCTCTCCCTATCTCATTCTCTATCTCTCTGCTGTCTCCCCATGTCCTATGTCTCTCATACACTCTCATACACTCTTGTTCTGCTCAATTCTGTCTCTCTATTCACGTCTCTCTCTGGTGTGTGTCTGCGTTTAGACGACCAGACTGGGGCCAGCTGTTTCACCTCGTCTGCTGCATCCTCCCGGTCCCAGATAGGCACTAAGCGCTCTAATAACAACGCGAGAGCAGGTTAGGCCAGCCACTCAGACAGCCCAGAGACCGGGAGCGAGCAGACTAGCCAATCACAGCTCGACAGTGTAGGGACAGTTTGCAGAGAAATGGGACAGAAGGTACCACCCGCAGTTCAGCAAAAAAGAACATCGAAGCAGAAGTCACCGCCGGAGAAAGTGGGGATAGCGCACGAGAGGAAGAAAGCCCAATTATATACGGCATCGAAACTGGCAGTAATACCAACAACAATGCTGCCATACCGTAGCTACTCTCAAGACGGCACAAGGTCAAGTGAGAGCAAGAAAACAAGCAAACCAATCTGAGAGTACACCAAAAACGGAATAACATCAGTTTTGGCTTTTGCAAGAGGGCACAGAAACTACACAAAGCTTGATCAGTTTCTCTCTCAGACCGCCGACAGCTACAGAGATCTCCAGCAGCTACGAAATAAAAGCTACATTTCCCACACAAGAAGAGAATTAATATTAAAATCAGTAAGGTGTATAGATATAATAATTCCATCTCAGTATCAGTATCATACCATTTGTTCTCCTTTTGTCTGTTTGATTGCATCAAAAACAGAAATATCTCACTGCTTTTCCTGTAAAACTCTGTGATCCACAGCATGTGTGGTTATTGTAGAGCTGCATGGGAGGGGGAGACGGTTTCTATTCAGCTGCAGTGAATTTTGAC
This sequence comes from Sebastes fasciatus, assembly GCF_043250625.1. NCBI lineage: Eukaryota > Metazoa > Chordata > Actinopteri > Perciformes > Sebastidae > Sebastes > Sebastes fasciatus. Next base: position 13,251,113 of record NC_133804.1, on the reverse strand, counting down.
CACTGAAACATATTTTTCAGGTGGAGTGGCAGAGAAACGAGGATGTGATCAACCCAGCGAGCGACCCCAATTTTTTCATCACAACTGACCATAATCTCGTCATCAAAAAAGCCCGGCTGGCGGACACGGGCAACTACACGTGTGTGGCCAAAAACATCGTCGCTCGCCGCAAAAGCACCCCCGCCACGGTCCTAGTCTATGGTAGGTGATCACTTCTTTCGACAGGGGTCAGAGCTGTGTTCACGGAGGGTATTGAGAGGTCTGAGGTCCAATGAGCTTCTAAATATACAAATGGTTTAAATGACATATGTATTGCTTGCATGTTGCTTCCCTTGTCCCACAATAACATCTGCATGTTTTCTTGCATGGAAGATACCTGGGTGCACTTCTTCTATCAGGTGGTTGTAACATTACACTCCGATTCTACAGTGTAACAATATGCAGTGTTACGCCAATGTGACATATGGTGACAACTTGCACAAGTCAGCTCTATTTTTCAATAAACAATGAATTAAACTATGATAAATTACTACATAAAGACAGAGAAGCGTATCTGCACATTAATTAGCGCAACTTAAAATGTTACTGGCAGCCATTCCGCTAGAGCTGGCAGTCTCCAATCTCAGTGCTGCCATCTTCCTCCTCCTCTGTAGTGGATCCAATACGGGACGAGAAATTTAATTAACAGCAAACTGTAAATAATGACTTGGCTTGATAAGCGGACTGATCTTTATTAAAATTCAGAGAAACAGCATATTTTCTATCACAGAGGGTTCCTGCATTGGCACTACTTAATTGTTGCATACGTTACAGAGCCATACTTAATTCTCAGCTACATGCAAACAGGAGATCACGTGGGAATGCATTTGAAAAATGTATAATCTGGCACAATATCTGACGCAGCGTCCGTTTTTGTCGAGGCTGCCAGAAGAAGCCGATACTGTGATGTGCTGTAAAGTCTGAACAAGAGTTCTTGTATATTATCTAACATGACGGCAAAGAAAAACACACCATATGCCACAAATATACAGCACTATGTAGGAGTATGCACACCTCTTCAGTTTTTGCATCATTTCTTCTGCTAAAAAATGTGTGAGATCTATACACTGTTTTCCTTATACTAGACTTATAAGAAAATTCTGGTAAAAAAAATTGTATTACATGAATAAGGGGTGCATTGTAAGTATGCATATCCCTTGTGAAATCAAGGTCTCAGTGGGAATTATTTGATCAAAACTTAATATCTTGTGCAGTTCTCACATTCAGGTTGTAGCCACTTGAATTATAATTGAATTCATTTCCACTCAAGATTGCAGTTACTCTGCCTTACAAAAGCTCCCAGTGGAATCTCAATGGATTTCAGGGCGAAGGATGAATTCAGATTCAGAAAACATGAGCATAGCGTGGACTGCGAAGGTCATTTATGGATGGCTTTAGAGCCTTTATGTATCTATCAATCCAGTACTATATGTAAAAATATGCATGTTTATAGATTAGATAGATGAACTATAGTGAGAAAACACATGCATGTATTACTTTTGATTTGACTCTTACAGTGTTTTTACTTTATTTAATCAACATTTAACAATGACGATGAAACGGAAGAGAGATCGCTGCATTTTAGATCTTTGACAAAGCACTTTAAAGTAATTTCCTTTTAGGCTGATTTTGTAATTCACCAAGCTGTGCAGACCCTGTAGGGGGCTCAAACGTTTAGATAGAGCTGTATGACTGTAAATATAGTTGGAAATTGAGGCATGTGCACTCTCACGGTGAACGGTTTCAAATGAAATGTGTTAATTTGGAGCATGCAGTCAAAACACACATTATCATACACTCCTCCAAGCCTCCAAGCGTGAAAATAAAAATGCCCAATTATTCCTACAGTTGATTATAATTGATTAGCGTGTTGTTGAAAGACTTCGCTCTGCAGATGAAGAAATCCAGAGTTGAAATGACTGCGGAGGCAAGGGCATTCACATTCCTATTGTTTGCCTTTCTTGTATTGTCAAACAATAGCTTTTGCTCTTCGACCCGACAAATTGTGAACAAATTGCTGGGGTGCTTGCATGTGTAATTTTATTCCTTCACATCACTCTATGTGCTTGACAAGATGACAAAATGTATAACCACTGTCGTAATATTTGAGGTTAAATCACAATAGAAGTGGTCTTGTTCAAGAAAGAAAGGAACAACCGAGTTACCTGAGAGCATCACAATCCACCGTGCTAGCTGATCTAGCTAGCTGTAGCAAGTCATAATAACTGCTACTTTTCAAAGGGGGTTCAACGGGGGGCCAGAGATGTATTTTAACAAGGTCTGGCTGGTGTGACTGCACTCTGTGCTAAGAGGTAATCAGGGGCCGAGTTGCCTGGCAATTTACCTCGCCGTGGCGGGCAATCAATCGCATAGAGAGGGCGAGGAAATGATTCAGCCACGACAAGCACAGGGGAGAGTTAGGGGGGGAATTAGGGAAGGGGAGTATGTACAGAGAAGGAACGACAGTGCTGTTCAAGTCAATAAATCAAGAATCTCGGTATCTTGTAAGCTGAGGCAAACACAGGGTGTACAGGAAGGAGCTGATTAGAATTATACCCGCGTGTTTGATGTAATCGCCCGCCGTGATCGAGCGATATACTGTAGCAGCAATTATGTGCCAATAGACGGTTAAGGTTCAGTGCATGGGCACTGGGTTTTAAAGTGCCTGAACTTTTCGTTTCAAATATAAAAGAGGAATAAATGGCACTGTGTTCTCTACAATTCTAAGAGTTGAGGAATGACGTGTGAAATCAGTGGTGGATGTGTGAAGGACATAATCTGAATTACTGGAACAGCCACGATATATTTATTTTTCAGTAGTGGATTGGCATTTCCAAGGAGTAGGCGTGTTTATTTTATGCATTTATGACCACGAGCATTTTGCTTTAGATGGCATTTCTTTACAGTGATTATATTCTGACTGAGTGTTTTGTTTAATGTCTTGCGGTGAGATTTCGAGGGATATTTAAAATGCCCACTAGTTACTTTGCAGAAACTGTGTCTTCCTCAGAGATAAGGTCAAAGATGGCAAGCTGTCATGTTATTTTCTGCTCCCCGTTGAAGCCATTTTGTTTTCAGTTGGCTGTAATTCCAACTCGGACGCAGGAAGCAGCCCCACTTTGCTCTCGCTCTACCATTAGTTCACCTTGCAGTGCTGAACCAAAGAGTGTAACAGCAGTCACGATTATTCTAGCGCAACACACCTCTTCTTCTTGGTGCATGTCGGGTAATCCTGGCTGCTCTGTCCCTTCATCCATCCATCCCTCCCTCCTCAACCTACCCCCCTCTCCCTCACTCACTCCATCCCTTCCCCCCACGTCGCTGGTCTGACAGTCAACGGCGGCTGGTCCACGTGGACCACCTGGTCGTCCTGCAGTGCTGTGTGTGGGCGTGGCTGGCAGAAGAGGAGTCGAAGCTGCACCAACCCCACGCCACTGAATGGAGGCACATCCTGTGAAGGGCAGAACGTCCAGAAAAGTGCCTGTGTGGCCACCTGTCCAGGTAACTCCCAGGCAACCCCGTTTGTCCTGTGGCGCTTGGCTTCCTGTGGCTTCCTTTTTGCATTTTTTTGCATCTAGAAGTCATCAATTCATCTTTATTTTGGCTGCCATTTGTTCCAGCACCCAGGTCTTTCCTTAGATGTCAGTGCTTCTGTTGTTCCCTGCAATTAGACCGCTTACACAGCAATGTCAGAGTCTATTAGTCTTCACAGTACGGCCTCATCCTGCAAGTGATTTATTGTTCACTCTTTGTTCACATATCTCTTTATCCCGCTGCGCTGTACGTACGCAGACCCTGCTTTTATTTCAGAGACCTGTCTGCTTTAAGAGACATGGTCCCAGCCATGGCATTGTGTCAGACCAGCTAGTACATTTGTTATTCTTTGCTGCTCAAGCTACGTAGTAAATATGGGCAATAAAAAGCTGAATTATGGCGGCCTGCGTGCCATGTTTACGTGTGAGGAGTGGAGGGAGTTTCATTTGCCTGCCCGTTCTCCCCTGTGAGAGCGCCGGAGAGGCAGAGAGTGTCCTGCCTGATACTGAGCAACACATATCGATCTCCGGTAGCCCGAGATGGAAGTCAAGCTGCTTCATTTGCAGTCCCACATTAGCCCCCTGACAGAGGGAGAGATAGCGAGGGAGAGGAAAAAAAAGGTGTACGGTGAAAGCAGGGATAGAGACAGATGGAATCAGATACAGTGTAAGGAAGGCAGGAACAAAAGCCCAGAGTGACAGGGAGGAGAGGAAAACTGAGAAAGAAGTAGAAAAAGCCTGAGCGTGTACAAGAGCCTGCTGTTTAGCTGCCAGCAGATCAGTCTGTGGACATATAGCTGGGGCTCTGCAGCCCTGCTGACCGCAGGAGAAATCTCCCACGCTCGGTAAATAGCAGAGAGGGAAATCCAACACCTCTGGCAGTGGCAGCTTCTCCCTGCCTAAAACAGAGGTTATCTTCCTCAGTGAATCAGGGCGTTGTGTTACACATCTCCCATGTAAAGACATCACTAGATGTCAAGCATGAGTGTAAGTAACATGGCCCACTGGAATACAGCGGGAGGAGGAGGAAGACAAAGGAAACACGGCAATGCATGACGCTCCATCAGGACCCTATCTGGATGGATTTGGAATTATTAGCGCTGGAGCAACGAGTAATGGAATTAGAGGGGTGTCCAGGGATGCTTGACAGCAAAGCAGGATACTGACCTCCATGAGCTTAAAGAGATTAATGACAGACCAAGCTGCTATTGTTAGACTAAACCCCGCCCCCCTCTATGTCTCTCTTGCCCCACAAGGAGAAAGTGTGTAATTTCAACCCTTAGGGTGCTGTGACAGAAATTGCTTTGTGTCCTGTGAACACAGTTTGCAGAGACTTTAGGGAAGAAATAACTTTTTTTTTTTTTCTTGATGAGAGACGCTACAGAGACGTGACCCCACTCACACCTCTATCAGTCCTGTTGTTTGGCAACAGAGAGTAGTCTCTGCCCCCTTTTCTGTCTCAGACAGAACATCAGTGGCACAGACCGCCCCAGCTGTCAGATCCCGGAGAGGGTTCCCCTCAAGGCCGAAGTCCACCACGTCCAGAGCCTGGGGATGACGGGCTGTTGTTTCCGTCCACAAGCGGTACCGCGGCTCTGTTGTGTACTCACATACACGCCTCTGGGGTCCCTCGAGATGAACTGACCGCTCCCATCATTTGTCACCCAGCGTATACACACATACAGCCCAGCAATAACAACCCCCAAAATACATCTGAATACAAACTTTTTGATTCATCAAATACATGATTAACACATGCATGAATCATCAGCATGAATGCATGAATAGACGTTGTCATAGAGTCACGTTCAGCGAGGGGGAACAGACGAGACCAGCCTAGCAGAGAGCGTCGTAACATACTGGATAACAACTTTAATTATCACTTTGCTTATAGACTTCGCAGGTCTAATCCACTGCACTCACATTGGATGGTGATTTCAGCCCATTTCTGAAGAAAGAGACTTGAGCAGAATGAATTACATGGGGAGCTGTAATGCTGCAGATAGACATCATGTTATTTATTTAGACACGGCTGACATTTGGATTCAGAAGCAGTATTTTTTATTTTAAGTCAGCCTTGAGAGGCATTTTTTTCCTCAGTGCCTTTGTTTTCGAGTTGCATTTTGAAAAATACATTTAATTCTGGTCTTGTTTCAACAGTTCATTAATTATCTAGACTTAAGATTCTTTGTCGATTATAAGCTCTCCAGTGCATTTAACTTACAGCATTAGCTCTCTGAAATGAGTGACAGAAAAATCCATTTAGGTTTTTAGCTGCTTTTTCTTTGTAATTTGCAGTTGCAGTCTGTTTTGTCTCAAACGCATCGATGGCCTCACAGATTTGCTGTGCTCCTCCATTGGGGATAAAGAGATGCTGTCAACTGAATGAATAATCGCTGGAAACAAATCAATTCAAATTTGGAACATGCAATGGCTATAATTTGTCCCTGCATTGCCCGGCTAAGGCTATATATATATATTTGTTGTTGAAATGCCGATGGCCATGTGTTGTTCCACATTTTAAAAAAAGTAGCATTATTCCTTCAGAGCAGCCACAGAGGCACATTTCCACACATATACTCCATGTGAGCTTCCACAGACCGACACCATCTACGACGGCCTGTTCACTAACAGAACGCTCCACACGTCTCTTCACAATGACTCTTGTGTCTAAACATGAGCTCCCACCTCTCATCTGGAGAAGTGTGAAGCTAGAGAGGCTCATCTGTATTTTTGTGTAAGTCTCCAAAGTGTTTTAATGAGAGTTGACGGAGGCCTGTGTGGCAGATCAGATGGGTTGCATGCTGGGAGAGACGCAGGGAGCTGTGGAGGAGGAGGAGGAGGAAGCTGAGGCTAAAGCTAAAGCCTGAGGCTCAGAGCAGAGCAGATCAACACTTGAGACAGCGAGTAGCCAAACCATGCAAGAGCTTATCTCCATTTCTCCTTTCTTCTCTCTGCCTTCTCCTTTTTCCTTTTGTCTCCATGTCACCGTATGCCGCCAAAGTGTCCCACATAAATCTGCAGTCCATCCCTCACCCTTTCATTTACTCGCGCAGACTTGTGGTCCGAGCCAACAGTCATGGCAAAATGTCAGATCGCGCACAACATTTCCAACAAAGACACACTTCCTGAACCAACAGCAAATAGTTAGTCCCCAGTTTTGGAAGTGACACCTGCCCCACACAAATGAAAGGAACTGTTGCCGACGAGTTAGAGAAGAGCAAACAACCTGGAGAGATTTCTAACTCGTGTGAATTATTTAAATATTGTACTGATCCCTAAGGCTTGCCAGAGGAGCCGTGAGATTTCTACTCGATGGAAAATAAACAGACTCGGGGCTGATGTATTTGTGCACGCGTGCTTGTAAGCGTGTGTTTGTGCATGTTCGGTTTTGTACACATGCAAGTTAGCGCCCATATGTCTACTGTCTGCACTGCAGGCAAATGTCTAATTCTACTCCGGTAGTAAGCATCCTTGTGTCTCTGGATATTATCAGAGATTGTTCCGGAGACTTCATATTTTATCCAAGGAATAAATAAAGGCTGTGGCTAATAAATGTGAGAGAAAAACACTTTAGTTCACTGCGAAAAGACGGTGGCCATCTGGTGACGGCCTCGCATCAGCGCTGTTTTTAATCACTCTGTGGCATTTGTTTTGGCTCACCCTCTGCGTATCTCATTCTGTCTCATTTTGGGTTGTTCTAGTGGTTTAGTTAACATAAGGGGGTAGATTCAGCTTTGTACAGTTATCGATAACATACTAAATCAGACACTAACATCTGATTTTTAAAGATTATAAACTGTATCCGAAATACATAATACGGTTTAGTCTCTGTTGCATCACCCGCTTCTGTGGTAAGCTATCAACCCCCCCTCCATGGGTCTGTGGTTTTCTGTGGCTTCTTTTCATCAGCCTTTGAACATCAGGATTAGGGGTAGTTACTGTGCACACGTGTGTTGACAGGACAGTGGGAGCAGAGGGGCGGCCCGCTGGTCTCAGTGGTGCTTGTCTACCTCCTCTTGTTCCCCTCAAGGACACAGAAGCCATAGGTGTCCGATGATCTCGGACTGTGTCCGTCAGCAGCCGTTGTCATTTTGAACAGCCAAGCCTCAAACAGGCCCTCCTACTGACCTGTAAAGAATGGTCGGCTTCCTTTCGCTTCTCCCCCCTACAACATGTCCAAATGGGGGCTTGCCACTGGGCTATTGTATTACTTTCCCTCCTCAGAGACCTGCCTGACCTAAAACCTGTGGTGCTGCATGATTGAAAATCAGCTGTGGTGCCTTTTGCAGTGGCGCTAACAATCTCTTTCTGGGGATTTGATAAGGAAAACTGAGGCTGTGGATAGCAATTTTCTTATGTGGATTCTGAAAAAGTAAAAGGATGAGGTTTGGCTCTGATTTCAGCCTTAAATTTGAAAAAAGAAAAATCAAGGAAACTGTCTATTTCCTTGCTTCACTTCGCATTTATTGTAACCACTTACTATCTTCCCACTTCCTTTTATGCTGTCCAAACATGTCTCTGGTCTCTGCTCTGGTGGAAAGCCTCTTCTGTTGCTGAAATATTTGTAACATCTGTTCAGACTGAGTCAGACAGGCCATCAAGAACCGCTCATGCATCTTCATCTCTCTTTGATTTCCCTCAGCCTCGTGTCGCATCCACATCCTCGTGAGCAGCACCCTGTTCCCACTCCAATCTCCTTGTTTGAAAATGTTATCTGCATGGCCATTAGTCTTGCTTTGTGGTGGAAAAGAGAAGTAGAATTTCATCACCTCATCGGGGCAGATGTTGATCTCATCTCTTTATTTCACAGTGGTGTGGATAAACTGAGGGGCGACATAATATATTCATTAGGATGTAATTCGCTATTCAATCATTCTCGTTCCCAGCCTGGATAATCAGCCCACTGGCCCACGGATGGGTCCACTCAATGCCAAACAAGGACAATTATCTGATTGGTTCTGCTCTCTCTGCCAAATGGATCCGACTGCAAAGAGGCCCAAGCTGTGTCAGCATCCCATCACACATGCAGACTTGTGTGGGAGCAGGGTCTAATTCACACACCTGTGCCTTCTGCCTCATACGCTCACAGTGCCGTTTAGCTTGTTTTCCAATTGGCTGTGAAACCAAATAATATCATTACTTGGTACAGTTATGCAATAATAGGCATCCCATCCTGAGTGACTCTCACGTTTATGTTTTATTAACCAAAGTCTCTGACCTGCTTTCTTTGGGTTGTGCCCCGTGCACTATTTATTGCTCGGATTAATGAGCGCTAAGGTTTCCTTGGCCTTAGGTCAGCCAGGAGGAGGGCTACTGCCGTCATAGTGGTGTGTGTGTGTGTGTGTGTGTGTGTGTGTGTGTGTGTGTGTGTGTGTGTGTGTGTGTGTGTGTGTGTGCGCACAGCTCTGGTGATTCTTGTCTGGTCCCCTTCACCCTTACATTTGGGAGAGAGAAAGAGCGAGACAGCGGCGTTTTTCCCCCATGAGAGCTCATTACTGCTCTTTTTCCCATTAGCCCTATGGTAACCTTCCCCAGGCCTGGCGCTGTGTCACTCCCAATATCACTCCCAGCCACCGTGCCAACTCCCCCCCCCCCCAACCCCACCCCCCTCAACGATGCCAAATTACCCCCACCTTTGCGAAAAAATGGCCTCCCTCTCTGCGTGTGGCAAAGCTGCTGATATTTCTTGCAGCAGGGCCCGCACAGAACAATTACTGGCCCATTACTATTTGTTTCATTTTGCTCGTGCTGCTGATGGTGGTGGTGTGTTTGAAGTTGTGCTAGACAGAAATGCGCTGCAGGTGTAATGTACATTCGCCTCTGTTCCGAGTAATACCACCTGTGTCGTGTCGTGCATTCAAATGCGCTGCAGGTAATGCCCATGTTGCCACAGTAACAGCTTGTTTGACAAAGGATTCAAACCAAGGCAGATTTGCTTCCTCTCACAAATGTCCTTTTAGAATTTTTAAAACATACAAGCACACATGTATGTTTGACTGTAGACTAGGGCCAATTTCCCAAGGGTCAAATTCTTCTCCCTGTACAGATTTAGTTTGTTGACAGCTGGGTGTACCAGGCCACAGCAGCCTTGTACCACTGGGGTTTAGCTTAGTTGAATCTGATTTCCATGTTAAAAATAAACAAAGAAAGCAGAATAGAGACAATATGGCTCTCCTCAGCAGTTTTACACGCTTTGGTTTCCCTGTGCATCTGCTGGATTTGGGTGTGTGCAAGTGGATTTGCATGTCTTTATAATGCTTTCCCTACCAGGTTTCCATTTTAGAGCGAGTGGATTTGCACAGGATGGCAACAGAGTACTCTACCAGTTGTTTTCATCTCACACGCAAATAATACACCACTGCTTTTACACCGCTGCTGCATCTGAACTGTGTAGAGTTTTACCAGTTCGCATTGTTTGTAAGAAGGAGATAGAGCTTGTTTTATTGAAACTGTTCAGCATGTTTTTCGATCAATAGTTTTTCCTGTGAACTAAGATATCAGTGTTTGAAGTGAATCTGTTAGAGTTTTTGCTGCTGTGTGTTTGTGCTCACCCATGTTTTTTTTATCATGTGTTTTTGCAGTAGACGGAGGCTGGAGCGAGTGGAGCAAGTGGTCGGCGTGCGGTGCAGACTGTTCGATGTGGAGGAGCAGAGAGTGCACCCAGCCCTCACCCGGCACCGGGGGCAAAGACTGCCAGGGGCTTGACCTCCAGTCTCTCAACTGTACCAGTGAGCAGTGCCCACAGAGTGAGTGCACTAACCACCTACATACTGCAAACCGTACTCTCTCAGCTGTTCAACTCAGTGGAACAATAGGAAAGATTCAGTAGCACAACTTTTCTGCAACAGGATCAGTAGAATGCAGTTTAGTTATATATTTACTTATTACAGCCGAGCTGATGAGTGTCAAATGAACATTGTAAAATCAATAAATATGCTCAAAACCCCATTTGAGAGCTGCAGCCATAAAATAAACTACTGATCTGATAGAGAAAAAGATGCGTGACACTCAAGTGGAAAATGTATTCAAAAATAAAAAAGCATGACGATTCAGCCTTGCAACCTCCATCAAATACAACAAGTGGATCACAAGTAATACCTTGACAGGTGTAGGATTAGCATCAATTAGCCCCTGAACTAAGGCAGGTAGAGAGGATGCGGAGGGAAAGGCTTTTCCCTTCACGCTTTTTGTTTTTGAATACAGTTTCCACTTTGGCATGTGGAGCGAGAGTGTCCTCCTCCTCTTTTTATTAGATCAAATAAACATTTTATGCCTCCTTATGGCCTCAGCTCCCTGTGATAGATGGAGGGAAAGATGTCCATTTCATAAGACACTTGTACCGACGGTAGAATTGTCAGTGGACCATTACTGGCTCGTCCCCACCTGCGTGACCTTTTTAGACGATCAGTTCTAATAAACACCGTCATGGCACCCGCTGCTAAGATAATATACAACCTTTTCACCTACGTCGGTGCCGTGATGCTTTCTGAGCTATTAATAGAGCTGAGAATTAAACCATCTCTCTTCTGAATAAAACACAACCTGCCAGATAAAGGGCCACGGGTCAAATCGTCCGCGAAGACGCACTTGGCCGTCGTGTATGTGCGCTGTGATTTGTGTTTATGCTGTGCGTTTGTATAGCTACAAAGCCGATGTGTGTTTCATTTTTTGTGTAAAGCAGCCAGCGCTGTGTTCCCACTCTCGTGTGTCGTTAATAGGGCATGTGCGTACTGTCAGGATCAGAAAACCGCAAAGCACGGCAGCTGAGTGGAAAGTGGCACCACAGGGTCCACTGCTGACCAGATGGACATGAAGGGAGAGCTCTGTTGCGCCCCACAGATATCAAAGATAGAAATATATTACAGCTTCCCATCCAGAAATGATGAGTCTCAGGGTGGTGTCTCATAGAGAAAATGTTATAAATGGTGCGCTCTATGGCTGATCCGCATGATAAACACTATGTTTTAATGGGGATCCGGTTAACACGGGCCAGTGAATGAATAAGCTGAATTATGTATCTTGCACCATTTGACGTGATCAGATAGACCGATGCATGGAGAGCTGGAGGCGTGGACAGAGCTACTGTATGTTGTGTATATGTGTTAGCACAATGTGCCCGTGTGTGTGCATGTGTGTCAACCGATAGCTGAATATTGGCTGCAGCAGTGAACCAGGGAGCTCAGTCGGCCCATCATCAAAGGTCAGCAGCTCCTCCCCAGAGAGGCAAGATATATACACAAAGATGCCAGTCATTGTTCCTCACACACACACACATGCAGAGTCACTCAGTATTTACACTGACAGTGCAGAGCGGAGCGCTGGCCTCTGAAGAATGCCTGTCCCAATCTGTTCCCAGCAGATGTGTTTCCATAGACAACGGCTGTGTGAAGTATTATAATAAGCAAAATAGCAAGATGGTTTTGGCTTGTCAGCAACTCCCATACTTCAACCGTGTCTGCAGGCTATTAGCTGAGATGGAAAACTTCCCCCCTGAAACAAAAGGCACCCTTCTCTTCTCCAGTGTAATCGAACAATACAACTGCAGCGTGAGCCGTAGCAACTCCGCCACAAAAGACGTCCTTTGTCTGAGGACCTCAACAAACACCTCTAATCTCCCTCATTAAGCCAGGAATGGCATACGTCAGATGAGGTTATTGTTTTTGGGTATTGCATATGTGAGAATGAACGTGAGGCAGCGAGCTTTGTGTTACAGCACAAAAATAAACAGATCTGACCCTGGCAGGATCATTTTCATAAAGCAAACAAGTGGAGCCCAAGATGGAGCTACGCAAAATCTGTGCAGGGAAATAATAAATACACTGGCAGCGTGCCAGAGCCGAAATGGCAGACAGGTGTTAGAGGGCACAAAAAGGATAGCGGGAAAAATGATACTGCTCGTATTCTCAGGCACAGGAAATTAGAACAACATAAAAACAATTATTTGGCTTAATGTGTGTAATGAAGGTAATGATCTTAATTTGCAGCAGCATCCCGTTTTTAGGGGGGTGTCACAAATGATTGTGCGAAAACCATCCATCCATCCATCCATCCATCCATCTGCAACCGCTTATCCCGTTAGGGGTCGCGGGGGGGCTGGAGCCGATCCCAGCCGACATTGGGCGAAGGCAGGGTACACCCTGGACAGGTCGCCAGTCCATCGCAGGGCTGACACATAGAGACAGACAACCATTCACGCTCACACTCACACCTACGGGCAATTTAGAGTCCACAATTAACCTAACCTGCATGTCTTTGGACTGTGGGAGGAAACCGGAGTACCCGGAGAAAACCCACGCTAACACGGGGAGAACATGCAAACTCCACACAGAAGGGTCCCAAGCCGGATTCGAACCTGCAACCCTCTAGCTGTGAGGCGCCAGTGCTAACCACTGCACCACCGTGCAGCCCTTGCGAAAACCATCCAACTATTAATCCGTCTTTAGCCTGTTTTTGACTTTGGGAGCTAATTTGGTGGCGAAGCAGCTGATGTTTTCGTCACGGGTTTATTTGTCAGAGCGGGGGTCACAGGCTGTGTGAAAAATGGCTGAGCATTTATTTTGGGCAATATTTCACCGCGACCCGCTGAGGGATGGGACGACTGTATTGTGGAGATAGTAATGGTCACGTTCACTTTGAGAGTTTTAGTAGCCATATTTCCCTGACCTTAAGAACTCCTGTGTTATTCATCTTCGGCCGAGTGACTAGGATTGGCCATGAGATGAAATATATTCCCAGGTCTCTTGATAAATGCCCTGGGAGGAGGCACAGGAGGCTGCAAAGCTTTTATTTATCAACGCGGGAGAGAGAAAGGAGCAGGTAGAGCGAGTTGAGGACTATCAGGTGCAGACGTTGTGCTGACTGCCAATGCAGCGAGAGTCCAAACTTCAGCGGGATCCAGGTACATCGCCTCAGAGGAGATGAATTATAAGTCCATACCGGCCCATCTCAAGTCAGAAACTGATCCCTAACCAGCCAGCCCTGAAGCAAGTCTGAGGACCTGAACTGAAAGCTCAGAGAGAGGGGAACAAACAGAGATTGGCCCGGGGTCAACTGTGAAAACAGCTCATCACATCCACAGATTATCCGCAGGCGGGTGTCAATCATGAAGGGAGGTCACACACAAAGAGAATCAAAAGTTCTTCGCCAGCAATTACGTCAAGTGGAAACGAACGGTGGAGTGACGGCCGGCAGAGAGGAAAGGGAGGTAAATTGGTAGAGTCCATGTGGAGAAAGAGGGCGAGAGAGGGCGCGCTAGAGGGGGACTAAAGTAAAGTCCATCCAATTATAAAACCTGATTAGCTATGTCAATTAAAGTGTGATGGATGTCCTTTCAATTATTGGTTGGCATCATGAAAATCAATGAGCGGGGCCAGGAGGAGCTGGGAGCAGTTGCTGGTCAGGGTTGTAGCAAGCATCGGGATCGTTTCGCTGTGACACCTGGTGGGTCAGATAAAACTTCACTCGGTGATGCTCCGATAAGCCACCAGAGATTACAGACAGAATAGAGGGAGAGAGGGAGGAAGAAAGAGAGAGTGGGAGAGTTGTCTGATTGACTGACTTTATTGTCTGGGCGCAAGAATGGTGTGTGCAGGGGAAAAGGAAGAGTAGAGATACTGGATCTCTGCATTTGAGGTTAGCTAGGTGCCTTTGGTTTGCCCTTAGAAAGTAAACAGCAACTGGCCAATCTGAGGCTATGTTTATCCAATCAGCAGAACCCAGTTGGCCTGTCTCTCCTTGCTGACGGGTGTTGTTTTGTCTTTAGTCAGACTGCACATCTCTCTGTAGACTGCAGCGCTGGAAGTCCAAATATCACAGCCTCGTCTGGCCTTTGACTCACAAAGACAATTGGATTTTGGGAACTTTTAATGAGAGGTTCAGCCGTAGTCTCTCCCCCTTTTTGGAGCTCATCGTGGAAGGTGGAAGGTTTAGCCCAGCTGCTTACAGTTAAGCACCTCTATGCTTCCCTGAGGAGAGAGAATCAGAGGAGAGAGGTAAATGGACAAAATGAGAGGTGGAGGAAGGGGTGTATGTTAGGGATGTACCGATACCGGATCCGATATCAGGCCGATACTGAATCAAATAGCTGGATCGGGGATCGGTGAATTCTTGTTTAAGTTGTGACCAATTTGTTGCTGCATTAAAAAGGTTTAAACTTAAATTGTAATTCCTTTTAATTTTGATGATTTTTGATCATTTGATGACCAAGTTGCCTCTTGTACAATTTATTATTTTAATAATAAATAATTCAGTAAATTTATATCGATGTATTTATTTGTTACATTTTGTTTTACAAAGTTAGGAAAGCAATGTTTAAGTCCAGCCTGATGTTGCCTTACACATAAAAAAAATGATCCCAGTCACTTCCACACAGTGAGGCATACAGCTTATTAATTGAACACTGTTATCGGATTGGTACTCGGTATCGGCAGATACCCCCATTGATGCATCCTTAGTGTATGTATCCTGTAACACTCCATGCTGTAGGTGTGTTTTGTGTCAACGTGCTATGTAATGTCAAGAACAAAACACAATATCTTGTGTTTATCTTAAGCCAGTCATTCACAATTGATTGCATGTCAAGATATCTCTGGCATTACAACGAGCCGCCATAGAGCCCGGCTGCATATAATCCCGCTACTTAAGGTATCAGATTGTACTGAGATAATCACCCATGAAATAGATTCTGGCATTTCTCTTTAAGACTTGGGTATGTCAGGCGGCTTTGTCCAAAGAAATGGATTTTTCAAAGCAAAAGTAGAAGGCAAGGACAAATGGTTGAAAAAGAGGAGGATAGAGATGAGAGTGAGACACAGAGAGAGAGAACACGTTTTTTGACCATTTTCTTCTTCTTTTTCAAATTTGACTGTTAGCACTCTGCACGTTTAATTGTGCCATTCTCATATCACAGATTCACTAACACCAATTAAAACTTGTCAAATCAGTGCTTCCAATGTTGAGCGCAGTTCCTGTCAAGCAGTGGGATTACACAGTGGTAAAAATAAAACACAATGACAGTCTGGAGATATTCATCAAAATATATCATATCTAATGTTAATCAGGTCCATTTTGACACAAACCTTTCTGGTCGTGCTCATTGCTGAAATGTAAATCACATAGAGATGTTCCGATACCATTTTTTCCTTCCTGACACTGATTCCGATACCAAGTACCAATCCATTACCAGCGTGATAAAAAAATATATCTTATTATTATTAGTAGTAGTAGTAGTAGTAGTAGTAGTAGTAGTAGTAGTAGTAGTAGTAGTAGTAGTAGTAGTAGTAGTAGTAGTAGTAGTAGTAATAAACAGCTGTTTACTACTGACCATGTATGGATGTGATATGATTACTCTCGTTGTGTGGTCTGACTCAGGTTAAACTCTTTGTAAAACATGAACAAATACATACAGAGAATGAATGCAATAGAACTTTATTTTATTATTCAGTCTGCAATATTCACACACCCTACCAGGGTACTGCCATCCTTGGAAACGAAAGCCTTACTTACTGTACATATCGCCGTTTTACTTGTTGGATTTTCCACTGTGAAGTATTGCCAAATGGCTGATATTTTCCTCGCTCTGACTACCGTTACCGGTGCGCTCTCCACTAGCACTGCACTGTTTGCTATCGTCATGGGACAAACTACCTGCAAGCAGTTCTTCTTCACTGCTCTAAAACAGTAGTTGCCAGTGGCAGCCATGATACATCCAGGGCGACTGCAGCACAGTGAAGGCTATTGTTTTGGAGCGGCGAAGAAGAATTGATTTCCGGTTAAACAAGTTGATTTTTTTCTGGGTTAATAAATGATGGTATCGGATCGGTGCATACACTGGCGTACTCGCCGATACCCGATACCGAATTCTAGGCAGTATCAGACGCATTTCAGATACTGGTATCGGTATCGGAACAACTCTAAAATCTCACATGCTGTCTCCGTTAAGTCTTTTTTTGTCCTTCTATAGTTCTAATTTTCAGTCTTGTACGTTTGCTCTTCTCCTCCTGCTTCTGTCCTCCTCCTTTTGTTGTCAACTCGCCACACGCCAGCCTGCGTCACTTTAACCTTTGCCGTTGTTCTCCGTCCCTCAAAGCCGCACTGCTCAATGCGTCCCCTCCTTGACTGTGTTCGGCTGACAGCGCTACGCCCCCGTGGCTCCCAGGGACAATGGCCCTACACAAAGGCCCCAGGAGCATCCTCCACCTCCGCCACCAAATTCCCCCAGCCCAGGGAGACAGCCGTGGCAAATCCCATTCTCCTGCACAACACACACACACACACACACACACACACACGTTGATGTTTGTCTTGGCTTAGCTGTCATCTTCATACTGTACTTTCAGGAGAAAGATCCTCCCGCTCCTCTCTCATGCTTTTGAGAGAGAGAGACATTCAATAAGAGGTGCTAGAATTTCATAAGCAAATCCTTCATTTTTGCACTGTCTATCTTGGGGGTGTTGTGTGCTTAGAGAGAAAGAGACAGGGGAGAGGAAAAACATGCACGCATAAGATATATAAGATCTATATACATATATACTGTATATCTCCAGTGCAGAAATGAAGAAAGGTAATGCTGCAGACCTGCTTCAGAAACTAGTTCTTTCTCTTTTTCCATTGTGCACAGATTGACCTTGAAGCTTTAGGCTTTTAAAAAATATTTAAAATCAAGATGTTATCTAGTATTTGCTAATACTGGCTGTGTTAACTCTGCATCAAACAGTCAAGGTCAAGCAGCATTCGGTGGGAAGCAAGGAATGTGGAAGTGATTTCCTATCCTCTATTAACCTATTAACCAGATGCTCAAGTGAGATCTTTGCACAGAAGATTTTAAAAGATGTTCCAGCAGCACGCGTTGATATCGTCAGTCAACACCAAAGGGAGTTTTTCCATTGGGCTTGATAATTTCTTTTCTGTTGTTCTGTGTCCTCCCCTTGCAGCCGTGAGCGGGGCCGAGGACGTGGCGCTCTACGTGGGCATGGTGGCGGTGGCTCTGTGTCTGACTCTGCTACTCATCGTGGTGGTCCTGGTCTACCGACGCAAGAAGGAGGACCTGGACTCCGACGTGGCGGACTCCTCCATCCTCACCACTGGCTTCCAGCCCATGGGCATCAAGCCCAGCAAGCCAGGTGTGTGGGCACCGCGGCCACGCAGGCCTCCCCCCCACAGCAGTAGGACACTGTTCTTTGTTCTACCCTCCTCTGTGCGTCCGTCGCTCTGTCCGTCTGCCCACCGTGACTGTGCAGCACTCATCTACATGTACCACTGATCCTGTTTGTTTGTGGTTATGGAGGTGGTGTGAATGTGTTTACAGTGTTTTTTAGTCTAAGCAAGATGTATTATGTTGAGTGTATGTGTGTGTGTGGTGCACGAGCTGTTTATTTGCCAGCCTGACACATTATGTTTCGCCACCACCTCATTGTCAGGAAATGTACCCACTCTGTTTACTGCCTGTGTGGAGCCTCTGAGGTTTACCAGCGAATAATAGAAATACAACTGTCTGAGTTGGATGGAGATGGGGAACTGGGTTGCTCTGCTTGTGATTCACCGTGAAAAAAGCCTTTATACATTCCGGGTGCTAAGCTGTATCTGAGTTCTGTTTGGAATTGATTGTGTGGTTGCTGAACAGACAGACAGACAGAGATAGAGAGAGAGAGAGTGAGAGAGAGAGAAAGAGAGGGGACGGGAATTGACTGGCTTTGTGTGGAATTTGTGTTTGTGTATTGTCAAGATTGTGAGCGTGTGAATCTACTGTTTTCCACACCATGTGTCTTTCTTGTGTTTGTTTCAGTTTTTGTTGTGTGTTGCGACAGCTTTCGAGAGTGTGAGGTCTGTCTCTGTGATGTATGAACCCAGCCCCTCGCCTGCCACTCATGTAGTTTCACACATTTGCTTTTGTCTGTTTTATGATTTCAACAGAGAATTCACATTTGCTCACCATCCAGCCCGATCTAACCACTACCACGACCAGCTACCAAGGCACCCTGCGCTCTCGTCACGATACCACGGGGAAGTTTTCGATGACCAATGGGCCTCTGCTGGACCCGCTTCCCAACGGCTCGCACACTCTGCACAACGGCAAGCTTAACTCAGACCCTTCTGAGTTTGTGAGCAGACTGTCCACTCAGAGCTACTTTAAAACGCTGACCCGCGATGTAGCTAACACTTCCTATGGGACCTTCAACTTTTTGGGAGGGAGGCTGACAATCCCCAGCACAGGTGAGTTCTACGTTTACATTTATATATTCCACGGGTGCTTTCACGCCTGTAGTTCAGCTCAATTGGTTTGAACAAAGAAAGTACATTGTTGCCTTTTAGTTTTGGTACAGGTCTTGTTCTCACTGACTTTTTATAAACAAACCAAGAGCTGTAAATGTATGTCATAAGGACTGACATGTAAGGCATTCATTGGACATGTCCTTTTTACTCCTATTCTATATCTATGGGCATATTATACTATGGCTTTTTTCATTATATTTCTTTGTGACATACTATGACATTTTCTGGCATACTATGCTATTAATTATATTCTATATTATGACTTTTTTATTTTTTTTAGACATATAATATGCCTTTTTACATTTTTTTGACATACTACTGTATACTATGACTTTTTTATTTTTTTCAACATACTATACTGTGACTTTTTTATTTCTCCGACATACTATACTATGACTTTTTGTATTTTTTTGACATACTATATTATAACTTTTTTTTTCTTCGACATACTTTACTATGACTTTTTAAAAAAGTTTGTACATGTTATGCTCTGACTTTTTACGACATAGTATACTATGACTTTTTTTAATATTTCGAAATACTATACTATTACTTTTTTTTTGACATTCGTTACTATGACTTTTTTTTTGTTTTTTAAGACATCCATCCATCCATCTGCAACCGCTTATCCCGTTAGGGGTTGCGGGGGGGCTGGAGCCGATCCCAGCCGACATTGGGCGAAGGCAGGGTACACCCTGGACAGGTCGCCAGTCC
Source organism: Sebastes fasciatus (assembly GCF_043250625.1). Classification (NCBI taxonomy): domain Eukaryota; kingdom Metazoa; phylum Chordata; class Actinopteri; order Perciformes; family Sebastidae; genus Sebastes; species Sebastes fasciatus. The sequence goes on along the minus strand of NC_133804.1, from coordinate 13,231,554 downwards.
ATCGCAGGGCTTTTTTAAGACATAGTATACTATAACTTTTTTTCGACGTTCTATATTGTGACTTTTTTAGTTTTTTTCGACATATTATAATATACATTTTTTCGACATACTACTGTATACTATGACTTTTTTAGTTTTTTCGACATACTATACTATGATTTTTTTTTCGACACACTATACTATGACTGTTTTTTTTACTTACTATACTATGACTTTTTTAATTTTTCTCCATACTATACTATGACTTTTTTTATTTCATCCAAATACTTTACCAAGACTTTTCTTTTAAAATTGACATGCTGTACATGACTTCTTTTTTTCCGACATACTATATTATAACTTTTTATAACATACTATACATGATGTTTTCTGTTTTTTCCGACATACTATACTATGACTCTTTTCGACATACTATACTATTGCAAGGCAGGCTTATCGCTGCCTTAATTATAAACTTACTTGTTACTTAATTAAACTACTGTAGGGCTGTGGGTAAAGCAAGAGCACGGGGGAGAGCTTCTTCTGTGCAACAGGATCCACTTTAATGTCTCAATTCAAGCGTAGGACAACCAAACACCGATAACCAAAAAAGTGGCACATCACTTCTTACATCATATCACTCCGCAAATCTTAATCATCACTCACATTACAAGCAAGTAAGGTTTACCTTATTATATATTTCCAGATCTAAATTAAGGAGCAGAATACAATATGTATACTGTATACAATGTGTGATGGCCATTAATTTACTTACATAAATTCTAAATAATAAATCTGAGAAAAATAAAGTAATCTATTAAATAAATCTTTGCAAAAATAAATCAAATCTTACATTCTTCCCCCTCTTCTGATGAAATGTCCTCATTTTAAAGTTTATGAAAAATAAATCTAATCTCAACACTGAAACAAAGAGACAATAAGTACCCTGTAACTGCTGGGTGAATATAGAAACAATAACACATCATATAATCAGATGAATGGAAATAACTATAATTGACAATTCCACTATATTGCCTGACAAACCATCACAAATACCAGACATTACAGATACACCAATAATATTTGTGCTTCAAAACTGTGAAATACCTAAAGTAATGTTTTTTTTCGTCTTTTTTTGTTGATTTGTTTAGTACCTTTATTTGCTTTTCTTTTGTTTTTGTCAAACACTGAACATCTACAAATGTTGCGTGCAAACCCTCAATAATCAGTGACTTCTTTTTCTTTTTCGACATACTATACTGACTTTTTAAAAAAAATTTCGACATATTATACTATGACTTTTTTTCGACATATTATATTATGCCTTTTTTATTTTTCAACATACTATACTATGACTTTTTAATTTTTACAAAATATTATACTATGACTTTTTAAATTTTTTCAAACGTACTATACTATGACTTTTATTCAACATACTTTACTGTGACTTTTTTTATTTCTTCGACATACTATACTAACATGCTATACATGACTTCTTTTTTTCCGACATGCTATACTATTACTTTTTTTATTTTTTCGACATTATACTATGACTTTTTTTCGACATACTATACTATGACTTTTTATTTTTCCGACATACTATGCTATGACTTTTTTAATTTTTTTGAATCACTATATTAAGACTTTTTTTGACATACTATACTATGAATTTTTTTTATTTCTTCGACATACTATAATAAGACTTTTAAAAAAAATTTCGACATTCTATAGTATGGCTTTTTTTCAACATACTATACATGGCTTTTCCTTTTTTTCGACATTCTATACAATAATGTTTTTTGACATACTATAATATGACTTATTTTTTCAATATACTATACTATGACTTTTTAAAAAAAAATTCTGCATAGTGTACTATGACTTTTTATTTTTTTCAACATACTATACTATGACTTTTTATTATTTTTTCGACATACTATTCTATGACTATTTTTCAACATAATATACTATGACTCTTATTTTTTCGACATACTATACTATGACTTTTATTTTTTCGACATACTATTCTATAATTTTTTTTCGACATAATATAATATGACTTATTTTAGTCGAAATATTATATGACTTTTTTTTACATTCTATACTATAACTTTTTTTTTTTTTTTCGCCATACTATACTATGATTTTTTTTGTTTTTTCGTCATACTATACTATGACTTTTATATGACTTTTTTGGGCATACTATACTATGTCTCTTTCAACATACTATGACTTTTCAACTTACTATACTATGACTTTTTTTTTCGACATACTATACTATGACTTTTTTTTCGACATACTATACTATGGACTTAGCTACTGCAACCTCAAAAGCCAGTTCCCATACCGGGAGTCGAAACCGGGCCACCTGGGTGAAAACCAGAAACCATAACGGCTAGACCATATGGGAAATGTGACTTCTCAGACTTTTTCCTTCTTACAGATTATACTATGGCTTTATTTTATACTTTCTTTGGCACACTGTCCTAGGATTTTACATTAACCATTTTGGAGACACTGTATTCTGACTTTTTTCCACATATTATATTATCACGTTTTAAGACATTTTATGACTTTTTTCTACATACTATACATACTATGACTTTTTTTAAACATACTATATTATGGCTTTTTATTACATTTTCATAACATATTATATTTATACTATGACTTTTTATACAACAGTTTTTATGACATTTTATAGTATGACATTTTCATGGCATACTATAATATGACTTGTTATGACATTTTTTTTTTTAGCATTTTTTATTACCAAATGTTTTTGTATAAATATGGGCTATACACCGACTTTATACAGATCGGGGATCACTTTTTTAACAAGATTTAAGCAGCAGTAAAGCTTTAGAAATTATGCTGAAATCACATATCTGCTATCAAGACAAGATGTGTTTTGCTTCTTTTTCTTTTTATGATACATGAGGCAATTTCAACTAATGATGCTCATAATCATTTCTTTTTTTATAGCTCTTTGTTACACTAAAGAAGACCAAAAAAAAAACTCACTTAAGGTGCAGTAAGGCGCAACATCAATTGGTGTCAGTCCATGTGGCGCTAATGATGCTGGGTGACCCCAAAAGTGTCCAATTGATGAGTTACCTCCCAGTCCATAAGACTTTATGTTTATACTGTAGCTCCAGAAGTAAAAGGCAACAATGTATCATTTTTTTCCAATGTGTGATTCATGAAAACTCTAAGATAAGAAGCAAGGAGTAAAAACCAAATCAGACACCAAAGATGGACAGTAAAGGCAGAGTAGTTTTCACTTTTCACTTTGGTATTGCGTTACAGCGTTGTAAGTCTGTTTTTAGTAAGGGCAGGGAGATTTCAGTAATCCTCTGTAGGATGTTCTGTTTGCCGCTATACCTCCAACAAACAAGAAAAGTACCTAAACAATGTAACATCTGCTACTAAATGTAGAAATACGGTGGGAACAAGTCAGTTTTTATTTGCTTTGCACTTTTCATACATTGACAATTACCTATGATGATTATACCAACATTAATGTCTCTGACTGGACATTAACAAGGAGAATTTATCTGTAACAGCTGAGACCCATAAACGTCTCACTGTCTCGTTGAAACCGACCCAGACCATTCAGCCTTTAAATCTCATGCATGTGGGTTTCCTAATAGGTTTGCAGCAGGATAACGCACATAAAAGTGTTTCAGCGCTTCACACAAAACAGCTTTGTACACTGGCTATATTTCTCTCTGTGATACAAATGAGTTTATAACTGTTATAAGGGAAAAGATGAAACACCAAAATGCATGTGAAAGGTTCGCTTGTTTATCTAAAAAGTGACTAATCCTAAGATTCAATGATACAAAAAAGCAAGGCCTTTACACTATCTAAAATGCATGATCTAGTAAAATGTTTTTCACCAACCTACGTCTCCACTGCACAGCATAAATAGTTAAGTGATGAGATGATCTAACAAGAAAATAAAGAGTGAGCACCAAACACACTGTACTCTGAAAGATTCCTGGAATAAGACCTTGAACAAATTATTCCAATTAGGCCCCTCGCTTGTGACAGAGCTGGTTGAATATGTAGCTGATGTCCACAAGTGTCAATTGTGTGCTATGCGCATAGACCGAGGAACAGAGAAAGTCCATTAAAGATTAGTCTGATAAAAGATATAAAAAGCCCACCATCATTAGTCCTCTATTTTGCTTCCCCATCTTCGCATTAGCTGAGTACAGAGCTTATATAATTATACTGGAAGACAGTGTTTTCACTTGGCTCATTGTAGGCTGTCCAGATTAGCCGATGACAGTGCCAGTAAGCCAGTATCTTGTGGGAGAAAAGGTCTTTTCTTCTCGTGTTTTCCTTGCCATCACTCTCTCTCTCTCTTTTCACTCTCTCTTCCGCTCCCTTACAGATATTTTATGCATGGATTAACTCAAAGCCATGTAGGCTATACCACGCATTGGCACCCATCTTCTCATTGGAACACAGAAAAACAAAAAATCAGCACTTGCATCCACTCAGAGGAGATATATGCTGTCATTTAGCATAGTTTCAGAGCGGGTGCATGGAAGACAGTTTATAGATTCAGACAAGGCTGTGAGCATTCAGGCACCTTCGCCTTATTCAAACAGATATTTTTATGGTAAACAGACCCAGTTTACAATACGGATTTTGTCACTTAGTCACTGTCTGTACCACATTTTAAATAGGATTCTAAGTGGATGATTTTGGCATGAGAATCGCAACACTAATGCCACAACACTAAAACTACCTCAATAGCTCTCTCTATTCTCCAAGGTGCATTCCCACACTCTCCTGGGGAAGTGTAATTTTCCTTGAGTAGTCTGTTCCATGGTCTCAATTATCTACTTTGTGGCAGACGGAGGACATTTAAACTTGCGCTGCAGCGTGTGCTTTTGTCTCAGCTAATTGTTGACCGCAGGGACGTGTGCCACCTCGGCTGCCGGTGCATAGATTTGCATCTACTGTACCTGACGGAGGCTGCCTCTGACCTTCAGAATAGATTTGTTTTTTGTTTTTGCAGCCATACAGTTTTGTTGAGTGGGCTGGCTTCCTTTGTAAGATGACAAAAGCGTTGTTCAGTCAGAACAAATGAGCCTGTCCCCCTCTTCCTCATCCCCTCTCTCTCCCTTTGTTGTTATTTGCATTAGGAATCAGTCTGCTCATTCCTCCGGAGGCCATCCCCAGAGGAAAGATCTATGAGATTTATCTCACTGTTCAGAGGAAGGAAGATTTAAGGTGGGTCTCTTTAACACTGCCTAACTGGCAGTCTTCCCTGGATGCCACTAGGCTGTTTGTTTTGATGCTCTACTGTTCCATTAGGAAAGGCTTAAGAGTCTGTGCCAGTACTGTGGAGGAGGGATGTAAATAAATAACGTAGCCTTTTACCAGGGTGTGCACTATTTAAGCTAAATTAATTGTTTGGAAAACACTGTTTATCTGGCTTGCTGCACTCAGTCTCATAAGTCATTGTAGCATGCTGTGATAGTGTTATGTTATTACTCAGTAGTCATCACAGCTAGCTCCAGCTAGTCAGCAAGTCCAGCAGGCTTTCATTATTCTCCGTTACAGCTGCTAGATAATTTGCAGAGATGACCAGTCTCACTAATAACTCGATGAGTAAAAAACACTTCATCTGGAGTCATTCCCCTCTCTCTCTTCTCTCCCTGGTGTAGGTTACCCCTGGCCGGCTGCCAGACCCTGCTCAGCCCCGTTGTGAGTTGTGGCCCTCCGGGGGTGGTCCTGAGCCGGCCAGTTATCCTCAGCATGGACCACTGCTCTGACGCATGCCTCGATAACTGGGCCGTCCGCCTCAAGAAGCAGAACTATGAGGGCACTTGGGAGGTGAGACAGCACTATAACTCCGGCGCAAATCCTCCATAGAAAGACAAAGTTGCCACCCAGTGAATTTGTAAAGTCTTACTGAACTCACTGAGAGCTTCCCCTGAAAAAGTACAAACTTGCTCAGCACTGGCGTGAAAACTGGCACCGGAAAGCACTCAATGATGTATAGCGGAGGTAGTTTTGGCCCAGCACTCATCCACTCCACATTGTTTAAATTATATTGACCATCAGGTGTTTTTTCATTGGGCTGAAACAAAAGCCTGGAAGCACCGGCACTCTCCAGCTCAAGAGTTGCTAGGCAACATGTTTCTCAAAACAGAAATTCTCTAAGCAAATTACTGATCCTCAAAGTACTCTCCCGAGTGCTCCTTGACCATTTTTGACCGCTGCTTCCAATTACAGAGTTCCCTCCCCATTTTTCTGTCCATGAAATTTGAAAGTAACCAGAACTGCCAGACTCCAATAGGATAGAGTTGGGAAGAACGTTTGGTGTCTACACACACGCACACACACACACACACACACACCCATGCAAACAAATGCGGTTTGAGGCAATAATACACATCTTCACAATCCAGAGATTGGAAAGGGTGCTAGTGGGCTTTGGAGTGTTAGTAGGTCTTCTTTCATGTTCGATATTGTGCATAAATTATTCAGCCTCCCCGTGTGTGGCGGCGGTGGGGTGTCGGTGGGATGGATTGGCCTGTCTGAGGCAGAGGTTAGACCAGCACTTTTAATCATCGGCCGGACCAAATATAGCCCAACGGCCTGACTACGTGTCCACCAAAGGAAGTAGTGTCAGGTGGACGAGAGAATGAGAGTCGGAGCAACCACAGAGAGTGTGAAGAGAAGGGAAATGAAAAAAAAGGAGGCAGAGAGGGGAAAGGCAAAGTGGACAAGCGGATAATGTAGATGTAGAGGAATGATTAGAAAGAGTGGGAGATTGGAAATAAGGCCCAGGAAAGAAGAGAAAGACATAAAGAGATAGTGAAAATGGACATGCAGAATCAGCAGGAGAAATGCTCGCAGAGTGAGCGCTCAGAGGCGTAATCGAGCCACCTCACTCTCTGCTCCGCGCCGAAGAAAAATTCAGATGATGAAAAAGTGAGACTCCATTGTGGTTGCATAGCAAATGAATTGTGTCAATACTAATTCTATTGATGTAGATGGTGTCTGTTTGAATCGATCCTAGAGGGGCTTGCTGGGCATTTGGCAGGCAGAATGCTCTCTTCAGCTTGATTGGGTAATGAGAGGAGTCAGTCAACTGGCATGATGGGATTTTAGAGAAAATGTTGTCACCTTGGGTCCAATTTGTCCCCATCAAATTAGCCCGGAGAGCAGTGGAATTATCTCATAAAACTATCCCATACTGTGATGGGATGGGATATTTTCGCAAGTCTGTCCATCTTTTTTAGAGATGCAGTTGTGATACGGCTCTGTAACAAAGCAAGACAAATGTTGCTTCTCTGACATGTTTGAATCTGTCTTTATTTTTTCTACGTGGCAAATTAAAGTACCAATTGATTCTTGTACTGCCCGTTGGTGTTTTTTTTTAACACTTTTCACCAACAGGTAGTAGTGTTGTTTTGCAGATAAATAGGCAAGTTGTTTTCACCTTCCTTGACAAATCTCAGTGGCTCAAGGAAATTCCGGAAATCCCAACAATCCAATATTTACTGCACCTACACAGTTTTTTCTTTCTCCAGCACCATCTATTCTTGCCAGGAATCTATTCGAGTCTCCTTTCATGTCAATTGAGTACCTCGTTCATGCATTATTAAGTAAATTGATGGTGTTCTATAGGATGTGTGTCTTTTTATGAGGAAATGTGTGTCTTCATGTCAGTACGAGGTAAGTGTACAGCAGTGAAAAGGGAATTTGAAGCAAGAACAAAGTATTTATTTTTTTCCGTTACCCAGACATTACCTTAAAGACCTTTGGCTTAAATGTTCGTTTGTCACACTGCAGGAGGGACAGAGTTTGGGGCCTTGCTACTGCGCCAAACTACTTTCCTGACAACCCCTTTACAAACACACCCACACATACAGACATCAGGCACCCAGGCAAACACATTACCCTTCCCTCCTACATAAATTGGGTGCTTGACCTTCCATCCAAACCTTTTTTTTTTTTCCACCAGGACGTCCTGCTGATGGGGGAGGAGCTGGTGTCGGAGCCCTATTACTGCCAGCTGGAGGCTGAGACGTGCCGGCTTTTCTCGGAGCAGCTGGGCACCCTCGCCCTGGTGGGAGAGTCCCTGCACATGGGTGCTGCCAAGCGCCTGAGGCTGGTGCTCTTCTCTGACGCGTACTGCTCCACGCTGGAGTACAACATCAGGGTCTACTGCATGGATGACACACAAGACGTCTTCAAGGTAAACTGTGACAATGGTACAATCTGTTATTCTGTTTGGATGGCAGCTTCTCAGCCTGAGATTGTATGGGTCGAGCAGTTTTGCATCGCCTGAGTGATAGGTAGACTATTATGTGTAATAGCATTGTCTGTCACATTGGAAGGTTAGTAGAAATCAGTGCGGGCATGTAGGAGTTAGGCGTTGCCATGGTAAATTGAACAATATTGCAGGCCTGATTACACCATGTGCAGTTCAAGGGTGTGTGATTTGTGGCGTCTATTGAAGCAGCAAACATTTTGTCCAGGTTAATCATGGTATACAGTACAATCTCTGTGTGTTTTTGTGTGCGTGCCTACCGAGATGTTTAATTCCTTTCATGCTGTCAGCGGTTCCGCTTGGCTGCCGTGGGCCCAGAAGTTTCCCCATCACTTTGTTCAACAGCATATTTCGCTTCTCTTTTTTGCTCTCCACATGGACAGTGTAATCAAGCACTAATGCCTTCCTCCCTCCCCCGAGGACTGCCTCTGAGTAGCCTGTTAAGATTTCATTTGCATGGTTAATTAGTAAATTAAAAGGAGAGCCTGCCCCAATCCTTTCCCAGCAACCCCTGTGCTCTCCCTCTTTCTCTCCGCACCTCTCTCCAAGCTGTTCCTCTCCGTCTGACACCAGCCACAAGAGCCACTTCCCACTCGAGTCCGCTCTTGCCAGCTGTAATGGCTGACCTCCTCGTGCAGAGGTTCACCACCAGCACCATCTATGGATGGCTGTGGGACATAAACAATGGGAGGCAGTGGGGGGCTCCAGCTGAAATTAGCACTCTCACTTTCCGGGGGCTGAAGATGAGATGAGAACTGTGCACAGGCTCTAGCTGTGGGGTGAGAATTATCAAATCCTCTCTTAGCTTACATCTGTCTTTTTGTGGCTCAATTCTACCCCTGCTGCTATCTTCCTGTTTCTGACAGCTATTGCATGATAGCAGGCGCGCTTAGGGAAATTGCTGGCTGACAATCTGTGTTCTTATGTAGAAATAAATGTAAAATGGGAGGTGAAGCCTGTACAGCTGATGCAGCTCTGCAGAAGAAGTGTTTTTTGTTTTTTTTGCAGATAGACATCAGCTTTTTTGTTTACTTGCTGTCAAACCAGTTGTAATGATAGAGTTGTTTTCATATATTCAGATCATCGGGTGACCCAGTGGTGTTTTGCTGCAGTGTGACTGTTGAAATGACCTTGCACGTCCTGTGTCGGATGCAGGAAGGCTGCTGGTGCACAAAAACTCGTTCTCTCTGTGAATGTGTGTGTGTGTCTCCCTCTGGCTAGCTCTTGTTCTGCTATTCTCCCGATCTCTTAGCCAGGAAAAGGACATCTGAGCTTGTTGACTCCAGCACTTGTGCTGCCATACTCTGCCGTTCCCTCGACGCCCTTGAGTGCATTAGCTCCCCGTCTCTCACACAACCTGGTCCTGTGGTAAGCCACGGCGTCTCCAGGGTTTTGTAGTTTTTAGTGAGTGATTTAGAACGTGGCCCACACTGTTTAGTAATCTCGACTTCACACTGCTCTTGGTGCTATTATGGAGGGAGCAGTTCATTTAGCAAGTACATTAACCACTTTGAGTGGAGATTAAACTTCCCTGGAGAGGTTCAGCCTAATCACTAATCACTATCTTTAAAATGCACCATTTATGATTAGACTTTCACTATGGCTAACATTAGAGTTAACTGTGGTGTGCAACAGCGGTGAAGTAGCAGTAGGTGGTACGGTGGAGTAGCACAGCAGCATTTTTTTAAGGTTTCAGTTGATGTACAGTACACCTTCAGCACATGTGAATTTTATGACAGCATTTGCAGCCTGCTAAGGCACTGCGCCCCGTTTTTCAGACAAGAAGTCGACTTTCCATGCATTAAACAGGCTGTACGTTTGATGGGAGATGAAAAAGCAGAACAGAAAAGGCATTTCTCTGCCTTTTTCTGTTGGCTGTTCAGTGGCAGAGAGAACTGTAGAAACCAAAATGGATACTGAGGTTTTCTCTCCAGTCCCCTGGCTGGCTGTCAGTCTTCTCTGACAAGCCTCCATCAGCGAGAATGACATGTACGCACACCCACAAACACGCGCGCACGCTACACTTATGCACGCTTTACCATGCAATCTCTTATCTCCCAATTACAGCAGATTAGAACCAATGTTATTGTCTTTGATCCTAAGTGTGCGGGGGCTCTGGGGAAGCAGTGACATTTCCGTCTGATGCTTGCCGTATGTTAGCAGGGCTCTGCCGGGACCAATTAAGTTAATATTTAATGTGTGTCCCACTCTTGATGGGCCCAGCCAAGGCTGGCGCAGCAGCAGAGGAGACATGATCTGCGTTTGGTAGCGCCCTCACTGTGCACTCGCTTGTTCCCAGCTAGACCTGTGGGAGAGCTTCACTGATGTTCTGCCATCCCACAACTGATTGAAACACCTGCAGTGAACCGAGCCTCCGACTCAGTACAGAGATAAACCTAACAGCATTATCTAATTAAACTGGAAGGGTGCCGACCAAGGTGTCTTTTTAGGATGGGAACATGGTGCAGCTAGTTTTTTTTTTATATTTAGATGCGATATTCACAATCTGTCAGCTTTTGGTGTGAAGGATAAAATCCTCAGTATGTTTACTACTGAGCATAATCCATGTTTGAATAGTGGACAATAACAAAATATCCTGGTGTTTATTGATAACCAAATGTTCCTCCATTACACCCACATGTGTTGCTGTACAGTTAAAAGAAAGATAAGAAAAGTAGAATGATTTATAAACCACCCACCCCCATTCTGTCAGATTTATTTTTTACACAGGTTGAAGCATAAGTCATATTTTTCCATATTGAGTGCTAGACTTTTTGAGGAACCACCTTAAATACTAATCCAGTAGAGTTTGCTACAAATATCTGGCTCTATGGTTGGCCATATTGATCCACCACTTTGGTTCAGACTGAATCATCTCAACCACTACTGGATGGATTGCCATGAAGTTTTGTACAGACATTCATGTCCTTCTGACTTTTCCTCTAATGCCATAAAACAAATGACATTCCCAAAAGCCTCCCAATAGCTTTACTTTGTGCTTAGTGCAAATTAGCAAATGTTAGCATACTAACACGCTATGGTAAACATGGCTGCATTCGAAATCACATACTATGCATACTACCGTTCAACATACTGTCTGAATAAACATTAGTATGTATTTTTTCGGACAGTAATTTATGTTGTTACTTCCTGAGAGCCTCTTTGCCGGTTTGAGACGTGTAACCATGGTAACCCGTGCCAAACTCATGTGACCAAAACGATGATTTCTGAGAATCATGTCTAAACAAATTTAAAAAATATATTACGCCTAGCAAAGTGAAATATTAAATAGAAGCCTTATTGATGTTACAGAGCCGTCTGTCAACATCTGTTATGAACATTGTCGTCACAACCGCTTTGCATTGTGGGATATTTATGCCGCCTTTAGTGTCCAACGTTGCATACAGTAATATTTCACCGGAAATAGTATGCCATTCACGCACTATTGGTTTCACATTAAGGTTTCAGACATACTAAAATATCTCACATACTGTTTTAGGGTACTAAATAGCATGTTAGTATGGAATTTCGGACGCAGCCTATACCTGTTTAACAACAGAATGTTATCGTTTAGCTCAAAGCACTGCTGTGCCTAAGTGTAGTCTCACAGAGCCGCTAACATGGTTGTAGTCCCTTTAATCACCATTGTAGTGAATTTAAGTGACGTTTAACACCCATAAAATTTCCCAAATGGTGAGGAAATGTTTGAGTTAACTCCCTTTGTACTCCCTGTATTGTATTTCAGACTGCTGAATTTACGCTTTCATCAATATTCATGTAATGAGGCCAATACATTCAGCGTTTTGTCCCTTGATTGTAAAAGTGTATGTTCTACTGTTAAATGGGTGTTTAATTGACGTCCAACTGGTTAAACAGTGGCTCCTGGAGTCTTTTATACAGTGTCTGACCTCAAGCGATTGCTCATAAACTGTTTATGTGCTCCTTCCGCTATGACGTTTTCTTCCCGAGCTCCCGAGCAGCAAGCTCCATTTGAGCAGAAACTTTTTTGCTTTTATGTATCAGAGGAGAGAAAACCAGCATGTGTACAGAGGGTAGCACAAACAGTGTTTTCTGATCCTCCATCAGAATAGTTACTGGCAAGAAATTCTAGGGATAGAAAACAGAAGAGCATAGCCCAGTAATTGCTGGCATTAAGTTAAACAAGACAGTCAGCTTTATCACTGAGCCCAGCAGAGAAATTGTTTCCATATTATATTTCTGTGTTCCTGTGTGCTGTTTTCCTTCCCGTCCTGCTCTGTGATTTATCAAGCAGAATGTGCATCTTTTCCCTAGCAAACACAGTCCCCATTTATAACTGAGCAGACAAGTCCCTTCTATTTGTAGTTATTAATCAGAGTTGACTGTAGCGGGCACGGCCACTGGAGCTCAGACTGATAGACTCTCAGTCAGAGAGGAAAAGCCTGTCACATCCTGCTGACAAATACACAGATTTATGGAGCCCACATAGCCAGGCTACTCTCTATAAACAAATGCATTTGCCTGAAAAGAGCAGCTCTGGAAATGGATCGCAGCTATGAACGCACGTTTTTAAACACATGAGCACACACAACGTAGCTAAGAGTGGAGGGGTGAGGGCAAGTTTATGAGGATATTAAAGGCTGCGTGTATCTATGTTTCAGATGACATGTAGCTTGACAAATTAATTGATCAAACGTTAGTTATAATCCCCATCAGAGCTAGTTAAGTTAATCGGTTTATTACACACCAATCCAGAACAATAGGAGACCACGTGTAGTAGCTTGACCTTGCTGTGAGGAGCATAGCAGCTTTGAACCAGTCCAGTTCTTTTTATATATTTATATGTATATAAATGGCCTCTGCTAATACTTTGATTTCCTGCATCCGATGGCTGGCTGTTTTTGTTGTGAGAGAGAGATTGGTGCAGCCACTAACCTCTTTCTGTCAGCACCAGCCCGAAGAGATTAGCTGTATGAGTGTCTCTTGTTTCCCCAGTGGAGCCCAGCCCCAGTCCATCACAGTCCCAGCTCCGGTCCAAGCCGGGAGGATGAGGGGATGGGTGCGGAGCGGGGTGGGAGATGAGTGAGGGTGGGAAAAGGGGGTTGAAGTCATAGAAAAACTGTGGCCATGATTGCAGTAATCCTGTTATCTCTCCTGCTAAAGCTGGCCACTCTAGTGACCTGGAGACACAAATGTTAAGCTGCCTCTGTCTCTCTTCTCTCTGGCTCCTACTCCTTTCACTCCTCCCTGCTCTATCTCACTCTCTTTAGCCGGCCTCATTGAATGTCAGGGGGTGGTCTTGGCTCTGCCCGGCTCTAAATTCACAGTCTTCACACACACCACAGGCTATCTCGAATTCCGTCAGAACAAAAGGGGTTTTTCTCCTGCAGTACTTGAACTTCTTGCCCATCTCATGCATCTTAATGTTTCCACGGTTGTACAGGGTCAGGGTGTCTTAAGGGAAATTGCTCTTCTTATCCGCACTGGCTGAAAAACACAAATTTAGCGCCGACTTGATGATTAATATGTGATTTGATAAACTAATTCAAACCGGTGCATTGTTTTCGCCCAGAAAGAGTAAATAATACGGTCAAATTTAGCTTCTCATCTATTAGCTCGCTCACACTGTCATTTATTAACAGGATAATGGGGCGTAAAGAGGGCCATTATTCTCTCCGTCCAGAACATATGCTGAAACCCTGCACAAAAACACACACTCTAATACACACACTCACAGGCACTTAGGCACACATAAACAACAAGCGAGACAGTGTCATTTGAAAGCGAGGACATGTCCACACTTTAAAAGGAGGACGTGTATTCTGTGTCCCTGTCAGGTAGACGCAGTGCCATGCCCTAGACCCTGTTTGGTTGTAATCCTACCGTGTCAGCCTTGAACTGCTAGACAGGCGAGTTAGTATTCATTCTAGTAGCTATATGTTGATGATAAGATAATTGGCATTCTGCACGCTTTGTCTTGATAGCAGGCTTAAAGATCTGCAGCTATAGGTCAGAGACCCGATCAAAGCCCATCAGCCCCAATTTGCAATGCTAATCGCCCCCAACAAATAATTGTGCTTAAGAACTGTGTTAAATGAACCTCTCCAGAAGCCCTCATAATGTGCCTTTTGTCTGCGTAACAGACATAATAGCAGAGGGCTTTTAATTCTATGGAGAACGCACTGCCCCCTGTTATTAACTCATTAGACCTCGACGCTTTGATTCAGAGCCATTGTGTGACCTTCCCTCTCTGAGTAAGCGGGCTGGGTAACATCACAAGGCTCCGGCGTGGCAGCACAGTGAGGGGAATATTCCAGCTAGCTACATACAGTCAGATCACTGTACATCTTTAATGCGCTGTGGCATTTGGGTGAAAGGAATAAACCAAATGTAAATGCAGGAATCGAGATGGATAATCACAGGGGGGGGCATAATATTTGTGTTAACAAGAAGATGAGCACTAAGCAAACATGGAAATTAGCAACGCGCCGAGCGAACACAGGAATGCAATTCTCGAGGCCGAACCGAAAAGTGCTTATTCAGTGAAGGAGAAAGCACATCAAATAACAAAAGCAGGTAGAGATTCCAAATGGATAATTAACAGCTTCCTCTCCATTATAATTGGAATCCTGGAAAATTTGAATCTGTGTTGTGCAGATGGAAATGACTGCCATTCTCCAGTTTAATTAGATGTCTTTGCTGAAATCGTACCATGGGCAACCATGCTGGCATGCAGCGCTCAACATATGGCCACTATCTACACACACATCTCCCTCTTGGAGTCTTTGTCTTTGAGATATGTCTCCTTGCCTCCGAGGCGCATTTTGGCTGCCTGTTTTCCCTCTGCTGCCATCTTGTTTCCCTGCTCAGACAGATTAAAAGAACATATCTTATTTCTGAGGTCTTTTCACAACGCTAATTTCAGGGGTCTGTTTTTCTCTGTTGTAATATGCTCTTCTGATCGATGGTAGGCAGCACATGTGAACGCCGTCCAAAGCATTGGAGTCTTAAAGACGGGCTCGGCACACAGCGTCCAGCTCCAAATGAATTGATAGATCAGAGGAAGATGCGGCGGATATTATCATCCCATTCCAGATGGTCATTTGGACGGCAACAAATGGTCCACTGAGCAAGTCCCACAGAGATTAAAATATTAAGCATGCATTTACAAATCTCTCCTGGCACAAAAACAAAAATGAAATTAAGGAGATTCGCCATGCGAGAACAATGAGCAGTTGACTAATGACTCGTTCACTTACTTCATCACAGCCCAGGTAGCTAGTAGGCCGGGATGGCTGCAGCATTTGCATGCTAATGCAGTGGCTGGAAGCTGGGCGCACACACTGAGGCAGGGGATCAACCTTGTGGTGACATTAAAGCACTGTGGAGACAGGTCGGTCCAGCCCACTGCGGCCGCATGCAGAGACACCATCTTCCTGTCCTAAGATGTGCTGTACACCCGCCTCATGCTCGTGCTGTGTTTGTGTTTGTGTGTGAGAATGAGCAAGCAAACCTGTGTGTGTGTGTTCCCACCATTACCCATGTCTTGTTCTGTATTTCTTTGCATTCTTTTCTGTGTGTGTGTGTGTGTGTGTGTGTAGACATATTCTTGTTCCAAACTGTACAGTTCTGCGTGAGTGATGCTGCACCATGAAAAGTGTAAACAGGAAACCTACACAGTTATGGATTGTTTTGCACATTTTCACTTACCCCTGCGACTGCGATGGTAAATGTGTTTCCTCTGAGCCCTGACGCCTCGCCTCTCTCCCTCTTTCATCAGGAGGTGATGCAGATGGAGCGGCAGCTCGGGGGTCGGCTGATTGACGAGCCTCACGTCCTGCTTTTCAAAGACAGCTACCACAACCTGCGCCTGTCCATCCATGACATGCCCCAGGCGCACTGGAGGAGCAAGCTGCTAGCCGGCTACCAGGTGCGTTGTGCCGCCCTGAGGGGGGCGGCAAGGGGCAGGGAGTCACTCCAGATCAGAGCGGGAGCACGGAGATGTAATAGAAGTGCCTGGCTGAATCGGTCAAATTTGTGTATCAGCAGTTATAGGGTTTTTCTAATGTGTGTGTGTACTCAATTTAAAATCCATGTTGTCTCGAGTTATTTTAAATTAGCCATCCAGAGAAATGAAAGAAGAATGGAGTACGTGTGGGCAAAAGCAATGTTACTGAGTAATGAAAAGTTCTTCAGAAACAACTCGTTAATGAGGGTCTCTGTGGAAAGTTGTTTTCATTTTAGTGGCTTCAGAGTTTTAATTAAGCATGTTTTTTGGTTTGGCTTCAGTTGATCACTTTAAAGATTCACACAGAGGAGTGTTTTTCAGTCTGTTACTGCAGGACTCCTCTGTCCAATAACCTTTCCATTCTTGGCACTGTGTGCAACTTTAAGTCATTTGTTGGTGTCGAGGGAACCTTTTGGGTGTGTGTGTGCGCACCTCTGTGCGTAGAGTGCATGTTTTTGTCCGCTCGTGCTCCTGCGTGAGGTGTATACTGTATGTGTGCATAATGGAGCCGGGGTTGTGTGCACTAACCCAGAGCCGCTAGCTGATTGATTATCCTAGTTGTCGCTCTCTCAAAGGGAGCTCAGATGAAATATAGAGCAGTATGTAAATATCTGAAACTTCCTAACCTGACTCTTGGAAGCTCTACTGCACTCCCCACACCTGCGTGGCCCACTGCACTGCAGCCCAGCAACGACATGAGACACGAGGGCTGTTCAAAGAACTAGAAAATGCTCTGGCGGTAACTATGTAAGCACTGAGCAGCACCAGGTCCCCATAGAGAACACACGGGCTGTGCCAAGCAAGCAGCGGCAGCAACAATGCACCCAGAACAGAGGCTTATTCTTCTGGACTGTGCCTGTTCATTTGGAAGTGTTATTCCCCTCTCAGCAGTGCGGTCAAAAAAGGCCTTTAGTCTCCCTGGGGCCCCCGTGGAGACTTTTGTGCGTCTCACCCGGCTCCCTCCATCATCCGTCTGACTGGGTAACAGTGCCCCCGTTTGGTTAGCAGCCTGATCTGCAGCCCCACTTCACACTCAAACTGAGTTCTTGTCAGCTGTTGAACCCAGGGTGAAGTGAAGAGTTAGTGTGCCCTGTTTTTTTTTCTCAGGGTTACCGCTTTGCTTCTCTTGGGATATGCAAATGAGGCATGAATATGGAGCAACAGAGAGAAAGATGTAGAAATTGTCAGCCCTGAATAATTCTGGCAAACACTCCCAGGTAGACAGAGGCTGGTGCTGTTCAGCGGTACAACTCAAAGCTATTATGCATGCACATACTGTACATCTCTATGTCACATGATGTGTTTTAGATTCAAAGTAGAGCTGTGATGTTTCAGCCATCAGCGTCATTTGTAGCTCTGCCCAGAAATGCACACACAGTATACCTGCAAAGAGAGGCTGAATTAACTGGAAAATAATGGAATAGAAAATGTTTCTCACGCCAGAGATATAGATGTGGTGTGTTATCTCTTAAAATACGAAGTTTGATTGCTTCTCTAATCAGCTCATACAGTCAACCCCTTCCCTAAATAACATCCCATTATCTCCCTTTAACTTAGCTGACTGTTGTCAGTGTGTCGCCTCAGATATATTTAGCCATCTTCACCTAAGGATGACAGCTAACGCCAGTGTAATTAATGAGGATCCCAGTGTATTCTAGGCAGGCGGTCCTGTTGCGGCGTGTTTCAGACATGCAGTTCTAACTGTGCCGCTGCGTTGCTGTTTGTGCGTGCTGCATGTTTTTTTTTCTGCAGGAGATCCCGTTCTACCACATCTGGAACGGTTCCCAGCGGTACCTGCACTGCACGTTCACTCTGGAGCGGCTCAGCCTCAGCACCTGCGAGCTCACCTGCCAGCTGTGCGTGTGGCAGGTGGAGGGGGAGGGACAGAGCTTTAGCCTCGACTTTAACATTGCCAAGGTAACGTTCAGCATAACAACTAGCGATTGATTACGCAACCACTATTATTCAGCATGTTCATTAGTCATAAAGGGATTGTTCTTACGCTGTGCTTGTTTTCTGAAGGCTGTGCTTTATGGTTTTCGTTCCTACCAGGACACCCGAGCTGTGGACGCTGAGTTCCTGTTAATTGACAGTAGCGCCACAGCTCTGGCGGGGCCCAGCGCCTTTCAGATCCCGTACCTCATCAGGCAGAAGATCTGCAGCAGCCTGGATGCCCCCTGTCCCAACGGAGCCGACTGGAGAATGCTAGCACAAAGACTTAAACTTGAGAGGTAAATACCCAACTGTACGATACCACAATGCCTCATCCGATCACTGACCAGTGGAGCGCAGCTTAGACCAGTGGTTTCAAACCTATTGTCCTTGAAGACCCCCCTATTTGTATCTGAGAAAGGCTGAGACCCACCCCCCACATATTACATAACAATCTTCAATTTCAATAAGGTGATTCAGTGCATTAAATGAGTTAGTCATTTTTTATTAAATCAACTTTCTTTAATGAATTTAACTCGTCAGTTTCGTCAACATAAACAAAGTGATGATGTCTTTTGAGCGACTTAATTAATTAGTATAATAATGTTAGAGCCAAAATAGATTTGTTATTGTGGTTAATGAATTAATTAAAAATAATTTATGGTGTTTATGGATTTGTGTGTGGCAAGTGGGAGAGCAAATGAAAATGTGAAAATGTTGTTTTTGAATCGCCAACAAATATGGATTGAAACAGAATATTTCGTTAGATAGAGAAAAAGATACATATTATATATACATATTTTTCAATACATTTTGACTTTTGGACTTTACAACACTCTGAAGTTATTAGAAATGTTGGGATCACGAAAGTCAGAAACAATCCTACGCAGCCACCACTGGAATATAATTCTACAAATAGTATATTATTATCAATCTTAGTGTAGCCTGATCTTTATCCGCAACTGTGCAGAAATACCAGGTCTGAGTTTAAATAGAATGAGGCTTATTAAGTAGCAAAAAAGTATATCTTTTTAAATAGTTTTATATACAAAATTGTGTAGAAATGATCCAGAAAGTGCTCTCAAGAAATGCAGCAGAGCCTCATTTATCCAAACCCCTGGGGAATAGAAGATGCACAGCAGTATATGTACAACACTCAACATGTAATCACACTGATCGTGAAGGGTCATACTAACGTAGAGGTTAACATGTTACTATGAAACACTCATTGCACACAATCAGTGTTTCACAGCAGTCAAATGTTTTTTCCGAAAGTTCAGGTAAACAAAGTTCTGCCTTAGCAAACTAATCCTCATTTGAGACAGCTAACGTTACAGGATTAATGTGGACTTGATGGATACAGCTATCATTTCTGTGAGAAAACACGACCCTCCTCTCCCCCTCAGGAACAGGTAAGCAGCTTAGAGTCGGCAGCTAAACTTGTACCTGCTACATTCTGCTTAACCGTTGTAATTGGAAAGGTAGCGAGCTAGCTGCCCATCAGCGACGAAAAAAAAAAAAAAAAAGACGAAATGGGTTTGGATCTGTGCCGACCTCAATTCGTTCTCGCAGTTACTGTACTTTATCACTGAAGTACCTGTAACAGAAAGGAGCCAGGCATTGATCCCTTATCCCCCACCAATTTAATTTCCACCGCGTACACTTAATTTGTCCAATCAACTTTATTTACCCCAATTAATCACAAATTGAATTGATGCACTACAGGTTTAATTAGCAATGTTTTGCTCAACATAATCAATTCTCATTTAGGCCTGGAGAAGGAACAACTGCTCCGTTGTTTGATCTGTCCTTAACAACATGTTTTTCCTAGAAAGGCAGCAGCTCCTTGGCATTCTGTCATGCTGTATTTCTGTGTTTGTTTCTGTGTGTGTAAAGCGTTCAGACCGAGCGGAACGGGACCAATCAATAAAACTTAAAATGCCAAGAACCTTTTATTTGATCTTTCTCTCCTAAGACTGAGCAAACGGCTGTGTCTGAGCCATACAAGATAAGCTCCTGTTTCACACAGCGAGGTGAATAAGCGGGGCTGACACATCGGCCGCTAAGCTCTGTCTTTTTTATCTGAATAATGACACAGAGGTTCGTTCCCAGACAATTTTTTGACCAACACTTCTCTTTGTTGTGCTCTCCCGACGCAGAGGGAAGGCTGTGTGCACTATAAAATCCAATTGACTCAAAATAGCAGGGTGGCACTGTGTTCTCGGTGCTTGTGTACTGCCAAAGCAGCCACATGTTTATAACCATCACAGAACGCTTCACTAGGCAAACAGGAGATACGTGCAAGTAATGGACTCTCTGACCTTTCTCAAGGTGAAAAGGGTGTTTGGGGCTTCTCGTCTCACAACACAATCCCCCTTTGTGCCAAGGGTTTATGCTGTTCTCTTTTCTTTCTAATGTCATGTGTGCTCTACATAACAGTTAAGGCCCCAGACATTTGGAAAACAGAAAAAGGCCATTAAATCAAACAAGCATCTTCGGGTACCGCGGGGATCAGGTCCCACTCAACATCAAATATACAGCTGGCTGTGGCCACTGCTTTGTTGTCATTGATTGGGTTTGATCGTAAAGGTTCTGCTCCTAAAATGGAAAAGGTCACTTCCGACTTAGCTGTGAAAAGTCTATATAGGATTTACTATATGGGATTTAGGGCCAATTTCAACATCAAATAAAGAGGAATGAGGCTTATGCTGTTAAGCTTCAAATGAAAATTGCCAGAGATTCTGTATTTGATGGCAGTTTTCAGGAGCTAGACTGTGTTCTTATACCTTATCATTTTTTTACTTAGTGCTCCAACGCAGCATATCAGGATGTAGCAATATAACACCCAATAAAACTTGACATTGACGGAGTTACAAGAAGCAGCGGCGCTATAAAATACCGGCTGAAAAGGTTTTCCTAAGACTGTTATTGTAGAGAAAATGAGAGACTGTCCGTTTTGATATGTGCACATCGCTTGATCTAATAAAAACGTCTCATTGTTCCCTCACTGTTATGTTTGTGTTCTCCTCTCTGCAGACACATGAGTTTCTTTGCATCCAAAGCGAGCCCAACCTCTGTGATCCTGGACCTGTGGGAGGCACAACATTTCCACAGCGGCAACATCAACCAGCTGGCCACGGTCATGGCTGACATTGGCAAACAAGAAGCCATGATATTCCTGGTCTCCGATGGCGAGTGCTAACCCAGAAAAGGGGGAGAGACTGGTGCAGCGGAAAAAGTACAGAACACAACAACAACAACAACACACAAAAAACAACACAGGAATCGAAGAGCAGAGCTGTCCCCATGTCCCTCTTCTTCACTTTAGAAGATAGTAAAGGATTAAGTCCCTATATCCCATGGAACAGAGTAAAGATCTTTAAATGACAGACCAAATGAGAGTTTGGGTGTGTGGGGAAATGTATTCATGAACTCAGTAAAGAATATACCCTTTATTTTCCATCAAAGTTAAATTAGTCCACACACTGGTTCTACTTTAAAGATAACATTAAATGAACTCCATGCGTTTTATATAAATAGGCCATTTATGGCTAATAAGGAGCAATATGCAAACGTAATGCTATTACTGATGGCCAATATTGCAAATTCAATGAATAATTTTTGAACTCGGATTCAAAAACGATGTGCTAAATATTAAATATAAAAAGAGATGTGACAAAAGGTGCCAGTCGTTTCAGGTTAAAGAGAACAGACGACATATGCAATCGGCAGGTTCGTTATGACTTTATCTCAGACGCTGAACACGTTTTCATCAAGGTCATCAGGGTCTGCGAACGTTCCCTTCCCAAACCCAGTGATACCGTATAGGCGAACGTCTCATGTGTGTCGTTATCCGTTTCTTAAGACACACACACAGACAGCTTGTAGCACATCCTGGACTTGCAGGTTTAAAATAGATTGTATGTCAGAGGCCCAAAAACCCGTCTCATCTTGTTTGTTTTTTAGTCCAGCCGGTATCACTATTGTGAATGTAACATCTTGACATCTTGATTCAGCGAGACGCTTCACAGCTTCCCTGCTTCTAAATCAATATATGTGGGGTTCGCGTTGTTTGAACTTTTTTGAGGGAGGACTGAGTAATATCTTCACTAAAGTCATATTTCAGAAGCCATTCGTCCGTCCGTCCGTCCAGTTTATTTCACGTCACGTATTACCCCAATCGTTCATTGTGCTGTTTTTCCTGTTTCAAACTCCACCGCTAATTAAGGAGCCATAGGGCCGAAAGGCGTTCCAGCTGCATATATGTGAACACTGAATGTCGTCAAAACTCATTTCTGCAAATGACATTTTCCCCCTGATTACATTAATTCTGTAGCAGAGATGATGGTTAACATAAAATGCATGGCCAAAGGGGTTATTATCCCATATGAATAATGCAGAACACTTCCCCCCATAGAAAATCTGAAAACAAATTCTTCAAAATGTGCACCAGATTACTCGACGATGAAAGGGTAGTTGTGCAGCTTTGTTTTTATAATTCATAAAGCAATGTTGGTGGGAATTCTATATTTGCTGTGTGGCAAAGCAGTATTTCCACATCAAAGAAACGCCTGTCTTTCAGAGAAAGTTAAGAGTGGCTTATGCATAATGTCACGCCTCTGCTCACAAAAGATGCTTTGAAAGTTTTTTTTTTTTTGTTGTTTTTTTTGACTAGCCAGAATGACAAAAATGATCCAGCAGATTCATGCAACGCATTTGCTTATTATATTTTGCTACTTTGCATTAATTTACACAATTACTGTTTTGTTTTTTTAATTAATGGATTTGTCAGGTCTGGCAACACAAATACAGAGTATCTTTAAAAGTCCACTGTTTCAGTAATTGTACTTTGAAAAAGTGTGAGCAATCCTAAATTAGCCATAGTTCTCTCTCCGTCTGCCTCAGGGTTGCATGTGAAGTTGTCTGTTAAAGTTATAAAGAGAGCCCTTTTCATTAAATCCCTTCTTATTCAAACAGCTAGCACAGCCCATCCTACCAGCTCCCGTAGCTTCAACCTTTAACACGAACTGATTTATGATTGTCAGATATTTGGAATGTACATTTATGTTTCCTTGTAGTGGGGAAAAAGTACGTCTTTCTTTTTTTTAGTCTTAGAAGTTATTTTTGTGTGGCATCTCAGCACCTGTTAGCTCTTTTTCATCCTATTAAACACGCCTCCTCTTGACCAACAAGTTTTTACAAGCCCCTGTACGATTTGATGCAGAGATGCCATAAAATAAAACTTTTTTATTAACTTTAAAAAAAACATGGGATCAAGCCCCTTTGAGAAAAATAAATGGCGATATCACCTTAAATAAATCTTTTCATGTTGAAATGGATCATCGTCACATGTAATATGTAAATACTTTTTCTATACCAGCCGTGTGCTGTCACTTTGCATACTGTATATCAGCAGAATTGGTAACCAAAGTTTTATGAATATCATTTGAGGCCACTACATCCTCATATTGTATCCACTGAATATTGTTTCAGTATTGTTTTACCTGCAGCTAGTATAGAATAAGTCAGAGTCGCTGTCTTCTAAACTGCGGACTGAAAGTCCAAATCATTTCTTTATCTCATTTCCTCGCTTTTGTCTTTGGAGGCAAGTTAATGCTGTTTGTTTGAGCAGTAATATGTGTCAGTTTATCACTTTGTAAAGAAATGTAAATTATATTTTAATATGAAGCCAAAAAAAGACACTTAACTGGCGCAGCATTTGTCAAGTCTAAACCGTGACGTGTTTGCCTATATACTGTTCTTTGGCGATCTAGCAGTGAAGACTTTTTGCAGTGTTAAGGGTTTAGAGACTGTTTTACAGGAAGTTTCTATACATATTTTGTTCGTCCTTACTCTGCATATGTCTACCTGATTATGTCTCTAACTGTAAGCATTTAAATACATGGTGGAAATAGTCACTAACGCTTAGTGAATCACTACACTGGGGACTGTGTGGAGGCTAATTGGGGGAAGAGGACATCAGTTCTCGGACACTGACGAGCCAGCGTTGACACAGCATGTTTAGATGAGCCATGACAGTTGTACAGTCAGACTGTGTGTGTGAAATGTTATCACCCCGTCATTGTCTTGGATGTGTCGTCTAAGCACTTTTCAGTAATGTAATTCACCAGCCGCCAGGATGTTTCGGCATCTATCTTCACATCTAACTTGTCCAACAAATCTAACAAATTTGCAATTACTGTGTCTGTGATGAATACAGTTCCCTTCATGATGAAGTCTGGGCCTGATAATTGTGTGAGACTTGTGTCAGTAACACACATGCTTCGCTCAAGGGTTTATAAGTTTATCCCTGAGTTATGGGGGGGGGATTGTTACATCTCACAACTGTACTTTTTATGTCACTCATTACTATTCAGTGTCAAGGACGTGTGCCTGTTTGTGAGTGACTGTATGTGTGTGTGAGTGAGACTGGGTGTGTGCATAACCTCCCTGTCACAAGAACAATAGACTTCTGTACTTGTGAATGGTTTTTCTATTTAGTTCCTTGATTCAATGTTCCTTGCCTTTCTGCAAGTCAAAAATGCTGTATTTATTACATGCCACAGCGCTTATGCAATTGTATAATCCTTTTATTGTTTGTTTTTTTTAACCTTTTGTGTTCCTTATCGTCAATGTAAATTGTTGTCAAAACTTTTGTGGCAATGGAAAAACTTCTGCTAAAGGAGATTTTCTGTACTTTTTGGACAATGATATGGATTTGTGGGTAGAATTTTGGAAATTCGTTTCTAAGTGCTTTCAAGTATTTACTTGGCCTTATGTATATATATCTATCTATGACATTTCAGAAAGGTATGTATAGTAATTCAACCTGAAATTGTTGTAAATAAATTATATATTGTTAAATCAAGGACTGGATCTCTCACTTGAAGCATTAAGTGGTGTTGCTTGTAAAATTAATTTTAAAAAGGACCAGCCAGAACTTAAGACTCCAAATCCATCTCCAAACATAGCTGCTTTAATTACCTCACCATTTCCAATACTCTAAAAGCCTGGTGGAAAGCAAATAATATGAGTAATATCACACTTAATCCTTGCACATTAACCCCACTTTGGCAAAACCCAGATCTCCAATAAAATGCAAAAAATGGAGGGACAAGGGCATTACATACCTCCACTTACAAATAACTCGATATCATCCTCCATCCACCCATCCATTTTCTTGCGCTTATCTAAGGCTGAGGTATATAATATCTCCAGTGTGTTCTGGGTCTACTCGAGGCCTCTTACCAGTTGGACTATCTCTGAGGCTGAGCCCACCCAGCCTATGAAGGAAGCACATTCGTGACCATAGGTGAGGGTCAGAACGTAGCTGGACTGTTAAATCAAAAACTTTGCCTTCTGGCTCAGCTCCCTCTTCACCCAACAACCCGGTACAACGTCTGCATAACTGCTGACGCCGCACCGAACCGCCTGTCCATCTACCGCTCCGTTTTACCCTTACTCGTGAACAAGACCTGGGGATACTTGAACTCCTTCGCTTGGGGCAGAGACTCACTCCCAACCCGGAGGGCCTAATCTACCGTTTACTAGCAGAGAACCATGGCCTCAGACTTGGAGGCACTAACTCTCATCCCGACCGCTTCACACTCGGCTGCGAACCGCCCCAGTGGGTGCTGAAGTTCACGGTCTCATGAAGCCAACAGAACCACATCTTCTGTAAAGACAGAGACGCAATTCAGAGACCCCCAAACCGGACACTCTCCTCCCCCCGGCTGTGTTTTGAGATCCTGTCCATGAAAATCACAAACAGAATAAGGAAACAGCTCTCACTTTGGTTATACAAGAAAGGATGGCTCGTAGCAATGACCCCGGTACCCCATACTACCGCAGTAACCCCCACAGGACTCCGCGGGGGATGCGGTCGTAAGCCTTCTCCAAGTCCACAAAATACATTTCGACTGGATGGGCAAACTCCCATGACACCATGAAAGTCTAGAGTCCAGCCCATCTCCTGGAGTTTGGTTCCAAAACCAGTGCTATGCTTGGAGGTGAGCCCAACTATTTCTAGTTGATACCGCTCCACCTCCCGCTCCAGTGAGAGAGATGACATTCCACGTCCCTAGAGCCAGTTCACTATCATAGCAAATACCACAAAACAACTCTCAAAACTTTATAAAATCTTATCTACATCTGATCCCACAATATCATTACCAATAGAAAAATGGGAAAAGGACCTCAGTATCAATCCAGGCAACAATTTCTGGACACACATCTGTCAAGCCACCTTTCAAATGTCAGAAATATTAATCTACCACTGATCCAATACAAGGTAATACAACGCACACATCTCACAGGCAAAAAAATGCACGCAATGGGATTTACTAACTCACAGTACTGCACACAATGTGAACTTGGCACACACTACAATTACTTACACATCAACTAGTCCTGCCCCCCGGTTCAAGGTTTTTGGAGAGAGGTCACAACTACACTATCAGAGTTTTTGACATGTTAACAATCCACTATCTCCTACCATCTGCCTTCTCAACGACCTTCAGACTCAATAACAACAATCAATACATCTTAATATGTGGCTCTAGCGATCACCAAGAAAACTATTCTCCTCAATTGAAAATCCAGACAGCCTCCTCTCAGAACAGATATCACTAGAGCTAGTCACTGCCAAACAATCAAATCACGGAATTCAAAATTTCTCATATCTGACCCTGGCTCTCAATCTATCGGTGAGCTAAATGCCACCCCGTTACTACTGTCATCTACCCCACTTACTACTATCATCTATACATTACAACCCCCCCTCTTACCCATTATACACAGTTACATAAGGAAAAAATAAACACTTTTTTTTGTGTCTCTGTTCTATGTGTCGGCTCGTTGGTTTTTTTTCCCTTTCCTTTCTTTAGTTATTGTTTGTCTGCTTAGATACATGTGTCCTTGTGTACTCTTAAGTGCTTTTCTGTTACCCGTTTGTTTATATGTTGTCATGGGGAACGGCTTATTCGCTCCTTTAAAAAAAAAAACATTACTATTATTTATTTTTAATTACTTTACTATCCTTATGACTGATTATCATTAGTTGCACTATCATTTTGTCTTCTCCCTCATTGTTTTTATTCTTTTTCAAATTAGTAACCAAAGTAAATTTGTCCTCTAAAGTGAGGGTGGGAGCAAAAAAAAAAAGGACACTTGTACTCACCACAAAACAGAGTGAAAACATTTGAAAGTCCATTGTCGTCTTGTTAGGGAGCAGGTGTTGGTGAGAGCAAAGGCAGCTAAAACATCAGGCAATAGAGAATCGTACAGATGGTTTCAGCGCAGTGTTCTGCCCCAGCGCTGGGCATTACTAAATCATTTTATTTGGAAACTTCCAACAGCTATAAAAACAACACTTACAGGCCCATTCTGAAGCAATATAAATACAAATTAAACCATGACTTGAAAGTACTCTAAGGAATAATCACAATATCATAGTAACATGAGGGACCAAATCACCTCTGAGGTTTTGTTTTTTTCTTCGAATTAAAATGTCTAATGATAGTTCCAAACGACTGGGAGGGAGAGAAACATTTAAAACAAGAATATCACTTTCTTTTTGTCACCCACATGTGAGAGTGTGACTATTAAAATTGGAGCAATAGAGGATTATTACATGACTCAAAATTACAGTTATTAACTACTTTACTTCTCCCTTTGGCTCCGGTAAATCGGAGCACGTACTGCAGTTAGTGCTTCTGTGGAGCGGTGCAGGGGTCCAGTCAAGCAGAAATAGGACACCCCCTTTTGTGCTTGAATGGACCCCCATTACGTTAATAGGCACTGCAGTAAGAGTCAGTGAGTGGGCCAGGGGTCCTGAATGGGGCCACCACTTCTCTACACTTAGTACAGGAGTAGAGGCAGATCATTACTGCAATATGTGAGATTATTAAAAGCCAAATGACTCCTTCAACTTGGAAGATACTGACTTGATCTCACTTCAGACTGAACACAAGGATGAGATTAGTAAGAGTCGTGAGAATTCTTCGCTAACAACTACGATTAAATCCAGGTGAGCTGCAGCTGCACCTTTTTAATGTCTGATCTACAAAATGACTTAAAAGTCAACAAGTTAGTGATGACATGAAACAATTCCTTGACTACTTCCAGTTAAACAACACAGCATTTGGTATTACAGGCAGTAACACATGTGAACTGTCCTATTAGCACAGTAAAGTAACAGTATGTGAAGCTACCAGTGAGCCTCAAATATAGAAAAACAAAGTCTGTAGGGTAGAAAATAGACGGAGTGTGACTAGGTGTGTGGTTGGTAAAGAAGAGGTGTAGAATGTGTTTGAGTGTGCCGGAGGGCGGAGTAGGGTAGGAGAGAGAGAAGGGTTACTTTCTCTGAAGATGAAGCTTGCTCTCTCACACTGGAGCAAAGGCATGGCCTTTGCACAGGGGCTTATCCTTCTTCGAGTAGAACGTCTTCCCCTCCAGGTTGATTTGGCAGAGCTTTAAAGATGAAAGTAGACAGTCAGACAGAGACATATTGGGAAACCAGGGCAGAGCAGATATCAGACCTTAACACTGTTTTCTACTGGCCAGAGCAGGCGCATATTATTTACTTGACTGCATTTACTTTCAGTTTTCTTCACAGAATGAGAGAAAGATGGAGAGAGTGATAGACTGTAGGTGACAGGGTGAAAGAGAGAGAGAGAGAGAGAGAGGTCCAGAGATGGAGGCCGATTTTTCAGGTGGCATTGTGCTGGGACAGCCAGAAGAGATGGGGCAAAGAGAGCCCCACAGGGAGCCATATCAATCAAAATGACTTACAGCACAGACGAAGCACGTATCGTGCCAGCTGTAGCCCAAGGCCTCCAGAAACCGATCGCCGGCATCAATCTTAAAGTCACAGCCGTGGCATTTGGTGCCAAACATCTTCTCATAGTCTGGAGTGAGAAAGGTGAAGGGGAGGAGGAGAGGTGATGTTATGCGAGATCAGAATAAAATAATTAAGACAAATTCAAAAAGAGCTTTTATCATCGTCAAGATCAGGTCAAGCATCCTGCACGGCCTCCACAATCACCATATGTAAACACTTAACCTTTAAAGGAGGTTCTGGAGTGTGAAATAGGTTTCCACCTCTCTTTCATCTTTTAAAGAAGAACTGGAGGCTTTTCCTCTTGAAGAGGAGTTTTAATATCCCACCACACACATACACACTTGAGGATTTGAATGACAGCAATAAAGATGGATGAAGCTGTTTTGAAGCCAAATGTTGACTCTTCTCCTCATTGGGCATTTGATACTTGGCCGTCCGTGTTATTTTGTCCACCCACTTAGTGCCTTTCCAGAGTGTAAGGGAGGGATTAGGATGAGGGGAAATTGCTCCAGATGCTTAACTGGATTTGCCAGTCTCTTTCATCACAAGGACTCTGGGGGAAAGTGTCAGGTTATAATGCTGCTTCACAAGAGTGAGTGGGTGAGGGCTGCACAATCCTTGAAAGATGCTGAGGCAGCACAATGCTTATCAGAGCTAAAGGCATTATTCAGAGTATGAGTACTCAGGTTCGGGCTTCGCCTCGGATAAAGCGGCGATCCACGTCACAGCCTCAGTAGTGAGCGAGACGCACGCCGCCTCGCTAAATCATTTACAACATAATAGAAGAGCACACAC
This sequence comes from Sebastes fasciatus, assembly GCF_043250625.1. NCBI lineage: Eukaryota > Metazoa > Chordata > Actinopteri > Perciformes > Sebastidae > Sebastes > Sebastes fasciatus. The sequence goes on along the minus strand of NC_133804.1, from coordinate 13,201,716 downwards.
CATTCATAAAATCCAATAGAGAAATGTATAAAGTAAACTGGAGATAAATAGATTATAGCAGATGAAAACATCACACTTTATGATTGACTGCGGGACGTTGCCAAAAGATTCATGATGTAGGTTCATGCCAAACCCCACAGCGATAATACAACAATGCAATGTTTTACAAATAGCTTGATGGGAAAACAAAAATATGAAAATTATTCAAGCAAAACCGGAGAGGGGACGAAAAGAAACAACTTTATCAGAAAATGCACTCAGCGAGACCTGTGAATCACCCAGTGGCTGCATTGTTCTGTTTCTGTACCCCCAGCTACTGTTATTTACACTGAACCACACTGTGCTTAGCTACGACATCCATTTAAAGTAAGAGGATATGACATCTTTCATCAAATAAGCTCGATCACAAACTTAATGCAGCGTGGCGGGGTGTCAGTTTTCTCCCTCCGTTCTCATTCATGTACTTAAGGCCCCAGTGCAGATTTACGATAAACACGCAAGGCTTGATCCGTGTGTTAAGTTACAGGGGGTGTTACATGGGTTGAGATGTTCTCAGTTGGCACTGGAACTAATCGATCTGGACACTGAGAATTTTGAGCATAATTTCTTTTTTCTTTTGCTAGTGTTTCATACTTTCTGCTCGCTTTTAAAGTCCTAGTGAAACAGAAGTTAAAGCGTCTTTAGCTTCTGTACGGTGAGTATTCCCCAGTGAAACGGAGTATTTGAGCGGTATACAGTTACAAGAGGGATTTAAATTAAATCCTTCGCATTTGTTTGGACTGATAAAAAGTGGGCGAGCTTAGAATGTAGTGCCATACGGAGATACAGCACACACACACACCTCCTTTGTCGTTAAAAGTTGCAGATTGATTGATGGATGATGTCATGATATTATTGGTTTAAACTGGTTGGCACTAGCTTATGCAAGCACACGTCGTATTTTGTTTTACAGGAAGAAAAGATGATTAGATTTGGATATGAAAATACAAATAAATGCATTTTTTGTCATTTTCTTTGCATATATTGTTAAATAGATGCACAATATGACCTAGGATGTGATCTAAAAGGGTTAAAAATTAATTTTTTATTTCATCTCAACTTTAATAAATACATTTTTAGAGTTACATTTTTTATTAAAACTTGGGTGTCACGGTTTGTCCAGCCATGGTGGTTACTGCTGCGGTTTCTACCAAGTTTATTCTTCAATATCTTCCCCTTGAAACTACATTAATCTCATGTTTCCCTTTGTTTCAAACAGAGGATTTTTCACCATGGAGATTCCTTCATCTCTTTTATGAAGCCTCAATACTGTGTGACAGGGGAAAATTGGATTATTGTGTCTGAATGAGAGAAATGGCATCAAACTAAACATACAGTGAAGTTATTGTTTATTTGACAGGGAGTTTGGAACGGACAGTTCAAATGGACTGATTCTAAGCATCAGACATTGTAAAGCAACGGTGGACATGCATTAACATAACAAACTCAATTTAATTTTAGTAGCACATCTTGCCCTGTGCTTTACACCACAGATGGTATCGCTGGTATCATTAACACAAAGCGTGAAAGTAGCAGATCTGGGTGCAAATAAAGTATGAATGTGTGTCAAAATTGGAATCAATCCTTAATACACTAAAGTCTTTAAATGCTTTGTCCCAACATTCCCAAAAAATAAACTCTCTATTATTTCTTTTTAAGACTGTTTTATATAATTTTTGTAATTATTTTTAATTGTCATATAAGGAACTATCAGGAGTTAGGAGTTAGGGAGTACGGCAACAGTTCAAGTTCTTACCTTTCTCACAGTAGGGTTCGCCCTCCTCCATGTAAAAGGCTTGGTTCCTGATGGCAGTCTTGCAGGCTGCACACTTGAAACACTCAACATGGTAGGTCATCTTCAGGGCGTGCATGATCTCCTGATAAAAATGAGAAAAAGGTTGTTCCACATCCATGTATCCGTGTACAAAGAACTTTGAAACAGCGGGCCTTTTCAAGAGTATAATGTCTGAAATCCTTCCATGTTTCTTGTTAGTGCTTTGATTTTTGCTCAACACTGTGGTGCACTTCTTACCCCTGTGATCTTCTTTTTGCACTTGGAGCAGTTCGGAGCGTATCGGTTATCGTGGCACTTGGTACAGTAGACGGACCCTCTCTCCTCGAAGAAGCCTCCCTCTTCCAGGACCACCTTACACTGCGAACACGTAAACTCCTCCGGGTGCCAAGAACGCCCCAGCGCCACCAGGTACCGACCCCTGGAAAACACACACAAACACACATGCACTTTAACAGCACATCAGAGGCTTCATTGAAATCTGCTACATCACTTTGCACTTTAAGAGGGAAAACAAGGACAGCTCTAATGGAAATGTCAGCACATGACCAACGAGACACAGAAAAAAGGTCCCCTTTGTGAAATGTGACCTGCTTTTTTTAGTTCTTCTGGGGAACTTTGTACCTTCACTTGTTGAGAAACCGTTCTGTTTTCTTGCAATAGTGACCGGAATACAAACTAAGGTTTCTCTGTTATCTATAAAAATGTGTGAAATGAGATTTAAATTATTTCAAAGTCAGCATAATGCTTGTCTCCAGCGATAAAAAGTGTCTCCAAACTGTGTTAATTATGCTGACTGACTAAATTTGCTGCAGACGTACAATCTGTCATTGCGTATATCAACTGTGTTAAATGAGGTGTCATTTCTCTAACAGGACTTTGAAAAGGAGCAAACATTGAGGGTATTTTATTCCGCTGGTGAAATGAATCAAACTGTCACCGTTGTGATGTGTCAGTGCGGTCTCACCTTATGATTTTGTTGCAGGCACCACATACCGGGGTCCTCCCGCTGTCTTCGGGCGCCTGCTGCGCCGCCTGCATGATGGAGCTGCGGTTCTGCATGGGCGTCGGCTGCACCGGCTGCTGGTGCTGGGTCACGACGGTGCTGGTCTTGTCTGGGCGAAAGCGGTCGGCGAAATTGGGGTCGGTGACCCACGGTGGTCGAGAGGAAGGACCTGAACTGCGTGCTGCTGCAGCTGCGGTCTTGGAGCCTGGGCCAGAAGGAAAAGATTTGTTTTGGAATTAAAGCAACTTGGCTGTGACTTTGAATAATTTCACAATGGGAGGGAGACACCTTTATGTAATATACACGCCCCCCCCTCCAGATGTAACGGTTTTGCGTGTCACATTGTTGCTGTTGATGCTCATGTATTGACACTTAATAAGAATCTATTAGCACAATCTCCACTGGATGATGCTGGGGTTCTTTATACGCATCAGCGGGAGCAGAAACTCACCATCTGGTTTATCTGCTGCCTGGGCCTTGGCAGGTGAGGGAGTTGGCTCAAGGCTGTGGGGAGAAAATGACTAATTAGAAAAGGCACGCGCACACACACACCTCAGTAACCATGACTACTACTCAGAGGAACGTCATGTTTGGATATCAGCCGCCATGGCTGTCTCCATTACGTTGTGTCACAGATTACCTTCTGTGTGAATCATTAAATCAGTATCAACAGGATTAGCTCACCTGTTGAGGCAAGACACTCTGGGTGTAGATTCAGGTGAATGTTAAAGAAAATACACTGTGATAGGATTGGAATTGATTTGCAGGCCATTTTTACATGATAACACAAACCTTTGTGAGACAAAATCAATCAGGTAATTCAAATGATCAATGCGAAGACAACAGATACCGTGGTGTGCATTCGGTAAAGACATTACAGCTCTGCATCAAAAATGGCTCAAGAGCCACCGCTCCTAATGAGAGCAATCAGAAACCCGAACGTCTCCGATTGATTGACGTCACTCTCAGGAGCAGAGTTAGAGAATGAGAAACTCAGACACGTTATTGCCGTCAGATTTTGGATGCAGACGAGTTTCGCTTCAAGCCTGCGTGTGCAGAAGTGTTGAAATAAAGAGTCGTTTCTACATTTCAAAACTTCTGTTACCCGCAGCAAGCGTCACCAGATTCAGAAAATCTTCAAACCATGACTGAGAAGGGAAAACAACTTCTGAGCCAAGACAGTGAGCTCTGGAGACGTCTTATCTTGGGGGAAAAAAATATAACACCGCCTCTGGCATCCGTCATGTTTACATCATCAACTGTTCCATCCACAATACACTAATGAAAGATGATGAAATCATTTCTCATTTGCAAAGAAAAAAGAAAATGTGAAGTGAATTACCCTGCAAACGGCCTTGATCTATAGCATCGCCTGCATCAGGTTAAGTCTGCCTATCAATTATACTCCTCGTGTAGCCAAACAACTCAACTCAAGAAGCTACAGAGGCAGGAGAAGTTTCAGACTTACAGCTGGGAGCCATCTAGCAAGAAGAAGAATAAAAAACAGACTGCTATTTCCCAACAACATACTCTGAATAATAAAGGACATTAAATCCCTTCGCAATAGCAAGAAGATGGCTCGCAGGGCTGGTGACAGAGAGGAAGTTAAATCTCTCTAAATTAAGGATGCTAAGACCCACCCGCCTCCCTACCAGGAGATTTTTGGAAAGAAACTACAGCCGAACAGAGTGAGAGGAAGGCTGGACGAGAAGGATCTCTGGCGGCCGGGTCAAACAAAGGACAGAACGAACCTGTTTCAGCCTGTTTAACACACAGACCCTGGGTCAGCTGCCCTTCACCCCGCACGCCGGCAAGCTTGCCTTCTGGGACCCACCGAACAACTCACAAAAACACATCCCGGTCAACACGCAGCCCCGACTACACTCCCTCGCCGTGCTGCCCGACATGACAACAGGCCAGTGGCGTTGACTTCTCCAACACCTTCGAGAGGTTTGTTTGGCTGCACCTCACTCTGTTGAAGGTTGCAGGTGCAAATTGGAGTACATCCTCTACAGCTGCTTATTCCCACCTGGAGCGGCCTGGACCATGTTTTCTTGACATTTTCACTGCTTTCAAATTCCTCCTCTCCCTCCTGCTCGGTGTGATGCAGGCGCACAATTCCTGCATCACAGACGGTGCAGAGTTTTGGACATGATGCACCCCCAATATTCCCATGGAACATTTCCTTGACATTTCCTGTTTTGCTCTTTACACCTCTGATTTCACATTCACCTGGGTTTTTTTTTTTTAGCTTCCTCTCCTGTGGGATGCATCAACCTGAGCAATGAGGAAAGTAGGAGTTTGTTGGCAGCTCAAAATCCGGCAGAGAAAGGAGCAGGATTTTGATTTTAGATGGAGCAAGAAGCCACTGACATGTGTCACCCTCCACAGTGTGGAGCTGGAAGTGATGCAGCTCTGCAAGAACCTGAATGTGACAACTGAAGAAATGTGGCACACGTCTGAGAGGTACTACTTTTCTACTCTAGAGGTGCTGCTTTTAATGTATGCAACAAGCTTTCTGTCATCCCTTGTTCCTTATTTAACAAGACATATAATGTCAATAATACTACAATTTTGAAATTAATGTATAGATGCTATAGTTGTTTTTTTATTACATGCGGCATGGTTAATAGTCTTTGTTTGAGTGTGCTATGAGGTCGTCTGCCAGCTGTCTGGATACACTTATTTGTGCACACCAAATTTCAACTAGTTTAGTTTTAGTCACTTTATATAGTCACTTATTTAATAATTATATATTTGATAATACTACCAGGTATAATTTAATTACCAATGACAAACTTATAGCCCAACCTTAATTTACATTTTCAGTTTTCTCTGTTTGAAGTTTTTTTTTTTCCTTTTTTAATGTAACTTACTTATTTCTTTAAAAAAGCAATAACTATAGTTTCCTGTTGCTATAAGATGAATTATGTCTTCAAACTATGTAAGACAGAGCACTTCTCATTCATGTTTCTATCACAAACCATGAGGCAGTTTCACCTCAACTAGGGCTGCAACTAATGCTTATTTTCTTATTATTTTCTCGACTACTCGATTAGTTGTTTGGTCTTTAAAATGTCAGAAAATTGTGAAAAATGTCGTTTCCCGAAGCCCAAAATGACGTCCTCAAATGTCTTGTTTTGTCCACAAGTCAAAAATAGTCAGCTTACTGTCATAGAGGAGTAAAGAAACCAGAAAATAGTCACATTTAAGAAGCAGGAATCAGAGAATTAAGACTATTTTTCTTTAAAAAAATAATTACTCAAACCGATTAATCAAAATAATAATATAATAATTATCAAAATGAGTGGTGATTAATTTAGTTGAGAACTAATCGATTCATTGTTGCAGCTCTGACCTCAAACATCCCACATTTTTCACCTAAAAGGCAAAAGTGCATTTGTACCTTGTCAGCAGAAACGTTTTTGAATATTTTCCAGTTTTCTTTTTCCCTAAAAGTTATTTTTTATACATCTAAATCAGGGTGATACATGGTGCCTAACCATCAAAACACTGGTACTTTTAGAAATTTTACATCTGTGTGCAACATGCCATTAGATCTTTCCTGTCTGATATAATAAGGCCACTGTACTGCAGCAATTACTCCACTGAACTCTAACTAAGAGTGTTTTTTTAGTCTTTTTATTAGGTTTTAAATACTCTTATCGAAAACTAAAAGGCTGCAATTCCTCACTTTGCCCCTCTGAACTTTATGGTTGTGTATCACTTCATGTGTATATGCACATTTGTTGTATTTATGCCTGATTGCACAGCTATTTTCAGCGAGGTATTAAAAAATCCTTGAACCCTGATCTTTGAGGAGGCACGCCATTAATTAAGATCTGCACGAATACGGAGGAAACCCATGCTTATACAGTTTCATCTAAGTTCAGTACACTAGGTAAATAAAGAAATTGTGGTGACTCAGCTAAAAAAAAGAGAATAGTTGACTATCAAGAGATTTAGCCTTCTAAGCTTGAATACTGAATAAACAAGAGGAAAGGAAACACAGAAGAAAGGACAGAGAAGCAAGAGCTGCTTTTTTTCAGATGTTTTATATTTTTTGATGACAGCAGAAAAAAACAAAAGTACAGATTTATCTTCCTTTTCTTTCTTAATGGTTAAAGAAGCCTATGAGATGAGGGGATCACAAATGAAAACTCTAAAGGATGAAGAACTCAATAAATGGAAACAGGTAGAGAGAGATAGAGAGAGGGAGAGAGAGAGAGACAGACAGAGATCAAAGGAGGGGCTGAACTTCACAATCAAAGAAGAAGAACGAACAGAAAGGCGCTTCCCACTGCTGAGACCCCCCTTCCCACCTTCCCACCAAGTAACGCAGGGTGAAATGGAAAACAGGGCCACAGCTCAGTGGTCCACAGTGATGTCAACAATCATCAAGTCAGAGATTCGGAGGGAGATCTTACACTTAGGCTCAGTATGCAAGGTTCCACTTTGGGCTTTGTCATCTACGCTACGTTTCATCTATTTCTGGTTTGCTTTTCTTTTTTTTTTTCCCAAAACTTCTTTTTTTCACCCCCATCTGTATCCCAAAGGTGAATTTGTTAACTGCCATTGGATCGGGTGTCGGCTATCTTCGTCGTCTTTGTCACGTAGTCGTTGCGGTGTAGCTATCGCTAGCAGGCTCTGGCTGGGCTCTGCATCCCATGGCGTCTGTGATGTCGCTCAGGATTTGATATTGAGGGCGCGAGCGGACCTGTCGTGGTGCCAATCCCTCAGACGGGCATAGCGGGGACTCTGAATCTCAGTGAGGAACTTTTCCCTGACCGCAAGCAACAGAGATATGAAACAGAGATAGACGGGGAAGGAAATAGATTGTGGGGGGAGAGAATGAATTTTAAAAAGAGCATGAGAGAGCAGATAGTGGAGTAAAAGTGCATAAAAGGTGAAAAAGTAGCAGAGAAGTAAAACAGGTCAGACACCAAAGACAGAATAAGGATATGATACGTCTGGAAGGCAAATATCAAAGTGAAGGATTAGTTTCACATTTTGGAAGATATGCTTATTCACCTTCTTGCCAAGAGTTAGATGAGAAGATTGACTCTCATATGTGTGTGTTAAATATAAAACTACAGCCAGCAGCTTAGCTTAGTGCAAAGACTGGAAACAGATAGCCTGGCTGTGTCAGAAGTAACTAAATCTACCTACCAGCATCTCTAAAGCAGAATAATTAACATGTTACATCTTGTTTATTTAACCATACAAAAACCAAAAAGTGTAAAAACAACACATTGTGGTACTACAACTTCGGTGTCCATCACGCGATGCCATTGGGCCCAAAAACATTTTTTCCCATAGACTTACATTGGGAAAGAGACGTCTGTAAATCAGCAGATAATGTTTTTTGTGGTAAATCAACTTCCCGGTATGAACACTTGAATAGCCTTTATTTAAATCATTAGGTCATAAAAGTTGTACAATGCACTAATATCCGAATCCAGAGTTATTTTCCTTCCTACGTTCATTTGAATGAGTCTCAGACCGCGACTGGACCGAGGGCTGGGAGGCGGAGTTAAAGGAAACACTACTGCGCCGGCTCTATGGGCTCAATGGATGCGGAAGATCGCCAGATGATCCGGGTACTTTATCACTCGGCAGTCGAGCCATTTTGGCTTCATTCGCCACTGAGCAACTCTCATAGGAATGAACGGGAGCCCGCCACCAACGCTGTATCCAGTTCTCTTTAAACATCCATGGTCGTACTGCATCTTAACTGGACACTGCTCACTTCCCATGAGTCCCTGCTGGTTTGTCAGGCAACGTCTCCAGGAAATTAATTTGCTTGGCTGAGAAATAGTCCATTGGTGGTTGGATTTTGTTACCTTTTGGACAGTTTCCAGACTTCATGCTAAGCTAAGATAACGGACATGAGGATGGTATCAATCTTCCCATCTTTCTCACAGCAAGAATACAAACAAAAACGTATTTCCCCAATGTTTAACAATTACTTAATAGAAAATTACGCCATGAAGCAGATTAATGTTCTAATAATACAAAAGATGTACACGTCACACCACACATTAGTATTTAAAGCAGCGAAACTCCAATAAGGTAGGTTTAAAAGTTGAGTTAATTTAAAAAAATTTTAAAAAATAGTTGCCAAACTGAAGCTTCCACACACGAATGCACAAACACATGTGACCGAGGAGGCCGACACGTGTCCAAATCAACGACCACTCAAGTTTTTACCTGGACCTCTTCAGGATTTCATCATCTGGGTCCTGCACTGAGAGATCCAGGAGAGACGCACATTAGCATGCCTTACTGATAGAGAAGGTGCTTTTCACAGACAAATCACTCGCCAACCCCAAACACCTTAAGTATACATTAAATGGTGCTGTTCCTACACAGCCTCTGTTGTGATAAACATGCACATCATCATTTATCAGACTGGTTACAGTCATGAGAAAAATCGGTGTCATTGAAGACAGCAGCCTCCTGACAGGTGAGGCCTCTCTCCACAGCTGAAAAATGGACACCCGTTATCTACCTCTCCTGTGTCACTCACTCTGCTGTCACTCTCACAGATAGCCCACTATGATCGGATCACATCAGATCAACTGTTCAGTCACAGGCCCTTCACCTACACGTCATCTTGACTACCAGAGAAGCCCACCCCTAACCTATCACTCTCCTGAGCATGCCAGGCCCAGTCCCCCGACTTACTGAAGTCGGTGCCTGTGAGCTGGGCCAGGATGCGGAAGGAGCGGGACTGAGTGGTGCCGGTGCGGGGCTGCCAGTCCTCGGTGTCCTGGATCAGCCTCTTCTTGCTGCGGTCGTTGGGGATAAAACAGGGCAGGTTGTCCATCCGGAGGCCGTACCTGCACACACACCCAGCAGCAGGACACGGCAGGCGCGGTTAACACAATCCCATCTAGGGACAAACCCACTCACACCAACCCGGCTAATCAGGTGACCTTGGAAATAGAGGACACCCTGAGCAGATCATGCAAAGACTTACTGCTCAGCATCACGGTCACGCAATAAGCCAGTTAATGGATATCCATTACTAAGATTTCTCATGGGCACACTGGAGACGCTCATAAATGGACATTACCGCATTAGAGATCGTATTTATAACCCGTCGTTAGAATCTACGGGAGAATAGAGTAGCCTGGCCTAGTTTGTGGAAACGTTTTACTACGTATTTAAGCTTTTATTTTGATAGACAACTCAAGAAGCAGCACAAAAAAAAGGCTTTTCATTTCCAACATGTTTGTTTCAAGAGGGTTGCAGGTCAACTGCTGCATGCATTCATCAAGAAGGAAGTAGGAGGAGGAAACATGAATGGTTACTGATGAACTGGCTTTGTCTGGTGCATCTCTGTTCTGTAAACTGTATCTAAGAGCATCCGCTCCTCTCTCTTGTCATATGTAGCCTGGCCATATTAACCTAATAAGCTGACAAACCAGCCTGCATGCAGCGGTCCCTTACTTGGACTCTTGGGAAACATCACCATAGAAAGACGTTTCGCCCCTGTAGAATAGACCAAAGATCAAATAAGGACAGATTGAATCAAGTTAAAAGAGGAAAGACAGACGATAGAGGGGACATTACTCGTCAAAATCTCTTACTATTTATTAAACAGATGTTTTCTAGTTTTGTCCTGATTGCAACTTAAAACTATATAATAATAGATAACTATATAAAAGAGTGAGATGGTAAACGATTAAGTTTAATGGGTGAATTACTAGGGAATAGTTGCATGGATTGTAGTAAAGCAGCGGTTCCCAACCTGGAGTTATAAACCTAAGTTTCAAGATATGTTTATGTTTTTAAACTTCCCTCAAATCTTTGCCCTTTTCTTGTAAATTATTGGATGATTTTAAAAGGGGAACACCACCTAAATTAATAATTCCAATATATTATTTTCATGGTCTAGTAAAGTTCAATCAATATTTGCGAACATGAGCTACTCTCTCTAAAAGCCACAAACCAGAGAAGTAAGTCTCAAACTTGTGATGTCATCGGGTATAAAGTCTGCAGCTGCTCCATAGACAATGAATGGGAGGCTTATTTTGTGTTGTTTTCTTTTTTATACCCAAATGAGCTTTATTTTAGTGCAGTGTGAAAATGTTACCTTATACTCAGAACATTCTCCTGGTTGCTCTCAGTTGCTACAACATCTCTCCCCATTCATTGTCTATGGATCCGCACTTTATACCCTGTGACATCACAAATTTGAGTTTTTAGCACTCTAGTTTTTGGATTTGGGAGAGAGTTGTTCATGTATACTAATATTTTTTGGATTGTCTTACACCATAGGAATAACATGTATCAATTTTGAAAATGGGCGTAGTTACCCTTTAAGCTAAATTATTGAAATATAAAATTATTATTATTTTTTTTTTTAATCACAATTGCTCAGAACCAGTAAACATAAGCAACCAGTGAGGGGCTGCAAGCACACAAAGACCGGTCACAAAACAAAAAGGTTGGGAACCACTGTAAAGGATGGGAATTATGGAGAGTGTGAATTGTAATTTAGAAAGGTAAAACAAGCAAACATCATTTCTGTCTGGACTGTTTAAGAAAAAAGAAATGTACTAACTTCTCGAGAGTTTCCATCTGCGGCGTTACGAGAAAAGGGGAAAACAGTAAGAAAGGTCAGCTTTGAGTTAAACAGCAGGAAAACCACAACAAGTTGATGTAAGGTTTTACACAAACAAAAGACCAAAAAATGCTGCACGATGCAGAAAACATGCAGGAGGTGCCACGAGACATGCGGTTATTGTTAACAGGCTCTGTGATAGAAAGACGGCCTTGTTTGTCTGTCAGATCATCTATTGTCACCCTGACCCAAAATGACTCATTGGATTTGGCACAAAACCTTTGCCCAACACTCCTCTCACCCATGTGCACAAATGCTTTATAGAGTTATGTAAATAGCTGCAGCGTTTGCCAAAAAGAAAACCTTCATTTGATTCCTGTGCCATCGCAGTTATTCTATTTCTTCTTGTGCTCTGAAACCCATCAACAACAATAAATGCCACAGCGGTGACGCATCATGATGTCAGGGTACACTCTGTCCAAACAACATCACACAAAACCTGTTTCAATACGACTAGACTAAACACATAAGACGTGCATCGAACGGTTTACTGTCTGGATAAATCCAACAATGTCTTCATCAAAAGAGGGCTGACAGTTATAATTAGGCTCTATTCTCCTCAGAAATGGCCAGAGGGAATGGGTTTTCGACCATCTGCAGAGAAACTTCACAACCATGTGAGCCCTCTTGAGAGTAAGCAAGTATGGCTGCTTAAATACTCGAGCACCAGGGCAGTAAAAGCTGCTGAGAACTGAATTGAGGAGTGAGACTAAATAGAGCCAACGGGCCACATCTCACCAATGGCTGCAGTCAGACCAGGCTGCCACTTCCATGACCCAAATTATAGGAACCAGACTGGCCCTTCCTTGAAAACCATTTCATGCCATTCTGCCACGTCCAGGATCATTTTAAATACATGTTGATCCATTCCTGGACTCCTTGTAAAATCTGAAAACTGGTAAAATAAAAACTGGAGGGTTCGGACTTATGATTCCGATTTATTTTCTGTGATTATAGCAGCAAGAGTTTGCTCCTGGGAGCTGTAACTTCATTTTTATGACAAAACAGAGATGATAGCAGCATTACAAGAGCTTCAAAACAATCAGCCCTGACACCAACTTACTTACTGTTTTTTCAATAATTTACAATCAAAAGATCAGAAGCTAAAATTGATCAATGTGGTTTTAAAAGAAGAGACTGAAGATTCACTTTCCAACATAACAGATTGAATTTTTACTTGAGGGACAACATATGAGAAGGGCTCCATCTTAGAGTTGGTTTAGCAGCTTTAACGTGGCCCAAAAAAATTATTTAATACATTAACTAGAATTATTGAGAACTAGAATGTTAATTATTAAATAAAAATCTTGTATGTAAACTTTTAATAATAAAAAAATATCTATAGTGTTTTTGAGAATCGATACAGTATCACAAAACACAATATCGCGACACTCAATATTTTCTCACACCCCTAGCCAAAAATGTGTTTTGTGAGGTCACATTGACTTTTGACCACCAAAATCTAAATCACGTCCTCCTGGAGTCTAAGTGGACATTTGTACCTAATTTGAAGAAATTCCCTCCAGGCGTTCCTGAGATATCGCCTACGTACCTACGGACAGATGGACGGGCTTACAACCTGAAAACATAATGCCTCCGGCCGCGGCTGTCGCCGGCACGGAGGCATAAATAGGCAAAAAGATGCACCACGATCAAGGCTTTCCATCAGTACTACTGTGATGTGACAAATAACTAGCTGCATGGCCCTGTAATTAAAGTAAATCCAGAGAGAATCATGGAATATGTTTAAAAATAAAATTCCAAAATTAGAGGAAGTTGCCAGTGACATCACCGCCAGAGTAAAATATTTTTAAGCAAAATGCAAACCGAGATATGTGATTAAATGTATTATTGGAGGTATGACTTCTGTCTGACGTGATGTTTTACAAAGAGAAAAAGCGAGTGCAATGACAACAGCTTCTAAAAGCTGAGAAATACTGGACTTGAAAATCCATTTCTTTCCAGCACATTACAGACTGGAGAAGCAAGATACAAGTAAGACTCACAGTCGGTCAATAACTCATCTGCTGAAATAGCAAATCAGTTTGAAAAGGCGGATTGTTTTGCAAGAAATTATACATTCCTGGAAGCTTAAAAAAAGTCTTATTTTATAGTAACTCTCACACTCACACATATAGTGAGGATGATAAGAACAAAAAGGGTATAATGGAAAAAAAACAGATCTATTGGTACAGAAATAGATCAGAACTTCTAAAGTGGCCAAAACACAACCAGATGAAAAAACAAAACTGTTTTTACAGGGCTATGAAACTGTGACTGATTATATTGACACATCCTTCTCTATTCTCTATTAAACACTTTTTGTCATCCGATAAATTCCACTGTAGAGGTCTTTGAGCTGGAGGAAGCCAACTTGAATTGTCAGCTAAATATGTCCTGCTCTGCTAACAAAGCGTTTGCGTTTATCTGTATGATAAAGACCAACAAGATCATTTGAGTCGGTTTTGCCAAAACGTTTGACAACCTCCTCCTTTTCTCGGAAAAATTATTCTATGGCCAAAAGTCCAGCATGATACAATCTACACTCACCGGCCACTTTATTAGGCACACCTGTTCAATTGCTTGTTAACACAAATAGCTAATCAGCCAATCACATGGCAGTAACTCAATGCATTTAGGCATCTAGAGGTGGTGAAGACGACTTGCTGAAGTTCAAACCGAGCATCAGAATGGGGAAGAAAGGGGATTTAAGTGACTTTGAACGTGGCATGGTTGTTGGTGCCAGACGGGCTGGTCTGAGTATTTCAAAAACTGCTGATCTACTGGGATTTTCACGCACAACCATCTCTAGGGTTTACAGAGAATGGTCCGAAAAAGAGAAAATATCCAGTGAGCGGCAGTTGTGTGGACGAAAATGCCTTGTTGATGTCAGAGGCCAGAGGAGAATGGGCAGAGTGGTTCGAGATGATAGAAAGGCAACAGTAACTCAAATAACCACTCGTTACAACCAAGGTATGCAGAATACCATCTCTGAACACACAACACGTCCAACCTTGAAGCAGATGGGCTACAGCAGCAGAAGATCACCCAGTACTAGCACCGGCCACTTTATTAGGTACACCTTGTACCTAATAAAGTAGCCGGTGAGTGTATAATGGCAGCTTATAACTGCTGGTATCTGAGTTCATACAAAAGTCCTCATATGCTTGCTATCTTGTGTGTTACATTATTGGCAGACAGTGGAGTCATTAAGTAGATCTCAGCAGCATGCATTTCTTATGTTTATCTTTTCGGAAATGTTTTTGAAAATATGCAACGTCATTTTGGCAACATACTGAAGTAAATCCGTAAGTTTGGAAATCCCGAAGGGGTAATTTTCTCTCTAGTGTAAAACCAGAATAATGAGACATCAGAAATACCATTAAAACCACATTAGTCACGTTGTGGTTCCAAAGGGAATAGAGTTTATTTATCCACCTACCCATTCTGTGGCTGCTGCATACTGGCACGGCCCTGTGAGCTCAGGGTGTTAAGTTTAGGAGAGTAGGCCACAGGTTTAATAGCAGGTCCTGAGTTGGCACTACCACCACCTGCTGTAAATGGCCTCGCCATCTTGTTAATGGTTGTGCTGGGGGCAAAGGAGTACTTTGGCTGAAAAGAAGCCGGAGTAAGCGAGTCCTGCGAGGGGTGTGGGGGAGAGGGAGACAATGCAGCATTGCACACAACATGCGATTAGACATTTCTTTTGACACACAGTGAGAGTTCCTTCTGCTGTTGCACAATCCCGAGCTTTATATTAAGAAAGCTTCCAGCGCAGCCCAATATTTTTTTCCTTGCAAATTATTACTCCGGGCTGAAGGAGCAGCTCTGTCAAAGCCTGCAGGCTTTTTTGTCTGTGCACGGAAGAAGTGCTTAAGAAGTGTGAACACAGCCATTCTATTTGTGTTGGCAGTCTGCCACAGACTGGCCAGAGTAATCTGCTTCTGCTGCTAAAAAGGAGAAAATGCCCAAAGTGAGAAATTGTCATATTTGACTGACATGTCTCACTAATGAGATTTCTCACTGAGCATTATGTGTGGACGGCAAAAGAGCACCTCTAAAATATAGCATTGACTTTGTGAAAACCATTATGTTCCCGCTGCTTTACTAAAAAACAGCGTGCAGTGCAGCACAAAGCAGTTCATGACACCATTGTACCATTCACACTGTAATCAGTTGGCCAAGTAGCTCTCAAGAGGTTTGACAGTGAAACTAAATGCATCAGTAGTGTTCCTCTGGCTACAGGGATTGTGCAAGGCATCACAAAAATAATCCAAAAAGCAATATTCACAACACTCCATCCAGCAAACAACTCATTTAGCGACTCACTGATGCTTCGCTAATGCACAGTGCATGGGCTCAGTGAGAGCTTGACAGGTGACTCGGGTGAATCCGATGAATTTAAACACAAAGTGACATAACACACTGTTGAGGCCAATTGTGAGCAACGATTAAAGGAAGTTTCAAATTCAATCAGTGTCACTGTAGTCCAGCAGCAGACCATGCCAAAGCATCCAAGTGTTGATACAGAGGTGCGCTCAATGCTTCACACAAATATAGTCTTACCTTCTGCTCTCCACCCGCTTTGAAAGCTCTGGGAAAAGAAGAGAAGAAGAAAGAAAAAGAGACAGGGACAGTTATAAGTACATGTAAAAAAACTGACCTTCACAAATTTAAAGTTACAATACTGAACATTGTAATTTCCAAATCACAGAAGTCTGTTATGTTTCAGTCAAAGGAAAAGTTGCGTTCGTTGAATCTCCTTCCAAAATAATGTTTTATTTTATATAAACTAGGGCTTACACAGTTAATGTTGACGTAAATACATTTTAACACCATTCATTTCTTTACCGCAACTTGCGATAGGTTGTAACAGGCTCAGTTTTAAAGCTAGAGTGAAGATACTGGCATCATATGAAACTAGAAAACCTAAGGAATCCATTGATACCTGTCGTACTGGCTTGTCGGGAAGGAAGTTAAATAATGCTCCAAATTTAGTGTAAATTTGGGTGAAGAAAAACTGTCATGGCCATTTTCAAAGGGGTCCCTTGACCTCTGACCTCAAGATATGTGAATGAAATGGGTTTTATGGGTACCCACGAGTCTCCCCTTTACAGATATGCCTACTTTATGATAATCACATGCAGTTTGGGGCAAGTCATAGTCAAGTCAGCACACTGACACACTGACAGCTGTTGTTGCCTGTTGGGCTGCAGTTTGCCATGTTATGATTGGAGCATATTGTTATACTAAATGCAGTGCCTGTGAGGGTTTTTGGACAATATTTGTTATTGTTTTGTGTTGTTAACTGATTTCCAATAATAAATATATACATGCATTTGCATACAGCAAGCATATTTGCCCACTCCCATGTTGACAAGAGTATTAAATACTTGACAAATCTCCCTTTAAGGTACATTTTGAACAAATAAAAAACAAGTGATTCATTTGCGATTCATCGCGATTAACTATGGACAATAATGCAATGAATTGCGATTAAACATTTTAATAGATCGACAGCCCTAATATAAACTGAGTAATTTACGAGGACGTCATTCAAACTGAAAAAAAGCTCATGACAGCTAATACTACAACACTTTGAAACAAAACTACAAGGATGTTTTTCTTATATTACGCATTTTACTAAATTTAAATTACAATGACAAAATCTATAATAAATGAGTGGTTACACGGATACTAATATCAACCTCATATTTATAAAGACTAATAGCTGGAATCACACATAACATGGTAAGAGGCTTACAGAGTGACTTCAGTTATAACTTTTAAGCCCATCCTTCCATTAGTTGAGACACAATGTTAACTACAAGCTTAATAGCAGCTCTGCTTGAGACCATTTTACAAGGGGTATTGCAAACAAGTGATCAGACGGGTTTTAAAACAGGCCCAGTTTAACCCACTTACCTAAACCACTCACAGATGCCAGAATAAAAAGAGAATGCACTCAAAGTGTCCATTAGAATTATCCAATGCATCATAAAACTACATGAGCACACATCTACGACCGAACCAAGAAGTAGGCCTGCAAAATCCACTGTTGGATTCAGGATGTTTACAGTTTGGTTGGAGCTTCACTTTTGTTTTTTTATATCTTAACATGTGGTTTAGATCAGTGGTTCCCAACCTTTTTCATTAAGGGACCCCCTTTTCTATCGTTGCGTAAACTGATGACCCCTGAATATTTCATATTGTATTCAATGCATAACAATAACAGTACAACAGAGGTCAGAATAGTGCACAATCATGTCACAGTGTAGTTCACTTCTCAACTCTAATCCCAGGATTCACATTACTGCGGAGCGTTTGCCGACTGGAGCAGACGCTTCATTAAAATGTCTTTACACATTAAACATGGAGGCACCCAGCTTTACATCGCTGCTGGCTGCTCCTAAAATAACAAACCACTACCTAATGTTTGCATGCTACACAAAGCTACAAGAGAGGTGAGCAAGAATGAACCAGCCCTGCAGCCAACCTCATTGTTTCAGGCTACAGTCCTTCACACAAAACAATGGACAGCGCTTCCTGTGACAAATGAGAAATGAATAACCACTCATGTCATTGCCTGCTCAACCACTTAATAGAGCAATGTTAAAGACAGGAAGACAACAGGGCTGTATAGATAGAGAGAGCGAGGAGCGAAGGGAAGGCATACCGACATGTCTGTGCGTGTTAACACTTCTGGAGAGACAAATCAATGTGACATTCATAGTGCTTCAGCTCGTCTTAACCCACAATTTGATGAGTCACACTTGAGAGCAGGGATATAGGGAATGTCTATAACGGACGCTGTGTACTCTATTTTTGTTTTTGGCAAACTTAAAATGAACAAATGTGGAGATGATTAAGTCACCGTTTCAGGGAATAAGTTTGTTTGCTTGGACCGACTTTGACCCGTGCTGAAACCGAATATGCGCAGTATGAGATCATTTCCTGCCTCATTTCATAGGTCGCTTATCTTAAATGATGCGTGTTGGGCTTTCAAGGGAATGTTAGTCAGAAAATTATCCACAAAAACAAAAAAAATTCCCATGATACTGTAATCAAGTTTGCACACATCACCGACAGACTCCAACCACAACACGCTAAGCCAATCCCTGACAGTGAACATTGAAATATGGACCCAGTGTTTCCCTGTGCTACATGATCTCCTTCCTTTGAAGCTGCAAATCTATTGCCCATATTTTTTAGATTCCACTCCCTATAAAAAAGCCCTGGATAAAGCCTAAACCTTCCCCATAAATAATACACCAAATGATCATCGGTGTTGAGCAAAATGAGGCACTAAACTAAACAATAGTCCATATCTCATCAGCGTGCAGCTGTCCTCCGCTCTTGACATGAAACAAACGGTGGATGGCAGCCAAGATACGGATAAATAAAACTGGCAATAGCTCTTCTATGAGAAGTGTTTCAGGAAAACAATATTTGCTTGTCTTACAATATAATAACAATAGGGAGAGTGCGAGATGAAGAGAGGAGACTGGGGAGTCGCAGAGTGGAAAAATGTGAGATGTTTACAATAGCTGGACTCCACATGGAGATGAGAAATAGAAGAGGCGAACCACTGATCACGGAAAGTATGCTGATGTTAAGTAAACATCATAGGCCTATCAAAACATTACAGCACTCCCTGTGAGATAAAGGTGAAAGAAGAAAAACGCTTTCATTAGACTTGTGTTTTTGTAACAATATTTTCTGCCATTAATGTTCCATTTTGGATATAATATTTCACGCATAAAGCCACAGTGGGATTTGGTATGCAATACCCCTCAACACATCGACAGCCCAAGTTCATCTTCCGTCACAAGAAAAATAAATTCTCTAACCTACCGGGAAATAACTACAGCAAAATTTCAGTGTAATGAATTGTGCTATGATTACACACAAAAGATGATTTGTTCATCACAATATGTTCTAAGAGACATTTGAAATACGTTTACATAATTCATTTTCAGGTTTTTAAACATAGCAAAACAAGGAAGCGAGGTTCATAGAATCATCTCATCCGAGGTTCAAAATATGTTCATGTGCTACATCTTAACAAAAAGTGTCATTAATCAAGTCCAGGTTTGAGATCTGAACCTCTGTTAGACAGGGGGGGGGGGCACATCTGGCTCAAGTATGACAACTGATCCATCCCTCTACAGAGAGCATGACGTCATGTTTCGTGATCTTTATCCACCACAAAAAGCCAACTAGATTCTCACCGTCTCTTTTCTAATTCTCCTTTTCATTTTTCTTTCACACTCTGAAAAACCCCACCCATGACTCTACTGCTCTCTCTCTCTCTCCCTCGCACACACACACTCCTTTTAAGGTATTTAGTGGGTTGAAGTGTAGCGTGTGACCTCTTTCTGCAGGAAAAAAAAAATTTATGCAACATCAGCAATGTGTCTTGTTGGCTGTATGGAAAACAGGAATTGTAGCTCTTTGATAGCAAAGAGCATGCTCTTTTATAATAATATCTCTACCAGATACAGTAACTCTTGTTATCTCTGGGCATAACAATAACCTGCTGCAATATTTAGTACACTACATGCAAGATTGCAGTAGTAGTAAGACTACAAAAGCCTTGACATCTTACTAACCACCTCAAAGATCTGCCCTCGAGTCTCCATCTCTTCTGATTCATCTTTCCTCCATTAGTCTCTTTTCTCACCTTACTCAAGCTATTCTATTCAAACTAAACTAATCTAATAGATTAGCATAATCTTTGCTCCTTTATTTAGCAGTGCACATCATGTCTCTATATTGAGGTTAATGACCCCCTTTACACCTGGCATTAAAATCTTATCCAGATTGTATCTAGATCTCATTAAACCTGATTACATTTACACCTGGTATTAATATGGATCTCCAGGATCCACATTGAAATCCAGCTGCACAGGCTTGTAGCCGGGCAGACGGTGTGTAATGCACGGACACATCAGCCTCAAAACGCCACTATTTAGGGGGAGAGAGCCCGCAAACTTTGAGTTCTGACTACACTCGCGCACACAGAGGGATGAGGAGAGGAGATGCTGTGGCGGTGATCTCTCTGGACACGGCAGTCAAGTGACCGGAGGAGCTCGCTGCACGCACGGCCGAAGCTTTGAATATTCGCTGTTGATTACTACCGAAGCGCCGGAGTCCAAAAAACTGGTACTCAGGACAGCCCTAGCATTACGTATTTCCACCCACGTAGCTGTGGTATGTGGATTGAAAACAATTGCATTCACACTTGTGTTCAATAAGTCAGTCCTGACCATCTCCTGAGGTGGTTTGGCCGATCGGATCAATCTGTCCTCAATGCGTTTTGGTTGCATTTACACCTGTACTTTCATGTGGTCTAGCACTCTCCGATTGCAATCCAATCCCCCAAAACGCATTTTAATGCCAGGGGTAAAGAAAGGTCAATACCACCATTATCTGTGTGACAAATTAGGCCTGCAACTAACTTTCATTACACTGTAGATTCATTTGGAGATTATTTTCTCAATAAATAGTTTGGTTTATGAAAAAAAAAAAAAATATTCAGTTTACCATCATCAGAAAAATGACTAAACCAATTATTCAATAAAAAAAAACTATAAAAATAGTCGCCTATTGATTTTCTGTCGAATGACTAATGGATTAATCGACTAATCATTGTAGCTCTATTTTATATTACTAAAATATACACCTCCTGTCTCCAAGTTTCATGTTGCAAAAACACCAATAAACCCATTTAAAAAAAAGGGACACATGAACTGGTAGGCCAACCGGATTTAGCGATCTGTGCAGCGACGTCTCCCGCTATGTTGTATGAATGTGAGAGGAACCAGACACATGTTGAACAATAGGCCGCAAATATCCACCATGATCTCTACATCTGAAACTATTAGTTCAATGTTCTGGCTGTTTTCTTCTGGAAAGTAATTTACTGTAGATGCCCCGAGGCCGTTCTGACTCTCAACAAACTCAGAAACTTAGAAACAGCCGGGTCTCTTGGCAGGCAACAACAAAATGAACTAGATGTGAAAATAGCGGCGTTGCAGCTGGGATCACAACCTCTTTACTTTTTGATTTCGTGATACTCATAAGTAGTCCCATGACAGCAGCAAGGCTTTTTTTGGGAGGAGGAAAATCTTTTTCTCATAATTAAGCTCCTGATGAAACATTTGGCTTGTACTCTACAGAGATACTTCATCACTCAGGAATTTCTGGCAGGAGTTATGTGAACAGGTACGAGTACTACCATTTTGTGGGTTATCATGAGCTAATTAAAATTATTCAATCAAAATAATAAAAAAAAAGATTTTTCTGGCTCACACTTTAATAACAAAGTGCTTTAATCTGAAGAAAGAGTTTCTCTAATTTCATTAGAAAGCTGAGGCATTATGTAAGATACCCGTGGCTCCTCTGAAAATGGTTTATTTCAACCAAACAAAGGCCAGTGTATCCGCCTGACAGCATTTGGCATGCATATCTGCTGCTAAGTGCAGACTACTAACCCCTGCTCTTACTTCTTTGAAATGATAAGGACAGAACATTACTGTAATACCAAGATAGAAAGAATTCAGAGAGCATGTACCTCCAACGCCACACAATCCTCTTGTTTCGTTAATAAATGGTCATGTTGAGAGGCTTTAACTTGCACCTAGATTTGAATCAACATCAAAATACATATTGATGGATGATGATGATGAATTTTGGAAAATACCTAAATCCTGGAAATATGCATTTTGTACAAAGTTTAAAAGGGACTATTTGTAACTTTTTAAGCGTATAAATGTAGCGGGTCGGCACACATGCGCGTTCGCATATGCGCGCTCGCGTGTGGCCGGAGCCTCGTCTCCGCTGCCTGCTCTCCTTCACTCGCGCGTTCACTCCACACTGCAGAAGAGTTAGTTTAGCTCTGAGAATATCTAGTGAATGTACATGGGACGTTTGTGCAGAAATAAATGCTGCAGCTCCTCCAGACCAACAGAGGTTTCCCGTGTCTTGTGAAGTGACGGAGCTCTTCAGAGAGTTACGTTGTCTTCTCGTTACCGACCGGGTGCCGGTGTCTCCTCTGCTCTCTCCGGCTGCGGGCGGAGAGAGCAGAGAGACACGCTGCAGAGCCCCGCTGCTTCAGCCTGCGCTGAGGCAGGAAAAGCCAACACTAGGATCAGATCTAAATCATGTTCATGGAGAGACCTTCGTCTGGTCAGCTAACATTACTGCCAAGCAGCTGAAATATAGAGTGATATTGTGGTTTTAGCTGACTTGTGTCGCCTCACTGTTTTGAGCGACGCTCGTTCAGGTATATTTAGAGCGAGCAAGCGCGAGCCCGACGCTGACTTTCGTTGATTTCACGGCCACAGGTGTCGCTGTTAACAAGCATTTCTGAAAGTTACAAATAGTCCCTTTAACTGGCAAAACTGCATCATGCATATTTTGCAGGAACGCTCTGCACCAGTCTTATGAATGTGGTTATAATTACACAATGCATTTAATAATTTGGCAGTTTGTTTTAACTAGATTATGCCAGCAAGACTTTGGCAAACATTTGTAGGAAAACAGCATGTAAATAAATATCAGAACCTAAATATAGATCACCTGAATATGCCTTGCACAGTGCCAATTCTGTGATTGTATATGATTTGTAGAAGGAGTAATAAAAAGCAGTTTGCAAAAATCTGAAATCTATATGGGTGGAATTGGGCAAACCTTGATGCAAAGATACGGGTTGCACCAATGATCCAGGAAAATATTTTTTCGTCTAAGCCTCACAGTTCAGGATTAATGAGCAAAAGCATAACATGCTTTATAAATCACTACATGGCAGTGATATCTGTAACGAAACAAACTTTGTTTTTTTTTTGGTACATGGACTAACTTTTCATCAAAATCCACTGAACTCTGTTCATTAGTTTTTAAAAATATCCTATTATATTGGTCCATGTATGTCGGTGTCTTGCCTCTGACTGACATATGCCTTGCGTGTGAGTTTTGAAGCTGTGTGTACGGACTGGATAAAGCTGCAAATGAATTGCCCTCGTTGAGATAAACAAAGTTGTCTGACTCTGAATATCCTGCCAACTACTGTAATAGACAAATGATGAAATGAAAACATAACCTCCACAGCGGAAATAATTACTTTTTTGGCAGCATTTACTGGTGGGGTTGTGACTTATGAGTAAATGAAATTCAAGTCCAAGTCCATTCTAAAACTAGGCCTTATGAGAAATAAAATTATGGAATGTGGTATTAAAGGTATCATCACACAATGTATTCTGCAACCACTGCAAATTTCAGGGACATTATGGTATTTTATCTCTCTAAAGAATGAAGGCGGATACGTGTTTTGTGGTGCTTTATGCTGCTGGGTTTGACGGAGATAAAATGAAGGGTGATCATAGAGTTTTTTTGTTTCATAATGCCCTGCAATGTGACTTACTTGCTGAGGGTGAGGGTGAGGGAGGTTGTTGCTGCTCTGATCTTGTTTTGTGCCTCCACATGGGTCATCTCTTCTGCATTGGCCTCACTGATGGACACCACCCAGTCTCCCACCCCGACACCAGCCTCAGCTGCCTTCCCGCCCGCAATCAGCTGGAAAAAAGAAGACACAGGAAATTAGAGGTGCATGAGGACAGGGTTTTCACAGGAGATGACAGTTATGAGGATGAAAACATCCTCCACATAACGGGCAGCTCCAGGGACAGAAGTGCACCAATGTTAACTATGAAAACACACAGCTACTGATCCTTCAATGGCCAAATATATACATAATATAAACTTAACAATTCTGTAATATTTGCATTAGGGCTGCACAATTAATCAATTTTATCAAAACCTCAATATGACCTACTGCAATTTTTAAATCACATGAGGTGCAATATTTGTTAAAGGCAAAAGTGTGTCAAAATACAATTTTGAATTAAATATTGTGGTGCTGCAGAGATGTCTTGGTCTACACATCATATTCTACACACTTAAGAAAACATCTTTGTTTGGTACAGACCCCATCAAAAATCACACAATAATCATTTTAATATGTTTTTCCATGAAAATGAGAATAACAATCATTCCCTTTAATATCGCAATTGTAAAATCAGTCAACAATAATCGCAATTAGATATTTTCTCAAAATTGTTCAGCCCTAATTTGTATTCATCTTGTATTTTATTCTTTCGAGGACGGCATGAAATAGTCACAAAAACTCAAAACACAATGTACATTTCTAAAACTTTGCCTCACATTAAATTTTTTTATATTATCCTCGTCAGCACGTCATGTCTCAAAAAGAAAACATTTCCAAATCCAGAGTGAATAAAGTACTTAAAATGTCATTGTGTGACTACACTACTATTATTGTGTGACTACACTACTATTATTTCATACATATCAGCAGTTCAAAGTTAAACGCAGGATATCTAAACACACAAAATGTCATGTTCAGTCAACTTTGCTGGAATGTCTGTTAACGACACTTAATAATCAACTCAGGGAGTCAGTGTGTCTGGGCCTGACAAGCACGCCGAGATATTTCACTCAACACTATCGGGAACAGACGTTATAGGTCATCATGATGTCATCAGTCATCAGCATATGATTTGCTGCAGATGTGAGTATGAAAGGAACTCTTGAAAAGGTGCCGACAGGGACTATATGTTCCAAATAGTCACATCATTTACTGGAACATCCCATCTAGACAGGTGAGTCACTGGCAAAACAATGACATCATCCTCTCGGGCTGTCGCGTAGACATATTGAGTCAGAGCAGATGGCTGGAGTCTTGTTACAAACAGGAAGAATATGACAGACTATATAGGTAGTTTGTTTTCTACATGAACACAGTATGACGGACGGATAGTGTAGTCCAACATACAAAGCAGAGATGCCAAATCCTGTTTAGTAAGGGCTTAGTCAGCTTGCCCATGCAGCTTAATGAAACTCAAGACTTGTGTCAAAGTCTCAGATAACCGGAGTACAAAGTGTTCAGCATCAGATAAGTGAGCGGGTGCCAGGATTTCTGGCAAAAAAACCTATTAGGATTACTCTCTGATGTCATGGATCCCTGCAAATGTTAGCTCATCAAATGCTCAGAGGACTCGGCGGTTCAATCGATGGTCTTTCTGCCATGTTCAGCTAAGCTATCACACTTTGCCGCTTTGATTCTGCACATTAAAACATAAACACTTGTGTGAGCGGGGAGGTAATATGCTCTGTAAACTGGTGACAGCTCGGGCTGGGATACAACTCCGCAGCCCGCAAAGACAACAAAGTTAAAAAACCTGCCTTGAATCGAAACACGGCGAAGCTAAAAATAGGAAGAAATGCATTCCTCAGGGGCAAACAAAGCTACACTTATTTTACAGCCAAGTTCAAACATCACTTTAATTGCATTTGATTCACACTCACTGGAAGCAATTAGTGGGGTTAAGAAAGAAATTATTTCTCCAGTTTAGGGAAGAAGAGCTTGAACAGGGTACCCTGGAGAAAAACAACTATGACACGGACCCAAGTGACATGTTCTGAAAAGGGGCACAGCCGGGCATAATGCCACCGAGGTTCACTACAGAGAGCCGCAGACCCCTTTTTACTACTATACTGGATTGTAAAACTTGAGCACCTCGTCATTTTACCTAAATAAAACAATGCTTTTTTTTAGCATTTAACAACAACAACACTACATCCCATAAGCCTTAGCCACAGAAACACCATCAAAGCCTCAACGGTGGTGTAGTTGTTTAATTCTAACAAAACCACTGTTAAAATAAAGACGTGTTAAAATGTTACTAGCCAGTGCAGTTAGTAGAAAACGAACAGAAAGCCATCATTGTGTCATCTTTTCAGAAAGAATAATAAAAAAAAAAAGCTCTTTATGATAATTTAATTGAGCAATGAAAGCTACAGGAAGCCAACTCTGAAGTGAGGTGGGACTTTGGGTCTGTGGAAAGAGACAAAGTCAATCTATTTTTAATTGGGAAATACAGACAGGTGAAGAACTAAAAAGGAAAACTATGAATAAATGAGGAATGCAAGAAAAAAAAAAAGGAATGCAAATGTTTTCATACAAAGCACAAGGAGTCACTGAATGTTTTGATGAATATGAAAATAATGAGGTAGAGTTTCAGACTTGGAGAATTTATACCATCATCAAAGATTGTACCTGTAGAGCTGACCTCTAAATGTAAATGTGACATAAAGAGATTAAAAAGAGTAGAATTTATGAAGTAGGGCTTTCATAGGTAACTCGATAACGAGTTAACGCAAAATCATTTTAACGCCACTAATTTCGTTAACGCAATCAATCTTTCGGAGGTTGCAGCGGGCTCAATTTTGAAGCTAGAATGAAGATACCGGCATCATATCAAACTAGAAAAACCTAAGATATCCAACCTTATTACACGGCATTGTTGAATACTCGATTCTGATTGGCCAATCACGGCGTTCTACGGTCTGCTTTTTCTTTATAGCAGACAGTTGCTATGTATGGCAAACCGTTGCTATCGGTGCAGTTCTGATGTCGGACTCTGGCGGACCATTTTTGTGTCAAATTATTGATTTTTAAGTAAGTAGCCGTGTAATAAGCGGGATAATGTAGAGCTAGCGGGTCATTATTGTGAAAAAATCCCCTGACTGCTCCGCGTTGGGGTGCGGCATTGCCCTGTCGGGGATTCTTTCAAAACAATGACCCGGTCGCTGTGCATTATCCCGTACATGTCATACTAGCTTTTTGTAAATAACGCTCCAAACTTACACTACATTTTGGTGAGGAAAAACTGGCATGGCCATCTTCAAAGGGGTCCCTTGACCTCTGACCTCAAGATATGTGAATGAAAATGGGTTCTATGGGTACCCACGAGTCTCCCCTTTACAGACATGCCCACTTTATGATAATCACATGCAGTTTGGGGCAAGTCATAGTCAAGTCAGCACACTGACACACTGACAGCTGTTGTTGCCTGTTGGGCTTCAGTTTACCATGTCACGATTTGAGCATATTTTTTATGCTAAATGTAGTACCTGTGAGGGTTTCTGGACAATATTTGTCATTGTTTTGTGTTGTAAAATGATTTACAATAATAAATATATACATACATTTGCATAAAGCAGCAAATTTGCCCACTCCCATGTTGATAAGATTATTAAATACTTGACAAATCTCCCTTTAAGGTTAATTTTCAACAGATACATTTGCAATTAATCACAATTAACTATGGACAATCATGTGATTAATCGCAATTAAATATTTTAATCAACTGACAGCTCTAATATGAAGTCATACAGATTGAAGATTGTATATGTACGTGCGTGTGTGTGAGTTGAGTTACTGATGGACACAGACACCTGTGCTCCTGGCTCAGGTTCAGAGTGCAGCTGCTCCCTCACTTGAGACGGCAGCAGTTAAAGTTGCTGTGCTCAGACCTTTGGATGGTCGGGGGCGGACGGAAACCCTATACCACCCAAGCAGTTTGTCAATACGACGAAGGACAGTGGAAAACATGTTCCTGAAGGCAACACTGTACCTCACAACAACCAGGGACCCGACATGATGGCGCAGTCATGATGTATGACAACATCACCAAAAAGATGGCTTTTTGATTCGGCCAATTCCTCTGACACAAGTAGCAAATGAGAAGCAGACTCAATCGGTCATAAATGATTTTGTGCAAATAAGATTGTAGCTCACTTCACCCTAATGGCATGACGTTTGTACCTCTGAAGCTATTCGCAACCACAGGGTTAGCCTAACATTTAGTGGCCTGTTTCAAGGCTTTTTGGCAGAGCCCAGAAGCAGAGCCGCTTTGGTACGCTATCAGATTTCAAAAGCATGAACCAACCTTTCAAAATGCAACGTCTTGAATTCACCTTTGACATGGTGAAGCCATAGCCTGATACTCGCTCCGGGCTGTGGCTACTCTTGTTTTTGGTTAAACTAATAATGCACTAAAAGTTGATCCACAGCTGTAGATATACAGGCTGTGTAACGCCGCACCGGCTCACTTTTATTCTTTCCACGGCTATTTGGGGGCCGAGAGACAGTCTGTCCTTACATCACTCGCACAGCACAGCTGATGCAAAGCCATAAATATCCCTCTGAGAAATGGAAAACCAAACCTGCAAGTATGTGGTCCCCCTGAAACGACTGCAGTGGAACACCTAGCGCTAACTCACCTTAAAGCACTGCCGCACTGATCACAACATAAGGCATTCACCTCCAACTAGCCACACAAGAAATGCCCCCTGTGGGCAATCTATCAGTGAGTACTGAATTATTAATTCACCCCTCTAACAAGGCCTTTTGTCCCTGAGTTTGTAGGAGAGAGGGAGTGTTTAAAGAGTACACAAGTGATAAAGCAACAGATGGTGTACGAGCCAGACCGAGACACAGGAATAAAAAAGACTCGATGACACATCCAGCTGTGGTGGCGGAGAGACATTCACATATCTCCTCACTCGCTCATTGACTTGACATCATCTGCAATTTCCTCTGAACATTTTATTTCAGTGTTGCGGCATGTGTTTGTCGATAGGAACCAGATGGTGCTCAGGAGGCTTGGTTATGGTATCGTAATGTTCTTCGGAGTCGCGATGGCACGAGATCTGGGACAGATAAATGGACAAACTCCTCAGAGCAGTTGTAGGGCTGCCCCAGATTGAGGTAGACGAAAATTGAAACGGCAACGAAACGGTGTTACGACGACATCCTGCTTCTGAAATTTCATGCCTTTCCTTTTGAAAACAGGATGTTGGGGCAGACATGGAGAGACAGATATAATTTTACTTAAGTATACCTCAGACTTCTCACGGTCTAGAGAAATTCAAGAAAAAAAAGTGTTGGCACAACAGTAGTTTAGAAAAGGGTTAAGAAGACACAGTAGGCTGTTTCTGGAGGCAGGATCACAATAACTCATCTGACTGTCTCAACATTTTCAGAGGAAGAGATGCTCGTGTGTTGACGGGCCTACTGGATGTTTTACTCATTCATATGAGACGGCTGACTGTCAGGTGATAATCCTTCAGCGTTTAAAGAGAATAATGATCAGGGTTATCTGAGCTTGGGTTTGGAGACTGCAAATTTAAAAACAGAAATCCTGCGTTACAAACTGGAGGTGTGAAATTCAACGGTTGTAATGGAAGGCGCCATTCAGCTGCATTATGGGAAATGTAGGATCAAGTGTTTTTGGAGCTTGACCCATACTAGGGACTACAGTCAGGATATCTCGGCCTCTGCTAGTCCTCTGCTCTCGGCCTATTTGACCATTTTTTTTAGATCCGTCTCCCACAAGTTCCCAAACATTATGGAAGTGAAATACTAAATCGCTGGAGTAGCCCTTTAAATACCAATAATATTACATTTTCAACCCTAATGAAGTGGTGGATGTCAAAGACCGATATAATAATAGTTTGGAGCAGGATAAAGCTGATAGCTGATTAATTGGCAGATATCTTCTTTACTTCTGCAGCAGCCTAGTTGGCTACTGCTGCATTCGTAGCTTTAATAAATCTTTTTTTTTTTTTTAATCACTCCGTATTTAATAATTCGTAAGAGAATATCCTGAAGTCTGATTTGGTGGATTACATCATTGGAAAATGTTCTATTTATTCACCATGGGCGATGTTGTTAAATGTCACTCTTAATTAACAATTAACGTTGGTACATATTCCCGGGGTATGGAGGATCCTTAAGGGTGTAATTTCATTTTATGAATGGATGGTTACATCAGGGCTGGATTGTTTGGAAGAGAGAATGCCAAATTGGTACAGTAAGCAAGTTAAAGTAACAGTCAATGATTTATTTTTCGCTCCCTGTCTGCCTGTCTTGTATCTGGGACAAAGAGCTGATAGTGTTGCGTTATATATTCGTGAGCTAGCTTTTTTCTGCCCCTCTACCTTGACCATGGAGACTCCATGCAAAACGGTGATATACGTCCTCACGTGACTGATTGCGGCCACTATCAAAGCCAAGTTCCGCCGCTAACGATGGTTTGTAAAACGTCCTGTCGGCGCCGATTAACTGGTCTGGCCGATTAATCGGTCTACCTCTAATAGAAATGTCAGTCGACCAGAGCCAAGCAGCATCCAACCTACGTTTTTGGAGGAGGGTCTATGGACACACACGGCTGTGCCCAGTATCACAGTTTCGGATTGAGGAATATAATGATACCAACAGGGAAAGACATTGCTGTCTCATCATTTTATCTCTGTCTTTTGTTTTTCCTTCACGGATGGTGAAGGGTCAAGAGCACTCGATGGCGATTTCACTGCTTATAAGTTTATATACATCTACTAACAACGCTAAGAAAACTAAAAATGGGATATTAATAGTGCTGCAACTAACAATTATTTTCATTGTTGAGTAATCTGTCAAGTATGTTTTCGACTAATTGATTAGTTGTTTGGTCTTTAAATGTCAAAATGGTGAAACCTGTCAATCAGTGTTTCCGAAAGCCTAAAGATGTCTTCGAATGTCCTGTTTTGTCCAGAACTCAAAGATGATACTCAGATTACTGTCACAGAGGAGTAAAGAAATCATCAGAAAATATTCACATTTAAGAAGCTGAAATCAGAGAATTTAGAATTTTCTGAAAAAATGACTCAAACCGATTAAACGGTTATCAAAATAGTTGCCAATCAATGTCATAGTTGACAACTAATCCATTAATCGTTGCAGCTCCAGACATTCATATTTAAAAAGAGTCAAATAAAAGTTATCTCCATGTATTTTCAGCTGATAAATGGGTGTACACATATTATGCTAATGTCAAAAAGTTATTTTTCCTTTCACAGGGACTTAACAGTTTGTCTTGGCGTTGTCTCCTTTCCTCTGATCTCACTGGAGAAATTATTCCAGTGAGATTGGAGGAGTCCATCATATGCACAAGAAAAGAATGAGCGTGGAAGATATATCAGACACGGAAAGAGACAAGAGGATTGCCTGTTGGCAGCGACAGGGTGGATACGAGAAAAATCCCAGGAATGCTGAGAAAGCAGAGCTATCCGGGCTCGCAGACAGAGGAGGAAGGAAACAAGCATTCATAGAGCATGAAACCTATATACCAACTCCCTCACACACACACACACAAGGTTACAACAGACCCACAACTTTCCAAATCAATACAAAGATGATCAAAATCTCCATCTCCAAAAACAGGGTGACTGATTAAATATGCAGTTATTGATGATGTGACAATCTGCCACAGTATAAGACCAAACTCAAATTACCTGAATAACCATGAGCTCTAAATAAATCAGGTCTGAACGACCTGTCATCTAATCTTTACGAAAAACACTTCAACGCATTGATCTGTCAGGACTTGCATTCTCTTCTCCGTACAGCGTTTTTACTGAGCCTTTTGTCCCGTCACTCCACATGTTCTTCATTGTGTAATCCGCTTTTAACCGACTGTCTGGGTTCAGATTCTTATCTCATCAGCCACACACCAGTAAAGAAAGACCACCCATTAAATTCATCTAAGCCAAGCGAGCGCAGGCCTGACTTTTCTTCCTGTTACTAAGGGATACTGTATATCTTTGAGGTTTACTTCCCCTGGTCGGGCTGTTTTCATCCTCTGTGACTGTGTGATTCACTGACCAGCATTTTATGACAAAGGCAAGGAGAGCCAGCAGTCCCTGAGAAGTAAAGAGAGAAAACCTGTCACATCTTTATAACTCCTGCACCCTGAGGCCTGCTGGACGGCTGGAACGAGCTACAAAGATATTAGCCACTGACCAGTCGTTAAGGCTCCAGTCTTAGCTGCACTAGGTTTCTTTTCAGAATGGGAGCCATTATCAGTTTTTACACCAAGCTGCTTAGACAAACCTGGGTCTAGCTAAATTTATGGAGAGACTGGCGGGGAAAGGCTTTGCAAACCAGAAAATGTAATCCATATTTCTGTCAGCGAGGGAAATAATCAGCATTCGTAATGTACCTGGATTGCAGAAATACTGGCCTCCTGCGTAGGCTGATAAGTCAAGATTATTCAACCACAACTACTGACACACCCTACCAGTATGCCGTGCCAGTCTAGACTGAAATTCCTCCAAGTCAACTCCTATATCCCTGCTTTGTTTTGGGCAATTCGTCAAAAATCTGTTTGGTCTTTTATGGGTAGAAGAAAATGTTTCTTGTCATGAATCCAAGGGGAACATTGTGTTTCTGACGGCGATGCCTGCCAGAGAGCAGAGCAGATACGAGACGTGTACTGACAAGGCAAGTGATAACTCCTTCCCTCACCACAGGATTACGTCAGCTCTACACACACACACACACGTCAACGCGATGTTGCTTGAAACACACCGCAGACTCTTTAGGCCACACTAAACGATTGATGCAACGTAAAATAGTGCATCACTTGTTGCAGCTTTTCATTTTAATGTTATATTACAACTGACTTTTTGGCAGCTACAAAGAATCGAAAGTGTTTGAAAGGTGTGCGGTAACCTAATTGCCTATTAACTCCTAATTATCTCTCAAATAGGAACCTGCAAATATTGAACATAATTGATGATCTAATAACTGTAAAATCAGTCTAACATGTATATATCACCCCAGCCTCTAAGGTAGCAATGTAACAACGTCAGTGGGGGAATGAATGTCAGAATAGCTGGCAGCGATGTTGGAGTGATTTTATGTGTGCGCATGCGTGTGTGGCTGCAAATGTGAGTCTGTGTGTTTGTCAGGCAAAGCAGCGCTGCACTTATAAGGCCTGGAAAGAGGCTGCTGCTCTCTGCAATAGCAACAGCAGTTTATCGAGTATTTAAAATTCATTCGGTGAAGCGATAGTGTCCTAACATGGAGAGTACAAAGCATTGCAAAAAAAAACAACAGCATGTCAATTAATGCTATTAATGCAAAAGGTGCAGCATGTTAAGACTGACTGGATAAGCCTAACAGAAGATGACATGCATATGCTCAGGTGGGTCACTATGTGAAGACCAAAACTATTGAACATTAATAAAACATGTCAATAGGCTTTTATATAGAAGCTTGGAGGGACATGAATGACTTTACAGTTTGATCCTCCATACAAATCTTCAAGAAGAGTGCAAAGACATCAGTGTTCACAGATGCAGAGGAGCACAAAAGCTGACTCCAATAACAAACAGTTTCTTACCCTTGACACGGTGAGGGGCATGCTGAAGTCCTTGCCACCCTGCAGCCTGAAGCCCCAGGGCGCTGGGCCGCTGAGGGTTACGGAGTACACGTTCATAGCCTTGGGGAAGAGAGAGGAGGCAACAGTGTCTTAATTAGTCAGAAAGACTAGAAAAGGTCATTTTATGCTTCATCCAAGCAGCCTAGCTGCTGGTTGTCTGCATTTCTGCACACATTCCACACAGAAAATTGCTAGGGCTGCTCCGAATACTTCGAAGCTTCGACCGTTGCCATGGTAATCGACCTCCAAATTGGTATTTGAACGCTTCGTTTTGTATTTTTATACGTACAAGTATGTAATAATAATGTATAAATCCCAAAATAGCCCATGAAATTATTCATCATTCATATTCAACATTAATCATTAGTTAATCTCAGATGGATATCGCTGTTTATTATGTGTAAAGGTGCATGTGTGTGCAGGAGTGCGGCAGCGGCACTGTCTCAAAGCGTTGAATACCTTCAAACATTTCTCACCGAAGCTTTGAAGCCCCAAAAAAATGGTATTCAGGACAGCCCTAAACATTACATGTGTTAGAACATTTTGGAAAAGTTGTTTTAAGAATAACCGTGTTACAAAAACTTATTAAATGTGTCTTTAGATAGAAATAATCAATTTAACTTTAACAGAGCTTACAAGACAATAAAACACCAGATCTGCCGCTGGGACATAACGTTCACACATTTACCAACATACAAACTAATAGACGGATATGTTGTGTCATAATCCCAGGTGAGCATTCAAGCAGGAGGCCGCCGAATTCAGAATGTAGAAAGTACACTATAATGCAAATGAGCACCACAGAAAAGGTCAGCGTCAGAAATCTACTGGACAATAAGAACAGCAGCGACATTCAACAGTTATCTTCTTTCTGTCAGAGTGAACACAGCCAGCTCATTGTATTGAAATAATAATTCAACCATTGGCCCCACAGCACACAAACTCGCCTTGACATTTTGGAATATTTTACATAAATTTGTGAAAACCACGAAAACAGTGCGACACCAGAAATAATTGGTGACACAGAATGGCAAGTCACTAAATAGCCAGGTAATTTTAGGAACCGAAGGCGACCCGAGACCTCAGGCTATGTCACTTGCTCTTACGGCTGTACCACTGACCTCTGTACCTGCACCCCTAACACACCTCCTGCCCCTCCTCCTTCACCCTACCAGGTGTCATTGCTCCGTGTGACACACAGCTAGTTTTCCCAAGATGCCACCATTCAAACCTTACCTTGTCCTCAAGGGCTGGCCAATAGCCCAAAACCTGGGAGAACGCAA
Source organism: Sebastes fasciatus (assembly GCF_043250625.1). Classification (NCBI taxonomy): domain Eukaryota; kingdom Metazoa; phylum Chordata; class Actinopteri; order Perciformes; family Sebastidae; genus Sebastes; species Sebastes fasciatus. The sequence continues at coordinate 13,166,834 of NC_133804.1, read as the reverse complement.
GAGAGTCAGTAAGCTAGGGCAAGCGGATTCTGTCTCTGTTGGCAAACCCTACCCCCGACTCTGTCTGTGACACAGGCAAGCCCTAGCCTTTCCTCACTCCTCAGAGGCTATATAAGGAATGTAAAACTACACCAAACTATTTCAGCCCAACACCCACATGAGTCACAGAGAGAGAGAGAGAGAGGGGGGTAGAGGAGGACGGAGAGAACGTCAACTACCCCTATATTCTGGCTAAAGCCTCAACATCAAAGTCCAATGGTTTTTTGGGGGGTTTTAAGTGTACTTGAGGAGTAGCAGACGGACACAACTGAAGCAAAGCTTCTGCATTCCTTATGGAGGGCATGAAGCACAGTGCAACCAAACCAGCAATTATAGTTTAACATCAAGTTCTTAAAGCAACAGGGGAGCTCATGTGTAGTCTAAACTGAAATAGGGCTCATAGATAATAGAAAATAGCCTGTGTACTATAAAAAGCAACTAGCCAAGCACCACAAATACCTCCATCCACAAGAACCTGCAAACCTGATCATTAAATGGAAACAAGTTTTAATTTGTGTTTTATGTGCAAGACTAAAAGTCAATGCACTTTCTAGATTACATAAACAAGAATGAATTATCAAAACTTGGATTAGTTTACTGTCACTTTTCTCCTATTAAAAAAAGTCCAGAATCCAAGAAAATCAATTTTAAGACAGACATGCTTGAGACAATAAATGGAAAGACCCATCAACAACAGGTAATGGAGGTTACTTGTTATAACAGCACACTGCAAATTGATTATTTAGTTGTTTTCAAGCAGATTATGATAAGACAGTGAAAGTACAGCATGAATCTGGATGCTTTTCATTTAATTAAATACCATCTTCAGTAGAGAAATCATCAACCTATGCCAATAGTATGCTAGTTAATGTCTGTGGTACTCATTCAAGTGAAGGCCAACCTGTTTATGGTATTGCTATTTATAATCTATGGTGTCATTGTAATATTTCTAGGAACTTGGACTTTTTAATGTAAGTGCTGTACACAAATACATTAAATGATATGCTTATTTGTTATGAGCTTACTTGTAATTGATTTCAGCTTTGAACAAAGACAATCATTGGTTACAGTAAAGTAAAGACTAGAGACTGGAGATATACCACTGCAGTGCAGACATGGAAATAAAACCCTTCACATTCACAGTAGAAGTATACAGGAAAGAAGACGGAAACTTGCTCAAACAAAGTTGCTACAGACCCGAGAGAGCAGCTAGACAAAACCACACACACACATACTGCATAACACACAGTCCCATACAACAATAACTTTTAAAAAGTTACTCAACACACAAAGAAATGCATTAAAACTGTTTGGACAAATGTCTTAGCTTTACCTCCTGTCCCTCGCTGTGTTCGCCAGACATCACGACTCAAGTCTAGTGGATAAAAAGTCAATCGGTAAATCGGCAAACTTCCTTGAAGCGGACGTCAGGAAGCCACAGTGGATCCCCTTGGTGAGCTGCAGGATCATTCACTCACATTCTTTTTAGCAGGACGGAGCTGAAACGTCACAAGTCACATGGGCTGCTGCTGCTCAGTCTCTCAGGCTGTAAACCACCAGGAGAGGCCGTGCTCTGCACACATCTCAGCTGCTACACTTAAGAGTTCATCCATATCAATCATAATGGCTTTTAATGCTACTTTAAAAAAAACATACATACATCATTGCACAAAATAAACAAATGTCAAATAATATGTTTTTATCAATAACTGGGTTTTTAGATTAGATTAGATTTCCTTTATTGTCATTGTACAGGTACAACGAAATTGAGTTTGCAACCCCCCATCACATAAACGATGCATTAAAAGACATTCTATAAATATAGAATACTATTTAAAGACAGCTATGAGGTTAGTGACCAGAGTCATAAAGGGCAGTAAAAGTAAGTAGTCAATCTAAAACAATATAAAAGACAATGATTATAATAAATAATTAAATACGTAATAATAAATAGTGTAATCAGTCGGTATGTGCAATATCATAAACAAATGCAGTTCAAAGTGCAATTGTAGTCAGGTTAAAGTGCATAGTAAAATACAACAAATAAAGTGCATCTAGTCCATGTAGTTATGGAAGGGGGGGGCCTTAATAACTTCCCTTCCATAACTGGGAGGGGCAAGACAGAGAGCTCATCCATATCAATCATATTGGCTTTTAATGCTAATTTAAAAAACTTTTTTAAGTTCTTTGTTTTGGAGAAAAACAGCAATACATCATTCCACAAAATAAACAAACAAATATCAAATAATATGCTATTTATCTTCAATAACTGGGTTTTATTCCAAAAAAACCCTAAGAGGCCCTTTTCACAGCAGCTATTTTGACAATTGCAGGGTAAACATAGGTGTAATTGATAAAAAAAAATTAAGGTCCCGTTCTATTTATTGTCTCATTATCTCATGTACAAATTTATATGCCGGCACTTTCATAGACTAAGCTACTGCCCAGCCAACATGGTTATGTGGGTCCCACATGGGTTATGCTGGGGGTACCTGGGTACCAAGTGTGTATGGGCCCAAAATGGGCATCTTATCTGGGGCTCCCCATGTGGGCTACCCATCAGGGTCCTAGTTGGGTCACTAATGGGAAATTAGCACATGGGCTCAGAATGGGCAACACAAATGGGGCCCACTTGGGTCAACTAAGTTGGTCCCAAATTGGCTCCCCATGTGGGCTTCCTGTGCGGGTCCTAGTTGGGTCACTACTGGGAAATGAGTGCATGGGGCCAGCATAGAAACTGTGGACAAACCCACTCACAACCCATATTTCAGTGGAGTCCCCATGTAGTACCCACATAGAACTTAAAGCTGGGACCAAGATGGGTTTTGGGCATGTTGCCCAGTTGGGGCCAACATAACACCCATTGTAACCCTGTCTGGAATCCATGTTGGCAATTGACATTGGGTCATTATGGAACCCGCGAACAATCCCATATAGGGCCTATTTTTCAGCCCATTTACTACCCACATGGGCCCCACATACAAATGTTGGCTGGGTGGAGTTACCCTGCACTATATTAATTTTTAACAGTCTCTTCTGCACTATTTTAATTTTTAACAGTCTCTTCTGCACTATATTCACTTTTTTAATAGTCCTGTATCACAGCTGTTACCCTGCACTATATTCAGTTTTAACAGTTTTTCTTCACCTCCTTGTATTTTTATATCTGGTATACTTTTTTTTGTACTTTGTACTTTGCACTACTAACTTTTTTACTGCCTTCTTACTAACATGTTTTGTACTATGGAACTGAGATGCTGGAAACTTGAATTTCCCTTGGGATCAATAAAGTTACTATCTATCTATCTATCTATCTAATCACTCTGAGAATGACATAATCTTGCGGTTGTCTAACATCAGATTTAGCACTACACGGTACAAATCACAGCTGTGGAGGCACTGGTATAGTTCTTTATATGTAAGGCATTGATGTATGTATATATTTATATTAATATTTATATTTTGAATATATCTTTTAATCATGACTTTTTATAGTGCTTCCTGTATTGTAATGTATTATATGTAATGTATTGTTGTTGTTTTTGTTTTTTTTCTTATCTGGACCGTGAGTCTGCAATAAAGTTTTAATTGAATTGTGTTCGCCATTCCAGTGAGCCAGCATGCACAATACCAGGCCCCTGGTCCACCTAAATGGAACAGGGCCACAATTCATGTTGTTATTTACACTTGTGTTTACCCTGCAATATCATGTCAAAATGGCTGCTGTGAAAAGGGCTTAGAGTGGCTGTTAAATGTATTTGCAATGATTAATAAGTGGCTACAAAAATTATATATATATATATATATGTATATATATATATATAATTTTTTACCTATTTATTTTACCTATTTTTTTGTTTGTTTGTTTGTTTAAATCTACTACATTTATCTGACAGCTATAGTTTACTTTACATACAGAACATACAGTATAATGATAATAAATAGTACAAAATAACTCCACCTCATCTCGACCAGCTGTTGCACAAATGCTGCATGCCACTTCCTGAAAAGGCATGCTTTATAAAGGGTTTAAGTTATAACACATTTTCTTTCTTTCTTTTTTAATTTTCTTTTTATTTGGAAAAGCATTATCACAGTGTATACAAAACTTTACAGATATTTGTACCTAACCCTTTTCCCATTTTAATATACAGTTTATATGCATATGCACGAAAAGAGGCTTACAGATGCCACAATATCAACTCAGTCCTCTGGAGAACTGTGGGTCCTCCATTCCTCACTTTCTGAAGTATGTGGCCTTGTAAACCCTTCCACAAGTACAGATTTAACACATCTACACGTATACACATCAATATTAATTTGCATACTCAGGCGTATACAGCCCATGCATACTTCTCCATCAAACTATCAGCAGTTACTTTTAGCTTTCTTACATATGCCTATCTCACACACTATTAAAGATGTAACCTTATACATTAGAACCAAGGGAGCTTACATTTCTTTCTCAGTGTTCTCAGCAAGAAGAAGAGAGGAAGAAAAGAAAAAAAAAGTCAGTGGAATCATACAAAGTCTGCTCTTATTAGTTATAAATTCGATCCATTTATTCCAAATCTGGTAAAAAAATTGCCTTTTTGGATCGTCAAAGAGTAAGTCAACTTTTCAATTTTAAATATTTCAAGGATTATTCCATACCAATCATCCAATGTGGTGGTACTGGATTTAGTCACCTTCTTGTGATTGATTTTTTACTTACCACCAAAAGGGCCTGCAGTAGCTTTATATCATTCCTGTCTCAAAAACAAAACATGGCCCAGATTAAGAGTCTCCAAATTCAGGGGTATTTGAGTCTTAAATACAGTGCTTAATGAGTTATGAATACCTTTCCAGTATAAACTCAGTTTTGGACAGTCCCAGAAGATATGAAAATGATTTGCCTCCATTGAGCCACATTGTCTCCAACACGTCGAGCTTGTATTCTTGTATTTTTCCTGATTATAATGTTTTTCCAGCAGTGTTCTCTCCAATCCGTGGAGTTAGTGGAGGACCACTGAAAACTACAAATTTCCCCCTAAACCTCCTCATACCTCCTCCTTTAATGTGCAAGGTCCTTTCATTTTTAACATAAAACAGAGCATTGTTTAATCTAGAGATAGATTTGTTTGGTATTGAACTGCAGACTGATTTCAGGATTTTATAAAACTCAGAACCTGCTGTTGATAAGTCTGTAGTTCTGCACTCCTGATTGAAATAGTGCCTGACTGAAACAGTCTTTCTGCTTATGTTTGTCCTGCAGAGATTGAAAGCTTTGTAGTGTGTTTTTGTGTGTCCTTTCCCTATCCAGGATTCAAATCGTTTGTCTCCTCTGTTGGGAAGGAACTCTGTATCATAGGCACACCATCTGCAAAGTTTTAACATATTGTGATTTCCACATGACCTATAACACATTTTCTAATATTAAATATATAATTAAGAATAAGCATATAGGCCATAGGAACAACTTTAAGGTTGCAGAGTTGTAAAAAGAAATGCATTTGGCTAGTTTGTCTTCCTTTACAATGAGTCATTTTGCATATATGTGCTTTTGATACTTACGGGTATGTAGATTTTGCTAATAAAGTACTTATTTTACTACAGTAATAAGTTTAATGTTAGACTTTTATTTGTAATTGAGTATTTTTTACACTATATTATTACTACTTTTGTTTATAATGGATTGGTATACTTCTTCAATACTGTTGCTAGATAGGCTGTATACAGGCAGTACAATGTCGTGTTTGTCCTCTATTTCCCTAAAGACTTGAAACTTGACTTGGACTTGCAAAAAATGACTTGTGAGCATCTCTGCTTTTTTTAGTTCATGAAAGTTTACTTTGAATACTTTAACTTTGCCAGTTATTTGTGTATTACATAAAGAGACTTGCTCCTTTTGCTATTTGACTTGATGAATTGTGATGAGATTAACAACAATAATAAAATGTGTTGTTCTCGCATGCCTCTACGGTGAACGGATAAACCAAAAGCTTGATGAATTGAAGTAAATTCAAATCAAAACATCGTTTTACAAACTCTCACACACTTTGATAGGCTACTCTATCAAAAAGTAAGCACAACTACAAGCCAAGTATTCTTTTCTGTAGGCCTATCAGGCAAGAATACTTAATCATATCTTTATCAAAAGATGAAGTAGGCCTATAAGCCAAATATACTTAGACTTTTCTGTATACTTGTCAGTGTAAGCCACGTGTACTTAGATTTTTGTGTATACTCTAACAAGCAGTCCACAACTAATATTTCAACTATTTGCAAAAAAATTGCTTGACATTTGACTGTGCCTTGCTGTTTCTAAACTCAATGATTTTCTCACATCTGTCCCTTTGGTTTGGCTGCCTGGTCCAAGTCCAACGACTCTGTAGTAAAATCCATAGAGTGTCTTTACAAGAGGGCCCTGAAAATCTTGGACAAAAAGCAAATAAGGTACCATCATTGCCGCCTTTTGAGTAAATTCAAGATGTTAAGTTTTGCAAACTTTATTGATTTTCATTATGTAAAGCTTGTGTTTAAGTGTTTGAACGGACTTGCTCCTCTGCCTTTCTGCAAATGCATCTTGAGACTACAGAGCTGTAGCAGATCCACCAGAGAAGCTTCAAGTGGCAATTGTAAAGTTGAATTCTGCAGAGCATCTTTTGCTCAAACAGCTTTTTCTGTGAAAGGAGCGAAGTCTTGGAACTTGCTATGAACCTGATCACTTGAAATCTGCTGCAAACTTTACCACCTTTAAGAGAGCATCCATATCCTGTTTAATTCAGCGACAAACCTGTACTCATGCCTAGTTTTTAAATGTAATGTTTTTTTTAATGTGTGCTTTATTGTATTTATTTATTTTTCCTGTACCCATTCCTGTTTTAATCTCTTATTTTCACAAAAAACCCTTCTAGGGACAGGTGTTGCAAATTAGCATCCGCTATAAGCACTATGATACTGGCATCAGATAGCTGTTTTTAAATTGTCTATGTACATTGTAGGGAAGAGTGGGGTAAGATGAGCCAATTTTTACTTATGCTGTCCTCGAGGTTAGGAAAAATGAGACAGAAGTAGTACTTCAGAGAGTTAATTGAACTGAAGCGCCTTATGGTGGGGTAAGTTGAGCCAATGGCACGGAATAATAGTAGAATATTAGTGAGCCAGTGGCTCAACTTACCCAATAGCCTTTGGCTCACTTTGCCCCATAGCTACCACTTTGGAAAAAATGGCCTAGCTTAGCATTCAGGCGAATCTTTAGCAAAGTGATTAACATGGTTTTATACCTTAGTAAATCACCAACATGTATAATATATATTTTTTAAACCTGGATAAATTGGCTTTGACCTAACAGTCATTATTCCTGACATGCAGAAAATTTACTTTGACAGGCAAAAAACTGTTTTTGGTGTAAAAAAAAAGTACTCACTACTTCTCCCATGTGTTTCTCTCCATCACAGCAAGATAGAGATGATGGGTACTTCCTGAATTTATGGTCACATGACAAAACATAATCACAGTTGCCTAGATACAGGGGGTGGGTCAACTTACCCCACTCTCCCCTATTGGTCCCTATTAAATAAACCATGAAGAAGAAGAACTGTCTGCTGAGCTGCAGTTTGCACTTATAAAATGTGCTGTGCTTATTCTCATTATTGGTATAAGTAACAGCATTAAAACATTACTTTGAGATGATACTGTACTGGCTTTTGATCAAATGAATCTCAGTGACTACAGAGGTCCAGCAGATGGAGACAGACTGCAAGAAGAGGACATGGTCCCCTCAGGGTGCTGCCCTGACTGCTCCATCATCACAGTGGCTGAACAAGTGAAGAAATCATGAATCATCAGTGAGGGCCTGAAGGCGAAGCTCAGATTGTTTATCACAGACCTTTTAATTGCTCGTCCTGTTTGCTGTAAGCAGTCTACCTGGAGTATAGCTGATTACTCGGAGTAACATATCAAGTTGTCTGGTGTTGACGTTGCAGAACTGGTGGCCTAAGCTAACGTTATCTAGCTGAAACCTCCCAGGTAAACTTGTAAACACACTTCAGTGAAAGATGGCTGACAACAACAACGGAGCTCAGCAGACTGAAGAGGACCCCGCTGCAGCTTTCCTGGCTCAACAGGAGAGCGAGATAGCGGGGATAGAGAACGACGGAGCCGGGGACGGGTTCGGGTCGCTGGAGGCAGCGGAGGAGGAGGAAGAGCAGCCTGAAGCTCAGCCGGAGCCGGAGCCTCATCAGCCGCAGCCGGAGCCCACACCGATACCGACACCCACACCTGCCCCGGCGGTCCACTACGGTGAGTTTCAGTTCATGTCGGCTAGGAGCTACGAGCAGGTGATGCTAACTACCGGTGCTCTGACCGGACTGGTGTTCATGTTAGATAGAGAACAATGAGAACAACGAGAACAACGAGACCGTGATATACGTTAACAACAACAACACTGGTTCATACAGCCTCATAGTGTTAGTCAGTTCATTCACAGGTAGCTCAAACTAGTGGAAAGTTAGCCTTGTAGCTAAGCTAAAGTTAGCCTTATAGCTAAAGTTACCTTGTAGCTAAGCTAGAGTTAGCCTTTTAGCTTAGCTAGAGTTAGCCTTGTAGCTAAGCTAAAGTTAGCCTTATAGCTAGAGTTAGCCTCATAGCTTAGCTAAAGTTAGCCTCATAGCTTAGCTAAAGTTAGCCTTATAGCTAGAGTTAGCCTCATAGCTTAGCTAGAGTTAGCCTTGTAGCTAAACTAAAGCTAGCCTCATAGCTTAGCTAGAGTTAGCCCTTTAGCTTAGCTAAAGTTAGCCTTGTAGCTAAACTAAAGCTAGCCTCATAGCTTAGCTAAAGTTAGCCTCATAGCTTAGCTAAAGTTAGCCTTTTAGCTTAGCTAAAGTTAGCCTTGTAGCTAAACTAAAGCTAGCCTCATAGCTTAGCTAGAGTTAGCCTCATAGCTTAGCTAAAGTTAGCCTTTTAGCTTAGCTAAAGTTAGCCTTGTAGCTAAACTAAAGCTAGCCTCATAGCTAAGCTAAAGTTAGCCTCATAGCTTAGCTAAAGTTAGCCTCATAGCTTAGCTAAAGTTAGCCTTGTAGCTAAACTAAAGCTAGCCTCATAGCTAAGCTAAAGTTAGCCTCATAGCTTAGCTAAAGTTAGCCTCATAGCTTAGCTAAAGTTAGCCTTGTAGCTAAACTAAAGCTAGCCTCATAGCTTAGCTAGAGTTAGCCTAACTGTGTACACAAAACCTGTCAAACCTGACAAAGCTGCATAGAAAGCCTTAGTGCCCTAACAGGTGTAGCTGCATTCCTGAGGTCTTACTGTAACCGTGTTGTTAGTGGTAGTAGGTCATAAGTTAACCAGTAAGAAGTCTTTTCTAACAATAAACTTTGTTTTCTTGTAACAATGTCAGACGGGTTTGAAGATGAGCCTGCCACAGTGAATGGGGATTTCTTCCAGGTGAGTTTAACAGATCTCTCTATGTGTTTATTTGTTTGTTTATTTTTGAACAATTTAAGACTATACCACATAACAAAAAAAATGAATAATATACAGTGCAGGATCATTCATTCATCCTCACTGCAATATCAGTTTCCACTTGTGCAATTTTGTTAATAGTCTGTTTATTGCCAATATTGTATGTATTGCTCCTATTTTTATACTTCCTTCTATTTAAATGGTTCATATTTTGAGACACTTTGTTTAGCTCTTTTTTTACTGTGTTATCTGATGCATTTTGTTTTTTTGCACTATCCCCTTTGCTGCTGTACACTGCAAATGTCTCCACTTCGGGACTAATAAAGGAATATCTTATCTTATCTTAAACCCACTGAGCTTATCTGAAGCCTCCACCCAGAGAAAAGATTAATAAAAAGAAATAATATGACTACATAATAGTGATAACAAACAATTAGGACAAGACATATATAATAACAACAATAACAATACAGTAAATATATCAAAAAAGACAAGTAAGTGTGTGTGTGTGTGTGTGTGTGTGTGTGTTGCGTTGCGTGGAAGTGTATGGTTAGTGTTTTTGAGGAAGATATTGATTTAAATATCTATAAAGGCTTCTGGGAAATCGGAACCAAACAACATGGTGAGTGGGAAAAAATAGAAAACATAAAAACAGATACATGGACAACATGGGGAAAAGCAATTACAAAACAGCAATTAAATGACCCTTTAAGCAACTTTTGAAACATTTGACAGATGACCAGTTTATTGATAGATGTGAAAAGCTACTCCATAATTTGGTTCCCCTAAATCTTATTGAAAATTGACCTCTACTAGTGAGGAATTTAGGAGGATGAAGATCTAGAGACTGACGGGTTGAGTAAGAACGGACCTGAGAATTTGTTTTAAAATAGGTTTTTGAACTGCTCAGGAATATTCCCATCAGAAAGTATCTTATAAATAAAAACACATATTTGAGAAATATTGATATCATAAATAGTAAGAGTGGAGTTTCTTAAATAGAGGAGCAGAGGAGATGTGTGACTCTGATCGAGTTGCAATCCTCACAAAACGTTTTTGGAGAACTAAAATTTTATGAAGGTTTGTAGGAAAAGTACTCGCCCAAACTACATCATAATATGAAAGATAGGGATAAATTAAACTATAATAAAGAGTAAGGAGACAGTTTGTGGTGACAAGAGGACTAACCCTTCTTATTATACCAATAGATTTATTTGTTCTCTCTATGTGTGGTTGAGTTTTATTCTGAACACCATCAAAACATTTAATTTTCTTTACCTTAATTTTTGTATTGCATTCCTGTGTGTTATAATGTTAAAGATTTAAACATCTACTTAGTATTTGCATCAAATAGCTAGTTGTTTATATTGGAGTAAATGTTTTATGTCCTTCCAAAAGGAGTCCAATGGTCCAACAGACAGCTATGCAGCCATCGCCCAGGTGGATATTCAGAGGCAAGAGCCAGAGAGTTTACGCAAGTGGAGGGAGGAGCAGAAGACACGCCTTGAAGCATTAGGTCAGCAAAGATGGGGAATTAATCATCCTGTGTAATGCACTTCCTACTTTGCAGCTGTAATCCCTGCACTTGCAGCTGGAGTCACTGTGATTTCGTCATTTTGTTGTGCATCTTTTTGCATTTCACCTGCATATCTAGTCCTAATAATATGTCAGTTATTTTCCTATTTTGAGGACTCTCTGACTGTTATTTTGTGCCATTGCTCCCTAACAAGACTCGGCATCCAAGGCAGCAGAGGAGGAGTGGAGAGAGAAAGCCAAAAAGGAGCTGGAGGACTGGCATGTGCATCAGAATGAGCAGATGGAGAAGAACAAGGTCAACAACAGGTTAGTGTTTCACATGTCCCCTGTTAACATGCAGAGAAGTAACAGTTGGTTTATCCTTACGTGATAATGCTGCAATTACTACACTGAACACATATATTTATATTAACAGCTCATGTGTTGTATTGTAATTTTTCTTGATATAAACCATTCCAAATTTTGTCTTTACACCGCAAGTGAGATGCACTGTGTTCACTGACATGAACACTATATTAACAAGACATTATCATATTTACGGATCGTTGCATCCTTAATCATATTAGGTGGACTTGTAGATATTTTATAAACTGTTTTTTTTTTCATGAGCGATGCCGATAATTGAAGCATTTGTGTCAGCCTGCGCCAAGGGATCAAATGTTGGAGTGATGGGTGACTGGGCATAGTGTATCAGTTTCATGTTTCAAAGTATTGCTGATCTGTTTATTGCTTATATAAAGACAGTCCGTCTACTACTTAAACTTTGCTATTTTAGACTGGTTGCGGTCAGAGTTGTACGTCATATGCCTACAAAAACATTGCAGCCTTTCCCTTTCTTGACCAAGCTAACCCCGTTCTTCTCTCACACTTTCCAACAGACTCTGTCCAAGTCTGGCACGGTATCAATCTTGCATCTGTGGCTCTAGCTTTGGCCAGTTTCTTCCCCTGTGTCTGTGAAAGCGCTGAGAGACAATCCCCTGATGAGATGAGATGTTAGACTAAAGCTGTGTGTCCAGTTAGATTGCCTGGAAAACAAAACAGGAAGCTGGCTAGCTAGAAGGAATGCAAACAGCAGAGAGCAAAATGTCAGTTTCAATACACACAGCTACAGCCCTAGAACCAAAGCAGTCTGTAGTTGCATGAAAATGCTTTGCTATTCCAAGCTTGTACTACAGACAAATTATATTCAGTTAATTTTAAACCTTTTATTTCCACCTCATTAGAGCCGTTTCTCAGTCGCTTACATAATCCTTTTAATGCAGGCGCTAACTTTTCTCTGCTTGATGTTTGACACTGTAACTGTTCTCCTTTCTCCTTCTCTTTCCTGCTTTCTTGGCCTTGCCTGCGTACTAGGATTGCTGACAAGGCTTTCTACAAACAGCCTAACTCTGATGTTATAGGCTTTGTGTAGGTTTAGAATTCTTATGCTTTTTAATGTTGTACCCCAGGAATTACGAGTTGATTTTCACCTGATGCATGCCCAAACACTAAAATTACCAGTCTATTTTTGAAGGCTTGATTTGGCATTTCATTTATATTAATTTGATTGATACTTAGGCTACATAATAAATATTAAACATGTCTCCAACAAAATGTATGATTGGTATAAAGAAACGCATGAGGTTTGTGTATCTTGTGCATAGTGCTGTTCATGTGATTGAACTTTGTGTTTGAGCACCATGTTTGGCTCAGATGGTTTTGCTGTTATGGCAGCTGTTCTGAAATCCCTCCAATATTGCAACTCATTCATATCTTTCCCTGGTCTCCCTCCCACCTGCAGAGCATCAGAGGAGGCTTTCGTGGCAGAGACCAATGGCGACACCCCGGGATCTGAATGGGAGAGAGTAGGCCGACTCTGTGACTTCAATCCGAAAACCAACAAACAGGCAAAGGATGTTTCTCGAATGCGTTCTGTCCTCATCTCTCTCAAACAGACGCCTCTAGTCCGCTAGAGGAGGTTGTTGTTTCTAGAAACATTGCCTTTTCAGTTTTAACCTCACGTTGCATCAGACGAGTTTGTACGCCCTTTTCCATAAAATTCCTGGTATGTTTTTAACCTTTTGAAAACTTCCCGCCTTTCTTGATGCCTACGAATTAATATACTTAATCCCACTCTCTTGTGAGAAGATGAAGGACTGCTCTATTGTTACGACATCCTTTGGCTGGTCAGTTTTATCACTGCTATATTTAAGAAAATATTGTTACTGTAAGTTAAAACATTTTCCTTCCCCTTTAACTTATAAATTGTTATTAGGTCAGTTTTCTCGCATGCCTCTGCCAATATTTTGGATGCACAATTTTTAGTTTTTATAAATTCGCATTTTGATCAATGTCAAACACTTATTAAGCACTACTGCGTATTAGATTGTAACCACTTTTGCCTCTCATCAGTGTAGAATCATCAACACATGTTCACATTTGTTGTATTATATCCCTTATTACCATATTTAATGTAGCTAGCATCTTTTTCTCTTTCAAATACATAAGCTTGTGGCCTTTTTGACGTAGCTCTTACTCCAGTTTGAGTATTCAGCCAGGTGGAATTTCCTCTTCAATTAGGCAAGATTTCAGCAACAAATAAATAAAAATAATCACAACCAAAGATCTAAATTACTACATGATTAAAGGTTTTTTACTATTTCTCATTTCATTGATTTTCTCAGCAGAAGTTTTATGCACTATTTGTGTTACACCAATATGTTTTAGTTGTTTTTTTTAACAGTAAACAATAAGGTGTCAATTTCAACAGTAATGTCTGCACATTGTTTCACATGTTGCCTATTTGGACATTATGAATACTGAAACAAGTGAATGTTAAAAGGGAACTGGAAAATAAAAACTGTGGAGTTTGACCACTGAAATGAATTTGTTCTTACATATTTCCCAGCTAAGACTGTTGATATCTGTAGATAATCACTTGAATCCCAGTTTGTGTAGGTGTGTGAGGAGCTAAAAATGATATGGGGCCCGGTGCAATAATCCATCCTTAGATACTCTCAGACACACATTACTGGAGGCTGTGCTACTGTGAAATTGGTGTTTGAACGATTTACCCACAATTTTAAGCATTTAAATGTTAAAAACATAACATGGGAAGTCTGAGAAGCAACAACAAGTTTCCAGGTGCACAGCCACCATGCCTCAGCATAGGTAAAGAGGTGTCACATTCCTAATACTACATTTGGAGGATTTAAGTGAAATTGCAAATCTGTGTTAAAGGTGGACATGGAGACTGGGCCTGTCTTGTGTCTAAAAACCTCATTCTATTTAGATTGACTCACCAAGGCCATTATTATAAAAACACATTGGGTTCACAATGAATTTCCACAATGATTTTTAAAAAAATAACCTGTTAAATAAGGGTTGTGTAATGAGTAGATGTCACCTGAATACAGGTGTGAGTGTGATGCTTTATCTCAAATACACACAGGACACCAGCTTCAAATTAAATGTATAATCAGGTTTTATGTTAATCATTTCACTGGCAATACATGTGTACATTTGAAATCTAACTTCCCAGAAGAATAAGGAGGATATCATTTATATTTATCAGCATTTTGCTTTAATACTCATATAGCACAATAAAAGTTAAATCCAGCTTGCTCTTGTCAGGAGCCGATTATACTGTGTTGTTCCATAGTGCTAGCCTGAGGCTAATTATTTTATAACCATGAGCAATTCACAGTTTTCAAACAACAATAAATAGTGTTGGTATTAACATCTGAACAATGCTGTGAACATAATAAATGATTCAGGTCATTCAGATAGTAACATCAGTCCAATTCCAAGTTGGATCTGGTCTGATTCCGAGTTGACTGGGTGGTGGCAGAGGTGTGGGTTTGGTCCGTCTTCATTGCTTGGGTTTCACAGCCGTGGTAAGGACACCGAAAATAATGGCAACTACAGTGAAGCCTTGAGCAAAGATACGCCCCCTCATCAACAGCTGGGACTGTCTGGTTTTCCCTTGATTGAAGGCACGGAGGCCATAAATCAGCGCTCCTGCTGTTGCCAAACAACCTGGAGAACACAAAGCAAATAACTTAATAACAGAACAATGGACGGGTTGACTTGGACAAAAAATAAGGTGAAAGCGGTAGGGATGGGCGGCTCGATACACACAAGCTACTCATTTGGTATCAATTCCTTTTAAAAAATACTGATTGACAAAAGATGTTGCAGGAGAGTTTTGAGAGAGGCAAAGCATATCCAGGTACAAGTAGAACTGTTATTAGTTTGTTTTAGCTGTCTGTCTACCTTAAATTCCTAAACTTCATCATCAAAATCTCATTTTAATTTGTTGTTACATAAGTTTCAAGTTCTTTATAATGATGTGCACAACATTACAGTGAAGCAGTCATTGGCAAGGAAAATCTTGGATCTCATATTTCCTCAAACTATGCTCATAAAACATGCAGGCTATAAAAAAATGGAAAATCACACAAATGAAAGCAAAATTAGAATCTAAGACATAAAATAGTGTATACAAATATAGGGCTAAAATATAAAAACATAAATAAAATGTAAAATAAAGTGATATAAAAAATCGGTATCAGTAATTTGGAACAAAAAGTATCTGTATCGAATTGAAAAAGTCTGGTATCGCCCATCCGTAGAGAGTGGTGAGCAGATACTGTAATGTCCTTTGATTCACCAATAAGTATATTCAGACACTTGTTTGCTATCAGGGTCACATTTATAAAGATAAAAAGATGCCACTAAAGACAGTGTGGCACTAACAGCAGTCAAGACCCAACATTAAGGGGTAAATTCACCCAAATCAGAGGGAAAAAAAGTTTTGAACAAATTGGGAAACTCAATAATATATGTATCCACAGACTGATAATCAGCTGTTTTTAAGACTATTTAGAAATACAGTAGTGCCTAACTTCCCTTACAAAGGTTGGGGGATATCACCCCCATTCTATGTAAAGGGTTGCAGCACATGTTTTGGGTTAAACATACTTTAAAAAAAAAAAAAGTTAGATTAGGCTAGGATGTAATTTTTTTATTATTATGATTTATTTGATCTTATTTCACATGAAAAGCACCCCATGTTCTATTTGTGTGTTCTATAATTTCATTATAAAAAGTGGAAAAGTTGGTTCACTTCATATTTGTATCTAATTAAGTATGTTTATGTAAATGTCTGAGTAAAACCAAATAAAGGAAAAACAATGGAAAAAAATAAATAAATAAATCAAATATTTAACCACGAAAAAACGTAAAAAAATTTAATTTCTGACTAAACATACTTTAAAAAATATACAAAATAAAAAATAGACTCAAATGACAAAAGGTGTTTGGTAGTGACAAACATACAGTAACTTTGGGTTACTACTTCATCTCTGATGTTAGCCTACACAGTCACTATTTCCTTACATTACCTCAACTATAATACAGTCTATCCATGTCATCTGAGTGTGTTAGGGCTTTACATGTTAACATCATTGATGTCTTGTCCACCCTGTGATTAGAGGGCGACATGTCCCGCCTCGGTGCTGCTCTTGTGTAACTTGGTCCAGCTGTGTTGTGTTTTGTCTCTCTTGTATAACTCACCTATTGGGACGAACGGGTTCTCCTTTGTTTTCCTCATGAACTTCTCTTTGAAGGTCTCATCTTTGGCTCTCGGCAGCGGGTTGAATCCCTCGATGATCGGCGGCTGAGAGAAGTCAAAAGGCACAAACGGTGGCTGGGATGGTTTAGGTGTTTCCTCAGGGACAGATGGTGCTGTGGTCGTTGCCGCCATGTTTACCTGAGACTGAAAAACTACACTTCCGGTTACCCTGTGCCCTCAGATTTCACAATAAAAGCCCTGATACCTTAAAGGTCAGGAATGAGAGTCAGTGGTGTAGCTCCTCCTGGCGGCTGCCGCATGCCATGTATGTATTGTGCACACAACATAATATGTTCAATGTTCATTAAAGTGCACTTCTCTATACATAAACAATGTGGTTCAACATTAAAGGTCCCATATTCTAAAAAATATTGATTTTCATGTCTTTTATATTATAAAGCAACATTTTATATTATATTATAAAGCTTCTAAGAAAACTGTTCTTAGATGAGCTTTGCTTTTAGCAGGAGGACTTGACTTTCTGCTCAGGGTGAGAAGGTGCTCCTTGTTTAACCCTGACACTTAATAAATTCATGCCCAATTCAAAACCTTAACCTTATGGAGACAGAAATCTGTAGAAATATAAAAACTAGGGCCGTCAAAGTTAACGCTATAACACACCAGGGAAACCTGGCATGGCCATTTTCAAAGATGTCCCTTGACCTCTCACCTCAAGATATGAGAATGAAAATGGGATCTATGGGTACCCACAACTCTTCCCTTTACTGACATGCCCACTTTATGATAATCACATGCAGTTTGGTGCAAGTCATCGTCAAGTCAGCACACTGACACACTGACAGCTGTTGTTGCCTGTTGGGCTGCAGTTTGCCATGTTATGATTTGAGCATATTTTTTATGCTAAATGCAATATGTATGAGGGTTTCTGGACAATATTTACCATTGTTTTGTGCTATAAAAATACTGTTAAACTTCCTGTCAGACATCAGCTGACAGGAAGTAAACATGGACCCAAACTGTTGCCTTGCAACGCAATTCTGTTGAAATGCACTAAAACGGAGCGTTTCAGACAGAGGGTAAATACAGGTATATTCAGGCAGACATTATGAGGAAAATAAAGTTTTGTTTTTTTAACATAACAGCATGTAAACATGTTCTAGTAGAAACACAAAATACAATTAGGAACCTGAAAATAAGCATGATATGGCACCTTTAATGAAAGAGCATAGGGACATAACAATCCCAAAGTCCCTTGTAAAAACTTAAATATAGCATAAGACATGATTCCTTTGTAGCAACTGCTGCACCAAGTGTGAGAACTAACTAAATTCACAATATAACACAGCTCTACTATCCACCAGCCAGTTGGCATTTATTTGATGGTGCCTTCGGTGAAAGAGCTAGTAACCATTTGAACAATAAACTGGCGCTCAGATAAGAGTTGTACAGTTATACAAATTAGATACATGTTGCAAGGAATTAACCAATCTAAAGAACTGTAATCTATTATGCCATAAGACCACATTTTGCATGAGCATGGGATGTTTGCTATAGTGAAGAAGATTACTGATAATATTGTAATAGTATTACTGGTGAAAATGTTTGCCAATCTCTCTCTAACAATGTCCCCACTTTTACCACTGAGTGGCAGTATTGGGTAAAGTTCAATGTTCCAGCCATCATTGAATCTCAAGCAACATAGTAGTCTCAAATGAGTGGTGGTGATGTTGTATTTTGGGGTTTAAGTGTAGTCTGTAACAAACAATACAATAAAATGCTAGTGCATCCAAGCACTGCATTTGGTCCTTTAGTGTCTCTAGTAGAGTTCAGGTTCATATCTTCATCTGCAGCTGGGTTCTTCACGTCTGATGACCAACGGCACATACTGTTTCTCAAGCTCCCAGCCCACATCTGTCAAGGATCACTGGTCTGGAACAGAAAGCATGTTTAGCAGCCTCAACCAGCATCATAAGTTGTCATACTGTAGGATAGTATATGTGAAAACATACTCCAATAAATATGGCACAATATATACTGATGGCTTTAAACCACCACGCCATATCAAAAACTCCCACGATGTGTCCGATATGGTCGTACTGCTCTCCCCTTTGACTCCTAATAAATGTGGCAGTGTGAGAAACTGTTCTTAGATGAGCTTTGCTTTTAGCAGGAGGACTTGACTTTCTGCTCAGGGTGAGAAGGTGCTCCTTGTTTAACTATGACACTTAATAAATTCATGCCCAATTCAAAACCTTA
The DNA here is from genome assembly GCF_043250625.1 of Sebastes fasciatus. Classification (NCBI taxonomy): domain Eukaryota; kingdom Metazoa; phylum Chordata; class Actinopteri; order Perciformes; family Sebastidae; genus Sebastes; species Sebastes fasciatus. The sequence goes on along the minus strand of NC_133804.1, from coordinate 13,147,987 downwards.
ACCTTATGGAGACAGAAATCTGTAGAAATATTAAAACTAGAGCTGTCAAAGTTAACGCTATAACACACCAGGGAAAACTGGCATGGCCATTTTCAAAGGGGGCCCTTGACCTCTGACCTCAAGATATGTGAATGAAAATGGGTTCTATGGGTATCCACGAGTCTCCCCTTTACTGACATGCTGACTTTATAATCACATGCAGTTTGGGGATAGTCATAGTCAAGTCGGCACACTGACACTGAGTTTGCCATGTTATTAATTGAGCATATCTTGTTATGCTAAATGCAGTACCTGTGAGGGTTTCTGGACAATATTTGTCATTGTTTTGTTTGTTAATTCATTTTCAATAATAAACGTATATACACACGTTTGCATAAAGCAAGGAAATTGTCCACTCCCATGTTGATAAGAGTATTAAATACTTGACAAATCTCCATTTAAGGGACATTAATTTGTAATCAATCACGATTAACTATAGACAATCATGCAATTAATCGCGATTAAATATTTTGATCGATTGACAGCCCTAATAAAAAAACATTTCAAGTTGTTAATCATGAAGATGCTCTGGTGTACTGATCTTTACAAACTCCTACAGACAGCTAAGCCCTTCCAGCTAGCTCAATTCTCAGATAAAAAGAAAACAAACTAAACATGCATATCTCGATTAAAAAAATAATTTATCAAATAGACATCGGATTGTTTTATAAGGCCAATTTGCAATCATAAAGGCAGGTCTCAAGACTGCGCAAGGACTCCAGATGTGAAGAGGACTGTCAAGAAAGAGATGCTGCCCAGAAAGGAGCCAAAAATGTCAGTCATTAAATGAAAGTCAGAACATGAGAACAGTAGAGAAGTAAAACAATATTTCATAAAAGAGCACACAGATACTTTTCAATCTTTTTATTGAATATTAAGGTAAATATTTCACATTAATACAGGCTACATAAAGTAGAGCCACTATACGACATGAAATTTACTCTCATTTTAACCCTTTTTAGTATGTAAACAATTATACATGTATTTACCACTCTAAAAGGTTCTGATTTCTCTTTCTCTTTAGGTAATCATCATCTAGTTCTGGGCCAAGTTTAAATAGCTACTTCATGTTGAGCCCCCCCGCAGCCCAAGAACGGTGTATGTGGGTTTAAGTCAAAATCGCTAAACTACGCAGAGAATGGATCCTGTTGAACAGGTGATCGCGCATGTTTTGTTTGCATCATCGGGACACTGATAACAGCTCTCGATCAATTTCCTCTTTATTTGTTTTTGAGATAGGCACATCAAAGAATGGCGTCAAGTGAACTTCCAATTCTTCAACCTCTGCTCTGCACTCTCAGGTCTCTACTAAAGTTAACATGTTGTACGCTTTTCTTTTTTTTCGTTGTCTTATTCGGTCATATTCGTCAGTTGGTATTTCATGTTTGCGCTGTGGGTCATGCTGTGTGCGTTTGATTGCTGTGGACGCTGTCTAGTTGACGTGGTTCAGGTGCACATTGCCCACATGGGGTGCCCAGGTACCAGGCCACACCTGAGGGGAGAGAGGAAACAATAAGAGGTATAGGTTAGAACGACTGTAGTCTATGTTCATGTTGAATTATTTGCACACACATAAAACTTTCTAAAATCCAGATAAAAATAATAAGACATGTGACAGGAGAGGTCAAGAAGCCACAGGCTTATACAACGGACCTCCCCTCAACGTAAGGAGAAAAAGAAAAGAAAATTAAGCTAACTTAATTTTAAAAAATGCAAAAAAAAAGACAACAAAAGCAAACATCATATCTGACTAATGGCAAAAATACAAGAAATACAAGCCTGACAGTTTAACTCTAAGCATATATGATTAGACAGCACTGGTATAATAACAGAGGGCATTACCTGCTGCTGTGGGTCAGAGTTATCTGCATTGTTTGGGACCACTTTGATAATGGGGCTCCATGCGGGGTCACCAGCGTGCAAACCATTGTACATCGGTCCCCCTGGCCCCTCTGCCATGGGAGGATGAGGGGGCAGCATGGTTCCTCCATACATCGACATGGGCATCCCCTGAACAGACAATAACATGGAACTGGTAAAACAAATGTGGACATGGGAGGAATAGGGGGTTAAAATACAGAGCTGTGGCTTTGTGTTACCTTTGGGAAGTCCATGTAACTGTTGGGCAGATGCTGAGGCTGGTGGTAGTTGTTAGCAGGGTTCGCAATGCCTGTGTCATCCTGCTCCATGGGCTGGTGCTGAGAGAAGGCAGACTGCTCTGCCTGGAGCTGAGGGTGCATCATGTGGCTGCTCATCAGGGGCTGAGACCAACCGGACATGGCCTCTGTATCAAGACACACAGAGGGTTGGGCATTAATAATGGATCAGTTACTACTGCACAGTAATTGAGATTGAAGTATGTGGTTGTGTTTAAGTCACATTTCTGAGATTTTAAAACAAAATTTTGTATTTGCTCTTACCAGTGTTCCTTTTGGCAGCTATTTTAGATTTAATCTTAAAGAAATACTTATTCGTTTTAGTCACATTTTAGTAATTTTTATCCTTCATAGTTTAGTATAGTTTTAGTCGACAACTCAAAAAGTTTTAGTCCAGTTTTAGTCAAAAGTAATTTGATTTTAGTCAAAATGTTTTTTCTCCATTTGTCCGCTATTTCTTAATCTTTTTTAATTTGATTTAATCTTAGTACCGTTTAGTCATCAGATTATATTATATAACATTTCTGTCATTTTAGTCAAACTTATTTCATATAAGATTTTATCATATGATTGAGAATGCAGCTTTGCAGGTAGTTCCGAGTCGTCCTGACTGCGCTCATTAATGATTATCAGTCGCATCCACCAGTTCGTTGTGAGAGCCAGTCCGCCCACCCAACATGTAAAAACACCCGCAAACCGCCAACTTTATACATTATATTAGCAAAATTGTCAGGATTGAGGTGTGAGACAAGAATGACAGAAAAGAACTGAGTGCCACCGCAACACGGTTTGTTTGTGTGTTTGAGAGAGAGAGAGAGAGAGAGAGAGAGAGAGAGAGAGAGAGAGAGAGAGAGAGCGAGAGCGAGAGCGAGAGCGAGAGAGAGAGAGAGAGAGTGACTGAGGAAGGAGAAGAGAAGGTGGAAGGTTTTTGGTAAAGCTTGTTTTTAAACTACATTTTAGTTTCGTCTTTTTTCGTCAATGATCTTGTTTGCTTATATCGTCACAGTTAGTGTTTAACGACTCATCTCGTCAGCGTCTCGTCTTAGTCATGGAAAAAAACATATTTCGTAATAGTTTTCGTTAACAAAATGAACACTGGCTCTTACCCGAAGCACTGCCGACCCCGAATGACCAAATGCCTCCCTGTCCAACAGACGCCGTGTAGCTGGTGGTGAGCAGAGGCGGGTTGACGGAGCCTGTCTGCCTGATCCTGGCCAGCCGCTCTGTGCCGATGGGTGGGGGAACCTTCCGGTCCTGCTGCGAGGAGTTGCCCTGCTTCTGCTGGGGGGGAGGGGGCACAGATGAGGTGGAAAGGGCGGAGGACGACACCGTAGATGGAGGCGGGACAGGAGATTCACCTGATGGAGAAGAGACAGCAAAGGAAGAAATATTTAGGGGCAGATCAGATTTACACATTTTAAAGTACTGCTAAAAACAGAAAAAAATGAAAATAGGCCAGAGAGGCCAACATTCATGAATTTGAAAAGGGTTATAGAACAAACAAGCCAAAATAAAAAAGACCAGTTAAAAAAATTGCTTTTAAAAAAGTCTAAAAAGTTATAAGAATATCACAATGAAAAAACAAGTGTGAGCCTCGTACCTGATGTGGATGCACTCCATGGGTGAGGGGAAAAGTGCTGTCTGCTGAATGAGGGTGCGCCAACTGCTTGGTGACCGTGCAGATACACAGGGCTGCCAGAGATACTGGTGGCATAGCTGGTCAACGCTGTGGGCGCAGACAATTAAAGAGACAGCTCATTATAGAGCACATGAGAAAGCAAACTGAATATGATTCCATTATATTCTGTTACTACCCCCCGTTTTGATGCAGTTATTTTAGTCAGGTTCCTCTGAACAACTGAGTCTGGATCACACAATGATTATGTATGAACTAAAATGAAAATAGTCCTACCGATGGGGCTGTTGACCATCCTCTGTGAGGCAGAGCGGTAGCCAGGGGCTTTGGAGCTGTCTGGAGGAGGTGGGGGCATCATACTCTCCATCTGGCCCATGCTCATGTAGGCTGGTGGGGCCGAGTACGACTGCTCTGGAGGTGATCGAGCTGGCAGATGGCAGGCACCCCACACCTGATTGTTTGCAACCTGCCAGGACATTTGTACCGTTTAGTTTGCTCAGCTACAAAAGAGCAGCTAAAAGTAAAACAAGATGCTAGGCTGTTACGTTAACTCACCTGGCTGTTGTTATCAAAGATGCTGCTGAAGTTGAAGAGGCCTGCAGGACCGAAGTTGGGGGGTATCTGCTGAGGCTTGCCTGCATTGGCCACATGCTGCATCTGGGAACCGTTCATCATCCCCATGTTAGAAGAAACCTGAAGGGAGGCTTGAGCTTGGGCTTGAGCTTGGTTCTGGGCTTGTTGGGGCAAATTTGTCGGCTGGGACGTCTGGTTTTGGTTCTGTTTCATGGGTTCTTGCTGAGCATTGAAGGGCACGAACACAGATTGCTGTTGCTGCTGCTGCTGCTGCTGTTGCTGTTGCTGTTGCGTCTGCTGCTGTTGCTGCTGCTGCTCAGAAAGGGAATAGTAAGGCCCTGGTTGCTGCATACGATGGGAGACTCTGGGGGCAGGCGCTGAGAAGTGGGGTACAGTGTTGTTGGGGTGTGCAACATTGTGTGAGTGGACAGGAGGAGGTCCTGAGGGGTGGTGGGAGCTGGGCTGTGGGTTGAGGAGGGGCGGTGGAGCCTCTGTGGATGGTGCAGAGGACGGGGGAGGAGGTAACTGCTGTCGAGGCTCTGGCTTGGGGGGTAAAGCCATGGCGGGGGAGGTAAAACCCACAGAGTTGATGCTCTCGCTGACAGAAACAGCCTGGTTCTCTACAGATAGAGAGGGCTTGTCTTTTCCAAGAGGGGCGACGGCACTTGGCTCTGTTTTAGTTGGCTGGATGGGGGGCTGTGAGATAGGTCCGAGTGGCTGCTGAGGGGCGGTGGTTGTAGTGGAACTGTGATGTGCAGGAGAACCTGTGCCTCGTACTGCATTGCCACTAGTAGATGTGGCAGCAACACACACAGGGGTGACACCAGCAGGCTTGAGTTCGGGGGCGAAGAGCTGTTTTCTGACGGAGGAGGGCGTGGGGACGCTCGGCTGGGGGTTGTACGGAGTAGGATTGGGGGTATGAGGCGAGGCTGCAGCTGTGGATGTGTTGGGAGCACTGGTGGTGGTGGTGTTGGTGGTCGTGACTGAGGCTCCTGAGCTGGCTGCGTTGCTGTGCTCACTGTGGCTCGAGTTGGTTCTGGCCTGGCCTCCAGTGCCGTTGGTTCCTCCGTTGTGCTTGGGGGAGCTGTTAGCACTGCCGGGACTCACGGGACGCACAGGGAAGGGTCCCCAGGTGCTGGCGGCGGGAGAGAAGGTGCCACCAAACTGAGCCATGGGTAGACGAGGGTGTCGGATCTGGTGCATGGTCTGAGCAGCCAGTAGAGCCAGCTGAGGGTGGGCGTACGCCAAGGGCAGAGACACGGGGAAGGGCTGTCTGACATTTGACGACAGCCCTTTACCGATCTTTCCACCGGCCTGAGAGGAGGGTGAAGACGAGGATGAAGAGGGCTGGAACGAGACGCCTGTGGAGGTGACCAACGAGCTCAGGGCCTTGGGCCCAGTGACTGAGCCGCTTGTGGCCCCTGCGGAACTGGGGAAGGATGCTGAGGTCGTTTTAGAGCCTGGGGCCCTGATGTGATTCCGGGGGATCAGATCCTCAAGCTCTTTGGCTGGGTCTTGGATTAGAGCATTGATCAGCTGGACTGCATACCTTGTAGACTCCGTACCTCCTCTGTAACAACAAAGCACATTTCATTCAGACTATGGTCTTGTGTTAAAAGTAGGGTTGTCATTCGATTAAAATATTTAATCGCGATAAACTGTATGATTGTCAATCAAAATTGAGCACAGGTTTGGAGCGTTATCTAGCATCCTTCGCAAAAAGCTAGTATGACATGGTTGGTACCAATGGATTCCTTAGGTTTTTTAGTTTCATATGATTCCAGTATCTTCTCTAGCTTTAAAACTGAGACAAGTACAACCCAGAAATCGCAAGTCGCGTTAATAAAATAGTGGTGTTAAATCAAATTTGCGTTAACGCGTTATCTTTGACAGCCCTAGTTAAAAGGTTTTATGAATCAAAAGTAAGTACATATTTCAGCCTGATAAAGTTTTGTGTCAGACCAAAAAAGTTTTAGTGATGAAGTGCAAGTTCGGGTCCTCAGTTTTGGGTAGGTTGCAGTTTCTCCAATGGTCTGTAGCACCTGCAGTTATTAAAGCCACTGCTGGTGTGTAAAAAGTCCCTGGTCTACTATCGCTGCTGCCTCATTGTTTTTGTGCAATCAGCCCTCTTATCTCGACTCTAGTTTCTTCTAGTTTTCTGCTTCGAGCCATGTACTAGCAATAGCAAATGTGCATGTTTACTGTTTTCACCATAACAATGGTGGGCCAAGATGCAGGCACCTTCATTGGTCGCACCAGCGTGAGTGGAAGATTGAGGTCTCTGCTCTGTATGTGGAATTGAGTCTATGTTCCCAAACATTGTTGTTGAGACAGAAACTATTTTTTTGTCCGTGTTTATTGTTCTAGACCGTACAGGCCTAAGAGGGCTGATCATTTTATGTATTAGCTCTCTTTTTGGTTTAATTGCATCCTGCACTACTCAGCAGTTCTAGTGTTTATGGTACTTATTTGTTGATGATTTTGACATCACATTTAATGCCAAAAAGAGTAAACATGTTAAAAAGATAGAACATTTGACTTCCCTGAATTCTACAAATCCAGTGCTGGACTTTTGCACTGTAGGACTAGCCCAAAGATTATGAATGACATCATCCAGGAGGGGCTGAAATGCTTTATGCAACTGACCAGCTGTTATAGTCCAGCTGCAGTGCTGTTTACAGTCCACCAGGGGGAGGGGGGGGGGGGGGGGGGGGATTATTTTTACCTTATGGTGATCATCCTCTCCCCGTTCTTGTCCTTCTGTTTGTCTACGTCGATGTGAGCTCCCGTCACGTCCTGGATGGCTGTGATGTTGCAGCCTCCTCTGCCCATGATACGAGACACAACGGAGGCTGGTACAGACAGCTTCTTTGATCTACAAAGGAAGGGAAATTTCATTATTTATACGTCTATACTGGCAATGTTAACACTGCTGATGGCAATTTACATTAACAGACGACCTCAAACCAATCAAGTGCCGTGCAGAATTTTAAGAACCATGCAAATGTGTGTATGTTAAGTAAACTTGGCCATGTCAATCAAAACCCTGTGAAATGTTGCAATGCAAACAGATACTGACCTTCTGACCACCTCCTTCCAACCTTCTTCTCTCTTCTGGCCTCTCTTGGGGCTTGTGAGGCTGAGCTTACTGTTGGGCGAGGTGACGGGAAGATTCATGGTCTTGAATGGAGAGGGCAGGGAGTTGGAGGTGGAGTCGCTCGTGTCCAGAGCTCTGTGACAAAAACAGGCAAAATAATGAAGATATGTTGGTTGATACTTGGAAAATGTTTTCAAATAAGCTAGAGGTTGAGGTGAGAATGTAAGTCTTGAATTTAACTGAACGTACTGCATATAGTTCACACATAAAAATAGCATTTTAAAGCTGTACGTCAGATGATAAATGTGCTCTGCTCCACCACTGACTCACTTTTGCGTTGCTTTTGAGATGGAGACCGTGACCTTGTTGTCCACCTTGCCGTCAGTCTGCGGCTGAGGACAGTGTCTTTTCTCAAGGCCGCGCAGGAGGCCCTGGGCTGCTCCTGAGGAGGGGACTGAGGATGAGGAGGAGGAGGAAGAGGAGGAGGAGGAGGCGGAGGAGGTGAGGTCAGGGAGGTAGTTGAGCTCCTGACTCTTGCCCCCGCTACTACTGCTCTCACTGGCACAGTCGGTGCTGTCCAAGGGGTCAGAATCGCTGTTGCCACCCGTCAGTCCTCCACCCCGTGGCTCACCGTGGATCTTGTTCTTATCCGCCTTGTGCTGTGCTAGTGCAACCTACAGGGAGGACACATACACAAACATCATCGTATTGTGTTTTTATTTCATAGATAAAAGGTACTTTTAGTCTGGAGAACCAGCAAAGACAAACAATACCTGGTTGATAAAAGCAGTAGCACACACCTGCGGATCCTGTAATATGATGGGTTCATTGGGCGAGTCCTTGGTCTTGTTCTTTTTGTTCTTGCGATTGGTGCTCGGGGTAGTGGCCACGCTCGCTCGCTTCTTACCAAAAGCTGTAGTGAAAGTGGTGGAGGTGGCAGATATACCAATGGTAGTGGTGGTGGTTGCACTCGGAGGCTCAATAGGAACCTCTTCTTCTGAAGGGGAAAGGTCAAATACAAACAGGAACGGTTACCAACCACTTAATTAACAATTTAACTGTAAGTTTTAGAAAACTCTGCAGCCTCTTAACTTATAGCAAAAGTCATAAAACCGTTCATTACCGTCAGCTGAATCCTCCTTCAGCTCCAGCATCTCAGAGAAGTCCTCCTTGGTTTTCTGCCCCTCCTCTTCCTCCTGCTTCCTCTTCTGCTCCTCCTTCTTCTTCTTGCGTTTCTCCTTGCGCTTCTCACGTTTAACAGCCAGGGCCTGCTTCTTGCTCTCCTCCCGGGACTGAACACACAACAAAGAGACAATGTTTGTCCTCATCCGCTGTATTCAGAATGCTTTAAAAGTGCGGGTCCATTATTTTTTGGTATTTTGAGGTTTTCTATCGGTCTGTATTTGGTCGAAGTATGTTTTAGCAGCAAAATGCTATTTTCTCAAACCCTCCTAAAAATGTTTTCCAACGTAGGTTTCTGCATGATGACATGACATATATATACCCTTATCCGTAAGTACATTACATGCACACTCCCAGTTTTGGAGAAGCAGACAGGAGTGAGGGCATGAAAGCTATAACTAGCTATAACAGTAGCCGTTATATCTCTCTTCAAAGCCACCAGACTCCTTTTTGCTAACGGCTGAGTGGGCGTTTCCATTTGAAAACCCGGAAAAGTACCTAGCAGAAGCTACCTTTAACCTCCCAAAGCACAGCCATGGGATCTGATATTACCTTCTCCAAGTCTAGCTCCTTGAGGAGAATGCTAGCATTCTTGTTTGCCTCGGCTGCCTGCTGGTCTTTGGCTTTGACGATGGTCTCCATGCACTGGTGGCACTTCTTCAACAGCTCCTGAAACAACAGCAAAACAAACAGCTGGAGTTATAGCTCTCCTTACATCTTCGTCAGATCCGTCAATTCCAGTAGTTGAGGCAGACTAATGACTGAAAAGGAAATCGACGTACCTTGTCAGCGATGGTGGCGATATATCTCATGCACTCAATATCTGATGGGAATTGATTGACCTCCTTCACAAGATACTGCACCACCTTCACATGACCCTGAAATGTTAAGTAAAATGGTTAGTAACCAGAGGTTTGCCAAGGGTGACACACTAACAATCAGGGCTTTGGTTAACTCTGCACCTTGCGAAAAGCAGCCATGAGCGGGGTGATCTTGCGGTTATCGGCTGCATCCACATCAGCACTGGCATGCACCAAGAGCTGGACCACGTCAAAATGACCGCCGTTTGCCGCCAGCCAGAGAGGGGTGTTCCCTTTCTTGTTCCGTACATCGATATGGGCACCCCTGCAAAGACAGGAAGAAGTGTTAACTTATGGAGTCACATAAAGGCATTGCAGATGAAAGGGCTGGGAGATAAGACATATACATTAGCAGATGGCAACGAGAGACTGAGGATTATCTTGTTGTAAGAAAACTAGAATATGGTTCTGTACAGAAACAACCAATAGCACTCACCTGTTAATGAGCAGCTCACAAAACTTGTAGTGGCCCTTATCAGCAGCAATGGTGAGGGCAGTGTCTCGGGATGAGGGAACAGGGGGAGCGTTGACATCGGCGCCTTTGTCCAGAAGCACACGGCCCACCTCGGCATAACCTCCAGAGGCTGCCTCCATCAGAGGAGTAAGACCAGTCTGCAAGAGAGAAGATACTTAGCAAGATGTCTCCGCCAGTGTCGGCCCCGCAATATTTATTATTAAGTCTGGAAACTGGAAATCTGGTGAATGTGATCCAGACTCTTCACCTTAGCGCGATGCTCTACGTTGGCCTTGCGATCTAGCAGCAGACTGACGACCTCAGCCCGGCCCTGGAAGCAGGCTAGGGTCAGAGCTGTGTTTCTGTTGGTCTCAATCTGGGCGTTGATGTCCGAGCCCATATCTAGCAACAGCTTCACTGCCGGTACGTGGCCGTTCATGGCTGCCAGCATCAGAGGAGAGATTCCCAGCTTACTGCCAGTCCTGGTGAAAGAGGAAATAAATAAAATCTTTAGAAAAAAACGTAAGTGCTTAATGTGCTCTGAGAAGCATAACATAGATCACTGAGTGTTTGTCTTTGTTTCAGTACACATTATAGCTTTACTGCAATTCGATTTAAGATGTATTTTCACTTTTTGCAGAGCAGCATTTATAAAAGTAGCAGCTACTATAACGCCTTGGTTTTGAAGTTACCACCTTACCGTTTCCTCACTCCTCATTTATAACACATTGAATAACTATGCTATTACTTTTGGGTGCGGCTAAAACCCAAAGGCACATTTTACAGGGATGTTGTATTTGTTTGGCACCATGTGGTTACAAACCTCATTCACTTTGAGGAACTGAAATAATGTTGTCACATTCAGATCAAGGAGAATGATGATATCCTGATATGAACCTCATATGGGTGGACATGTTTCACTCATACCAACGGGCCAAAGTGAATACTTTAGTGACTACTTTACTTTAGTTCTTATCGCTCACCTGGAGTTGATCTCAGCTCCAGCATTAAGGAGTATCTTGATGATGTTGACGTAACCCCCAGAAGCAGCCAGGCTGAGAGGCGTGTAGTCGGAAACATTGCGGTGTTCCTTATTTGCTCCCCGAAGCAGCAGCAACTCAACCACCTGAGCGACACAAATGACAGTTGCAGAGTTAAAGCCGGGGAAACAATTTAAATGTCACTATAGTGAAGGTGAAATGAAAGACAAAGTGTTTTACCTCCTGGCGTCCCCCAGAGCAGGCCAGGGAGAGGGGCGTGTCTTTGGTTCTCTCTGACTGAGCCTCAATGTCACCCCCTTTGTCAAGGAGCACTTCCACCACTCCGACATGGCCAGCAGTGGCAGCCAGGATCAAAGGAGTAAAACCTGTGGAGAAGAGAGGGAATGGGAGGGTGTTTTGGTTACTTACTGTATCAGGGGTATGCATCTACTGGAAACACTTGATGCATAGACAAGTGTTATTTCACTGCATCCACTCACAATGGCCAAAAACTAGACTGTGAAGACTGTGTTGACACCATCTGTACCCAGCTATTTGCTATATTAGTGTAGCCATGGGACACTGGGACCCAGAGGAGATTCAACTAGTGGGACACTAGGTAGTCTAAGCTAGCAATGCTAGTTTATTAGCACTTGATAACGTTTAGCCAACAAGCCAAAAAGGTAGCCAAAACTCTTGTGTGCTGCTGTTGTTGAATGTAGCTTAGCCTCCTGCTGCCTGTCTCTCCCCTTGTAACGTTACAGACACCTCGCTCTCTTTTTCCACTCTTACCACATCAATGTCATACACACACACACATATATAACAACTAAAAAAGCTGCTAAAGTGGAGCTATATCTGACTATATCGGTTTATGACGGGTGTATTGATTTTTGAATAGTATAATTTGAGTCGGATTCATAGTTTTGTATCGATGTAGCCGTATCCAAGACCATTGTATGGATTTCCGATACGCATCGGTTAATCTTTACACCCCTATATAATAGAAGAATCACTAATATTAATTAAAATCCGATTCATACCTCCTTATTGTCCATAATACCATTTTATAATCATGCTTTTATACCTTTTTTGTCCCGGTGCTCAATGTTGGCTCCCCGTGCAATGAGTACAGACACAAGCTCCTCATGTCCTCCTGCACACGCCAGCGTCAGCGCCGTGTCATGGTTACTCTCCGTCTGTGGGGGAAAACAACATCTCTTAACAGGGTAGAGGACTTTGTGCATACATGCAACGTCAATTTAAAGATCTCTGTCATGTTGAAATTGGCATTGTGTCTTACATGTGCATCGATGTCGACAGAGGGGTAAAGGGGCAGGACCGAAGGGGGCGAGGCGATGTTTGAGGGCATCTGCGTGGGTGGCTGGGACAGGGGCGTGGGTGAGGTTGTAGTGTTCAGCATGGGCACACGGCTGCTCACAGCTGCAATAGAGACAAAAGGGGGAGAAAAAAAAGTTATAGGAACATGCAGATTAGATCACAATCACAAGTCAACTGCAACAAGAAATACACTTACCAGCCATGATGTCATCCAGCGTGTCTGTGAGCGTCTGTGCAGGTGTAGCTACCATGAGCCCATCTGGGGCCTGCTGAGGTATCATTCCTGGGCCTAACCCGCCCAACTGTTGACCCTGCTGCTGTTGGCCCAGCATCTGCTGCCCCACCAGTACCCTCTGCAGCTCTGGGCTGGTGCTCCCCGGGTAGTCTGCGGGGTTGTAGTCTGGCAGCGGCTGGATGGGGACGAAGGCAGCCTGGAGAGGCGGAGGAGGAGGCTGGGGCTGGGCCTGTGGCGAAGGGGGCAGAGGAGGCTGCTGTGGCGGCTGTGGCCCATCCCTGTAGAGGATTGTGCCCACCTGAGGAAGCTTGGGGTAATCGTCCTCTTCTCCATCGGCCTCTTCCTCCGAGCCCTCCTCTTCGTCATCGTCTTCCTCTTCCTGAAAAAGTATAGAAATCACCTTAAGTCTCTAGGGTCAATAAACAGTGTTAGACTAACATCATAATGACGTAAAAATCAAAATTACTGAGAAGTTCACCTCTTCCCCTTCCTCCCCTGGCTGCTCGTCTTGCTCCCCGTCTTTGTTGGCCTCTTCATCGGTGTCAGAGCTGGTGTTTACTTGGGCACCTGTTATGGTGGGAAGCGGCCCTGGAGCGGACATCGTACTTCCGGGACCCGGGCCTGGGCCCTGGCTCTGTCCGGCCTCCTGCTCCTCCTTTAAACCCTTCGCCTCCATGTACTCTTTGGTGAACTGTTGCTGTGTTTTCAGCTGCAGCTGGCGCTCCACCTTCTGCAGCTCCTTCAAGATTTTCTTCTTCTTCTGCACCTAAGTGGGGAACAGCCACTTCCATGTTTGACTAAGTTCTGATACGTTGTTATGTATGCAAAATAACATTTGAATTTGATGTAAGGTGACATCCATCTTACTTAAAGCTCTAAAACAAGATTCAAAAATGGGATCAGATCTTAAATGTATGATGGACTGTACCTGCTCCTCTCTGCTCTTCTTCAGCTCCTCAATCTTGTCTTTGGTGAGCGGCTCCCCCTGAATGAGCTCTAGCGACTGAAGCTGGGCCTTCTCGATGGCGCTGATTCTCTGGCCCAGCTCGTTCAGCTTTCCCTCCGTCTCCTCCACAATGCACTCGAGAGGCTGGCACAAGTGGAAGGGCGGCAGAGGCTCCGCTTCAGGCCCCCGGCCGACTGAGCTGGGGACGCCGGTCTGAAGGGCCGCTTGTCTCTGTTTGGACGCGCCTGGATTTGAACGAAAGAGATCCGAGAAGTTAAGGTTGAGGATGGGTTAACAATAAAATGCCTTAAAACTGGGGAGATAAAAGCTAAAAGGCTGAGTGAAGTCTGCAACTCCATTTTCTTGAGCACACTCACTGGGTGACTGGGACTTGTAGCACTGATTACCTTTGCTGGAGACGGGTGGGGGCGTGGCGATGTTTGATGGGGCTCTGTCGGGCTCCTGAGGGGGCACTACCATGGCGAGAGCTTGGAATGGGACACGAGGAACCTGTTAATGGCAGAGGACATGTTAGTTTCAAGCAATCAAAATCAACGATTAGACTTACCACTTACTAAAAACAGATATATTCCCCAGAAGAACATTAATAAAAGTGCAATTTATCGCTGTATTTACCTGAGAGGCATCTTGCGAGGGGGGCGTGAGCTGGGAGAGGTCAGGGGCCGGGACAGACAGGATGTTGTTGGGGTAGTCCAACAGGTAGGACACCACATTGGTGTGGCCGCCCTTAGCAGCTTCTATCAACATGGTTGAACCATCCTACAAAGAGAAAACAAGCATGGTTTCAGTTATGTGTTATTATTACACACATAAATATTCCAACTAGTCTAATCTGTATCCAGAGTGTGTGCATTACTTTGAGTCTGTGTGTAGGATCTGCCCCATGTGCGAGCAGCAGCTCCACCACAGCCAGGTGTCCTCCGGCACAGGCCAGAGACACCACGGTGTGGTCATTATTGGCAGTAGCTCTGTTCACATTAGCACCTGGAAAAGAGAAGAAGAGTTAACACATTAACTAAAGGAAAAGTCTTGTGCATATTTAAATTCACTGAACTGAATTTACAAATCTGCTTAAAATGGCCACAAGCATGTATCAACAATATACTGTACATATTTACTTTTCAAGAATGGATTTAAGCATAACAATAAAATAAAAAATAATAATCCCAAAAAAGTACATTTAGCTTGTTCTCTGAACAGCTAGTCAATAACTCACCTTTGCTGATAAGGAACTGCACTGTACAGAGATGTCCCGCCCTTGCTGCCTTCATCAAGGGCGTCCGCCCCCCTTCAGACTCGTGTTCCTGGAAGACAAACGTGAAGATGTGTTTGTTAAAGCTTAGTTTGGTCTAGAAGTTAAACAAGAGTTTTATTTGTCCAGAAAAATGTGACTCAACAAAAAATGGCTGCTGTAGTTCTACAAACTACAAGCCTTGCTCGACTCAGTCGACTGTGTGACAAACAGGATTTAAGAGTATGGCGTACCAAGTTGGCTCCAGCCTGCAGCAGCACATCCGCCACATCAGTGTGTCCGTTCTCACACGCATACGTCAACGCTGTGTCACCCGTTGCCGTGGTGGCATGAACGTTTGCCCCTGAACGAGAAAATCAAGCGATTAGGATTGTAAACACAGCGACATAAGTAAGACATGTTTAAATGCAGCTACTCTTTTGTCCTCCTAGATGTGCAGCTCCTTTCCTCCTTTCGTCTACCTTACCTGCAGCCAGTAGGTATTTGACCAACTCCAGATGGCCTTCCTGTGCAGCCTCCATTAGAGGTGTTGAGCAGCCCAGCTCAATGTCAGCACCCGCTTTGATGAGGAAGTCGGCCACTTCCAAGAAGCCTCCGCAGCACGCTAGAGTCAAAGCCGTCTCCTGGGTCTCCTCTGTCTGGGCGTTGATGTTAGCACCTGGTCAACACAACAAGAGCAGTTAGTGATTAGTGATCGATTTGCTTTCAAAAGAGCAAAACACGCATGCTTTCTTTAATAAACCAAAAGACTAAATCATGTCAATAGAATTTTACACATTACACTCTAGATTATCTTATTACTGCTAAAAAGCACAGAAATACAAAGAGAGGGCCAAACAACCGTGAAGTATTCACTGGGATGGCATTTGACATTAAGTTTCTGTTTCCCAGATGTAGGAGCAAAGCTTGCTTACCTTGAGCCAGCAGCAGTGCTACCATCTCCTCGTGGCCTTCTCGAGCTGCCTCCATCAGAGGTGTGTAGCCTTCATCATTAACCTGGACACAAACAGGAGCATCCGCAGATAAGAAAACAAGTATGACTCACTGCTAGATTACGCTGTGGTGTGGAGCTTGGCGTGTCGTTTGTGTCTGTGTTTTTCTCAATGAGGACGGAACATTTCAACCGGCTATTTGTATGATACTGCTACTGTAGTCGATCTTTACATAAAATATGCGGTGGGAGAGGAGAGATCACAAAAACCTGAAGCAATGGCATCTTGTGTTCAAGTCCGAGTGTGTTCATTTCTTTATTGAGCTTTAAATAACAGCAATGAATTAAGACTAAATATTTTTAAGGTGTTTTACTTGCTCTATCTTGCATGTTTTTTTTAAATTACCTGTGTAGTTGGTTTCATAAATGTCAATAACAAATTAAATTTGCATTTCAGAAACAGATTCTTGTCTTAAAGGTCACATATTATACTCCATTTAAACTAGTTATTATAGGTCTCAGACACCTCCAAACCATGTCTCTGAAGGTTTTTTTTCAAAAAAACAATCAGATCATGCATTCCAGCATGTCTCTATAACCTCTGTTTCAGCCCATTTCCAAAAGTGCTGATTTCTGTGTCTGTAGCTCTGTAGGTCTCATATTATGCTCATTTCCAGGTTCATAGATGTATTTTAATGTTGCACTAGAACATGTTTACATGCTGCAATGTTCAAAAAACCCTTTATTCTTCTCATACTGCAGCCTGAGTCTGCCTGCCTCAGAGCCTAATTCAGCCTCTGTCTGAAAACCCCTGATTCACAGCCTGTCTCCTCCCACTCTGCTCTGATTGGTCAGCGTTTTCTGTCAATCAAACGTCCTCAACAACAACAGCGTCACTCTCTCCCCCTCCCTCCCGGAGAAGCTCTGGAGAGAGAGGAGCTAGAATAAAGTTTATAAACCACTTTAAAGTTTATAAACCAGAAACTTCACCCAGCGCACGTTACCGGAGGAATCTGATCAGAAATCGGCGACACATGATGAACATCTGCGGTCCAGATTCCAGGTTTTCCTGACGGTTTCTCTCAGGTAAATAATGCTATTTATAGCTCTGTTAGTTAGCTCAGTGTTTACCTCATGCATCAACTCTGTAAACCGTAAACATACACTCTGTTTTACGTTTGACTTTACAGATCCATCTGTGAGAAATGACCGACAGAATCATCCCAGAGGAGAACAGACAGCTGAGAGCAGATAGCTGTGAGCAGATAGCTGAGAGCAGACAGCTGTGGGCAGACAGCTGTGGGCAGACAGCTGTGAGCAGATGGCTCTGTTTACATGGAGATACAGAGCTAACCCGTTAGCATGTAGCTACATGCTAACGGGTTAGCTACATGCTACCGCTATGACACGGTGTGTAAACACAGCGACCATCAGGGTGGAAAATAGAAGATGTGAAACAGTAGTCAGTTCATTATTTCTGCTAAAAGATAAATGTATGGAAGATCAGAGTAATGGTATATTATTTACAGTAGTAGCTGTCTCTGTGTTACCATGACTACAGACCACCGGAGCTTAGCTTACCATAGTTTACCAGAGCTGAAGACTTTCTCCTGTACCATGTCACATAACTAACTAACAGGTGAGATGATTACAAATGCTGTGAATAATTAATATTGTCATCTGTCTACTCAAATAAAGTTTGACTGTGAAACAGAAATGTGTTGTGTTGCTTACAAGTCACTATTTACTACCTGTAATCTGCTACATGCATGACATCAAATATATATAATATATAAATATCATCTGTTTAAACAGTGTAATTACATAAAGCCTTTGTGAATGAACATGTTATATTTAGATGATGGGAGTACATGAAGCCTGTTCTGCTGGAGGAGCAGACTAACAGTAGGAGCTACTTTGCTCAAGTTCGGTTGAGGAGGAGAGACAGTGACGCGCTGTGGGGCGGGGTCAGCTACTGAAGGTTCTGCTCTGGTTCGACCAGGAAACCCTTATATGGCTAATTCTCAAATGACGTCAGAAGAAAAGAAAAGCTGCGCAGCGTTGTTTCGACACCCATTTCCGGACAAACGGAGCAGGAGAAAAAGAGAGAGGATGGTCTTTTATGATACTATGGTGGCCTGTAGACACACTGGGGACAGATATTGATGTTTAAAAGACATGGAAAAGTGCATTTTGCATAATAGGTGACCTTTAATGCTAATTCCTATTCCTTCTAAGACTATAGCTGGTAAAGTATTCAGTGCACTGCATCTCAACAGTAGCAGGGCAGTATGACCTGAGATTTTCCACAGTAAAATCTCTACTGCAGTATGTGTGTAAAATCAAAAATTGATCTACAGCTCCATAATTCATATTTAAAGGCAACTGCACCATCTCCTGTATTTATGGTCTTCCCCAAACCTGTCAGTATTTAGGTGTCTGTCTCTTTACACACCTCCTCCAAGTTGGCTCCTCTCTCTATGAGCAAGGCTGCCAGCTCCACGTGTCCTCCGCAGGCTGCAAGGGTGAGGGGCGACTCGAAGGAATCGGCTGGCATGTTGACCTGCGCGCCGCTGTCCAACAGCAGCCGTGCCACCTCCACATGGCCGTCCTGGGACAGCGAGACACACAGAGAATGTAGAGATAAGCACCTGAATAAATATGTGGGATCACTTTTCAATTAAGCCAATATGCAGTCACGCTGTACGAGTCCGAGAACCTCTAGATTCTTCACAATTCACTTTTAAAAAGGTGCTTAAGTCAAAACTCAAAGCATTAATATGGCAGCAAACAACTATTTGCTATGTAAAGATATAGAGGAGTAATGTCTACCTGAGCAGAGAATGAAGTCTGTGTGTGATGTAATCGGAGTTTCTCTGTGCTTTGTTTACGTAGCCGTTCCGGCCATGCGTGCATGTTAGTGTTTGTGCCCCACTGGCTAGCTAATCGGCGCCGCTCTGCATTGTGCTCATACGCTTCAGCGCCGACCCATGGCGTCAAAAACACACCAAAACACCAGAAAACTCAAAATTAGTACTGGGTGTGATGGTTGAAATCATGACCATGGGACATAGGCATTCACAGCAAGTCTACTTTTTTTCCCGCTTAGATGCACAAGTACATGACGGTCTACTGTGCCGAGAGTCAAAGTGCTTTAATGGTTTAGGTCAGATGCTCACCATGCACGCCTCCATCAGTGCTGTGTGCATCTCATCTGTTTTATGTTCCTGGTCTGCTCCGGCCTCCAACAGAAAACGCACCATATCCAAGTGACCTGCAGAGGACAAACAAAAACACTTTCTAAACCTTTTATCACACCGTATTAGCAAAGTACATGTTAATGGTATAGCCTGAATAAGGTCATCCCCAGGACAGACACTATATTTGAATTCTGACCTTTGTAGCAGGCGAGTGTGAGAGCGCTCTCCTTGAACTCGTTGGAGTGTGTGTTGATGCCGGCGCCATACTCCAAGAGTACCCTGGCCACCTCTACGTGGCCGGCGCTGGCTGCCTCCATTAGAGGTGTGTGTCCGTTCTCGTTGTGGTCCTCAATGTTAGCACCCTCTTTCAGCAGCACCTTCACCACGTCCACGAATCCGCCGGCACAAGCGTACGTCAAAGCTGTGTTGCCTGGAAAACAGCGAAGAGATTAATCTGAGTGCAAAACAGAGAGTGAAGGAAACAATCATAACTGTAGAGAAATGAAGAGAGGTTTTACCTGTGGAGGATTGTGCATTAACGTCTGCCCCATGGACCAGAAGCAGTTTGACGATGTCGACATAACCTCCACTGGCGGCAGCCATGAGTGGCGTTATGTCCCCTTTGATGCCCCGGTCCTCCACATTAGCGTGCATGGCCAACAAAACCTGAGGATGAAAGATGAAATGATGATATTAAGAAACAAGCATGGAGGCTTGTCACCACAACAATCAACTAGTGATACCATCACAGTTTTATCTTTGTATTGCAGGAAGGTTCACTTCAGTGTACAAGCACTACACACTGCAAACATGTAAATCACAATCACGCTAAATCAAGCCCCATTCCAACCTTGTATTCACATACCTGTGCAAGTTCATAGTAGCCAGCCGAGCAGGCGAGGCACAGCAGGCTCTCCCCTTCTTCTGTGTGTTCGTTGACGCTCCGTCCCTCATCGAGCAATTTGCGCACAGCGTTGACATCCCCGTCTGAGCACGCCTCCGCTAAACTACGGCTGAAAATAACCAGACTGCTACAATTACTGCCACTGTGACAGGTGAACACACATACGCCTCACATTTACGCAAACACGCACACACACACACACACACGCATACATACTCTATGTGCAAGTCAGATTTGACAGAAAAGAGAATGACTACACTGATAGGGATGTCACGATACCAGAAACTTAGTAGTCGATACCACAGTAAAAAACAAACGAAAAAGTAAAACAATATATCCCATGTACTTCAACATCCACTCCTTTATTACTGTTTGCGTACTGGCTTTTGATAGGAAGTTAAACAGGTCATAATTCCCTCTCTATTATCTATTTTATATTGCTGTGAAAACATCTCGTTCAAACAACTGGATTGATTAAATTTTTTCACCAACAACTACATTTTACAGGATTACATTTGAACACCTCATGATAACGTTAGAATTTACCCAAAAGTAATGGCACCTCCTGTGTTGAAATTGGCAGGACAAGAGTTAGTTAGCGCTAGCCGTTAGCAGCCGGTAAGCAGCACAGTCCTGCACGGCGCTGACAGGTAACGTTAACTAGCTCTCGTCCTGCGTATTTCAACACAGATTTCGCAATGTAGCATTATCAGGGGGAAAAATAGGCTGCATCCCCTGGACATGTCGATAGTGAGTTTACTGCGTCCCAAACACATTTTCTATTGTCTCCGGGTCGCCGTTAATCTCGAGCTCTGGCGGTAGAAAAACGAGTACGGTCACGTTTTAGAATTTTGGCATCGACTTGGTACCGAAGTATCGGCTCTCGTGACATCCCTATATACTAGGGTCTAATAATTCATTACAATATGAAACTGTACAAGACAAACTGGCACCTGCCAGTGTCAGTATGGGCGAGATACATACTTGTCGGCTTGGCCGGCGTTGAGTGTGTTTTCAGCTCTCATGCGGGTCAGGGCTGCTGCAGCTTCGTCCAGGGCGCAACTCACCGATGACGTCAGTCGCCGTAGCACTTCGGGGTCTGCAAAAGCTTTACCATCGGCAGTGGACAGTTTACCGATGCCTGCCGAACACCAAAAGGGCAGAGGTGCATAGGGCAAGGCAAACCACAGGGGAGCACAACCACACCAGACCAGATGAAGAAGCAAGTCCAGTCCAGCCAATCCAATCCAGGGTTAGTAGCAGCATACACAAAGAGGAAAAAAGAAAGAAAAAAAAAAAAGAAAAAAAGTCACACACAGAAAACACACACAAGCATTTTGTTAATATGGCTTACGATCTTTTTTTTCACTACTTTCAATACACCATCTATGATTCTCCTCTAATTTTGCCTGGGTCAAATGGTACAAAACAATATCTGCTGGGCTTCTGTGGGAATGTCCAGGTTAGCACAGATCTGTGACCAGCATTTTAATGAATACAGTGAGGGAGGCACCGTTAGTCCTATAGGCTAGTATACATAGGGTCAGGCTGTTAATGGTTGAGGAGGAAAAAGTCTCATCCTGTGTGAATTATAAATGGGTAAGAGGCAGTGAATGTGAGATAAACTGAAGACAGTGGTCAAGAGAGAAAAACACAGCTGGGAGAAACAAAATGCCATGTGAGAGAAAAATGTGTTTGTCATGAAAGAGAAGAAAAGCCAAAGAGGGGAACGATAAGGAAGAGCAAGCAGGAGGAAAAAAAAACCTGCTTTTGCTAATGGCCTACATTGAAAGATCTCTTTCAGAAGACAGAACAAGTAATGTGACCATTCAAGTGTTTGTGTTTTGTGTGGCAGCGTATTTTTCAAAAGGCATGTGTTAAAAAAGGAAGCAAGAAGAGCCAAAAGAGAGAAAGAAACTTTTTGGCCTCTGCGAGCTCTGGTCCTTGTGGTCCTCCTGTGTTTTCACCACTAGGCATTGCGACTCTAAGCTAAACTTAGCACGGCTCTCAGACTAGGATTTCACAATCGTCCCGAAGGCAGAGGGAAACAGGAGGTCAAGGAAGTAAATCATTAATGTTTTACTGTATCATGTTTATCTCAGAGAATACAAGTAAAGTAGTTCACTGAAGAAAAACAGACTGAACATACGTCTGGGTTTTAACACACTGTAAACACCTCAGACTAAAACAAAGAAACCAACTGAGTGTGATCATGTTTTCTAACCTTTTCTTGGAAGGCCTATTTGTAAATTTCTGAAACTTGTTTGTCTACAGCTGTGTATCACACCTTAAAACAAAAATAACTCATCTTCTTCTATTTAAGTTAAACTCTTCCTTGAGTGAGCAAAATGGACATTGAACTCTCACTGAGGTCAACACTGAGACTCAGAGTACAAGCCTCGTTGTGTTTCCACTGAAACAAGTTACTGGCTCTCCACCGAGCGGCCTACACCCACTGTACCACCAACACACTATGCAATCTGAAGAAACAGTTTTATCCAAGTTGCTAATTAAATGTTCAGCCAATGTTTGCTTGGGAACAGCCAACGCAAAAATGCAAGCAAGTCACCTTTAAACCTCGTTGAATGTCTGAACAAAAGCAGTTGTCATCTGTTATTTTAACATGAATGAATCGACTTGTCAATCTATAAACCAACTTTCTGATGTAGCAAATGGCTCATTAGGCAGGAATATAGATCATCTTTTTATCAAATTATCAACCACATACGAGCACCAGGTTTTGATGTTAGCTGGTTCCAGCTTCTTAAAATAGCCCCATAAAGTGACCTTAGCTCCGGGGTGAGACCTGCCTTGGCCTATAACACATTTGAATCCATGGAATCAAGACTGAATCCAGACTCAACAGGCTGTACAGTGTGTTTACCCATAAGCACTTGCTCCAACACTGCTCTCCCCAAAACTCTCTCTCTGACATGTTTACACAGACAACATGATCTTTTATCTAGCTGGGCTAAAATAAAGTGTCAGGGGAGGTGTGTAGAGTTGTTCTGATACCGTTACCAGTATCAGAAATGCGTCTGCCCAAAATTCGGGATCGGGTATTGGTGAGTACGCCTGTCTATGCATTGATCCGATAGCATAATTAATTAACCCAGAAAAAAAGCAACTTGTTTAACCAGAAATCAATTTTTCTTCGCCGCTCCAAAACAGTAGCCTTCACTGTGCTGTCGCCCTGGATGTATCATGGCTGCAACTGGCAACTGCTGTTTTAGAGCAGTGAAGAAGAACTGATTGTAGGTAGATTGCCACAGCAGCTAAATAATAATAATAATAATAACTATATATTTTTTTTTTAATCACGCTGGTATCGGATCGGTACTCAGTGTCAGCCGATACCGCAAGTTCAGGTATCGGAATCAGGAAGGAAAAAATGGTATCAGAACATCTCTAAAAGGTGTAATGCTTGTTCAGGACATACAACTGGCATTCAATCAAGATCAGTGAACAGGAATTAGTCTGAAAGCGCTGGGTACATCAGCGAGAGCACATCCCCTTGTTAAAGACGAGAAATGCCTCTCAACTACTTCAGTGCAGAAATAAACTGGTCAACTGATGAGTTTTTTTTGGGGGCATTTTTTGCCTTTATTGGACAGATGAGCATAGTGGTGGACTGGAAACAGGGAGAGAGAAAGCGAGAGAGAGGGGTATGACATGCAACAAAGGGCCCACGGTTGGAATCGAACCAAGCATGTTGGTTACGTGGCATGCGCAGTAACTACTCAGCTACCAAGGTGCTCCAACTGATTAATATTAACACCCAGATAATGTATTGGCCATGCTTTTCAACTTTATCTATAGGCACTACAGTTCAACTACAGTTCAGAGCCACAGATCTTAAAAATGCTAGCCGGCGTTTTATGAAATGTGCATTTAATCAGCGTGAGAACTTTCATTTTCTCTCTGCAACTGATTTACTATTTTTGTCCACTTGACTTTTACTTCATTAATTAGTTTTGGGCCATTTATTACTGCACCGTGACTGCACTGAACCTCTGACCTTTTTTGTGTGTTTGATTGTTTTGTACTTTATGTCTGCTTTAGTGTTGTTCTGTAAGGTTTATACTGCTGTATTAACTAGATCTCCCTTTGCAAAAGATTTCCCGGACCTCCATTCAAATCGTTTGGTTAAATGAAGGTTAAACACAACAAAAACTCATAGTCTAGTTTACGTTACTTTTAGTCTTATGTCTATTATTTTGTGTATTTTCCTTGTATTTCAATTAATTTCACTGCATTTTCTCGTCCCCTCAAATTGTAATTTTAAATGTTGCTTAATACATTTGTATTCAACCAAATACAGTACTTTCAAATGTCTGAGTTTCCAAGGTCGTATACAAATAAACCTGCCCTCTCTCTGTTAAAAGCTGACAATACTGGAATTTGACACTGTTTTGGGAGAATTCATCTACGTTTGATAAGTGTGCAAAAGTATGGTTTAACAGAGGAGCAACCTTTGACTGCCAAGATATTACAAAAGGCCTTATTGATCTTAGGCTGACTTTGTAAGTGACATCATCATGGCACCATGCCCACATGATTTAATTTCCCACCATAGAGCAACAAGAGATCCCCAAACAGAAAATGTAAGGGTTTTAGCTCTAAAAATACCCTGTGGAATAATTACTGTAAACAGTATTGTTTACGTTCAATGATACTACCCAAAGTGCATTGTTAGTACCCTTAAGGCCTTATAAACATGTCTAATGTATTTCCTTATGTATTTATTTACACCCTTTGAATGTATTTTTTGTGTATCGTTTCTGATGGCTGACAGTCTTTTTCACCTCTTTTACAGGCACATTGCTACCTTTTGCAGCACAACCAACAACTGTTGATGTGCTCCGACGCTTTCCACAGTCAGCAGAAATGTGTATCATGTCACCCCCATGCTCAGCGCGTACGTGCGTGCCCTTCCGTATGCTGGTGGAGCACTACAATTTATGGATATGTGCATCACAACATTGCTCTACAGCACAAACTCCACAGGGTACGTCTTTAATGTAAATGTAAAAGAGATCTTATAGTGTAAGATGTCTTCAAAGGATGGGTGAAACGTTGGTCATCATGAGAGGGAGAGACTGTCTATCAGCGTATAACTTCCCTGGCTGTTTGTTCAGAACTCGATGCTGATTTCTGTCACACTTTTCTCATATTTCTTCCGAAAACACACGGCTTATCATCGCCGGCAACACAAAGGCAAATGGAATTCAGCAGGGAGCACAAACTATGACTGAACCAGGCCTTTGATTATCACAGAGAAAAGAACTTGTAAGGGAGAGTCCATTTTCATACCTATGCACACCTGGTCGATTGCTGCAGAAAGCAACATGATGACCACTGGATTGTCACTTAGTTTACAAAAAATTGTACAATGCAGACCGCGTATTCAGCCCTCTGAAAGAATATTTTCATTGAATTCTAAAAGGAGCATTTTAATCTAAAAGTGGACCAACTAATTGTTCTGTAGACGATACAGACGATCCTTGGTTTGCAGGACAACAACAACACATTAAAAACATGTGATTTTGCTTGAAATCATCTAAACAACATTAACTCACTATATGCTTAAACACGTATATACACTGAAAGGCCAATTTATTAGGTACACCTGTACAGTCTAATGCAATACAACTGTTCTGCCATTAACTCAACTTTTATGAAACCTATAAATGTTTACGGGGTTGTTTTTTTTGTCACAAAGGTGTTAATTCAATTATACGTTTTAACACTGAGGTCGTAGTTAGTGGTGGTGTTGTACTGGACTGCATTATATTGAGAGGTGTTTTAAATATTCTGCTCCCCTCATATATGTAAACGGGGAGAACAAAAACACCTAAATATAATGTCGTCCAATACAACACCACTTTTAACTATAACCTCTGTAATAATTAATAAACATACAAATTTCATTTGCACATCAAATGTCAACAAAAACTGAAGTTTATACACTTTGCAAAGGTAAAATATATGACAGAGCAGAATTGCAATAGATTGTACGGGTGTACCTAATAAAGTGGTCACTGTATGTAATCGACAACTATGCTCTGAGGAAGGCTTCTGAAGTCTTCAATGATCGTTTTGTCCATTTTCAGATTTGTATAGTTTATGTGACATGGTTTTACGTTTGTGTTTTGCGCACCTTACTGCCATTTTTGAATTTTTTTCTCATCATATTACAGATGTATTAACAAGAGAATAGAAGCTATTAGCACAAGCATGGTTAGCAGTATCAGTAGCTTTCATTAATAACCCATGATGACTTGTCTTACATCTTGCATTTGTCGTTTTTAGGTCTGCTGGCGAGGAATAGTCTCTTTACAACACTTAGAACAGGTTTTATAAACCCAACAGAAAATCCCTAACCAAATACATTTTAAGTGGCATTATTCAAATGATTAGGGGTGTCACTATCAAGGTTTTTAACCAGATCATAACCTGAGTCCTTAAACATCTACTATCTACTGACACCAAATCTGATATTTACAGCTGCACAGTGCACACTTAGTCTAAACTTGTCCTCGATTAAAAGAGGTGTGTCATTCAACTTTTGTGCTAGAAGATTTGGACAGCCTCTCTTCATTCCCCACAAGAACAAAATGCTAAAGTTCAGCAACCATAAGTACGCAGTAGGACAATGTCAAAACATTTTTTGGGCTCTGTAATCCAACGCAATGGATTGAAAGTGAAACAATGACACAATAGCTATGGAGGGTAAAGTGCCATAATTCCACTTTAATTTTAAGGCGTTTACAGCCACATCAGAATAACAACCACGATATTGTAGCCACAACCGTTACAACCAGACACTCCTCTAAGTGCTAAACGTATACAAAAACACTATAGGACACCTCAACCATCACTGTAAGAAAACATTAAAACGGTATTATTATTATTATCATCATTATAACGCAAGCTGTAGCGAATCTTAAGCAAACAGATACCGCAAATTGTCAACTCTTGTGTTCCGTATAGTCAGGGAGAAAGGGGAATAGAATGAGATTAGCCATTAGCCGTTCAACACAGGCTCTCTGCATGCTGCGGAGGCTCAAGCGGTTGCAGCGTTAATCTGCCCGGTAATGTTCATAAGCCCAAACGAGGCCAGGACACCCAGCCCTAATGGATTAATCTACACAGACCTTCTCACACCTAGATTACGAGTTCTAATCAAACTAATTTACCCAAATCACTTTCAAACTACGTGCTGATATGACACTTGCAGAACCGGCAGGTTCTCTTTATTGCCATTTCAGCTGGAGGCTTTATACAAAGTAAGACCTCAACTATTCTTGGGATCTGAATGGGATAGCGGGGGAAAGGCTGAGGCAGAAAGGTGTGGTTTTACTTAATCAAAGTTACTGTATGTTAAAGCACACATTAAGACAGAATAGGTGTGGCCAATGAGGTGCTGGTCAACTACAAATTAACAAGTGTCAAGACTTAGGTGGTCGTACCTGCTGCTTCCAGTAGAGCTTCAAGTCGAGCCTGTGTCTCTGGATCAACAGTCCTCAAATCTACTCCATCTGTGGCGCTGGACAAAAGCAACTCTGAAGCTGTCTTCATGATGGGGTTATCCAGGTCCTCCTGGTCCAAAATGAATGACTCCACCTGGAGAAGGTACAAGAAGAATCATTAGCCCTTGATCAGAAACTAACACGAAAACAGCTGACAAACAACTGTATTTTAGATGAAGTCTAGACCTTGAATGGTATTTGTGAAATAGAATAACTCACAAGAAAGTGTGAGAACATTGCAACATGTATTATGTTGCTTAATACATCACTTATCATTCCCATTATTCTGTATAGAAGTGGCCCCACACACACCACCTATAAAAAGACCAGGCATGCCGCCCTTGTTTATCTACGGTTCCTTTCAACAGAGGGAAGCAAAAAGGAGCACAGGGATGAGAGTCAAAGCACAGGAAGTGTTTCAGCCAGGAGTTAAAACCCCAGCACACATGAAGAGATTCAGCTGAGATTCCCTTTTGGCTATCATGTATTACAGTCTGTATTATACACATTTTATTCTTCCCAAAAAAAAAAACAAGTGAATCAACTTAGTAAACAAACTTCACTAAAACAACAATATTTAATCTACTTCTAAATAGGGCTATTCCATATTTGTCAATTGCTCGTTTTGGTCTCAGTCGACTAAGATTTCTTTAGTAAATTAGCCATTTTTTATGCTTTTTTTTCAAGCTGAATGACTTATTTCTAAGAAACTTACTAGCACATCTCTGGTAAAAAATAAGATTTAAAGTGGTGCTATTGTGATTCTTTGTGGAGAAATTTAGTTTTACAGATCTGTCAATTAAATCAACTAATCGATTAATCGAGTGTTAGTCGAGTAAGAATTTACTTGGTCAAGGACAGCCCTACTTCTAAGTGTAGCTGTAGCGTCAATTAAGTTTGTGTAAATGTTACTAAAGCCACAACTCGTATTTTTTTTACCATCTAAATTACAGCTATACTCACATGTTGCATTAGGGCAGAATTTACAGATGATAATAATAATAATTACTTCTTTTTCATCTGGTCATTAATTAAAAATGTAGGAATGTTCTAAAAATAGAACAGTACTGATGTAAACATTAACACATCAGAAAACTTTTATTAATGTAAACAAACGCACAAAAAAACCTTTATGCCTTGCTTATCTTTAGTCAATTACGCTGGTTCAATTCCTGTGTCTCAAATTTTATTGGTGGGACTTCAATAACTTCTTAGTTGCATTGCAGGTAGTTGTGGAAATTACTTGTGATATATTTAGGTACGTAGGTGCAATAAATCTCAAAGCTTGCCTCATCTAACTCTATGTACTAGTATCTCCATAAAGAACTGCATTACATCAACCTAAAGTATATTAAGTAGACTGTACAGAGGCCAAATTAAAACTACAGATTAGAGCTCTTAATTTAAAAGTCAGATCTCTCCTAAGATTAAACTTTTTAATGAAAAGTGTATGGTTTTCATCTAGAGTGGCATCTGGGTATACTGACCCCTATATTTACAGTTTTGTGAGAAAAAAAACAATATATTACAGACACCGATGACCGATTAACACTAAGGAACTTCAGTACAGTGTACCAAACCTTGAGAATTTGTTAAATCAATCATTTATCCCATATAGTAGACCAGGTATACTGAGAATGACAAATATGACACTACAACTAACTCAGTCTATCTAAAAGGTGAGATTTTAAAACAATTCAAAGATTTAGAATAAATTACAAACATTCACATCATTCAACAGTTTGCAAAAACAACCTTTGACAAAAACTGAAAGA
The DNA here is from genome assembly GCF_043250625.1 of Sebastes fasciatus. Classification (NCBI taxonomy): domain Eukaryota; kingdom Metazoa; phylum Chordata; class Actinopteri; order Perciformes; family Sebastidae; genus Sebastes; species Sebastes fasciatus. The sequence goes on along the minus strand of NC_133804.1, from coordinate 13,118,873 downwards.
GTAACAATCCCTGTCTATGTCCATCCATAAGCTGCAGCAGGCTTTCAGGGCCTGGCCCATAGAGCAAATGTTGGGAGAGAGTCAGCATTCAGCAATGTGGAGGAATTCAGCTATACGATAGGAACGCAGAGCAAAACAAGGCATGGGGGATGTAGTTCTGCGAAGGCCTTTCTAATCAACAATGGACATCAGTCCCCACTATTAATGAACTACAGTTCCCAGAGTGTTGGTATCCAGAGAGCTGGAAAGGCCTAGAATGGCATCTGCTTAATCCTGGGGCTCAGATTTTAGCTACTGCCCAGAGCAGCGAGTTCTCCACTGGAGTAAAACACCACAACAAACGCTCCCTTTAAGGCTTACAGAGTAGGCTGGCTGAGCTAAGAAACATGACACGGAGGAGGACACACATTTGCAATTTGATTCAATTAAACTGCCCCGAGATGTAATTGTCAAACTTGATATTTTCTTCTTCTGCTGCTGCTCAAAGACAGAAATGGCCAGGGCTAATATTGACATTGGTATCAGCTGATATTCTTACTGTCATGGCTGAGACAGATACCCCGTTTTGGTCACATATTAGTTAAGTATAACAGAGACAGCTCAACAGGTAATGTGCATTGCTCAGCAGTGCCAGTTCTCTCTCTCTCTCTCTCTCTCTCCCTCTCTCTCTCTCTCTCTCTCTCTCCCTCTCTCCCTCTCTCCCTCTCTCTCCCTCTCTCTCCCTCTCTCTCTCCCTCTCTCTCTCTCTCTCTCTCCCTCTCCACACCCGGAACTCCTTGGAGTGTTTCTGACCGTAAACAATGCATCACCTTTATAGATGACAATGAATATTACCTTTCCATGCAAATGCCATTAAACTGAGACCTTTGATTGTGCAAGTCATATATTTGTCATCTAGCAGAAATGTCCCTCCTGTCTTGCTGCTGTTATATGACGTGTAAACACAATTACATGACATTAGTGTGGCTGAGAAAAGTCTTAATAAAGTGTTAGTAAAAACTGACACAAGAAATATTGCTTGGTTATGATACCCTTTTGATTATATTGTGAAAATCCCATCAAATTTGTGCCACATATTTTCTACAATCTATGCATCCACCTGAGCCAATATCAAACATGTCTAAAGTATGTTTAGCTCAGGAGGAGTTGCCATATTACACCTGTCCACGGTGTGTGTGACTGTACCAGCACATGGAAAGTTGGACACCTCTCAACATGAACTCTAGCTGCTCTAAAAACTGTTACTGTGTGGTGGTCAAACTGGTTGATTTGTCAACACCGACTGGGGGGAAAATTAGCAGCATAATCTATAGTTAACCTATGGAAAAAGTTATCTGAAGGGGAGTTAATTTACATGATTTTTACAAAAGTGACGTAATTGCACCACAACTACGAAATGGCAGACAAGTTATCTGGCCTTGGACGTCCACTTGGTTTCACAAGCATCTTCCATTTTGCTGGAAAAAGCTTGTTGGAAGAGCTGCAAACTTGGGTGTGATGTGGTGTTTGTGCGAGAGATAGACGACAGCAGCAAAGCACCCTGAGCGAAGAAGGCCGTGGTCGTCCGCTTTCCAACCTCCACCCTGAAACTAGGCCGCAGCCACACAGCACTGCTGCATAAATAAAACATTTCAGCCGCTCAGTGTGAAGAAACTGCTAAACATGATCCACATTAAACACTCTATAAGCATCTGAGAATTAAAAAGGTGTTGTTGGAGCAAATTAATGTGTTATTTTATGTGATTTCAGCGGCCCTTAGGAGGGGGTGGTTGCTAACGGGTTAGCAGCTAAGGAGGAATGTTGCCTAGCGATCTGGTTAAGGCTTAGCTCACTTAGCTTAGCATATTAGCTTAGCATTTAGCTACCTCTGAAACCTCGTCTTCGTCGCTGCCGGATCCGGGACCCGAGGAGAGGACGGCCGCGGCCGCTAGTTTGAAATCCAGTCTCTCTGCAGCAGGCCCCACTGGTTCGCCGTACAAACGTACTTTCTTTCCACCGACACCACCGATCCCAATGCCCCCTACTAGTCCGACTCCCCCCGGCGGTGTCGCTCCTACTCCGACCCCCATCATCCCTGCTGCTGCTGCCGCTGGGGAGCGAGGAGTCACCGAGTCGATCTCGTCCTCGAAGCCGTCTCCGTCCGTCAGCATTGCCGTCCCGGCTACTGCATCCTGCATACTTATTATATGTTCACGATGTACGTGTGTTTAGCTGTTGACTTAAAGCGTCTCCTTTTCTGTTTCTTCGTGGGTTTTTTACTTCATGGAATCCAGAAACTCTCCCGAAGCCGAGGGTTCAGGTTGAGGAGGATCTCTTACCTCCACAGCCATTAACTTTCTAACAACCTAACCCGATACGCAACTGTTTCTCAGAGACGAACCCGCCCTCTGTAGGGGGAATCCTGGCATTCCTATTGGTTGAGCCGGAAAAAGCTCGCTTTCTGATTGGTTGGAGTTAGTGCTTGTCAAATGTGAGACCCGCAACGTCATGTTAGGTTTACCAATATCACGAGGCTGGTAGAACGAACGTCAAGACATGACATGGTGTAGGCCAACTTCACTGGTAGCTAGCTTTACTAGTTTTATTTTTATTTTTTTGTTTTTTTTATTTCAAAATTACATGGTAATAGTAGAAAACATTAAAAACATTTACATACAAAAGAAGCATAGCGAAAACAGAGCTGTGCCAAACATAAAAGGACAACAGAAATTAAACAAAACCAACATAAAATTAAAAAAAACACAATAAAAAAATTAAATAAATAAATAATAAGAAAAAAATTGAACCAATCTTTTTTTTTTTTTTTTTATTTCACAATGACAGTATACATAGTAACAGCAGAAAACATTAAAAAACATTTACATACAAAAGAAAACATAAACAAAGAGCTGTGCCAAACATAAAAAGACAACAGAAATAAATCAAAACCAACATAAAATTAAAAAAATATATAAATAAATAAATAATAAGAAAAAAAGAGAGTATGACAATAATTTCACTTAAAAACTTAAATATATTGCATACATTCATTATTTTCATTGCTTTTTTGTTTTGTGAGGAAGACATTGTTGACAGATATAGATCCATTTCTTTCATAAATACAAAGAAATTAGGCTTTTTTTTGGTAAATTTACACTTGTGAATGTGGATCTTCACGAGAATTCAAATTAAATTAATAAGAAAAAATGCATTACTGTCTTTGCCACTGTAATCAAAATCTGAGAAAAATGTTAACAAGTATACAGTATACATAGTAACAGCAGAAAACATTAAAAACATTTACATACAAAAGAAGCATAGTGAAAACATAAACAAAGAGCTGTGCCAAACATAAAAGGACAACAGAAATTAAACAAAACCAACATAAAATACAAAAAATAAATAAATAAATAAATAATAATAATGTGAGAGTATGACAATAATTTCACTTAAAAACTTTATAGATATTGCATACATTCATTGTTTTCATTGCTTTTTGGTTTTGTGAGGAAGAAATTGTTGATAGATAGCTTTACTAGTTCATGTAAACTCTTATTGGGAAATCACGTCAATAGAAGGGCCACAGTGAGTGTAATTGGTGCCCTGTTTTAAAATTTTAATGACTCATTATATGTGATTTTTAAATGACTATAAATATCAATGAACAACTAAACCCTCACACATCACATATGATGTAATTTATGGCTTTAATGCGTTAGTGAGCATAAATAAGATTAAAATTACAAGAAATAAAGAGGATTTTTTAAGGGGCGGTGATGTGAGAAAAAAAAATACACCCGCACACAGAAATGCAAGAAAAAAAACAATTTGGATCATGATCACACTTGTTATTTAAAATGAACTGTTTATAGATGTTTTGCTGCAAAAATAACAAAAATAAAAAATCCCATGATACTGTTTAGTCTATTATATATGCTTTGGTGACTTACGTAATAGAGACAAAAACACACATGGGTTTCAGCAGTGATTTCACCCACAAAAATCAAGAACTTCATTTCCAAACCACTGAAGTGTAAACACTTCCTTGAAGTGGCCTTCTGGTGCAAAATTCATTTTTAAGTACTCATACATTTAAAAGTCTTCACTTGGACCATAGGGAATGTTTGATTTGAACTTATAACATAAGTTAATAACAATTAATTATAATTGACACTGACTTCAGGCACCTGAATCATGACAACCGATTGGCCATATAAGTAAACATTGCCTCACTCAACAAATTTCATACAATGCCCTTGCTCTTTATATGTTATTATTACATATATTTATTTATCAGGTAAGGAAAGATTGGCTGTCCTAAAAGAGGTGCATTTGATTGAAGGAACACTTTTTTAGTTGAATGCGTAATCAAACCGTATAAAACGTGTCTGGTTTTCTTCCAGGAAGTTGGTGATGCATTTTATGAATTATTATGTAACTTTATTCTGTGAGACTTATAACAGGCTAACCCCAAAAAGACGGCTTCTGCTTTTTGCAGTAAAAATGTAGCAAACCGATACAACGACACTGTGTGATTATCTTTATAATAATTATGTGTGACCATCCATGTTCTTTTTAAAAGTGTGTTTTCATACATGTACCAGTATTAAAATATTTATTTGCATCCTTTACCTAAGTAGGCATTCTTATTGTAGTATAAAAACACCCCATAAGAACTCCTGACTTGAAAGTTTGCTAATGTCAAAGTAAACATGTATTACCTAAAGTGTACCTAAGAACCAAAAGTAAATGCACGGTAGAATGTGAAATCAATGATTCATTAATAATGACCAAGCTAATATTGTAGATGGTCCAGGCAATGGCAAGTAACTAACTACATACTCAATTCAATATGCTTTATACTCTTGCAGAGTTTAATATACATGAATGCATCATGTTTTATGACTTATTGCAAAGTAACTAGTAAGAGTGCAACATTTCCCACTAAAATTATGTGTATTAGGAGTACATATAAAAAGCACAAAATAAAAAGACTCAAATCAAGTACTAGTACTTCAAATCTATAGGCCTACTAAATTATATTACTTGAGTGAATTACTTTATTTTTTTTTTTTAATTTGTTACTTTCTACCTGTGAGATACACAAATTAATTTCTGGAGGTGACCTTTAGGCTATTATGGTGTCATTGGCCACTAAACAGCTTCTCTAAAGCAGAGGAGGTAAAGTGTCTTGCTATAAGGCACTTCTGAAGTTGCTGAAGGAAGGGAAACTTTCTCTTCATCAGTCCTTACAGACGGTTCACTGATTTCAACAAGTAATTAAAAGCCTTTTTTTTTTATAAAAATTGGTTTTTAAAAGAGATTTAAATAACAAGTGACCTATGTGGCTTACTTCTGTTATTTTTTGGCTGCCACCACACCAACATCTTGGATTAGCTGGTTGTGAAGAATGTGAGTGCTACTTGTTCACTTCTCCTGTTCACATTTTAAACTGATTATCATGATTTTTTTTTATTGGCTTTTATAAGCATGAGCTCTGTTTGGCCTTGTTGTGAGACGTGACCTATGAAGGACATATTCTCCTCTATATTAGCTGCAAAGCAGCTAGAAAGCATTGCAAGTGACTGACCACTGTAGCTGTAAACAGGGTAACCAGGTCCAGCAGCCAGGGCCTTGGGCGGTGACGTCATCAGCTTTGGGCGTGGACGCAGACGGCGATTGGTTATTCAGCCAGGGTTGCCAGGTTTGTATGAAAAACCCACATTTCTGTCAATTTGAACCATATGATTTGAACAGGGTATTTGACAAATTTTACATTATTGGAATTTGATACAATTCAAAAAACAGCAAGATAAGCTACTAATAGTGGTCATAATAGCATTTAAAAATGTTTGATGATGTTAAATAACATGATTGTGTGTGTTGCAGTTTTGGAAAACAGAGGCAGTGATTAGTTGAGTGTGTTGTTTTGTATACTCCTGCTGGTTTACAAAGCACTAAATGATTAAGGGCCAAAATACATTTCTGATATTCTGCTATGTTATGAACCATCCAGACCTCTCAGGTCATCTGGATCAGGTCTGCTTAGTGTCCCCAGAGTCAGAACTAAACATGCAGAAGCAGCGTTCAGTTTTTATGCACCAAATATTTGGAACAAGCTCCCAGAAACCTGCAGGACCAACTCCAACTCTCACTTCTTTTAAATCAAAGCTTAACACTTTCCTGTTTGCTGCTGCCTTTTATTAAACCAGATAATGATCTTATACTGCACTAGAGCTTTTACTCTTGTGTGTTATATTCTATTTTAGCTTCGATCCTAGATTTTATTTTTAGCTTGTTTTTATTTTCTAATCTTTAATGTTTTTATAACTGTTTTGATTATGTCATAATGTTCTTTTGCACTTTGTCGCAATGTTCTTGAATGTTTATGTAAAGCACTTTGAATTGCCCTGTTGCTGAAATGTGCTATACAAATAAAGCTGCCTTGCCTTTAATATGACATATCTTCTTTATGATTTTTAGATTTCACTGTTTTTTTTTTAGAATATTTTATTTTCAAATTTTTTAGTTAACCAAATATACAAAACATACAAAACACAAACTCGCACAAACACGGCACCAAATTCCCTTCCTATATCCCACCCACATACAAACTGAAAAAGAACCATACTCAAAAGGAGTATAGGCTAGTTAACTATCAATTGAATTAAAAAGGATATAGAAAAAAACTAATTAAATACACAAATAAAAAAATACGATATACACCCAGTGCTGCAGGAGGAGGGCACAGAGCATCCTGAGGGACAGACACCACCCAGCTCACTCTCTGTTCAGGTGGAGGGAATCAGGACACAACCTGAGGCACCACAGGCCAGAGAGCATCTCCACTCACAGAGCACCTCTGCTTTCACAACAGCTTCTTCCCAGCTACAATCAGACTGGTGGCAAAGGACATTAAAGAGGGACACAAATAGCCCACACCTCACCTCCATACCATTATTGACACACAGTACACCTGAACTGAATGGACTGTAATGCTGTGCAATATGCTGCCTTCCACTGTGTAATTGTCTGAAATATATGAATTCTTTTTTAAATATTTTTGAGAGTTACAAGTTCTTTTGACATGGTCATGGAGCATATATACTGTATATTTGTATTCTGGGGATATCGTTCCTATGCGAAGGGTAGTTTAGTTTATTTATTGACTACACTGAGGGCGTTTTATATTTTAATAATTTATTTATTTATTGTGTTGAGTTGAATGTGCTACTTATTTTGTATTGTAATTACCTTGTGCCTTTTTTCTACCTTTTCTTTTCTTAAAGCTGACTCGGTGTAAACTGCTCAAAATTCCAATGTACTTAGGTGCAAATGACAAATAAAACTCTTGAATCTTGAAATCATAAATAACGAGATGTAGTGTTCTGACTTATTCAGATGACTAATGATGTATCATAAATGATGAATGTTTATGTAAAGCACTTTGAATTGCCCTGTTGCTGAAATGTGCTATACAAATAAAGCTGCCTTGCCTTGTAGTCCCTGAAACGGGGGGATGGTTTTGGTGAGATCTGGCAACCCCATTGCAAGGTTTCATCTGCATCACATCACGCGGGCTACTTCTGGTCATACATTACTCCGGCGTGTTTGTATCTCCTGCTTGTAATCAGGTAAATTCATCAATGCAACTATGGTTTAATCTGCTGTACTAATTCTAACTCTGCATGCTTTAACAGCCTAGCACAGCTTGTGGTGTGCGTGTATGAGATTATAGAGTATAACACCGTTAGTTAGCGTTAGTTAGCTGCTAGTAACATGGCGCCGGCTGAGAGGGCCGCTTTGTTCTCCTGTTCTCTGGGTGCGGTAGTTAGCCGTGTTGAGGGCCACGAATCAGGGCGAAAAATGAATGAGATCCTCAATTATTAACTCGTAAAGTGGCTTCTGTTAACTCTTAAACATTTATAGAAACGTTTCAACCACAGAGATGTAGTCTAATGAGGGTAACTTAGCAACGCATTGTCGGTTAGCTGAGGAAGCGTCCGCGCTCTTTATGGGAAGTGGTTGCCTGGTAACTAGGAAGAGATAGAGGATGTTTGCATGAACTTTTGCTTGATATTTATGTTTTTTAAGACAACTATGTTCTTTGTAGCAGGGTAAAGTTACAACGTCGAGGTTTTTGATTTAGTATAAAGCCAGCTAGCATCTTTAAACGGCCTCCAGATGGCGCTGCCACATTTAGCAAGGCCCATGTAAACTCAACTCACATCAAAGACTCAGGGGAGATCTTCAACCTTTTTATGCGTCTGAAAGACTTGAGCATTTAGTGCAGAGAGAAATCTGTATTTTAGTCCAAGCCAGGGAATGAAATTATCACCTGCAACCTGCCAAATACAGGGTCAATGTTGGCTGTGGCATGTGAAAAATTTAATTTAATTTACAAACATTAAGTCATTGCAATTTAAACTCAATACTTCTAACATACAAGGCACAATTTGAATATGAAAGATAACTTAAATTATAAAAAAAATAATATAATAACAAAAATAAAAGAGGGGGTAGAAAATAATTCAAGGAACCAAAAAAGAAATGCATAAATAAATAAATAATAATAAGACTGCACTCTTCCATAGTAGCTCTAGGGGTCATCATCATATATAGGATAGGAAAGATAACTTAAATTAGATTAAACAAAAATATATAATAACAAAAATAAAAGAGGGGGTAGAAAATATTTCAAGGAACAAAAAAAAAGAAATGCATAAATAATAATAATAAGACTGCACTTTTCCATAGTAGCTCTAGGGGTCATCATCATATATAGGATAGGAAAGATAACTTAAATTAGATTAAACAAAAATATATAATATCAAAAATAAAAGAGGGGGTAGAAAATATTTCAAGGAACAAAAAAAAAGAAATGCATAAATAATAATAAGACTGCACTCTTCCATAGTAGCTCTATGGGTCATCATCATATATGTTCAGTTCTTCGTAAGCTCTGAGGAGACACTTTAGCATGTTGTCCTTTATTTGTCTTAAAGCACTGAGGAGATTGTCCACAAGGTCCCTTTTTGAAAACAATAATTTTCCTCAGTTTGGATGCATAGATGAAGAAATTTGCCAGCAGTATCAGATTGTTCAATATCAAGTCACTCTTAATGTCCTTCATGTTAATACCAAACACAATATTTTCTCTTGTGAGGGGGGTGTAATTAGTTGGATTTTGGTTAACAGCCAGTCCTGAAAAAAACAAACGAGTGGCTGGTAGAAATGTTCAGTGACCTGCCACAGTGGCACGTGAGGAAAAAGGTTAATTTCAGACCCTGGTCCAAGCAAGTAATACCCCAGCCAACTTCACCGATATGATATACCATACCATACATGCAGATGTATGTTGTTGTTTTATATCTGGATAAATACCATGACACAATATTGTATCTACCGCCCACCTGTACTGGCACTAGTGATCTCTGATGATTTGAATGCATTATCTATACTGTAGTATGTGCTAATCTCTCATACTTGGAATATATTTTTGGTGTGTTATCTTCAGGTATTGTGACCAATCATGGCTGATGAGGGATACGTAGTACGCATCAGGGGTCTCCCTTGGTCCTGCTCAGTGGATGAAGTACAGAGGTTTTTCTCGGGTAAGTATTTATATATATATATATTATCATTTTTAAGAAAACACTTGAGCAGTTAAAGTAATCAGATATTATGTGATTATTTAAATTTCATAAGCGGATTGCAAAATCATCAACAACGGCGGTGGGGGCATCCACTTCACCTACACAAGAGAGGGGCGTCCCAGCGGAGAGGCCTTCGTCGAGTTGGAGACGGAGGAAGACCTGAAGATTGCAGTGAAGAAGGACAGAGAAACTATGGGTCACAGATACGTAGAGGGTGTGTACGACTGCTTACAGATAACGACTCCTTTTTTGTGAATTGTCTCAACTTTATGCCGTGATAGCTGATTGTTATACGTCCTGTGATACAGTTTTCAAATCCAACAATGTCGAGATGGACTGGGTCATGAAGCACACTGGTCCAAACTGTCCAGAAACAGCAGGAGATGGGCTCGTCCGGCTCCGAGGCCTTCCCTTTGGCTGCAGCAAGGAGGAGATAGTACAGTTTTTCTCAGGTACGAAAAAGCGTTCTAGTGGTTTATTGTAAAACTTCTTCAATTTAATGTTGGTGATAAAGTTTTTTTTTCCCCCATCTTCCTTTTCTTGTTTCCTTTCTCTTATGGACACTTAACCAATTCTTGAATCTTGATTTTACAAAAAAAGTCAATCTGCCATTGGGAAATGATTATAACCTACTGTATATTATTACATAATAGAATAGTAAAATTCATGTTTTTGGATTTTTTGATAAGTGAGGAAATGACGCCAGAAAATGAATTTAAGTGGAGGAATTCTTTGAAGACTTTATGTTTATCTTAAGGGCAGGAATCTGTTATGCAAACACCCTTTCCCATCTTTGCCCATCATATCCATCTTACGTCCATTTTCATCCCTTTTTCCTCTTTCCTTGGGTCTGATGTTGTAAAATGGCGTAGTTAAATGTTTAAGTTGTCTGTGCCTACTGGTAATTTACTAATGACGGAATGGGTCTCACTCATCACTGATTAGACAGTCTCTTACCCCAGTGTCATTGTTCCTTTTTCCACCCATTTACTCACACCCTTGTCTTTTTAAATGCATTGTCTTATGTACACTATACAGCAAGTCTTGGATTAGTTCCTAATGAGCGAACAGTAATTTTAACCCATGTCACCCACCAGGATCTTCTTCTCTCTTCATCAATACACCAATACTAGCCCGATGTCCCACACAGTGCCCTTTTCCATATTCTTCCTCTTTCCTCTCATTTCTATTTTTATCCCCAAAACACAGTAAATATGGTGTAAATGGCCAGTCACTGGTTAAAAAAAACTGAACTGGTATGTGTGATGATGTATAGAGTTTTCCATAAGTTTTCTATCTCTCTTTAGAGAAAGTTCTCTCTGTGATTGGGCATGTGATTTAATATGTCCCCTGCTGGGGTTATCTGTCCTTGGGTTGAAGGGTTGGAAATCGTGCCAAATGGGATAACATTGCCGGTGGACATCCAGGGGAGGAGTACGGGGGAGGCCTTCGTGCAGTTTGCTTCACAGGATATAGCTGAAAAGGCTCTAAAGAAACACAAGGAAAGAATAGGGCACAGGTGGGGATGGTTGGTTGGTTGGCTGGATTAAGTTGCTTTTCTTATGGTGTGCACCCTCAACATGTGAACCAAAATGCAAAAACGGAACACTACATTTAATCTTGGCTAATTTAAGCATATATGTAAATATTTACCACACACAAATTTGCTATGATTTCAAAATACGCCACACATTCACAATGTTCAATGGGAAGATTAGTGCTCGGGCACCATTCACAAGTACGACACGAATCGTGAATTAGAGAGCACATGCTTAATTTTAGAGAACAAATGGTGTCTCAGCACTAAACATCAGTCCAGGTTGATAAATGGTAAGGAGTCTCCCTGGTGGTAAAATCAGAGGGCCACTGTACACATGGATCTGGAGCCCACTGTCACAGGTAATGCTTAGAGTGAGTTGCAGAAGGGCTGGAGCCCTTTCTGTCCCTCTAAAAACAGGACAATGGCTGTCATGGCAAGGACACAGGACGCTCTATTGAATCAGATATGTAACTCCAGGTAACCGTAAGAAAAGGTGTAAAAGTCAATAAGGCCCCTTATCAATTTGGACAGTTTAATTTTGCAACTCAGTTAATAATTTCTACTTTATAACAACTGGCATTAAGCACTCAAAAAGATATTACTACCTATGGACTACACCATGACAGCATCTGCATAGCCCCAGTTTCATCAGTATTGAGCAAATGCAGCCTATCCCTGGGCTGGTCCATTCCACATGCCCTCACTGTGGTATCTCTATGCTCTTAGGTACATTGAGATCTTCAAGAGCAGCCGCGCTGAGGTGCGGACCCATTACGAACCCCAGCGGAAGCCCATGGGCATGCAGAGACCCGGCCCCTATGACCGTCCCTCCGGTGGTCGCGGATACAACATGATGGGCCGAGGGGGATCCTATGACAGAATGCGTCGCGGAGGCTACGGAGGAGGTGGGTGACTGAAAGATGAACTGAAATCAGATTTGGTGACGCTAACCTGTGCCAATTTGTTTTGGATAATCACTCACCCTATGTCCCTCCGTGCCAACACTGCACAATGGAATTAATAAGATTAGGATTGTAAAGTCCTCATAAGACCGTGTGCTAATCTTGATTACTAATATTCAGGCGTATCGGATGGACGGTATGGCGATGGCGGCTCTTCCTTTCAGAGCACAACGGGCCACTGTGTCCACATGAGGGGCCTGCCCTACAGAGCCACAGAGACAGACATCTACAATGTAAGTCAGAGGAACGACCGCAAAACAAATGGGACTGCTGGAATTCTCTTTACTCTGTGCATATTGCAGGACAAATGTGTTAATTTGTCCTTGTTTTTTTCTTAGTTCTTCTCGCCATTGAATCCAGTACGGGTCCACATTGAGATCGGCCCAGACGGCAGGGTAACCGGGGAGGCAGATGTCGAGTTTGCAACACACGAGGATGCCGTGGCAGCCATGTCCAAAGACAAAGCTAACATGCGTGAGTTTAAAATAAGCGATTTAACTACTTCCCCCTACCCTACGTATATATTTTCATAATTCTGTTCATGGTTCCTCTCTCTCTCTCTTCCCCTCAGAGCACCGCTACGTGGAGCTGTTCTTGAACTCAACAGCAGGTGGCAGCAACGGAGCCTACAGCAGCCAGATGATGGGTGGCATGGGTGAGTTGGGTCAGTACTGGAGGTTGAGACTAGTGGCGTCTGTTTGGATGAAAATCCTCGCACACAACAGTACAACATCTCAGGAATAATTAGGATTCTGTGACGTCCTCCTGAACGCGATGTGATCTGTCCTCTCTACAGGGAACCAGTCGTCTTACAGCGGTGGCCAGCTGAGCTCAGGGTACTCCGGTGGATACAGCAGCCAGGGCAACATGGGCGGCTACAGTGACTACAGTGAGTGTCAGCTCCATTATAAAAGGTTTCCTCACATTCACATTAAAGCACGACCTTTCCTGCTCTCAACTCACTTATTTAAAGTATTAATATGCACCACATTGACCTCCTTAGAACAAAACTTTGGAAGTATATCTACAGTGTGTTTCTGTGTGCGACTCCTTGAGGAACTCCTCGGTCCTATAGTGTTTATTCTCTCTTTCTTGTTAGGTAACCAGGGCGGAATGGGAAGCAGTTACTACGGCGGCGGAGGAGGAGGAGGAAGCAGAGGCTCTATGAACGGACTGGGCGGGGGATGGGGAATGTAGATTTGTTTTTTTCCCTTAATTTGATGTTTTTTTTAACGCAGCATTTTGCTGGAAGGACTGGAAGTCTCATCTTGTAAACATAGGGTAGGGTCAGGTGAGGTCGTTTTGAAAATATCGAGGGGGTAGGGTTTGTATTTTTTTTTTAAAAAGTGGATCATCTTCAGAGAAAGAAGTGAGATCATCCGGTGTCAGAGAGAAGCGCTGTTTGTCTTCCCCATTCCTCACAGATTTGACGCATCACAGAAACCGTGCTTTAAATTTTCATTACCTGGAAGTGTGCCGTTTTTTTGTGTTCTCGTTCTCCAGAAACCTGGCTGTTCCTTGAGGTTAACTCATCCCGTGCTGGTGGCGTTAACATTAGTTTCAATGTCTGAGTGCATGAACAAAAAAAAAAAAGAAAATCAGAAAGTGTCTGGTATCTTCTGATGTTTAGACCTTGTTTCACCTTCTACATAGTGTTTAGCCTTTTTTTAATTTCCCGTTAAAATGTTAATCTGAATTACACTTCACATGGTCAGAGCATGTTTTGTTTTCTTAAAAGTGTGACTGACTGTTATGGCGTTTTTTTTCTTCTGGATATGTCAAGGGCAAGTGAGTTTCAAATCTGCTGACATGAAGGTTTCTACTGCTTCAAATGCTATTTGTATTTCCTGTGCACAAAGTGAATAAACTAGTCTGGAATATCTAATTGAAACGAGCATTGCAAAAAAAAGGAGGCTTTATTCATTTATCAAATGTCTAGATAAAAAAACTTTTGGTCACCATTCCCAAATGAATTAAGAAAATGGCTTCGTAGCAGTTGACACAATCCACAAAACCCTGACGTAATAATACATTCTAAAATAGTTAGATTTGTTAACATTCTACAGTCATTTACACATTAGGTTTGCATGTATTCAGCAGTGGGGGTACAGCTGTAGAAATTGTTTAGAGTAACGGCATGACAAGTTGGAATAATATCAAAGTGATGGGAGCCCAACATAATGTACATGCACGGTTTGAATTAGAAAAACTATACTTTAAAATGACCAGTTTATCAAGTACCCAATTATCAAACTGATGTTATTCCAGCCCAAAGAAACATCACATAAATATCCTAAACTATGCAAACTCAAGTCTCCTTCACATTCAGTCTTCATAAACTATATTAGCTCATCCCATCAGTGTTAAAAGGTGGCCCCTTGTTTAATACAGATGAACTAATGTTCCTGAATTTCAGGCAACAGTGGAAAATGGAATCACAATTCCCCTAAGATTTTATGACATTTTTCATAAACACAAGTAGTTAAAAATCATAGTGGATGAGTATGTGCAGTGTTTAGAAACATTGAATTTTGGAGGTGTTCTGTCAGGAAACTGTTGAGGAGCTTCTCTGCAGCAGGAGGGCGTGGCACCTGTCGCAAACCCGCACGGGCCGAGGGTAGGAGGGTAAGGCCAGCTCGTTACTGGAACAAGTGTTGCAGTAGATGTCGCCGCAGTTTCTACAGTGGTGCTGCAACAAACGGGGACACCTCATTGATATCGCTGTGAAGATGAATATTATAGAAGTAGAAATAAAATGCTATGAAAAAGGAGGCTAACCTTTCGGCGTGCGATGGAGAATTCCTTGTCGCAATGCTTGCATTGGGTGGCCTCGTCGTCTTTCAGCCACGCGTGACCCTGATGGGAGCAATTAATGTGCAAAATGTGACATCAGGATTTTTTTTTTTTTGTTTCAAACTTTACAGCCGTCAATTGTATAAGTCCTTCATATTTTACCTTCAGAGCTTTGTTGACCTCCTTGAAGTCCTCCATCTTCAGTTTAGACCTTTAACAAAGATGAAGTCAAAACAAAAAAACCTCATGACATGAAACGGTACACGATTTTAACGAAAGAAAAAGATGATACAATGTAAAGTACTGACTGGCTGAGGTGCAGTCCCATCTCCTGCAGAGCCTGTTCCTGCTGCCCACATGTCTGCTGCAGCTGCTGCTTCTCGTCCTTCATATCCTGCAGCTCCTGCACCATCAATTCACAGGAAATGAGCACCATCACATCACAATACTGTGCAGGATTAGCAAGTATTTGCACACCACTTAACAAAGACCTAAATAGGAGGAACAATGTTTTGCTGAGGCGGCTGCACCAATTGAACTACTGCAATTACGTAGCAAATATTGATATATTACGTATGTGAATATTCAAACAGGAACCACTGTTGATCCTTTAATGTCCACACTAAGAAAAAAGCAATGGGAAAGTAATTCGCTTTGCATATTTCATGTCATTGGGGCAATTATCAGTCAATCCATTTTTTTTTTTTTAACAGACCCTACAGTTTTTTTTAATATAGGCCTCTACCAAACGGTCAAGATGTCACTAAATGGTAAAAAGAAAAATACAAACCATGTACTGTTATTATTCTAGTAAAAGGTTAGTATACCAATATATGCTAATTTGTTACCATGAAATTAGTATTACCAGTACTAGTATTATTTCCATGTTTTCATTCTAGATATGTGCCATACTTACAGTAGGCTACTTTGAATTCACCCAGAAATGGTGAAAAATCATACCAATATAATCTTTTCATCAAATATATAAAATGTAATATATGATATAAACAGTGAATGTTTACAAGTTTGGTAGAGCATGTTTTACTTATTAAATTATTTCTGCATCTATATAATGAAATAAAAATACCATATTAACAACAAAGAATAATGAAGTTATTTTTTTTAGTAGATAATAGTACATTTGAATAACACCATTAGCTTTACTACCTTTGCCATGAAAGGACAACTAAACCGTTTGGTAGAGCACGTTTTTAGAAAATTATTTGAACATTAGACTTTTCATTTTAGTATCAAGTTACATAACTCTGTTCAGTAAGGCCTCTGAAAATATGATATATCAAAAGAATATGCCTAGCTTTGAAAATGAGATCAAACAGAGTCTTTTATGTCTGAATACATTTTTTTGTTGCGAATTTCCTGTAAGAAGGCCAACTAAAAAGGAATGTTATTTAAAGTCACAGTGACATCTAGTGGATGTTTTTTTAGTATAACATACTTAAACTGAGTGGTAGAGATGGCTCAATCAGGTTGAATTAGGTTCAACACATTTTCCAATAAGATATAGTGACTCAAAATGTGCTCTACCAAATGGTCAAGGAGAATATTAAAAGGGTTAAACTGCAGCATCTAATCAAAATAATCCTGGAACAGGTTTGAGATGCAAGCCAAGAATTAAAATGAAGCTGACAGAAAGCACTCCTGTACCTTTTATAAAGTGGTTATTATGTGTCTGTGTCTGGAATTTATACAAACTACATTTTACTACTTTATACAAAAACATAATTTATGCAAATCAAATTGCACCGCACATAATTCGGAAGACTGCACACAGAGCTGACTGACCCTAACCCTTGTGTGTGTGTGTGTGTGTGTGTGTGACACTGACCATGTTCAGGCCCTGGAGTTGTTGCAGCTGTGTGCGGAGCTCGATGCTGTTGTCCTGTTCCCGCTGGAGAGCTTTCTGCAGGCTTTGTCTCTGTTCCCTCTCAGTGCGCAGCTCGTTCTCCAAACCCAGCCTGACAACAGAGAAGAGACACCGTGATTCTTATATTCTCATCCTACCAACATATTTAACATACAAGGACTACTGACTAAAACCCCAAGAATAAACTACATTACATTTCAAATTTACTTGACAAAATGTACATCTGCAGTTACCAATCAAAACAGGCTATGCTTATCTGTTGACAAACAGGGACTTCAGGTTTTACTCACTCAAAAAACTAAAATGTTGATGAGTTTTTATCTCAGTGATGCTTCACTAGAGCTGTCTGTTCTGTTGTTGTGGGGGGATGTGCTTTAACCCTGCGTTTCTACAAGACCGTTTAACATTTTATCCCTGTTTAACCCTCATCCTACCAACCTATTTAACATACAAGGACTACAGACTGGGGTCCCTGAGCTCCCAAGAATAAACTACTGTAAGAAACAATCATCATAGCAAAGTGTTATTAATATATAACGTATTTCTTCTCAAAACATTAGTAGTTATGTAATTAATGTTATCCAAAAAAATAACAGAATATTATTATTTTAAGTTCCAAATAATATGCATATTGTGTAAAACAAAAATAGACAGAGCACATGAGGAAATCTGTGTCTGCTGCATCTGTGTCTGTCTCCTTCAAAATGACTGACAGAGTGCCCCCTACCTAATACATTGGTAACTTTAAAAAGCACTAATTAAAACAGAAACAGAAAACAATGATATGAAGACATTAGGAACA
Source organism: Sebastes fasciatus (assembly GCF_043250625.1). Classification (NCBI taxonomy): domain Eukaryota; kingdom Metazoa; phylum Chordata; class Actinopteri; order Perciformes; family Sebastidae; genus Sebastes; species Sebastes fasciatus. Next base: position 13,101,256 of record NC_133804.1, on the reverse strand, counting down.
AATTGATGGACAAAGTCATGAAAAACTGGAATGATGGTATAAAGCACCTGTGAAATATGACCGAAAGTAGCGGGACGACATGTTCAAAATATCAATCTAAATAAGAATTGTTACTAAATATCAGAGATGTGGGACAAGTTACAAGACTTGAACACATTTAACATGAATGGCAGTTTTTTTTTAGACTTCATATATGAATTAATAAATTATAATTAATGAAGATTTAAAAAAAACAAAACCCAAAAAAACGTAATAGCTGCAAAACTGTCTTTTTATACCAGTTGGTTTTAAATTTGTGTAAGATTGTTTTATATCCTATTAAAATTAAACTTCACTGGAAAAAGATAGTGATCTTTTTGCACATACAGATACTGACAGTGAATTAGTACGGGACCCCTATTAATTCTGATTTGTAATCGAAAATGATACATGTTATTATAGTGTAAATATATGATCTGTGTTACACTTTACAGTTATTGTTGGAACTCAAGATGTGAAGGAGCCATAAGTATGTCCACTTGAGCCCTTGAAAGGAAATTCCTTTACCCTACCAAGACCACTGAGCAGGAAACCTTCTATAGTTAAGATGTACAGAAAGTTACTAAAGCAACTCTTGGAGATTTACTGACCTTTAAATGAATCCAAGTGCAAGCTCAGATACTTCCAAGAGGAGCTACTTAAAGGGATGGTTCAAGTGTTATTAAGTGGGGTTTGCAGGTGGTTCTTATACATAGTCAGTGTATTACCTAGAGTAGATGGTGGTTGGCACACCTCCGACGGGGCAACTGATGGCATTGTATCTATGTATCTCTCGTCAAAGCCACCAGACTCCATTGAAAAAAACTGTAATTTTACCTCGCAGAACGCGGGGGTTGCTGGTCTATCGCTGCCTCGATCGGTTAGTTTATTTGTGTTATTGTGTGACTTTGGTTAGTTGGAATTCACCAAAGTCACAGATGAGCAACTCCTGTGTTTTGTCAGGTAAAATTATTGTTTTTTTCCAATGGAGTCTGGTTGCTTTGGCAAGAATTTAAATAACTGCTTCAGTTCCCTATTGGAAACATAGACTGTATAGCGGTGTCATGGCAAGGTAAAGCGGTGAAAATACTCTAAATATAGCAAACACTTAAACAGATATAGATTTTTTTAGGTGGGCCTTTCTTTTAGGTGGCTAAAATACGTTTTGCTGCCGGCCCCCGTCTACAGCAGTACACTGTTTTGGTTCCGTACGGTAACTCCTGTGTGCTTCTCCAAACTGGGGGCGTGCCGACCGTCATCTACTGTAGGTAATACACTGACTATAGATAAGTACCTCATACAACCCCACTTCAAAACACCAAAACCATCCCTTTAACTGCTCTTCAGTCTAGCATTAACTAATGTTGGCTAAATTAATACAATGTTGAACAAACAATCATCTTGAGCATGACTTTTATAGGCCGGTGTTGTTCTTTTAATTTTGCCTCGTATTCCATGTGCAGTACATATTTATAGTCATGTTATCCTTCTGCATAATGTTTGTGAACTTGTGCTTTATCAACTTTATTTTTTTCAAACTGTGTGTGTCTTAACCTTTGTGCATCCAGATCCGTCAGTTGTTTCTGCAAAGCATCCACTTTTCCTTCCAGCTCCACCCTCATATCTTTGTCTGACTGGTCACTCTGTTTGCGCTCTCGCTCCGAGTTCTGTAGTCTATGACACACAAATGACCAAGAAGAAGAATATTAATTTAAAGGAATATTATTTTACAAACAGAATCATGCACAATACATACCTCTGCTCTAGTTCCATCATGACTTTCTCCATTTCATCCATCTTCTGCTCGAGCTGCACAGCCTCCGCCTGCTTTTTCTCTGCCTTTCGTTCCGAGTCCTTAAGAGCCACATGGGTTGCATTAATGTGCGTTATGTCTGAGTGGCCATGCAAGAGAAAGAGAAAGGGGTGTTTTCATGTGTGTCTACCTGAGCTTTGTGGAACATTTGCAGGTTGAGAGTCTTGACTTGGTCGAGCTGGAGCCGCAGGGCTGCCAGTGTGTCCTGTTTCTCATGCGTGTCCTTCTCCAGCAGCTTCATGGCCACCTCCATCTCCTGCTTCAGGCCCACCTGGAGCTCCAGCTCACGCTCCAGCTCCTGACATTGCAAACATACAAAAGGCATGAGTCAAATTCAGTTCTAGGGTCTAATCAGTACAAAAAAACACTAGTCTGGCTGAGGTTTCTGCTAACTAAAGGTCATGTGACTCATCAACACTCACACTGCTGGCTTCTGTCTAACTGTACTGACAGAATATGAAGATTAATTTGTACTTGCACCATGCATGACATATTCTAGTGCTACAGCACGTTGATACCTGACCTGGCGAATGCGCTTTTCCTCTTTATACTGCTTCCACACCACATTGTACATCTCATCCAGGCCCTGTCGAGTCTGTTTGTACGTCTCCAGCTCCACCTGGCTGTCCTGAAGGGCTGCCTGGAAAAAAACAAAACACAAGTAGTGTGTTTTATTTTTAGATCAGGACTGGTATAGTTGCAGTTACTTGTAGATGCTTTCTGACCTCTTCCTTTTTCTGGCTGGACTGCAAGATGGTTTCATTCTGCCTTCTTAGCTGTTCTTGTTCTTCCCGCAGAGAGTTGATTCTGTCCGTCGCTGCCGTCAGCTGAGGAAAAGAAAACACACGCTCATCAGTCAGGTAAAGCACACCTTTGACATACAAAGATGCTATGTTGACATTAGAGAGGAATGCCTTCTGTTTAGATAGATCATTGGAGCAAAACCAAACTGTGTCACACCCACCCCAAGTACAAGCACAAACACAATCACACAACAGTTCACACACAGCGAGTCTGACCTCCTCTACAAGTTTGCTGTTGGTCTTCTCTATAGAGTCCATCTTAGCCTGAAGGTCCGTGACGGTGCCACTCAGGTGACGATTTAACTCCTCGATGTAGTGCTTCTGATCTAATATGACTGTCATCTTGGTGTCACTAAAAGAGAGAGAATAAAACTGTTGAGGGGTTGGATGTGAAAGGGCTACAGAAAAACAGAAATAAGAACATACATCGGTTGAAAACATGATGAAAAGCAGTGTAGGTGAGATGCTCAATCTGTGTGAAAGCAGGCACTCACTCTTTTGTAGTCTCACTTTTGGCAGGGTCTTTCAGATAAAGGGAAAAGTCAATGACTCCCACCTAAATGGGTAAGAGAAACTGATCACTGTGTGTCCTAAATCAGTGATTCTCAAAGTGAGATTCGGGGACCCCCAGGGGTCCGTGGCACTCTGTCAGGGGGTCCGTGAAATAATTAGCTATAAATTATAATACTGTGCTGTATCATTAAAAAGTGCATATCTACAGATGGAGACTATTTGCGCCATTAAAACTAACATATTGTGTCCATTACTCCCGCCCACGTTAGCTTTGGGCCAATAGAAACTCTGATATGATTGTGACACACAGCAATAAGTTCATTATTTTTAAGCTGAAGCACTTACTGGAAGTCAGCTTTAGACTGGCAATTTTAAATATC